>NC_080198.1:8755000-9380000 GCF_030028045.1 Hippopotamus amphibius kiboko
TCTGCATTTCTGCTTTGTCATTTAAAGAGAAATAATGCAATGAAAGCAAATGCTCAGGATTGTGGAGGATAAACTAGGAAAACGTTCGAGGTCAAAAGAACTCTTCCTTGAAGCCTAGCTAAGCCTCGTATGGTCTTGGCATCACTTCCTCTTCTGTTAATCTTCAATCCTGGCCCCTCACTTAAGAGGGATTCTGTCTGCTTATTACGAATTTAGGGTTCTTAACTCAGGATTCTTCTCCAGACTCTTCCAGGTGTGAGATTAGAACATTTATCAAGAAAATCAGTTCAATTAGATACTAAAGATGCTTAAGAAAACTGCATACAACTCTGTTTACACAACTACGTTAACTCTGTAAGGCAGACATGGTGAGTCTATATTTTATAACATGGTGAATATAGGCAATATTTTGTAATAACTATAAATGGAAACTAACCTTTAAAAACTGTACAAAAATATTTAATTAAAATATGACACCGATAGAGGTGTATTAAAATTAAAAAAATTAATTTAAAAGGAAAAAAAGAAAAAATTTAAAAAGAATATTGAGAATGTAATATGGATTTTACAGACTTCATAGAAAAACAAAGTTATGTAGTAAGGAACTGTGGTTACACAAAATAATTTGCCCCCCTCTAACCCTCCCCCGAACAAAGATTTCCACATCTTAATTTCTTGACCTGTTAATATGTTACATTACACAGGGAAAGAGACTTGGCAGATGGCATAAGATTACAGACCTTAAAATAAGGAGATTATCCTGGATTATCTGTGTGAGCCCAGTGTAATCACATTGGCCCTTCGGAGTGGAAGATGAAGGCAGAAGAGTCAGGGAGAGATGCAACTGTGGGAGGGGAGGCAGGAGGCATGAGCGGCCCTCGACCGGCCACTGCCAGCTTGGAATATGGAGGAATGAACACCAAGGAGGCCTTGAGAAGCTGGGATCAACCCACAGCTGACAGCAAAGAAACAGAGACCTCAGTCCCACAACCACAAGGAACTATGTACTGCCAAGGACCTGAGTGAACAGGAAACTGATTCTCCCCTAGGGACTCCAGAAAGAAACAACCCTGTTGACACCTTGGTTTTAGCCCAGTGGGAGCCCCTGTTGGGCTTGTGACCTACAGAACCATAAGATATTTGTGGTGTTTTATGCAACCAAGTTTCTGGTAGTTATTTAAGGCAGCAAGAAATAGGACAAGACGTATGACCACGAGTCTCATATGCTTCCTCACATCAGGGAGATTATGGCAATTCATTCTCAGGGTATCCTTGTGAAGCAGCTGCTTTGCGTGACCTGACTTGATGTTAAATACACAAGGGGACTGGGGCTCAAGGACAGTAAATAATGTGCTTTAGCAACAAGTGGCTGAGGAGGTAGTACTCAAAGTCGGGCTTTCTGCTGCTGTCCCACTTTATGACTCTCTCACGGCGGGTTGAAAACGCTTCAAATTCGATTCCTACATTTCCATTTTAACGTCATCAGGTCATCCTTGGATTTTTGGCTTCCCAGGGCAAACAGTTAGGCAGAGGGTACGTAAACTCATGTCTCCTTTTCTAATTTTGGGCTGGTATTGAGTCAGAATCCCTCAGTTATAAAACTTGAGCTCTCTACACTCATCCTTCTTATTATTTCTTCCCTCAAATGTCTTTTGCCTGAGCCCAAAACACAGCAAGTAATGGAATTCAACAATTTCCCCAAAGAACACAGTTGTATACTAATAAACAAGAAGTGATTTGCTGCAATGCCTACAATGCAAACAAGGAATAATGGGGGTTCAGGCTTCTGTAATGAACATGTTTATGAAACCATATTGATAATTATAAATACTATTCATCTTCCAGATGTTCACAGAACACAGTTATACACCATTGGCTACTAGAAGAAATGCTGACAACATGAGGGTGATCTCAGTTTCTTTCCTTTTCAATTCATTTCAGAATATGTACAAATACATGCCTCCACACAAAAGCACTGTCCTCAGTAAAGCAGTTCTCTTTTGCAGGCTGTATTTATTGACCCTTTTGAAAAAGCATTATTACATACTTATGGCTGTTTTGGGTCTTTAACACTATTAGTATATTATTAAGACAATTCCCAGAGACCATTTATAAAAAGTCAAGCCTGTGTGGAAACCAAATTAGTGGAAATAAGTTAGAATCTACTCTAAGTCTAGATTAGGTGAATGAAATGAGAAGCCTGTGGGCGTAAGGAATTAGGTGAGTGAGTGGAGTTATGGGGGGTGTCAGGCAGTGGCGGGTAGTGGGGGGTGTGGTGACATGGAGAACACACACCTTGTCTGAAGTGGGAAGACTCTACTGAGTTCCAATTAGCTGTTACTGCATGGGATAAAAGTATATTACTGCCCGATCTGATTTTCAAAAAAAAAGCCAAAAACATGGTTATTCTTATGATATCTCTTGATTCTTAAAATATTAGCAAGGAATTAAGTTTTTAAACACATCTGCTGTTTATATTTAGCTTGGGATCTCTAGTCTCAGTTGGCTGACAACTGGAAAGCAGTACTCACTGTAGTGGATTCGTACACGTCCTGTGTGAAATATCACAGATTCAGATGCTGACAAATAGAAATGACTCCTGGCACTCTGGTCTCAGGTTAAATGCCATCTTGTCAGAGAGGCCGGCCTTGTCCTGGCTCACAGAGACCTAGGAACTGGGCAGAGCCATGGTTATAAACCACAGCGCGTGATCCTAAATCCTCTGTTGTTTTGACTCTTCCTCTAACACAGTATTAAAAACTAAAGAGGCAGGTGGTGGCTGGGACCAGCTTTAACAGTGGGATTATGAATCCACCGTCACCAACATGAAGGTAGCCACTGACATCCCCGCTCAAGAATAAAAATCCCACCCCGTGTTCTCAAATAGCCACAGGTAGGTCTCTAAAACTAGAGAACAACAGGAACAAAATTAAAACCAATTCTTTTATCCCTTTTCCTCCTTTTTTCCTGACTGGCTTTATCATTCAGAGTCCAAAAAACTCTGTCTTTGCAATGTGAACCGGCTTTCAGACCACTTATAAAATTCTTAAAGAACTTGTCTGGTAAACCAACGTCTTGACTGGATCCCCGTATCCTGTGGAATTGCTGACTGCAGCAGAATTCTGGTTAAATCTCCTCACCCGTTCATGCAACAGGCACTGGGAATTCTAAATCGAAACTGACACCCCCAGCCCTAAGTAATTTATAATATAATTCAACTGTTTGTCTGCTTATCTACTCATCTATTTAACATAGAACAAGCTATTTTTATAGGCTAAGCATTATGCTAGGTGCTGGGGTATAAAGGAAAAAAAATACAGCTGAGTGCTAGAAACTGACATCTTCAACAGTTACAGATGATGTGATAAACCAAGGATATTAAATTACTATTACTGGTGCTGTCCTAGCTAACACTTGTTGAATATTTACTGTGTGCCAGGCACTGTTTTAAGTATGCTACACATAGCACTACATTTAATTCTAACAATAACCTTATGAAATTGCACTGTTGTAATCCTGCTTTACAGCTTGTGAGTGGTGGAGCTGAGGCTCTGACCCATCTTATCAGGTCAGCTGCAAAGCCTGAGCCCTAATTACTAATAACAAAACTATAAATTATAAGGTATGAGCCATTAATTATGATGAACAATAAGGTGATTCCGTAAAAGAAGCCTTCAAACTGAAGCTGAAGAAGTTCTAGGTTTTGACAACTTACATATTTTTCTTTTTGTCAACATTGCTCTGATTACCGCTATCCATTACCCCGTATCTCGTGCAGTACATCGGGAATTATGAGCGTGATTAGACGTCTAAAACATTTTTACTGTTGCAATTATGAAACAATGGCGTGATTAGTAGTTTTATACGCAGGGTAAGTAAGTATTGATTTGGGGAGAGATAATTTCATTAAACAGTGACTGCCGCAATCAACCGTACTTTCTATGTCTTTAAATGCCCCTGAAAGCCAAAATTATAACCAGGGTGAAAGATTCAATATTTAACAAAATCACAACTTTAAAAATTTATTTTTTAATCACCTCAGTTTAATGAAATCTGAAAAATTCTGCTTATTGAGCGTAGGCTGACATTTTATTTCCCCCAATTTGGACATATTAAAACAAAAACAATTTTTTTTTTCATTTTTGATTGCTGTAGAAAATGAGATTGTAAATAGAAAAGTACCACATTTCAGTTGCCTTCATTTATTGATAAGGGAACAATCCAGAGAGGCTATAAATGGCTTCCAGTAAAGGTTTCCTAGGGCTCCAAGGATGCCACCTCCACCTGGTTTCCCTAAGATTTGCCTCCTTTTCCCTGAAGCTCCTGCTCAGGGGACTCCAAAAGGCTTCCGGTGCCTCCTGAGGGCCACACCCACTTCATAGGAAGTGTTGCAGTCCCGGATTGGCCGGCAGACATCCAGTGGTTCGTCCTGATTGGACCGTTTACTGCCCATAATCGCTATGGCTACGGTGATTGGCTTAGGCTAAATCAGGTCTTGCCCCTGGACTTGGGAACAACGCAGGGCTACAAGGAAGCTTGGGCGCTCTTCTCAGAGGGAAGAAGTGTGGTGTGGCTGCTTCTTGTTGGTAATGTCTACCATTTTTAAAAAAAGAGTTCATGCTAATTTTACAGGTTTTTATATATTAACAACAACAAACCCAAATGGCTGCTGTGTGCCAGGTACTGTCCTAGTAGGTACATAAAACAATAATCAAAACATAGCTTCTGTCTTTTAGGAGCTTTCAGTCTCTAGGTGGAAAGTCAGTTCAACAGGGAACAAATCACTTAAAAAGCCCCACACATCTCAGAAGATCACAAAGATGGACTAGCCTACATACAGGCAGATGATAGAGGTGCCAGTAAAGGTTAAGTGATATTTATTCAATCTTCCATTTAAGAGAGTAGTTCACTGCAGGAAACTGCCTGTTTGAGAGTAGGTTCTTTTTTTAACTTTAATTAATATTTTGCTATTTTAAAGAATTTCAGTTATTTGAAAAATTAACATTTTAGGGGCATATCTAAATATACTATTAATTGCAAATAGCTGAACAATGACAGAAATCACCTTTGTTTTCTAATATGCAAAATGTGTAGTTTATTCATATCATAAATGTATTATTTTTAAAACTATCTTTTATTTTTTGCCTTTTTTCCCAACATATTCTCTATCTCAGTTTTTAAACAGTACTGCATTATTCATTTTAAAACATTTTTTTTTCCCTCACCTCCATCTTGGAAACCACTACTTATCTTTAAAATTCTAATTCAAATAAAAGTCAGTGCCTTAAATCAGTGCCTATCTAAGTCCTGTGAATGCAATTTATCTATTACAGAGCCCTGATCCTACTGTGGGAACTCCAAGTACAGGAACCTGCCCCTCGCTTCTCCCAGCATCTCCAGTGGTTCCATCCTTCCTGACGCCCTGCACACGAGCAACAGATATTTGTTGCTTTATCCCTTTGCCTGCTTCTCTGCCAGGAAAAATGTTTTCTGGAATTTCTGCACAGTACTATACAAACCTCAGAAAATACATCAGGGTTCTTTCTGTAGGGGTGGTAAGCGGGAGAGTGAATGGTTTTGCTTTTAATGATTTCCTTCCGATTAATTCTTCTTGGTGCACAAATATTCTAGCAGCAAACCACATGGTCATCTGTTAGCCCAAGAGGAGAAAGGACCTAGAGCTCTGCCAGTGAGGGCTCAGGGTGGCATTCTGTAACAGACAGTGCACTCCTAGGCACCTAAATTCCAGAAGATCCTGTACAGAGTGGCAAGTAGTCTGCTTTATAGCCCTGGGATTTTGAGACTCTAAAACCCTGACTTCTTAGCTAAGAAACTCATTTGCAATTACTGACCACAGAGAAAGCTCTCCTGAAAATTCCATTTGCTAGAGATGATCTAACTGGGGATTGAAAGAGTACCCCTGAGTTTGTAAATGAAAAGAAGTACTCTTGTTACTTGAAATGTTTTGTTTTATTTCATTGACTAGGAGAAAGCAAAACTATAAAAGTAAGTTTGCCCCAAATCCACTCTCACAGAACTTTGAACTGAATCAGACTAATTAGAGCAAAAGTAACATCTTGAGCAGGGTGACCTTGGATGGACAGGATACCAACCATTGGACAGTCTACTAGGTATGGTTCCGGTCTCCAGGTGAGAGGGATGGAGTGCCCTCTGGGCACTGCATTTACCTCTTCTTTTGTCTTTTCTTTGTGATTCAAATTAGATTTTACAATATCTTAAGGAGCCCTTAAAAGGCATCAACAAGGTAACCTCTTTTCAAGGCCAGTTTTCTCAGTGGCCAGGCTCTGAGTTAACCCAGACTCTCAGGGGTATAAAAATGGCCCTGTTCCTGGCTCAGCCATTCTTACCTTTAGGGTGCATGCTGTACCAAGCATCAGTTACTGGGTTCAGCTGAGGATTCACAGTCAGTCCTGTCTTCTCTTCCTACCATACCACTCTCAGCATGACAAAGTAGAATAAAAAATGTTCCTGTTTAGTGCTGAGTCAAGCATACATCCCTGATCTAGCTTCCAGAAACAAAAACAAAAATCCAAAGTATATACGGTTGGACCAACTTTCCAGGCAAGTTAAACAGAATCTTTTAAATTGGGTGCTATTTAGAGTAGCTGGACTGGAACTGTGTCATTTTCTATGAGGTTTTCAAGGCCTTGGGTTCTCTGCTATTACATTTTCTCTCTCTCTTTTTCTCTAATGGATTTCAAGACCATTTATAGGTTAACGTACTTTATTTTTTATAACTATGACTCAAAACTTTTCTGAGCTTCAGACTTATATCCATTTCATTTAGGCTTTCATGTATTTGGGAAGACTCAATTGGGATTCTCAATTTTTCCCCTCCCACTCCCAGGAGTCTCCCTAATCTCTCTCTCTCTCTTTTTAAGCTCTTTATTGGAATATAATTGCTTTACACTCTTGTACCAGTTTTTGAGGTACACCAAAGTGAATCAGCTGTATTTATACATATACCCCCATATCCTCTCCCTTCCTCCACTCCATCCTACCCTATAAACGTGGGATTCACTCTTGATTATTTTTCCTTCAGTCCCAATATTGATTATTTTTCCTTTAATCCCAGTACTGAATCCATCACTAAATTATGTTACACTTCCTGTAAGATATATATGTAATTATAGATGTATATACGTATTTTATATATATATAATACACATATATGTGTTTCCACTCATTTCATTACATCTCTGCTATTACCACACTCTCTAAGCCAGTGGTTCTCAAAGTACCATCAGCATAACACAGGACTCCTTAGAAAGGCAAATATTTGGGTCTCCTTCCACTCCCAGATGTTCTGAATCAGAAACTCTGGGGCTGGGCTCAGCAATCTGTCTTTTTACCAACCTTCCAGATGGTTCTGGTGCCCACTGAAGTTTGAGAACCTCTTCACGAAGCCACCCTATTTTAGCTCGAGAACTGCAGTGCCTGCTTAATTGGTCTTTCTACTCCCATGCCTGCCCTTTCCTATTCATTAACTTCTTAGCAAAGTGATTTTTACTCCTAATTCTGATCCAGTCACTCCCTTGCTTAATACTTCTTTGTGGCTTTTAAATGCACTCAGAATAAAATTTGAAAGATATTTATCATGGCCTACAAGGGACTGCCTGCTCTGGCTCTTACCTACTGCCCTAACCTCTCCTCCCACTCCTCTCCCTTAGTTACATCACCGCCTCCTGACTGGCTCCACGGATCACTCATTCTCTCCCCATCATCTGCTCCTCATCCAATAGGCCCCTCTCCACCTCCATTATTCTCCCTCCTGCCATGCCTGTTACCACACTTTGGAATTTCCACACACAAATCTCTTGTTTACCATGTAACTCTATCCTAGATGTTCAATTATTCACAAACAGGGACCATGTTTGTTTTGACTTCCATTCTGTATCCACTGCCTCCCACAATGCTTATCGCATGACAGTACTTAAAAAAAGCACAACAAAGACTTGTTGAATGGCTAATAAAATACAATTTGTATAAAGGTTAAAACATAAACCAGAGAACAATCTTCCTAGCAGCTCACTGGGATGGTGGACCTGGAGAGAAAAGAACTGGACAGATACAAGCAGAGCCAGGCATGACAATGTGCAAAGGAGGTAAACGGCTCATCATGGCTTCACCAGTCCCCTGCTTTATGCACAATCCTCTCTTCTAAAAAGCATGACCCAAGCCCCACCACCCCCACGACATCAATCCCATGCTCCACGCTCAAAAAGCCTTGATCTCAATCATTTCCAAAGTGCCTCCTAAGATGTATACCAATAAAGGCTAATGGCATAATTTCCAGGTTTGGAAGAGACATTAGAAGGGCTTTTCTGGGATAGGGCCTGTGATGGTTCATTGTATACGTCAACTTGATTGGGCCATGGGGTGCCCTGACATTTGGTTAAATGTTATACAGGTGTGTCTATGGGGGGATTTCTGGGTGGGATGCACGTTTGAACTGGTAACTGAGTAAAGCAGACTGCCCTCCCTAATGTGTGTGTGCCTTAAACAACATGTTGAAGGCCTGAAAAGAACCAAAAGTCTGAGTATGAGAGAACCCTCTTTCTCTCTGCCTGCCTCTATATGATCTGAGACATGTCTTCTGCTGCCTTCAGACTCACACTGGATCTTACACCATTGACTCTTCTGGGTCTCTGGCTTGGCAATTGCACATCTTGGAACTTCTCAGCCATCATAAGAAATCTGAGCCAATTTCTTACAGCAAACTGATCGATTGATCGATCGATCTATCTATCTATCTATCTATCTATCTATCTATCTATCTATCTAATTGGTTCTGTTTCTCTGGCGAACCCATAGTAATGCAGGGCCCTGCCAGACACAAGAAAACCCTGTGTTTGTATATATTACTATTTCAAAGTAGATTTATGGACCTGGGAAGCCCTACCTGATTTATAATCCTTACCCGGGGATAAGCCTTATCTAGCCCCGGTGAACGTCATACTTGAGCTCGATCCTACACTGAGGGACCTGCTGTAGAACTTCTTGCAGTGTAACCCCTTGGTCCACTGCATCTGAGAAGAAGCAGCCCTCAGCACCCATGCTACTCTGACTTCTGCTACTGCCCCCAGGCTCCATGACCCCAGCCACCAGGCTTGGGCCTGGCCAATTTACATTCCTTCCCAGGAAGGGAGGAAGAATAGCTGTGCTGGGCTTAGCCTTGGCCTGAATGTTCTTTACTCCTGGGAAGACCTGTATATTCATTTAAACAAAACATTAATTTCAAATAGGGCATTATAAGTATTATCAGAAGCACATTATTGAATGTTGAACCTGAAATAGTGAGAAAGTTTAAAAAAAAAATTTTAAAAAGGCTGGAAAGCTATCAGCCCACCCCTAGGCAGGCATATTACAAACAGAACCACTTAAGTGATATAAATGCTAATGAGACAAGGCCACTCCATGATTATGGTGGAACAAGACAAAACAAGGTCCCTTTGCCATCATGTGTGAAACTAGGCACAAACAAGAATGCTCTGCAACCACAATGACATCTCCCTTTTCCAGTTCACATAAGTACCGTTTCTGTGTTAGTGACAATTCTTGCCCAGCTGTTTTCCTCCCATCTACTAGATCAGAATCACAAAGACACCCTATCATCAAATAGTCTCTACTTCCTAAGACGACCCAACCCCAGACTGGTCTGCTTCCCAAAACCTCTGCAGAATCACTCAACTCAGCCCAAACTCTACAATGCATCTCATCCGAACTCCTTCACCCTGAAGGAGCTTTGCTGGCAGGAGCCTGTTTTTCATGCAGCGAGTTAAATAAACCTTACTGTGTTTGACTACAGATAAGTTCCTGATGGGCTCTGGTAGTGAACTTTGACATAACCTTGCATAAGGAAGTGGAAGTGGTTACTCACTCAAGGTTACGCTTTACGGAAAGAAGGAGAGGTTATGGAAATTAACGAACACTGATGTTACCCAGAGAATCTCAGTATAAGCCAAAGTGACCTGGTAAAATGCATTAAAAGGAAGCGCACACACACACACACACAGTAGCTAATAGAGAAGGTACAAAGGTAGGGAGAGAAGGTACGAAGGAAGGGAGGGAAGGAGCAGGGGAAGGAGGGAGGAAGCAAGGAAAAACAATCTGACCGAGAGAAAGATCTAGTGAAAGAATTAAAGTATTAGCTGGTAACGTGTCTGTAAAGCAATCAGAGCCTCAGATTAAATGAGATGATTCACGAAGTTGCCGAGTATAACGTCAGGCGTGAACGCCTCCCACATTCCCTACCCATGCCGTCATCCTTGCTATCATCGCTGTGTTATTATCGGTTATCAGTCCCTGCTGATGCCTGTAACAAGTGTTATGTTCACTTGCAGATGCTCACAAACATATAGACAGGAAACGTCTGCCTCGTGGAGCATATTAAAAGTCTGTTCATTCATCACACAAGCAAAGGAAGAGGAACAAGCAGAACTCACATTGAGCTGCAGTTCATCTGTCCACTGTCCGATCAGGCGGTAACCAGGGTTGGTGGTGTTTGTGATCTGGTACTGGAAGATGTCATAACGGCCGGGGGCGTCCCCATTCTTGTTAAACATGACAGGGGTGCCCGCGCTACCTGGGGAAGACAAGACAATGACAGATTTTAGAGTTAAATGAGATTCCTTCTATCCCTTACACCCTGGGTAATGGTCTGGAGACCTGGTGATGAGCAAGGTAGCTAGGAGTTAACCCTATTGCTTAATAGGTTCCCCCGAGATGCTCCCTGAAACTCCTGGGCAAGTCATCACTATGGTCTGCAACAGCTAATTATGGAAGGTGGGAAGACAACCTGCTTCCCCCTTTTATTATTATTATTATTATTATTATTATTATTATTAATTTTAGTTTCCCCCAAATACTAAATTGTGGTCAATAAAGAATCATTACAAAAAAATAATAAATATATTTTAAAAAGGAAATGCAAGAGAATTGAAAAACAAGCTCAAAAGTTCACTTAAATACATAGTTGAATACTGTTGCGTTTTAAAAATATTTTTGGCTGAATATTTCTAATTTGCTGTAAATGATAACCAGTCTTAAATGCTTAGTAGGTTTGCCTGGTGAGTGCTTAATAAACAATGGATTCTTTCTCAGTTTTCTATTTTGGGTCTTATTTAAAATGTCTATCTTAAGATAAAACCAATTTTTGGCACAATTAGACACAAGTCAATTTAAAAAGACTAATGCATTTTTTCAAATTAATTTTATTTACTGGCTGTATTGGGTCTCCATTGCTGCATGAGGGCTTTCTTTAATTGTGGCAAGCGGGGGCTACTTTTCCCTGTGGTGCACAGGCTTCTCACTGCAGTGGCTTCTCTAGTTGCAGAGCACAGGCTCTAGGCGCACGGGCTTCAGTAGTTGTGGCACAGGGCTCACTAGCTGTGGCTCGAGGGCTCTATAGCACAGGCTCAGTAGCTGTGGTGCACGGGTTTAGGTGCTCCGCAGCATGTGGGATCTTCCCGGAACAGGGATCGAACCCATGTCCCCTGCATTGGCAGGCAGATTCTTAACCACTGCGCCACCAGGAAAGCCCCACTAATGCATTTTTTGGAAAAAAAAAAAAAAAATTGAAAGTTGGATATGAGCAAAAAGTCCCCTAATATTAACCATATGGAACAAGTGGCAAACCATACACAAAAATAGAAGATGTGAGTTTTGGTTACTTTCAGCAATACAGCAGTTACAAAATAATCACCAAAAGTTTGTAACGGAGAACCATTTCTCTCATGACCTATACGAATTAGGAAAAATACCACTGGCTTCAGGGTATGTGAATACTGTCTGCTCTGCCTATAAGTGAATACTGGATCAATATTCCCAGCAGAAAACAGTGCTTCATTTCCTGCCTTTTGCAAGGAAGTTTATAGATCAATTACAGGCGGAGACAGAATCTCCGAGACCGGAAGTCCATTTTGCTGTTTTTAGGGGAGGGACGGGGTAAAGTCTTAGGTAACGGACATGAAGCACTTTTGATAATTCTCATTAAAAATGTCAGCTCTAATGGTGGCAGAACTCTACACCTGGCTAACAGTCATCAACGTCTGCACAATTGGGGCTAGTGTGTTATCTGCACTGATGACGTGGATGAAAGAACTAAGGCATGTGAACTGGACAGGTGTGAGGATGCTTGAAACAGTAAAAAAGGATGTTTACACTTAAGAAAGCAGGCATGACAAAGAGTGATTCCACACAAATGATCATTCAACACAAGAGTGAAGTTAGAAAAAAAGGGGGGGGGGGGTCCAGAAAGAGGGACAATACATTGGGTGAAAAGAGGCACAGGGAGTCACAATTCTGGACTGAAAGTTACCCCTGCTGTAAGAGAGGGTCTGACATGTAGGCAGGATACAGGGCAGCTGAAAAGATCTCCACACTATCTTACAAGTGTCAGGCACAGACTTTCACGACACTTCTGCCTATTTAAAAAAAAAAATCAGAGCTTGTGGTAGGTTGCATCATGGTTCCCCAGGCAGATCCAAGTCCTAACCCCCAGAACCTGTGAATATCACCACACCTGGCAAAGAGATTTTGCAGGTGTGATTAAACGAAGGACCATGAGATGGGCGAGATTATCCTGAGTAATTTGGGTGGGGCCAGTGTCATGACAATGGCCCTTATAAGAGGAAGTCAGAGGAGGAAGGAGAAGATGTGAGGATGAAAACAAGAGGCCGGGGTGACATAAGGAAGGGGTCCTGAGCCCCAGAGTGCAGCTGGCCTCCAGAAGCTAGAAAAAGCAAGGAAGAGCCTCTAAAAGGAACCAGCCCTGCCTTCACCTTAACTAAAGCTCAGAGAGACCTGTATCAGACTTCCAAACTACAGAACTGTACGATAATAAATGGGTGTTGTTTAAGCTGCCAAATATATGGTAATCTTTTAATGATAGCAATAGGAAACAAACACAAACCTGGAGGACACAGAACAATGATCCTCCTATTCTTACAGGTGAGGAAGTATACTGAGGTTCAGAGAGGGCAAGTCCCTTGCCCTAGGCCCATGCAGCTCACTCCATTCGAATAGTGCACAATAACCGGCTTTGGAATCCCCTAGGAAGGGCTTACATTCCAGGTCTGCCACTTTCTATGTGTGTGACTGCATCAAATTCTTGTCTTCCTCTACTTCTGATTGTCACTAACACCTATGTCACAGGCTTAGTAAGAATTAAATGTAATAATGTACACAAGGTGCTTACTCCCTTGCCTTCTACATAATAAACACTCAATAGATGGTCATGATTTTTTTTATAGCTTTCACTTTTATTATTGTTTTCTTTGCTAATATCTCAGGACCAGAAAACATGCCCTCAGACCCCCAGACTAATAATATCTTCCAATGCATGAAAGGGGTCTCTCCTGACTGGTATTTAATTTAAATTTCTCCACTGGTGTAAACATTTTAAAAATTTCCCAAACAGCAGGCTAGAATCCACTCTGGGAATGGACTTTCATCTATGAGCAACATTGATTTCGACCCACGAACTTGAATCAGTGACTGAATCTGTGTGTGTGGCCAATGGCATCGTTTCAATTTGTTTCTTCTCTGCCTCACCTAGATACTATCCCCATGGTCCACAAAGACAGCCCTGTAAGCCCTCTCTGTATAGGAATCAACAGAAATCTTTCTTATTATTTTTAGGAAGACATTAATATTCAGACACTCACCTGTCTTTTCTTTCACAGTGGATACTAGGATTCATGTTGTGCTTTGCTATAATTCTATAGCTTCTACTCATTAAAAAATAGGACATGAGCTTTTCAGAGTCTTTGAGAGGATGGAGGAAGATTATCAGAGGCCTGGGGCTCCAAAGAATCTCAGCCCACCAGGTAAATATCCATCAGAAAGGTACATCCTGCCTCCTATGTCTCCCTCCTTACAATCCTTGCGAGGAGAAATGATTCTTGTAATGCCCTTTCCATTCTCATTAAAGATCATTCTTAAAAAACAGAAGGCAAAAGAGCTGAATATATTACCTAAGTGATGTATAACAATGTATGGTATGGCTTTGGCCTTTCTGATGGATTTGACAATGCAACTGGCATTTTATGGGCAGTTTTTTTTTTTTTTTTTTTTTTTCTCCACACAACTCGTTTTCACCATCATCCCTGAACTTCTTGAGAGAGAAAAAGAGGGTTTGTGTTCAATGAACTCTCTCTATATATAAAAAGAGGACCAAACAAATCCAAAGAAAATAAGTAAGTTATCAAAGGAGAAGCGATCCCCTGCAGAAATCGCCACAAGGTATCGGGGCCAGAATACAAGTGTCCCTAAGGTAAAGGAAACAGGGCCACTTGACAGGATGGGATACTGAGAGGAGAGAATGGGTGAGAGAATACACTCAAGTAGGAAATCTCCTTCCAAGATGAGAGTATCTGAGTGAAATTCCTTTTTCTCCTGGATCAAGAAGGATTTGGGATATAGGATGTCTTTTGCTGAAGACAAAACAGTCTTCAGCATCCAAGTACTGACCTGACAGGTTTTCTCTTCTCTTTTTATCACCCCATGCACAGATTTCAGAAAGGCTACCTTGACTCGTTTTCTAGTTACCTTTTGCTGGTCAACAAACTACCCTAGGAGGTAGTTCTCAAAAAAAATGACAATGTGTATTCTACAATTTGGGCAGGGCTTGGCAGAAACAGTGCCTCTCTGGTCCACTCCCAGCAGCTGTGGCAGCTTCAAGCTCACATGTCTGATGGCTGATGCTGGCTATTAGCTGGGACCTCAGCCGGGGCCATGGCTGGAGCACCTACGTGCAGCCTGTCTCGTGGCTTCTTGGCTTCTTTCTAACGTGGTAGCTGTGTTCGTAATACAGAGGTCACAGGAGGACCATGTAGAAGCCCTAAGGCATTTTATGCCATAAAAGTCACATGTTGCCACTTCTGTATCAGCCACAGGCTCATTCAGACTCAAGGGAGGGAACACGGATCTCACCCTCAGTGAAGGAAAGCTAACCTCAAGAAGACCACGTGAGATGTGCCATCTTTATAAAACATACCCCAACCCAATCTGTTTTCTGGAAAGTAGTAAATCTAGCTACAGACAGGCTTCACATTAAAGACATCACTATGTAACAGCTCTCTAAGGTTGCATATCCAAGACAACAAATTTTTTAAATTTACAAATGTTGACATCTGGTTGGATGGGCCAACATCCAACATCAAGATAACTAAAATTTAGGCTCAGGTCGTTGCATTCATTTGGGATGCAGAAAAAAATGGCTAGAAGTGATGAAGATAAAATTAGCCATCTTCTCTGTTGGTGCACAAGAGGAGGTTAAGTGCTTGGCAAAGATGTAGCGATGGTTTTAGAGCATTCCTAGACTGATGCTTTCATAAATGTGAAGGTCGGAGTTATTAAATTGTACTCTGCTGGTCTGGAACAGAACTCCCAGGGGTATGGAAAATTCTGAAGTAACAGAAGAGCACAGTGAAGCTTACTGAGACCAAGAAACACCACGATTTTCCTAAAACATGCAAAATAGAGGCTACATTTTTCACAATGGACTAGAAAGAAACAACTTCTAGGTCTGTCTCTGTCATTTGCTAGCTGTGAAGTGTTGGACAAATATTTTCTCCTCTCTGGAATTGGATTTCTTTATAAACATCAGGAAATTGAATGAGAAAAGATGCCAGGTTTCTTTTCACCCTAATAGTTGCTCACTTAAAGTGACACGAAAGCCACTTAACTAAAGCTAACACAGGTTTTTGCTTGTTTGGTTTTTCTGCTTTACAAAACTGTTGAGCCCCACCATTAACAAACGTCACGTGGCCCCAGAGGTCACCTGCCTGTCCATACGGCAGAAAGAACATCCTTAGAGAAAAGCAGGTTACGTTGACACCAGAGCACGATTACAATGATGACAAAGAGAGAGAACAAATGGGCCCTGGCTGTGAGCTCCCACAGAGCCCGTGGTCCAAGATAGAACGGCAGGAATGTTGTAATAAGTCCTTTCTCTCAGACACATAATAAAAGTCAAGACAGCAGGCCATGGAGTTGGGTACCCTAGGTACCAACTGCAGCATTATCACTACATAACTGTGTGGCTTTAAACAACATGATTCTCAGCCTCTCTGTAAATCAGTCTCTTTATCTGTTAAAGAAAAGAAAAAGAAAATAACAGATCTAAGCCATTTGGTATTATGAATATTAAAGAAGCCAATACACAACTAGTACTTAGGACAGTTTCTGGCACACAGTAATCATTGGATAAACATAGGGCCTGTGTCCAATCAGAAGCTCAGCATCTCTGGCTCATCAGTGGATAAGCCCATCTTAACCAAAGTCTACAGGCACTATCTGGAAGAAGAATCAGATGCGAATCACCAAGTATATTCTCAAAATGACTACTTGTTACTGACCTAAGAATTGTGATGCTCATCTATGGACCAGAATACAAAGCCCAGAAATTGACCCCAAGATATGTAGTGACATTTATATGTGCTTGGTTCTGGGGGAAAATTCATTATATATTTTAAGAGATTCTGTAAGGTGAGGAAGAAACTACAAAAAGAAGAAAATCTGTAGTTGAACTGTTTCTCTGGTTGCATTCACAGTCATTTGTGTCTCCATCTAAACTCGGAAACTGTGGGTTCCAAAACTGGATGTGGTTCTTCTTCACTCAGATACTAGGTAACTCCTGAATTATTGATATCATATTGTGGGTTTAAATGGATTATTATTTATAAGCAGAGAAGCAAGAAGGTTTTTTAAACCATAACATAATTATCTAAACCAGGAAATTAACACTGATGTAATATTTAAAACTAATCGACACATTATTAAAATTCCTCCACTGTCCTATTCATATTCTTTTTCTGGCTAAAGGGCAATCTGTGTTCCCACAATGCATTTAATAGTAACGTCTCCTTAGTTTCTTCCAGTCTGGAACAATTCCTCCATCTGTCTTTCTCCTGACCTGGACACTTTTGAAGAGTACTGGCCAGTTATTTTGTAAAATGTCCCTCAATTTGGATGTCTGATGTTCCCTCATGACTAGGTGAAGGTTATATATTTTTGGCAATAAGACCTCAGAAGTGATGCCGTAACCTTCCCAAGATATCTTTTTTTTTTTCATTAACTAATTTATTTTTTATTAAAGTATAGTTGATTTACAGTGCTGTATTGATTTCAGGTGTACAGCAAAGTGATTCAGTTATATATACATAACTTTTTTCCCATATAGGTTATTACAAAATTTTGAGTATAGTTCCCTGTGCTATACAGTAAGTCCTTGCTGATTATCTATTTTACATATAGTAGTGTGTGTATGTTATGTCCAAATTCCTAATTTACCCCTCCCCCCACCTTTCCCCTTTGGAAACCATACATTCATTCTTGGAGTCTGTGCCTATTTCTGTTTTGTAAATAAGTTCATTTATATCATGTTTTCTTTTTTAGATTCCACATGTGGGTGATATCATATAATATTTGTCTTTCTCTGATGCACTTTGCTTAGTGTAATAATCTCTAGGTCCATCCATGTTGCTGCAAATGGCATTATTTCATTCTTTTTTATGGCTGAGTAATATTCTATTGTGTAATATTCTATTGGTTCTATATATATATATATATACACACACACACACCACATCCTCTTTATCCATTCATCTGTTGATGGACATTGAGGTTGCTTCCATGTCCTGGCTATTGTAAACAGTGCTGCAGTGAACACTGGCGTGTATGTATCTTTTCAAATTATGGCTTACTCTGGGTATATGCCCAGGAGTGGGATTGCTGGATCAAATGGTAGCTCTATTTTCAGTTTTTTAAGGAACCTCCATTCTGTTCTGCATAGTGGCTGCGCCAATTTATATTCCCACCAACAGTGCAGGAGCGTTCCTTTTTCTCCACACCCTCTCCCGCATTTGTTACTCATAGACTTTTTGATGATGGCCATTCTGGCTGGCGTGAAGTCGTACCTCATTGTAGTTTCGACGTGCATTCCTCTAATAATTAGCGGCCTGTGATGCTGTTAATTCTCATTACTGGTGACATTAACCTTGACAGCTTGGTGAAGTGCTGTCTTCCAGGCTTCTGTACTTCAGAGCTGCTGTTTTGCCCTTTGTAATGAATATGCTCCATGAGGAAGGATACTTGGAGCCTATGCAAGTATCATATTTCTCATCCTACTTTAGCCCAATAATTTTAGAGTCCATTGATGATTCTTGCCTGAAACAATTATTACTGAGGTCTTTGCAGAATGGTGAGTTTTGTATTTTTATCCTCACCTCATTCCACTGTGCTGTCCCTTATCTTGCATTTACATATCCAATTCGATTATTTATTCCTATTAGTAGGGACTCATTGACATTTATTATATTCTATGAGTTTAATCCATTATTGGCCTAGAATTAGCCAGTGGGATCTTCTTCAAGTTGGTTCCTTTGCCCCTTCAACATGGTCCCATCAGTTTTTGAGCACTTTCTTACTTTGTGGCACAGCAGGGTTTCAAACGCATCTTCTACTTGCCCTGCTCTGGCCCCTGAATCGAGACTTTCACTAGGGAGCCCTAGTTCTATTTCGCTGGAGAATGGTATTTCTAAACAAGATGTGGG
This sequence comes from Hippopotamus amphibius kiboko, assembly GCF_030028045.1. NCBI lineage: Eukaryota > Metazoa > Chordata > Mammalia > Artiodactyla > Hippopotamidae > Hippopotamus > Hippopotamus amphibius. The sequence goes on from NC_080198.1 coordinate 8,773,579, forward strand.
TGCGGGTGCAGTCATTTCTACCAGGGTGTCATGGCTCCTAGGCCCTCTCAGTGGACAGAACTAGACAGTAGAGGTTTGCATACACACAAACATACCTGTATCCATTTCCGTATCTCCCCATCTGTGTATTAGAATCCATGAGTTAACGCTGGTATCTTCTATGCTAATCCAACACAAGTGTTATTTTAGCTTTCTCCCATCCTTATTAGTACTTTCTTTCTCTGACAACAAGAGACCTGACTTTCATTATCCACAATGTCTTTTATTAAATCTCTCAGTCCTCTTATGGACATAAATAATCTTCAGAATTGTGGAAAAAACACACGAACTTCCTAGCTATTGTGCAATATCTGTGTATACTCTTTCACATCTTCAGTCTTATAGCAGTCAAATACTGTCTTCCAAAACTGTTTGCACTCTTTTTTTTTTTTCCTTCCTCACTCCCTTCAGTGCGGTTATGTTATTTGTATGTAATATAGTTAGGTTTATTACTGTAAATATTTGTGTGGAGATATATCAGATGAGTATGAGTAAGTTTCTGCATTGCCAAAAGACTTGGATACCCCCAAGTTGTGTATCACCCGAAGTTGCATTATTGGATGTCCTGGTTATCTGGTTTACCATACGTCAGCATGTTAGCATTTTGATGTATATAAGGACATTAAAACCATACTGAGCATAATCTGACTTCTTGGATTCAGAAAGTACTGTACTTTGTCATCTTTTAGTGCTGCAATGTCGTCATTATGAGCAACTGTCATATTTCTATATAGTATGTTAGATATACCAGGGTTGTGTGGCATTCTCTAGATGTCCTTTTCTACAACATAAATGCCCTCCAAAACACGTGGAGACTCACCATTGAAATTCACATTGCGGATATACTTCAACAACTTCTTGCCCCCAGCTTGCTCCATCTCTGGACAGACACCCCGGTAGTCAGCACAGAGATCCTTGTTCATGTGATGAAGGGCGTGAGCCATTGCGTACACTGCGTCGATCACGAACTGAACTTTACCCTCCTGCTCATAGTTGGAATCTTTTCCAATTCTCTCCTGTCCTGCACATTAAAACAAGAAACAGACGCAAAGACTGGTGTTGGGTAGAATGTCTCGATGTGTATTTACTTTCAACTACGCTTAAAGAAAACAATGCTTTGAGGAGTGCAATCGTGCAAGTCACATATCCACATTTGGCTACTGTGTTCAGTTGCTTTGATCATTTTTGGTATTTGACTTTGGAGCACATTTACACTAACCTTTCTGATGTATTAGATAAATTTCATAAGCAGCACTTCAAAGGATCACGATACAAGCCTTTGTAATAAGCCAACACACTATTCAAAACACAGCGGCCCCATAGAATCAAGGGATTGCTGGGGTTAGAAGTTGGGCCACCACATTCAAATCTTCAAAGCTCACTTAGTCTAGAAAGGTGACAAGCCAAAAGACAATGGCAGAAAACTAACTAAATACCATCCCGAACTCACTACCTTCTTCTATAAACCTCCTCTACTTCGCCTGTCTCAATGGTGGGTATAACTGGCAACTCAGATGCTCAGGCTGGAAACCTTGATGTCATTTTTTTATTCTTTCCTGTCTCTTATTCCACCCTCCCATACACCTGATGAATAGCCAAAACCTCTGAAACAGTGAAAAGTTTTGGCCACACTACCAATGCCCTATTTATGCTTTTCTCATCTTGTATCAGGACACATGCCAGCTGTCTCTCTTCATCTAATCAGTGCTCCATGTTCATATTTCCAAACCACAGAGCTAATCACTTTACCCCCATGCTCAGAATTCTTCAGTGGTTCTCCACTGCCTGCAAAGTGAAATGCAAATCCTTTCCCCTGATAGCAGAGGGTGTTCATCATTTTGTTCCTATCTGTCTAACAACAGTAAGAACTGGCAGTGATAAAGTGCCCTCCACCGTCTTGGAAGCTTTATATACACGATTTTTATTTCATCCTCACTTTGTGAGTTAAATATTATTAATCCTCATTATACAGATGGGAAAGCTGAGCCTTCTAGAAACTAAATCACCTTCCCAAGGTCATGTACAGGAAGAACAATGATGACAGCTCAGATTTATCAGAACCCAAAACCAACATTTCTCTCACATCACTGGCCCTACGTCACTCTTTTCCTATAATTAAAAAATGTATATATTTTTTACTCCAGACAAGTATGGCTATTTTTCCTGTAAACATCATCAACTCTAACGTTAATTATCTTTGCTTTGCCAGAAATGCCCCTCCTTGCTTTGCCCATCATAACTTAATTCTCTCTCCAAGGCATAATCCTGGTCGCTTACACTTAGCTTCTTGATCAGAATTAAAGATTTTCTTTCAAATCTGTATTATAAAATTAATAATATCACTATAGTTTAACGTTCTACCAGACTTTCCTTTTTTTACTTTTATTTTTTTATTTTGTTTTGTTGTCCCAGCACTGAACACAGCATTTAGTATCTGGTGGATTCTGAACAATACTTGTATTAAATTAGGCATTCGTTAAGTACATGGTAACACCAGGAACTCTCTTTATACCTCTTGTCCCTCTATGACAGGTAATTAACCACAGATTGAATTTCGCTTTCACAGTAATATTTCCCAGATTGTTTTCTATGACACATTTGTGTAGGAAAGAAGCAACAGAGATTCTACAATCTCAGTCCCTTCCCCTGCAAAACAAAGTGTTCCTGACAGCCACTGTGTTAAACACTATTAGATTTCTTTACTGAGAGACTGTTTCAGAGTATTTAATACAACAGAAAGTATAACTGCCAAAGAGGAAGTTCAGAATTTCCCCAAATTACTTGAATTCATATTTTTCCTTTTCGGAACACACGTTAATATCTCAAATGGCAGACACTTCTGTGTTTTGTACGTATCACTTTCAAATACCAATCAACCTTGTGCCCACTGCTCTTCACTGGGTCCAGGCCTTTTCAGTGTGTCTAGAGCAGGTATCTTTTTTTGAGAAAGATAAAATCCATCATGAATCCATACTGCTGCTTCCAACTTAAATGCTGGACTACAGGGTTTTTACTTATCTCGACACTCAAACCTCTACCTCATTTTTTTTCTCATGAAGAAAATCCTGGTTCTTAATGACACCATTATAACTGTTCATTTGCTTGATTCTGCAATACACAGATAACATTCTTAGAATAATAATCATGCCTAACCAAGAGTCTAAAAATGTAGTGTAATGAATAGCCTTGGGCAAATATGTGTTTCTCAATTCTTATCTGAATATTTTGATGATTTATTCAAGAAATAGGATTGCTTTGTTCAAGAGGAAATTCGTATGTATTTTTGCTAAATATTGGCAAATTTCCCATCTAATGGGTTTGCACCATTTTGCTTTCCCACCAGGAAAGACTGAGTGTTCATTTCCCAGCAGTTTCAACCACTATGTCCTCAAACTTAGATTTCTGTCAATCAGACAGATGAAAAATGCCACTGCAGTGTATTTTTATTTGCATTTTTCTTATCAGAGGGGAGTTTAAACATCTTTGCATATAATTAAAAACGAATGTATTTCTTTTCTGTGAACTGTTTTTATACAAAGTTGGTCATTTCCTTCTCTATTTTTAAAAGCTCCTTATTAATTAAGCATATTAATTTTCTGAAATTAAGTGGCAAATATTTTTCCTGGTTTGTTTTCTTTACTCACTTTAGGTAATTTCTGAATAAAATTAGATTAAAAACTTTCTAAAAAAATTATCAATTTATTTTCTTGTTATTGCTTCTGGATTTTCAATCGTGGCTAGAAGAAATGCCCCCACCCCCAGACTATAGAATATTCCATCCATGTTTTCTTCTTGTATAATTTTGTGTTTTAAACTTGGATATTTCATCAACTTGGAATACATTCTGGTATGTAGTATGAAGAATCAAAATTTTATCTTTTTCCTACAGCTTTCCAGTTTTAACATACGCCAGTTCATCTTTTCTCACTGACTTGAAGTGCTTCCTTTATTATATATTAAGTTTCCATATGTAATTAGATCTATTTCTGCAGTTTTACAATTTGTTTGTCTATTCATGGACCAACAGTATGAAGTCTTTATAACATATTTTAATAACTGGTAGAGTTAGCCCCTCTAACTGTTCTTTCTTTTCAAATTTTATGATTGTTTATTCAAATGAGCTTTATTAACTACTACTCTATCTTGAAAAAAGAAAAAAAAAGATGTTACATTTATTGTGTTTATGCTGTATTTACAAATCAACTTAGCTAGAACAGAAATCTTTACAAAGGTGAGAATTCCCATGTGTGTCCTTCCATTTGCTCAAGGCTACTTTTGCTTCCTTCAATAGTGTTTTTTTTTGTTTGTTTTCAATAGTGTTTTAAAATTTTTTCTCATATGGATTTTGAGTGTTTTGTGAAAGTTAGCCTTGGTCTTTTACTTAGTTTTGTTACTATAAATATGGTTTTCTTTGTTAAGTATTTCTGCTGATTTTGGCTGCATACATAAAAGCTATTCTTCTTTGTTGTTGTGGTTGTTTGTTATTTTTCAACTTTCTATCATGAAAAATTTTAAATATAGAGCAAGGCTGAAAGAATTTTACAGTGAACTCATTAACTAGTTTCTCACATTAACATTTTACTATACTTACGTTATAAGGCAATTCATTTTCTAATATTAATTTTATAACCTGATACTTTACAAATTTCTCTTATTTTTATAGTACTTAAAAAAGGCCAGAGAAAAAGATGGCGGCGAAGTAGAGAGACGTGGAGTGCATCCCTCTCCACAGATGCATTGGGAATGCACGGAAGGACACAGTCATTCCCACAGAGAACCAGCTGAACACCAGCAGACGGCCTCGGACACCGGAAAGGGCTGCGGAGAACCTGACATAGCCGGTAGGGAGGCATCTACGAGGGCTCAAAGAGGGTGAAGCGGCGGAGCTGTGGCAGACGGGAGGGAGTGAGAAACATACGGAGGGTCCGCAGCGCAGCTCAGCGTTCCCGGACCGAGACATCGATCCGCGGCTGAACGGAGGGTCCAGGAGCGGGAGCGTGGGAACCGGAGAGCTGGTTCAGGGGGAGAAACATTGTTGCCGGTAGGGTGACGGACCGAGAGGATAGGAGGGAGGAGGTCCGCGGAGAGGAGTGCAGATCCCTGAGAGCTGCCCGGCCATGATGGCGGCTGGAGGCTGCAGGCTCCCGGGCGGGGGGGAGGAGCCGCGCGCATAGCCTCTCTCTCTCTTTCTGCGCCTCTGCAACAGGCAGTGGAGAGATGCCCTGCGGGGCCACATAAGGCACTCAGGGATAACAAGCACCCTCAGGCGCTCGGGCGGGGCTAGATTAAAACTCCTTGCAACGCCAGCAGCAGGGAGGCTGCCGAGAGAAAAAAAAAAAAAAAAACCAGCATCAAAAAGAAAAAACCCCGAGAGAGGCCCAACTCTAAGACTTTCTGTGTACGCCTGAGCCACCAGCGCCCTCTGCAACAGGCACCTCCAAGCCTGACTGAAGCAACAGTGCGCCACTGCTCACTCCCTCCCAGGAGAAGGAGCCACTATTGCACCCTCTCCCTCCCCACACACCGAGGCTTACAGACGAACAATAAAGGAACCTCTGCTGGTCACAGAATAACGCAAAAAAAAAAAAAAAACCCAAGGCAAGGAAAAGGACACTTACAGCTGAGACGCTAAGGAAACAGAAATAGTAGTATCAATACCTATTGAACTGGTCCATTCGGGGATCAGTTCTGGATTTTTTTTTTTTTTTTTCTTTCTTTTTTTTTTTTTTTTTGATTTATTAAATACGATCTTAGCCCTAAGGGATCTACAAGTTTTACAACATAATTTTATAAGGATATTTTTTACTCTTTTTTTTTTTTTTTTTTTTTTTTTTGCCTCTTTATATACTTCTATTTCTAGCTAAGTTTTTGGTAGTACGGACAAAATATCTTTCATACTTTCCTTTCATCCCTTTCTTTTATACACTTCTATTCCTTTCTTTTTCTTTGCATATTTCCAACCACATTACGCTCTTCTGTTCCCCTTTCTTCCAGCCATTTTAAGTGTATTTTATCTTAACATACTTATAAGCAACACTATCGGTCTGCTCAGACTCCTTGCTCTATTCTCCAGATGATGCACTGCCTTGGTATTAATATTAGGCTTTTGTCTTTATCTTAGTTCTTAGTACAGTTGTCTAATTACATTCTGAGAATCTCCATTCTCTCTGGTGGTACTCCAGCTCATTTCTATATTTGATCCTAGCTTACAAAATCTCCCTGGATTGATGTTTGTACGTGTACGGTGTTATTTGTTGTTTGTTTGCTTTTGCTTTTGTCTCTGATTTGTTCTGTTTCAGTTGTCAATTTCTGCTGGGTTTCTCTCTGAATATCTGATAGCACACTGGGGTTCTGTCAGGTCTTTCTAGAGCCTTATGTCCTAACGGATTCAATAATTGTGTGTCTTATACATGTATGTGTTTCCTAGACTGAATATTCGTCTAATCCAATACTTGGACATTAGTCTGAGGCTTGGACAGTCTTCTATAAACACCTCTATCACCAGGACAAGCAACCCCAAAAGCTTGGACAACCATGAGGAAACAAAGAAACACCATGCAGGCAAAGGAGCAGGAAAAAAACCCACAAGACCAAATAAATGAGGAGGAAATAGGAAAAATGCCTGAAAAAGAATTTAGAGTAATGATAGTAAAAATGATACAAAATCTCGATAACAAATTAGAGAAAGTACAAGAAACAGTTCATAAGAACTCAGAAAAACAAACAGCAATGGATAACAAAATAACTGAAATTAAAAATACTCTAGATGCTCTAACCAGCAGAATGACTGAGGCAGAAGAACGAATAAGTGAGTTGGAAGATAGAATGGAAGAAATAAACGCCACAGAGCAGGAAAAAGATAAAAAAATAAAAAGACTAGAAGACAGCCTCAGAGACCTCAGTGATAACCTTAAACGTACCAACATTCGAATTATAGGCATCCCAGAAGAAGAAGAAAACAAGAAAGGGTCTGTGAAAATATTTGAAGAGGTTCTAGTGGAAAACTTCCCCAACATGGGAAAGGAAATAATGAACCAAGTCCAAGAAGCACAGAGAGTCCCATACAGAATAAACCCAAGGAGAAATACACCAAGACACATATTAATCAAACTAACGACAATTCAACACAAAGAAAAAATATTAAAAGCAGCAAGAGAAAAGCAACAAACAACATATAAGGGAAAACCCATCAGGATAACAGCTGACCTTTCTACAGAAACTCTGCAGGCCAGAAGGGAATGGCAGGATATCCTGAAAGTCCTGAAAGAGAGAAACCTACAGCCAAGAATACTTTACCCAGCAAGAATCTCATTCAGATTTGAGGGAGAAATCAAAAGCTTTCCAGACAAGCAAAAGTTAAGAGAATTCAGCACCACCAAACCAGCCTTACAACAAGTGCTAAAGGAACTTCTCTAAGTAGGAAACACAAGAAAAGGAAAACACCTACAAATACAAACCCAAAACAATTCAGAAAATGGTCATTGGAACACACATGTCAATAATCACTTTAAATGTAAATGGATTAAATGCTCCAACCAAAAGACACAGACTGGCTGAATGGATACAAAAACAAGACCCTTCTATATGCTGCCTACAAGAAACCCACTTCAGACCAAGGGATACATATAGACTGAAAGTGAAGGGATGGAAAAAGATATTCCATGCAAATGGAAGTCAAAAGAAAGCTGGAGTAGCAATACTCATATCAGACAAATTAGACTTGAAAGTAAAGACTACTAAAAGAGACAAGGAAGGGCACTACATAATGATCAAGGGATCCATCCAAGAAGAACATATCACAATGGTAAATATCTATGCCCCCAATATAGGAGCACCTCAATACATAAGGCAAATGCTAACAGCTATAAAAGGGGACATCGACAGTAACACAATAGTGGGAGACTTGAACACCCCACTTACATCAATGGACAGATCATCCAAACAGAAAATCAATAAAGACACACAAGCTTTAAATGACACATTAGACCATCTCGACTTAATTGATATTTATAGGACATTCCATCCAAAAACGACAGACTACACTTTCTTCTCAAGTGCACACGGAACATTTTCCAGGATAGATCCCATCTTGGGTCACAAATCAAACCTCAGCAAATTCAAGAAAATTGAAATCATATCAAGCATCTTCTCAGACCACAACGCCATGAGACTAGATATCAATTACAGGAAAAAAACTGCAAAAAAGACAAACACATGGAGGCTAAACAATTCACTATTAAACAACCAAGGAATCACTAAAGAAATCAAAGAGGAAATCAAAAAGTATCTAGAAACAAATGACAACGAAAACACAACAACCCAAAACCTATGGGACGCAGCAAAAGCAGTTCTAAGAGGGAAGTTTATAGCAATACAGTCCTACCTTAAGAAACAAGAAAATGATCGAATAAACAACCTAACCTTACACCTCAAACAACTAGAGAAAGAAGAACAAAGAAACCCCAAAGTGAGCAGAAGGAAAGAAATCGTAAAGATCAGAGCAGAAATAAATGAAAAAGAAAGGAAAGAAACCATAAGAAAAATAAATAAAACTAAAAGCTGGTTCTTTGAGAAGATTAACAAAATTGATAAACCATTAGCCAGACTCATCAAGAAAAAAAGGGAGAAGATGCAAATCAACAGAATTAGAAATGAAAAAGGAGAAGTCACAACGGACACCTCAGAAATACAAAACATCATGAGAGACTACTACAAGCAACTATATGCCAATCAATTGGATAACCTGGAAGAAATGGATACATTCTTAGAAAAATACAATCTTCCAAGACTGAACCAGGAAGAAATAGAAACCATGAACAGACCAATCACAAGTACAGAAATTGAGGCAGTGATTAAAAATCTCCCAACACACAAAAGCCCAGGACCAGATGGATTCACAGGCGAATTCTATCAAACATTTCGAGAAGAGTTAACACCTATCCTTCTCAAACTCTTCCAAAATATTGCAGAAGGCGGAGCACTCCCAAACTCATTCTATGAGGCTACCATCACCCTGATACCAAAACCAGGCAAAGATGTCACAAAAAAAGAAAACTACAGACCAATATCACTGATGAATATAGATGCAAAAATCCTCAACAAAATACTAGCTAACAGACTGCAACAGCGCATTAAAAAAATCATCCACCACGATCAAGTGGGGTTTATCCCTGGGATGCAAGGATTCTTCAATATACGCAAATCAATCAACGTGATACATCATATCAACAAATTGAAGGATAAAAACCATATGATCATTTCAATAGATGCAGAAAAAGCTTTTGACAAAGTTCAACATCCATTTATGATAAAAGCTCTCCAGAAAATGGGCATAGAAGGAAATTACCTCAACATCATAAAAGCCATATATGACAAACCAAAAGCCAACATTGTTCTCAATGGAGAAAAACTGGAAGAATTCCCTCTAAGAACAGGAACAAGACAAGGGTGTCCACTCTCACCACTGTTATTCAACATAGTTTTGGAAGTGTTAGCCACAGCAATCAGAGAAGAAAAAGAAATTAAAGGAATCCAAATTGGAAAAGAAGAAGTAAAATTATCACTCTTTGCAGATGACATGATACTATATATAGAAAACCCTAAAGACTCTACCAGAAAACTGCTAGCACTCATTGATGAGTTTAGTAAAGTAGCAGGATACAAAATTAATGCACAGAAATCTCTTGCATTCCTATACACTAACAACGGAAGAGCAGAAAGAGAAATTAAGGAAACTCTCCCATTCAGCATTGCAACCAAAAGAATAAAATACCTAGGAATAAACCTGCCTAAGGAGGCAAAAGATCTGTATGCAGAAAACTTTAAGACATTGATGAAAGAAATCAAAGATGACATAAACAGATGGAGGGATATACCATGTTCCTGGATTGGAAGAATCAACATCGTGAAAATGACTGTACTACCCAAAGCAATTTACAGATTTAATGCAATGCCGATCAGATTACCAATGGCATTTTTCACAGAACTAGAGCAAGAAATCTTACGATTTGTATGGAAACGCAAAAGACCCCGAATAGCCAAAGCAATCTTGAGAAGGAAAAATGGAGTTGGTGGAATCAGGCTTCCTGACTTCAAACTATACTACAAGGCCATAGTGATCAAGACAGTATGGTACTGGCACAAAAATAGAAAGGAAGATCAATGGAACAGAATAGAGAACTCACAAGTAAGCCCAAACACATATGGGCACCTTATCTTTGACAAAGGAGGCACGAGTATACAATGGAAAAAAGACAGCCTCTTCAATAAGTGGTGCTGGGAAAATTGGACAGCAACATGTAAAAGAATGAAATTAGAACACTTCCTAACACCATACACAAAAATAAACTCCAAATGGATTAAAGACCTACATATAAGGCCAGACACTATCAAACTCCTAGAGGAAAACATAGGCAGAACACTCTTTGACATACATCAAAGCAACATCCTTTTTGACCCACCTCCTAGAATCATGGAAATAAAATCAAGAATAAACGAATGGGACCTCATGAAACTTAAAAGCTTTTGCACAGCAAAAGAAACCATAAACAAGACTAAAAGGCAACCCTCAGAATGGGAAAAAATAATTGCCTATGAAACAACGGACAAAGGATTAACCTCCAAAATATACAAGCAGCTCATGCAGCTTCATACCAAAAAAGCAAATAACCCAATCCACAAATGGGCAGAAGACCTAAATAGACATTTCTCCAAAGAAGACATACAGATGGCTAACACACACATGAAAAGATGCTCAACATCACTCATCATCAGAGAAATGCAAGTCAAAGCCACCATGAGGTATCACCTCACACCAATCAGAATGGCCATCATCACAAAGTCTGGAAACAACAAATGTTGGAGAGGGTGTGGAGAAAAGGGAACTCTCCTGCACTGTTGGTGGGACTGTAAGTTGGTACAGCCACTATGGAAAACAATTTGGAGGTTCCTTAAAAAACTACAAATAGAACTACCATATGATCCAGTCATCCCACTCCTGGGCATATACCCAAAGAAAACCATAATCCCAAAAGAAACTTGTACCATCATGTTTATTGCAGCACTCTTTACAATAGCCAGGACATGGAAGCAACCTAAATGCCCATCAACAAATGAATGGATACAGAAGATGTGGCATATATATACAATGGAATATTACTCAGCTATAAAAAGGGATGAGATGGAGCTATATGTAATGAGGTGGATAGAACTACAATCTGTCATACAGAGTGAAGTAAGTCAGAAAGAGAAAGACAAATATTGTATGCTAACTCACATATACGGAATCTAAAAATGGTACTGATGAACTCAGTGACAAGAACAGGGAAGCAGATACAGGGAATGGACTGGAGAACTCGAGGTATGGGAGGGGGCGGGGGGTGAAGGGGAAACTGAGAAGAAGCGGGAGAGTAGTACAGACATATATATACTACCAACTGTAAAATAGTCAGTGGGAAGTTGTTGTATAACAAAGGGAGTCCAACTCGAGGATGGAAGATGCCTTAGAGGACTGGGGCAGGGAGGGTGGGGGGGAATCAAGGGGGGGGCGTCAAGGAAGGGAGGGAATATGGGGATATGTGTATAAAAACAGTTGATTGAACCTGGTGTACCCCCCAAAAAAATAAAATAAAATAATAATAAAAAAAAAAAAAAAAAAAAAAAGGCAACCTTGAAGGTGTTATGACCATTATTAAATACACATTATGAAATGGGTTCAGACTAATAATTCAGGAGAGCAGTTTCTAAACTGCATTCATAAAGACATTCATCTCAGCAAGAATGCCTTGAGAAATAACTGCAATATTTTAAATAATGAAATATTTCATTATGTGTGAAACATGATAGGCTTTACCCCTCTCTTGAAGAGTCACCAGGTACGTTAGCTTATTAAAGGCTGTGAGAAAAAGGGGTACAGCTGTCTTTGGGGCTACCAGGACTTTAAAAATGTAGTCTTTTATCAAGAAAATTAGAACAAGCAAGTTCATTAACAACAAGGACACGAAAGGCTAACTTTATGCCCCCTACTGTGGCCGATGCAATGGTGTGCCGAGCTCAGAGTCTCTGGCTGCTCATCTAGCATCCCTCTGCTCCTCCTCTAACTGCACTCTGGTTCTCTTCAGGTATCTGCAGCCACCACAGCAGTGAGGGCTTCAGGACCTCTTCTGAGCCTCACTGAGGCAGTCCTCATTTGTCTAAGCCAATCCAGTTTCCTTCTCAGCAAGGGCTGATTTAGGAACAGGCATGCCTTACAATTCTAGACAATGAGATGTTTAAGAGAAGAATTCACTGGGTTCCACATATAAAATGATACAAATGAGCTTATTTACAACAGAGAAATAGACCCACAGACATAGATAACAAACTTATGGTTACCAAAGGGGAAAGTGAGGAGGGGATAAATTAGGAATTTGGGATTAACAGATACACATGACTGTATATAAAATAAACAACAAGGACCTACTGTATAGCACAGTTGTGTGTGTATACACACACACACGTGTAAATATAATTGATTTGCTTTGTTGTACACCTGGAACTAACACAACATTGTAAATCAACTATACTTCAAAAAAGAATTTTTTCTTTTAAGTTTATTGGGAAACTCCTTAGAAAGTTTATTTGCTCTTAAAGAGAGATGAATTCAATTGTATCAAAATTATCACACACCCCCCAACACACACACACACACACACACACACACACTGCAATTACTCTAGTCATTTTGCAAACCTGAGGCAATTACCAAGCATACAAATAACAGCAGGATAAAAATATGGGGCGGATGTGAAAATACAATTGAGCTGTGAGTTAGCCAAGCCTAGAATTACCCTACATTTTTTTTCCAAGTGAAATACTCAGAACTAAAGCTTGATACTCAATGTTTTCCACGTTTATTTGAACACCACACTTCTTATTCATGTACCGTTTTACATCGTCTCAAAGGACCAGCATAAGTACACTTTCTTGCCCCCAAAAGTGCGAAAAGAAACATTTTTAATGATGCAGGTTGAAATAGAAAAAAAGAAAGCATTTTCAATCAATTCTCAGTTAACAGCTCATTCTTCAGGCTTTCTGATGAACTGAGGTGTTGTTATATTCTTTTCTTGAATGAAGTTCATCCTTTTCATCACGTTTCCCAGGAAAGGGTTTGAGGTTTAGACAAAACGAGGAGAACTCTGAAGCATTAATTATTTTTTATGTCTCCAGCATGCAAAGAAGCTTTCCTTTTAAAGTCTCCTGATTTTCTGATGTATTGTTATTTTTACCCAAATAGTCCAGTATTTATCTTCAAAATGAACACTCCTTTAAGCTCATATTGAGTAAATTGTCAGCTGCACTACACAAGAATAATCTACAAACTATCTTACGACCAGAATTTCTAGTGTTCGTTCTGCTGGGTGAGGTCTTCTCTGTGAAAGGCCTGCTTATTTTGCCATTTTAACATACTGCTTTCTCAGAATATATGCCTTATGCATGGGCAAACTATTAGGGAGAAAAAAAAAGGCATAGAAAATGTAAGAAATTATGGATCTGAAATTATTAATATAAACAATCCCCACTGTAACACAAAAACCAAAAGAAAGAGGCGGTTGGGCACAGGCAGGAAATAAACCAAAGATATTTGCTAGTGTGAAGTGAAAAACCTACCAAAAAGGTTCTGCAGATTTGAACAATTGGCCCAATGTTTACCATATGTTTCTATGGGAGTGATAAATTATAATTTTTATTTTGATTTCACATATTAACTGCAGTTATTTGCACCAGGAAGACTTCTCAGAAGTCACATATGCTCATGCTGACTGTGCTTTTAAATGTTATGTTACACAAATATATTTTATTAAATGTGAAGCCACAAACTTGAAAATTTCTTGAGGCTAAAGTCCTGAATAGTACTATATATAATTAAATAAAATACCAATATTTGGATACATTGCAAGTGGATATAAATACCCTAATAAAAACAGGAAAAGAATATGTCACAGGAGCTCTGAAAATAGAGTCAGGGCATGTTTAGGTGCTCACAGAACCGCTGGGTAAAGAGGATGCGGGGAAAGCAAGATGGATATCCCGTAGCACTAGGTAATGTTGCAGAGCTCTACAAATGCTACAGTTACCAGGCAAGCCTTATTACAATGCTACTGCAGTCCCTCCCATACTTTATAAACAAACAAACAAATAAATAACTTGGTTTACTTGGCATAAAATTGTTTCCTCTCATGGGTATACATCTCTCTTTTTAAGATGAATGTCAAGATTCTGTTTTATGCACATTTGCTTTGTTGCTGGTTTTTTTGTTTTGTTTTGTTTTTTGTTTTACAGTGACCCCATTCATAGAATCTGGGGGCAACAACCCATGGCAAGAAACACCAGTTGAAGGAAAGTCAGAAGTTCTGAATTGAGACCAAAAGCCTACACTGCTGCTGTGCCTCTCTTTGGAGGAGAGGCTGAGTGAGAGTGGAATGAGATGAGCAACTCGTGGAAAAAATGATGGGGTCCCTGTCACAGTGCTACAGGCAGCCTGTGCTTACTGTGTTCTTCCTGGGTACCAGTCTCTGTGCTAAGCACTTTTCACGGTCTCATGTTCAACCCTCGTGTGTGGGTAGGTCCTGTTACCTTTTCCATCGTCATCTGTTCCCTGTCTCTCCGTTACTTCACTATACCTTAGAGACTGTCCGCTAAATGGTTCTGTCCATATCTGCATATGGAAAAGTGATGAACCTGCAGTTTTCCCCTTTGTTTCTTTTCATTTCCAAATTTAGTTTAGAGCCACAGATAACCTCGAAGTTCATGCTAGCCATGAGTTTTACATCCTCTTAGGCCACTAAATGTTTCTCCTGAGTTTCCTGTAAAGAGGAAATGGATGGTTTTGAATAACTACCATCATAGTCTTCCCTGGCCTTTCCTTGAGTGGAAAAGTTAATGCCCAGAAAAACTGCCAAAAGGCTGGCAGAGGAGCAACAAACACACAACAAAACAACTGATCCTCCAGCTTCGATGACCAAAATGTGACTGCAATTAAACCATTAGCATCCTCATGTTCTGCAGTGGACACAGTGAGTACTCTGAGAGAGATTCAAAAACAACCCTAGCGAAAGAATAAAAGAAAGTCTAGCCACAACCCTCATTTCTAACCATTTCCCATGCAGGATGCTTCCCAGAAGGCTACTTAATCATCACAGCTGAGTTTTCTTATACACTTCCATTTCTGATTTCCAGATAGGTCCAGGTAAAGATATATGCAGTGAGTCAATGTGTGTGGTGCAGGAGTCAGTTTTGTACAATGCACACAGGGCACCAGATTGAAAGGAAGGAATGTTTCAGCCCCAAGTTTCACACCCCCCCAATGTGTGGAAGGTGTTCTGAGAGACTCAACAAAGGGCTCTCTTTATTTCCAAGAGCAGTCTGTTGTAGGTAATGCCAGCCCATTGAGAGAAGGTAAGAACAGTGCTTCTGAAACTCGCACGAGAAACCTTGCTGTACCAAACAAGAACACGATGGGGTTTCTTAAAGAAGTGCATAGATACAGTTTCCAATTCTCACCTAGATTTCCTCTCTTCTGATTTCTTAAGCTAAATTTCTGTTTATAGAGTTTTGGTTGCTTCTTCAACACATATGGTAAAATCATCGGTGAAGTGATCTCTCTGGACATGACTTCAAGATTAAAAAAAAGATACTGCTATAGATGCCTGATTTCCTAACAGCCTCAGGAGGAGCCCCTTCATTAATGAGGTTCTGCCCCTCTGAAATTCTGTTTATGGCATTCCTGGAACTGCATTTAGGTTGAACTTTCAGAATGGGGTGGGGGTGGAGAGAAGGAGAGGGAGAGAGAGGAAGGAAGAGAGAGAGAGAGGGAGGGAGGAAGGGAGAAAGGAAAGAGAAAAGAGAAAGATCAACTTGAACCTGACCAAACTTTTGGATTAACTAACTTACATATAGCCGATTCACTCTGCTGTACAACAGCAATTAATACAACATTGTAAAGCAACTACAATGAAAATTAATTTTAAAAAACCCTAATCTACAGAAAATAGAGAAAATAAACATGTAAATCAACATTGCAGCAATGCAGAAAACAAAATCCAAATGTAAGAAATTCTACAGAGATAGTAAGAAGCTATTTTCTTCAACAAATTAAACTGCAGAAGTTAAAAAAGAGTGGAGAGAAAAAATTAAAATTTTTAAAAAGACTTGAAATATATCGAACGGATGGTAGATGGACTTGGTTTAGATCCACCTGTAAACAAATCAATGATACAAAGACATTTATGACAGAAGGGAGAGACTATGGGATGACGATAGGGAACTACAGTTTTGTTTGTGTGTGAGTGTGTATGTATTGGTGTGTTTGTTATACATTTTTAAGAGTATTTATCTCTTAGAGAACATACTGAAGTAGTAAAAAAAATTAAATGCCTGGGTGTACTTTGAAATGGCCAGAGGTGAGAGAAAAATATTCGGGGTACATGTGAACATAAACTAGCCGTATATTGACTATTGTTGAGGTTGTGTGATGGATACAAGGAGATTTTTTCTACTATTCTCTCTGCTTTTTGTATTTTGAAAGATCACATGATGTTTACAAAAATAAAAAGAAGAGGAGAAGAGAAAAAATTAGAGTAGGGAAAGAAGAAAAAGAAGAGGAGGAGGAAAGGTGGGTGGAAGGTAAAGAAGAGAAGGAAGAGAAATAAGAAGGGGACGGATAAGGAGAAGGAAAGAGGGGGAGGAGGGAGAAAAAGAAGAAAAAGGACGAAAAGAAGAGTATGGGGTTGAAGAAAAGTGGAAACAGGCAGGGAGGAAACAGAGAAGATCAAGTAAGCCGCCTGAAAGGGACACGGAGTTCATGCCAGACAGGCAACTAGAGCCAAGGGACGCAGGTATGAACACAAAACCCGCTCGTGCTCTCACTGCTCACAGCTCCACTCAGGTGCTTCTACTGAAATGCAGTTTCCATCTCTCATCCCAGGGCTGAGAGTATGTCTCTGCGCCCCGGTATTTAGGAAGAGGCACTCGTAGTACAGATGCTACGGCATATGGGCGGGGTCATCTGACTCCCAGGCTCCAAAGACTCTTCCTAGAAGCAAAGTAAGCATGCTGTGGGGATAGAATGATTCCATCTCACTGGCGTGATGCTCCTTTGCCTTGTGAGAGGCAGTGAAAAGGCCTAAGAGAACTGATCCCACTGCAGGGTTTGCAAGGACTTGGCAGAATCATCAGTCCAATGACAGCTTAAATAAAAAGAAAAAGCCATGCTTTAACTCCATTTCAGTTCTGTATCCACTGCTGGTGACTAATTCAATAAAAAGAAAAAATATGCATACACGTATGTTGAACTCCTCAGAGGCAAGTCTGGGTCCTAAACATTGCTCTATACGCAGAACCCCAAAAAGGGCCTGGAATGTAGTGGACATCCATAAAGGAGGAAAGAATGAGCGAATGTCTTGGAAAGCAAAGTGAAATAATGAGCGAGTAGCTTTTGTAAAAAGGTAGAAAAGAAAGATTATAATCCTTCACCCGCGATAGCTGATGGCTGAGACAGGGTGTTTAACTCAGGGAGCCAGACAAAGATGGAGAGAAAACAGTAGCACCCCGAACCCTGATATTTGGGATTTCCTTATAACATATACTTCTGACCATTTAGTCATGATCACCAGAAGTGAAATAGATAGTTTTCTTCCTACTGCACCCTAATAACATTCATAACAGAAATAAAGTCGATACAGTTCTCGACCTAGAGGTTCTGAAGACTCTGAGCCTCTTAGGAATGTCACATTCCACCTGTGTTTAAAAATATATATATAAAATAGCTAGTCTGACAAGGAAAAAACCTCAAGCAAGTGCTAACTAGAAACCTGAAAGTGACAATCAACAGTCAGAACACACTGGATGATTTGCCTGAGGAGCAACTAGCCACGTCCAGGCTACCCGTGGAAGAAAATTAATTACGTACTATTGGATGAAACCCCTCCATAGACCAGTGAAGAGGAGGTTCTTGATGCCAAGTCTAGAGATCCAGGCTTAGTTTAAAACACAGGTAGCCAGTACGATATAATGGGAAAGAGTCCTTCAAAATCTCAACGTTTTGAAACCAATGTGACGGTACTTCCATCTCTCCTATAATCAGGCCAACCATTCCAAGAGTTAGGAGCGTGGAGACTCTTAATCAGATTAACCTGTGTTGAAATTGTTTCTGCAAAGAGTTATATAACTGTTTACCAAGTTCAAGTCGTCTGGTATTCACAGAGAGTACTATGATGAACAACGACAACAACAGCTAACGTTCATTCGGTATTTTCTATTATCCAAAAACTATTCTAAGCATGTTACGTGCGTTATCTCACTGATGTCTCATAATCACCCCATGAGGAAGATACTGTTATCATTATTGCCATTTACAGGTAAGGGAACTGAAACTTGACTTAAATAACTTACCCCCAAAGTTACACAGGTGGCAAGTGGCTAGTCAAATGTTGAATCCAGTTGTCTGACTCTCAATTCAAAATGTGAGTATTTCTAATGGTGATATATTCTGCATATAGTAAAATGCTAGGTCATACATGAACTGTTCAATCAGCGTTGACAGATACAAAGCAATACACAGAATGTTTTTATCACCCTAGGAACCTACCTTGTGTCCCTTCACAATTAACCTTTCTGCCTCCACTATAAAGCAACCATTGATCTGTAATCTAAGCTCATTTTGCCTATTGTAGACTTTTGTATAAATAGGACCATACAATATCTACTTTTCTCTGTCTGCTTTCTCTCATTCAGAATAATATTTTTGAGATTTATTCAGTTTGTGACGTATCAAAAACTCACTTTTTTTATTGCTAAGTAGCATTCCACTGAATGGATACATCAGAGTTTAATTATTCATTTTCCTTTTGATCGACATCTGGGCTATGTCTAACTTGGACTTGTCAAGATTGTACCCTATATGTAAGAGTTTAGCCTGCCTCAGTTTTGTGGACACTGGCTGAAGATGCGAGACCCCCCACCCCCACCAGGCTCAGAGCCAGGTACACCAGGCAGCACAAACATGTTTGCCCAGAGTCCCCTCCTTATCACTTCCCCTCTCTCAAGTCCAAGGTGGTGACACAGAGCAGTCCAGGTAGATGCTGCACACACAACGGGTTTGCATTAACACTTTCAAACTCTGAGCTTAGAGAGTCTACATCTTTTATAAAGGACTTCAAGCAAAGCTACCTGACCTTTGTTCCGGAGGAAGATATTATCTTTATTATACTAGCTAGTAAACAAACCATCCCTATACTTCATGACGATATAGTATCTGTATCTTCCAAGGCCATTTGCTATATAAAAATATCTTGAAAACATAAACAGTGCCTCTGCTCTCAATATAGCAAAGGACACCAATAGAGGATTGTCCCCCCAATAGGGCAATTATGCATAAAGCTGCTATGAACATTTCTTCACAAGGGTTTTGTGGATATATGTTTTGATTTCTTCTGAGTAAATATTTAGGAATAAGAGTTGCTGTATTATAGGCTCATGTATGTTTAACTTTTAAAGAAGTTGCCATGTTCCAAAGCAGTTACACCATTTTATTCTAATAGCAATGTATAAAAATACAGGCTTCTCCATATCTTCTCCAATATTTGATGTTGTCAATCTTTTCCATTTTATCCATGTGTATTAAAGCCTCATTATGGTTCTAATTTGTATTTCTCTGATGAATAATGACGATTTTCATTTTTTTCATGTGCCTATTGACCATTTGTAGTAGACCTAATAGTTTCACTTTCCAATGTCTTAGAAGTTCAGCATCCCAGGCTATGCAAATTCTCTACTGGAGTAGTACAAAGGTCCAAGAGACCACAGGGTTAATGCCTGAATGATGGTCAAATTATATTATTTATTTTAAAAAAGGGGTGGTAGCCAAGATGGTGAAGACCCTGACCTCACTTCCTCCCATGAGCACACTGAAATTTTAATTATTTACAGAGCAACTATCAATAAGAACAATCTGAAGACTAACAGAAAAGATTTTCCACAAGTAAAGATTTAAAGAAGGAATCACAAGGACACAGGTAGTGGGAGTGGAGACAAGATTCAGCAAGTGATGGCAAATGAAATAACGTGACTATTACATAATATTTAAAATAAGAAAAATAATAAGTACAGTACTTATGATCTACAAATTTTTTTAAAAAAGGTATCTCAATTTCTTCTTATCACCGTGTTAGGGTTATAAGATTGCCATAATTTTTGGTTCTGCCCATGCTAGCATTCTAAGTGTTCTCGGGGACTATAAAAGTGGTATGCAGTGGTCTCCTTCTTATGAATGACAAGACCAGGGTCAGGAATCGCAGTGACATCATCCCAAATTCTTTCTTTCCATGGGTGCACATAAATAGGACATAGCCAATGAGATACAATTCACTATTTTACTAAAAGCTTACACTCTGGTGTTAAAATCAGAAGAAAGATAGACATAGGTGAACAATCAGATACACTGTCCTCACAGAAGGGAAGCAAGGTCTTAGTGGAACACATGCCCGGAGTTTATTACGTTGCAATCTTTCTCCATTCAAGGAGTGAAACCCCTCTTTCAAAGACAATGTCTTTTCCTTTGGCCATGTCCTTTCCCTACTTATGGGTAGACAAGTAACTCAATGATTTAAAGGTGGACAGACATACATTCCCTCAGTAGGCCAAATGAATAGAAGACAAACCTATAGCCCAGAGCTCCTCCCAGACTCCCAAGTTTAGAGCAGATATTAAAACAAAAACAACAAACCCAGAAGCCCGTGGTCACACGTCACTTTTCTTCTCTCCGGTGCCACCGTGGTGGCTGGTGCTGGATCCTGAATGTCGTGGCATTACACCACATTGGCCATGAGCTGTCTCTACCCAGGAGGGCGGCGCAGCACGGAAGAAATGAGTAGTGACAAAAGGCTTTTGAGGTGGCCAGACCTGGGTTTGGATTCCTTCTGATTGAGGGACCATGAAGATGAGGCAGAATTAAGCTCCCTAAGCCTTGGCTTCCACTTCCTACCACGTGATCTTGGGCAAGGCACTGGACCTTCCCCTGCTTCCATTTTCTCATTTATAAAACAGTGGGGAAAAAACCCCCCAAAACCCAGTTATTTCAGAGGGCTGTTGTGAGGATTAAAAGAGTTAAGATGTGTTTCATTTTCCTCAACTAAAAACTGAGGATAGGGAAAAGACAGTCTCTTCACTAAGTGGTGCTGGGAAAGTTGGACAGCTGCATGTGAATCAATGAAGTTAGTATATACCTTTATTATACATAAAAATAAACTCAAAATGGCTTAAAGACTTAAATATAAGACATGACACCATAAAACTCCAAGAAGAGGACATAGGCAAAACATTCTCTGACATAAATTCTACCAATGTTTTCTTAGGTAGTCTCCCAAGGAAACAGAAATAAAAGCAAAAATAAGCAAATGGAACCTAATCGAACTTAGAAGCTTCCGTACAGCAAAGGAAACCATAAACAAAATGAAACGACAACCTATGGATTGGGAGACAATATCTGCAAATGAGGTGACCGACATGGACTTAATCTCCAAAATATACAAACAGCTCATACAACTCAATAACAAAAAAACAAACAACCCAATCAAAAAATGGGCAGAAAACTTGAATAGACATTTCTCCAAAGAAGACATACAGATGGCCAATGGGTGCATGAAAAGACACTCATCATTGCTAATTCTTAGAGAAGTGCAAATCAAAACTCCAAGATACCACCTCACATCAGTCAGAATGGCCATCACTAAAAATTCTATAAATAATAAATGTTGGAGAGGGTGTGGAGCAAAGGGAACCCTCTTACACTGCTGGTAGGAATGTAAATTGGTGTAGCCATTATGGAAAACAGTACAAAGGTTCCTCAAAAACTCAAAATAGAGTTGCTG
This sequence comes from Hippopotamus amphibius kiboko, assembly GCF_030028045.1. Taxonomy (NCBI): domain Eukaryota; kingdom Metazoa; phylum Chordata; class Mammalia; order Artiodactyla; family Hippopotamidae; genus Hippopotamus; species Hippopotamus amphibius. The sequence continues at coordinate 8,795,523 of NC_080198.1, forward strand.
TATGAATCAGCAATCCCACCCCTGGGCATATAAGCAGACGAAATTCTGTTCAAAAAGATACAAGCACTCCTATGTTCACAGCAGCACTATTTACAGTGGCCAAGACATGGAAATAACTTCAATGTCCATCGACAGATAAATGGATAAAGAAGATGTGATACACACATACACACACACACACACACACACACACACACACACACACACACACCCTGGAATACTACTCAGCCATAAAAAAGAATGAAATAACGCCATTTGCAGAAACCTGGGTGGATTGAGAGACTATCATAATAAGTGAAGTCAGAAAGAGAAAGACAAATATCATATGATATCAATTTTATGTGGAATCTAAAATATGACACAAATCAACCTATCTACAAAAGAGAAGCAGACTCACAAATATAGAGAACAGACTTGTGGTTGCCAAGAAGGGGGGGTGAGGGAGGGAAGGACTGGGAGCTTAGGACTAGCAGATGCAAACTAGTATAGATAGGATGGATAAACAACAAGGTCCTCCTGTAGAGCACAGGGAACTATATGCAATATCCTGTGATAAACCAGAATGGAAAAGAACATGAAAAAAAAATATATATATATGTGTAACACCTGAGTCACTTTGCTGTGCAGCAGAAATTAACAAAACCACTGTAAATCACCTATACGTCAATAAAATTAAAAAATAAAACAACATAAAATAGATAACTAACAAGGACCTACTGTATAGCATAGGGAATTACACTCAATATTTTGTAATACCCTATATGGGAAAAGAAACTGAAAACATATACATACATATATGTATATATATAGCTAACACAACATTGTAAATCAAGTATACTTCAATAAAAAATTCATTTAATTAAAAAATTGAGGATATTAATGTAATTTCCATTTCAGGCTCATTATCATCTATGTCAATTGCTTACTCTGATAGCTGGCACGTGGCAAGCATTCGATAAATATTAATTACTACAATTACTTTTTAAAAGACTCTCAAAATGAAAATCTTAAGTGTAAAACTTGCAAAAAGCTAAAGTTTCTGTTCATTTAGATTTATATTCACCTATTTCTTTGCAGGATGAAAGACTGTCTTTTAAATAAATACCTAACAAGCATTGATTATAATTTTTATTACTAAGATTTTAGCCCTGGATCTAATTTTTTCCTCATAGCATGTAAAATGTAGCAATTCTTCACTTATGAGAAAAACAATAGTCGATAGATGGAAGGATATGGTCAAAGCTGGGAGGCTGATGCATTCCTTAGTCTTCTGTTCCTGTGATTTTTTTTTTTTAAGGCAGGAATGGCTTATACATTATAGTTTATTGGCTTTGGGGGGGCTTCACACTTTTACTTAAAATGGAGCACTTGTCAACTCAAATAAATGCAGATCTTGCTATTTTCTTTAGGTGTCATGTAAAAACCAACAAAATGGACTTATGAAACGCTTAACATGTGCAGCCCAGTAAATCCTACAAAGCCCTTGATTCAACCCATTTGCCCAGGCTGTCTCCAAATGAAAGATTCAGCTTCAGTGCTTGCAAAGTGCAGCAAGCGGGGCACCCCACGAAAACAGGCCCACACCCCCAGCCCCTCTTCTCCCAACTTGATCAAGTGCAGTGATATGTTTTGTGCAGATTTTTGCTTCAAGCATGGCAATCAGATTTAACTCCTCAACAACAACTTCTTAAACTTCTATGCCTGAGCTGGGCTGGGCTGGGGCTGGCGCTACAAACAAAGGCAAAAACAAAAAAGTGAGTGCCTGGTTTCACTGAGCTTGCAGCTGAGTACAAGAGAGAGGCATTCACCACATATTCACACTAAGGAGGACACCGTCACAAACAGAGGCAAGTACCATTCAGAAGGGAAGGAAGTGGGGAGAAGAGATAGCAAAGAGCCTGACTTGATCACATCAGTGGAAGCTTTCTGAAAGGGGTGACACTCTGATATGTGAAGTGTGAGTGAGTGTTAACTAACTGAAACTTGCATTGAGGAAAGTTAGTTCCAGGCAGATGGAATATCATGTACAAAGGCCCTGTGGTGGTGAGAATCCAGGTATCTTTACAGAATTAAATGAAAGTCAGAGCTGCAGCAGTATGAGATGGGGTCCTGCCACAGGGAGTCCCAGAGACCATGCTGAGAGCTTGTCTTCTTCTTATGAACAATGTATGGACACTGACATGTCTCAAATATCGGAGGTAGCAGGATTAGTCTTGCACACTAAAATAGTAGCAATTTAGCTTCTGAGCCCTTCTTGAAATTCAGTAGCACTTCTGCAATCTCAAAACTTGTTCAAGGAAAGAGAAAATTTGCTGAAATATAGTCCATGCCAGAGGCATGATTTATGTAGGCATGTTAACATTCAGGCTGTCAGACGTTTGAAGTCCAATAACAATTTGTCCTAATGATTTTTGTACACTTGTATCCACAGAAAGAGAACTGCTTTGGCTTGGCTCTTGGCATAGTTTTCTTTTGATTTCTTGGTGGTTTCTTTAAAATGTAATTCTAAAACGTAGCCATTTGTTACAAACTTGCCCGAAACTTGCTTGTGACAGTTGCATTTTTCTCAAATGAAAAAAGCAATAGCATCTCGTAATTCAACATTTCCCTTCCATGGTGGATTGCCCACTTCTGCCAGAGCATCAGACTACTTTGGTAGCTCAATTTGTAACTGCTACTCCGATATTGGTATGCTTTTCCTTAAAGACATTATTTTGTACTTCAACCAGTTTCTCATGATTTCCAACTCTACCATCTGTTTCGATAAGGCTGCAGGACGGTCTGCCCCACCCTAAAAGGACAGGAGGTCCCATGGGAGTGAGATACATTCAGAGAGAATTTTATAGTCCCGGCTACAATTCCCTGTTGTATAATTATGCTGCCTATGAGACAGGGAATGTAAATTTGTGTCTTTTTTCTTGTTACAAGCTACTAGCTTTTCATCAATATAACCAAGTTTGAGCACAGACTGGAAGATACTGCCCTATTTTGAGTTCAGCAAAAGAGAGAAGAAATGAGGTCAACAGCTCCATTGCAGCTGTTTCTAAGTGAGGACCGGAGGGATCAATCCAGGATCATGATCAAAGATGTTCTACAAAAGGGCCCTTATGGGGCTGGGTGTCACCAAGTGAGGAAACTGCTGTGTAAACAAGCCCGTAAAGTGAGCCCCAAATGAGGATGTTGCTGTTCGCATTCTAAGAGTCTAGGAAGGCAACTAGGCATCAGAGGAGAAAGAGCACAGGCAGAAATCAGCTGCGCTTATCACGTGGTTCATCCCTCTGGGCCACGACTCCCTCATCTGTATAATGGGAATGATAAGCCTCTTATTTGTTTCTTTCACAGCACTAATCATCACTTGCAATTATTTTATTCACCTGCTTTTGGTTTTCTGCCTGCCTCCTGGACTGGAATAGAAGCTCGCTGAAAGCAGAGCCCGTATCTTCCTTCCAGCTCAGTTGCTGGCCCCGTGCAGGTACTCGATGCACATTTGTGAAATGAACAAATGAGGGACAGAATGTATGAGAAAACGAATGCGTGCCATTGGTTATTGGGATTATTTTTCTCATTAGCAAATATGCTCTCGGATACGTCACAGGATTGCTCCAAAGCTCAGTTTTGTTTTAATCTGTAAAAGGAGGATGGTGTGTGTCTTATTTTACCAGGCAGACGGGGCATCACAATGGAGGATATAAACACATAAAAGTATACCAATCTGTGTACAGCACTTTATGAGGCCAAGGATGTTTAAAGTAAAGGAAGAACACGGCGAGTATGAAAATAAAAAAGGATAGGCAATTTGAGTCATGGGAGAGGTGCTTTTTTTAACCAAAGTCAAAGGTAACTTCAGTCACCACCACCACCCATCATGACAGTGGCACATAAACCCACTGCACACAAACTATTCCCACCAGGCACCACTCTATTGGATCCTTGCAAGCGATCCCATGTAGTAGGGACTATTGTTATCCCCATTTTACAGATAAGCAAATAAAGGGCTGAGAATGTTTCAGAGACTAGCCTGTGGTGACAGTAGGGGAAAGAGCTGGGGTTCACACCTGGACAACTGGACTCTTCAAGTCTTAACTGTTTTTCAAGAGTTCATTAGTGTGACTTCATCAGGCAGCTTGAATACTGTGTTTCTACATAATAGGGTTATATGTACCCAGGAAGGCGAACACATACTATTTGAGGATGGGGATGAGGAAATGGGAAACCTTCCCACGCGATCACCACATACCTGATCTAGTGTGCTCCGAAACACTAAGACAAAGTTAGAAGTAGCACTTGAAAATTTTCTCTGGGTTTATATATCTGGGAGATATTTATTTTGTGAGCACATGTTTACTCTCTAAAAAAAATGAATATGACGCAGCACACACTGTAAAAGCCTAAAATGCTTTCAGTATCCATATTTCTCTTCGGAAGAGGTAAAAGGGAAAAAAAGAAAAAAAACTTCTATTACTAGAAATGCTTCCTAAGGAAAGCTATATTCCAGTCTAACTTGCTTGATGATACTTGATAAGTCAAGCAACAGCCCTTTCTTATGCCTACTAAAATGACTCTAAGTAGCCAATTTATAATACTTATATTGCTTAGAAGAGGCACTTTGTTTACAAGGACTGTTGCTGAGAAGACATCGATGCATTAATCCCCCTCGTTCAGGGATTCCTTCTCATTAACTGCGTAGCCCAACAGGCTTTACGAAATACGGCAAGACCATAACTCCGATTTTTAAAGCCTTTGCCAATTGGAGCTAATGAGAAAGAAATGACACACAGCTTAAATAATTACGCCTTCTAACATTTACGGAAATGGTTTTCGCCTGGATACCCCTGGGCTTTCAACATGTTCCACGATCTGGCCTGATTCTGCACAGAATTCAACCCCGTCCCTGTCCATGCCTTGGCGGCTGTCTGGCAAGAGGAACGTGAGGGAACGTGGCCTGAGGTAAAGTGGTGTGCACTGGATACTCGTTTTTATGCTTTGGAGGGTTGGTGGCAGAGAGAAGAATCCGTTTTCTGCAGGGCCCACCTATAAACATCTATTTGAGAAGGCTGAAGATAGCCAGGCTCTACCTTACACATCGGGTCAAGATTTGGGAAAATGAGCTTTATAAATTTCGTGCTACAGTTGCACTATTTCGTAAACACAAAGACCTGGCCTGCTGTCCATGACTCGGATATGGTGGTATATGGCAACGTTCTTATATATTCATATGTTATTGGAAGCTACAAAGCTCTGATTCATTTCTTTTAAGAAGTTTATAACAGAACATAGGAAAAAAAGAAAAAGAAAGATTGACTTGAGTTTTAAAAGCCAGTATCAGTCCTGGAGGGTTCAGGACATACAGTGAATGCCATACAAAAAGAATTAGAAGTATATGTTTGGACCTAAGTTAGTCACATCCCTCGCATCCAATAAAGACAGTCAGGAATGGAAGATGACAAGGAAGAGACTGAGGGGAAGCCTGCAAGTTAAATTTAGGTGTGCGCCCCTGGCAAGGGTCCTGGGCTCTGTCACCTCCCCCAGCACCGTCTCAGGAGGGCTATACAAGCCATCACGATCAGAGCTGGGCCTAGAGAAGCCGTAAGGCCAGCGCCAAAAGTTCATTCTGTGCTCACTTCCATATTTCCACTCCAAAGGGATGGCAAAGACCAGGTACCAGGTTCCTGGAGATGGATTCCCGGACAGGAAGAAGTCACGGATAGATGCCTAAGGCCCGGGGCAAAGGGACCTCACAAACAACTCAATGCCGCGGCCTTGACAAAGCCCTCTGTAATTAAGGTTCCGCCACACTGATCGGGTAGAATGAGGGACTCTAAAAAGACTGAATAAATTCTACAAACAACTGGAATGGAGATGCAAAAACAAAATTATAGAAAACAATCAAAAGTCATATTCTTGGCACTACTGGCTTGGCGGCCCAAGAGTTGTACTTACTATAAGGTAACCATAGGAGAGGCTGCACTGATCACGGCTCTCAGAAGCGAGCCTTGTCATGGCTTATCTTTTCTCAAATGTATCCAGTGTTATAACTGACATGTTGCATGATATGCTGCCCATCGAAAACAGGCTACCTTTTTGTTCTTAAATTCCTTTAGGAAGGTAAATTTACTGGTTTTAAAATGATACAAGAAGATAAACTTGCATATCTAAGTGAATTAAAGGTAAAGCCATAGAATTAGCATAGCACTTAATTTGATTTAACATTCCACTAAAGCCTTTTTTTCATCTACTATGTATAAGAACCAGTCACATCCGTAATCATCTTTTACGGACGTGGGATTTTTATTCAATACTTCTATTCTGAAAAGTATTTAAAAGAAGTTTTCCAAGAACAATGAAGACTTCAGATGTGACATTCAGGTAATTCTAATTTAGGGAATACTATATTAATCAGCATTTCATCTAGCTAGATTCTATTAGTAAATTCACCCGTAGAGTTGCTATAAAGTGCTGTACTACATCCACAAAGCCTTTCTGAGATGATTCTGAGACATTTAATTCTTATTTAATGTTCATTTAAAAATGAGTGAATGACTTAACATATAAAAATTCTAATAATGTGGCTCATATTTCCAGTTCCCATCCAGAGAGAAACCAGTCATTGCAGAGGGAGGTAGGGAAGACTTAAGGGTGATGGTAGGAAGGGAGACACCAGGCAAGATGCTGATGTCCAGAGATAAGGCAGAGAATCAAAAAATTAACAAAGAATCATATTAACACCCAATCCATAAGGGATGCTCCCTGCAGATTAAATAACAATTAATCTTCATTGAACCTTGGTTTAACGAAGAACAGAGGTATAAAAATGCATTTTACTTTGCTTCTCATCACAATGGCTTCAAAAATCTTAGAGCAACAAAGGGTGAGGCATTATTTGCCTGTAACATTTTGATGTGGATTCCTTAATCATGCTGAATCAATTATGTGTCACAATATAACATCTATATAACAATTAAAGGCCAATTCAGAACAGAATAATAAAATGACACGGAAAACTAATTAGTAGACTCAAATTCTTTCTGCACATATATTCTCACAGAACCTGACTCACTTAAGTGTAATTCCTTTGTCCTGAGAGTTAATAAATTATACAGGCTCTCCTGGGCCTGGGTCCCAGGTGAGAATAAGGCTTTAGAAATACATGCTTTATTCAGTAATGGCATTTCTTTCTTTCTTTTTTTTCTTTCAGATCTTTATTGGAGTATAATTGCTTTACAATGCTGTGTTAGTTTCTGCTGTACACCAAAGCAAATCAGCTCTATTTATACATGTATCCCCATATCCCCTCCTTCTTGAGCCTCCCTCCCACCCTCCCTATCCCACCCTTCTAGGTCGTCACCAAGCATCAAGTTGATTTCCCTGTGTTATGCAGCAGCTTCCCACTAGCCATCCATTTTACAGTTGGTAGTGTATATATGTCAGTGCTACTCTCTCACTTCGTCCCAGTTTCCCCTCCTCCCATCCCCTGCCGTGCCCTCAAGTCCGTTCTCTATGTCTGCGTCTTTATTCTTGCCCTGCCACTGGGTTCATCAGTACTGTTTTTCTAGGTTCGATATATATGCATTAGCATACAGTATTTGTCTTTCTCTTTCTGACTTACTTCACTCTGTATGAGAGACTCTAGGTCCATCCACGTCACTACAAATAACTCAGTTCCGCTCCTTTTTATGGCTGACTAATATTCCATTGCATATATGTGCCACATCTTCTTTATCCACTCATCTGTCGATGGACATTTAGGTTGTTTCCATGTCCTGGCTATTGTAAATAGTGCTGCAATGAACATTGTGGTACATGTATCTTTTTGAATTACAGTTTTCTCAGGGTACATGCCCAGCAGTGGGATTCACTAACAGCATTTCTTGACAAGATTTTTGCCAACCCCCACCCCAAGAGAGTGACCCTTAAACTCTTAGCTTTGAGAAATGAGGTGCAGAAAACACAGCTTAAGGATACTGACCTCCCAAAATGTAGACATTTACCAGACTATATACTCTTTGGCCCCTATCTTTCCACAGTAAATATTGGTTGATTAGGGACTCAAGTCAAACTTGCCTAATGTGTGACTTGAAAGCACTAGCAATGGAAAACAATGGCTTTTTACAAAAACAAACAAAAAACAAAAAAACACAAAGACCCCAACACAACCAAACAAACAATATGTCCCCACTTTATTTTTCCTCTGTCATCTCAAAAGGGAAACAAATCTCTGAAAGTCTAGAGGATGTGGTTAATCGGATATTCTAGTTCAAGCTGTGTATTCAATTGTACATCATATTGAATTTGTATCATTATTGTTACTCATATCTCTGTTTATATCTTATCTCTCCTTCACAAAAATAACTCCTTGAGGAAAAGGCCTAAACTTAAGCATCCTTGCACCATTCATGGTGTTTTAGTGCCATGCTTTACGTGCATTATTCTTTGTTAATAGGTATTTACCAAATGGGTGAACCTACAATATCTGGAAGGTCAATATCCGAAGACCTACACTGCAAAGAATGAGTGTATACAATACGAATGTCTCTTTCTTCATCACACAAAAGACATTTTAGGGCTTGTGGTACCTCAAGGTCATCATTACAAATGTTGAAGTCAAATGAAATATAAAATAGGGGGACATTATTTTATAGAGGTCTAGGTGATAAGATGGTAGAACAGATCACACCCTCCCACGATTTCCAGTATCCGTAGGATAAAGACCCCAATCCACACACATCCCAACATGGCTTATTCCTTCTCTGCATCTCTATACATACAGCCTCAGCTCACACATTCACTCTGTTCTCTGTACTTCATGCTGTTCTGCTTTTCACATCCTCCGAGGTACCATCATTTTTCCTGCTTCGAGCCCTGTGCCATGCTATTTCACTATCAGAAATTCTCCAGTCTGGTCTTCCTCATCCCTAACAGCCAATGTCTACTCGTCTTTTGAGACAGCTTCTGCCTTCCATATGAGTAAAACCCCTTGATTATGTGCCACTGCATCCCTCAGAACGTTTATTGCCGTTTATAATTATGTATTCATACAAAGGTCAGTGGAACAATGTTGATTTTCCCCCCACTACACTCGAAGCAGCATGAAAGCAGAGTCCTTACCTGGTTTGTTCACCATCAGATCAGCAGTACCTAGCACAGGGCTTAGCAGAAAGGAGTCGCTCAATAAATATTTGCGAATCAATCAATGAATATGTGATTTTTGCCTTTCGATTACTGCATACACACACACACATACACACAGACACATACATGCCTAACAAACACACTCGTGTTTTTTATTTGGAATACTTATGCCATGTTACATATGAGGCTTAGTGAGTATCTTAAAGCCTATCTGGAATAGCAGGTGACACTAATTTGAACATGATGGAAATCCATTGGAATTCTCATTACTCTAACTCCAAGTAGTTTGTTTCCTGAATCAAATATATGGTTTTAGCATTTTTAGTCATATCTCTGCTGACAGTTAAATCTGATACTGATATGGAATTTGTCCGATGTTTTGGTCTATGTGAAAATGACTTCTGGCTACAACATGAACTAATATTTACCAGCCAGAGCATTCGAGGCAACATGACCTCTTCTGAATTCAAAGAATCAATGAAAATGTCAATTACTGTTAGATGGACAGGCAGAAAAGAATACATTCCTGTCTGTACTGCTCTTGTCCTGCAAGGTTTATGCTCCCGTTCCATTTTCTGAACAATCTAGTAAAATTCAATTTACTTTTTCAATTTGTCTCCAGCCAAGCTTCCTTCTGTCAGCTCTGCAGACATTTCAATGCTGGCCACGTAGAGGAACAGGAGAAGGACAACGAGAATGAAATTACCTGTGCATTTGCGATCTGTGTCTTCTTTCTTTGACCCGCTAATTGTCAACTTGCAGTTGAAGTTTTCCTCCCAGTATTCGGCAAACCATACGTTTCTTCTGTTGTTTTCAAGTGTGCGGGATGTAAAATAGGCATCAAACCCTAAACAGAGTTAAATGAAAAGGTTATTGCTCGCGGGGCACTGCTGGAACATTTGGAAATAAAAAGACCGTTGATGGTTTTTCTTTGTTTTAGTATACTGGATGCTTGCTCTTTTGTGTCAATCAAAAAAAAAAAAAAAAAAAAGGAAGGAATTCTAATGCTAACCCCTATGGCTAAATCACTAGTTGAATCTGTCAGGCAGATGTGTGGGCTACAAATGACATTTCACAATGAAATCTGCATTAGAGACCGTAGCACTGCCACAGAGATCACAGCATCCCTCGTCTTCGTAGAGAGCTACACCAGGGACAAACCGTCTTTATCATCGCCAACATAATAAGTGATCATTTCAGTGCTTACTCTGGACCACACTCTCTGCTTTACGAAGATTCTTTCATTCATCTCAACAACCTATGTGGCAGTTCCATCATTTCCATTTTGCCAATGAAAAAAGAGAGTCTTAGAAGAAATAAAAACATGACGAAGATCAACCACTATGCCATATTCTGCATCCCTAAGCATGTGAGTTACTGACCTGTGATTATCATTCTAAGAACCTGCTTGTATTTAGTAAGGACCCATTATGGAACTGACTTTCCAGTCAAAATGGAAGTAAGTTTTTGAAGAGGCCATAGGTAAACTGACCTAAGTGTAATGCTGTTTATAAAGAGTGCTAGATGAGCAGACTTGAGAGATCAAATTTCCAGGAAATCTCTAGCTACCTCTTTAGGATGGTGCAGCTTTAAATGGTCCAATGGTCCTGAGCAAATGAGATTGGATTCAATATCACAAGGGCTGGCCTTGAATCCCAGCTCCACTAATCTCACTAAGTCATGCAAACATGAGTAAGTACATGCTGCACCTTTCATTTACCTGTAGGATGACACCACCTGTCTTCCTCACGGCATCTTGTTTGTGGCCGTGGGACGCCTTTGGAAACTGAACAAGTTTACGGTCAAGAACCATAGAAGAGGATGGACTTACTTTCACATTATCTAAATTATTAAAACTTAACCTTATTTAAGGCCATAAGAAAACAAACAAACGAAAACAGCTCCCAACTCTAAACTTCACAAGAGCAGCATGTCAGTTTAATGTTATTCACCACTACATTCGTAGCCCAACATACAGTAATCTTGTTTTCAGTGGAAAACTTGAAATAAGTAAAGACAAAGGCGATAAAGAAAAAGAAACCTATAAAGCACAGGAGATTATATAACACTTTAGGGAAAACAGAAAGAATATTTTATATCTCTTAGGTTATTTTCTAGGGTGTTGTCAGAACGTGATTCTTGACCTGGGATCCAGGCAAATGTCCTTTTAAAGCCCCTGCCTTAACTGATTTGAGAGTAATCTTGCTGTAGCATCTGATCTCATTCTCATATCAATACTGATCAATTCATCTGTCTGGCTGGAAGTCCCCTTTCATGACCCTGCCTCCAGATGACTGTTCAGTAGAAAAACAACCCCTAAATATAGGAGAATCTTCTGGGGGAAAGACAGGCAACTCCCCCAAAGTTTCCTGGAACAACATACGCGTGCCCTTGGTCATGTGAATACATAAACACTGCTGACTAGTTAACTTTCACTTTTCCCTCCACCTTCCCCCTCCTCCACCCCTGAAAGGGGTAAAAAAGCCACAGAGGTAGACTGTGATGCTGGTGGCCCGCGATGAACCAGACTTCCTGGGCTTCACGTCCTTGTGTGGTCCCCTCTTACATAGGCTGCCTCTTCATTCATGGGACAACTGGTGGGTGCGGTACAAGTGGAGGCTGGCAAACCCTCTACTCACTGTGCCTTGTCCTAGTGAGACTCTCATCCTGGAATGCAGCTACCATGCTCCAACAGGAATGACTGGGGGACGTGAAATCATGTGGAAAGAGAGGAGCCCAGCCAGACCCCAGCCCTCTCAGCACAGCCTTTGTGGACTCTGCAGCTGTCCAGCTGACTGCAATAGAACCACTCAGCGAGACCAAACCCTACTGCAGAACTGTGGTGATTCGTCTTTTAAACCACTAACATTTGAGGCCGTGTGTTCTGCAGCCACAGACAACTGAAACACCCCTGTCTTGGCACAGCATCCTGAGCCCCTCTCTGTGAGACACCCGGACAACACACTCTTAAGGAAGAAGCAGCCTTAAGAGAACACAAAGAGAAATAAACTCTTTGGCTACACACGACAGGTCTGAATCTCAAACCAGACTCAATAGGAGCTTCTAAAACTGCTCAAACTGTAGCATCGATACATACATTTCTCGGCTCAGAAAGAAAACATCTTTAGAGGCAACCTCATCACTGAAAAAAAGTCCATCACTTCAAAACACCTCTCTCTTCAGCCTGTGTCTGCTGGAAATGCAAAAACATGCTGGTGAAGGAGGGATTGGGGTGCAACTAGCTAACATGCAGGTAAGCAAGAGAAAGCAGAGGCACCTCTCGCTGGTCTAAGCAGGAACCAACAGACTGCCAGGCAGCCTGCACTATAACAGCAAGTGGATGAGTAGCAGGCTTTCCTAGTCTGAACCTCTGTCCTTTTACTTACACATCCAGTTCACTCTCAGCTTCCCTCTGCTCCTCACAGCAGGGACTCACTTGTAGGCTGAATTCGGCTTTCCTGCCCCTGAGGAACAAGCGATCAACTTTCCTGGGCATCTCAAAAGATGCGGAGGTTTGGGGTGGGACCAAAGAGGCTGCCTTTCTCATAAGCCCCAGGTGCTGTGCATGCAGCTTCTGCTTTAGGAGGTGAGACTTCTCCAATCATGGGTTTTTAACAAGTGCCAGGTGATGCTCCTGTTGCCCAGACTGTCAGAAGCACGGCTCTAGAGCAAATCCTGAGCTTCCACAGCTGGGATTTAAGCAGTTTCAGCCCAATTTGTTAGATCTCGGCATTGTCACCTTCTCAGCCTCGAATTTTTGCCCTGGTTCAGATGACAGGGGCTTCACTTTGCTTCTGCAGTTGAGACTTTTGATTAGTACAGTACCTTGCTCAGAATCTCAGGAGCCCTACCTTGCACCCGGTGGCCTGCAGATGGCTGCAGGGAGGTGGAGGGTGTGGTGTGACCCGCGGATGAATTTTACTGGTGTGTTTGCTCCATTGCTGTTCGGAGCTCCTTTGCAGCCTCGAAAGCTGTGTTCCTCACCCGTGTCTCCTGTTAATCACTCTGGGCTCCCCAGCCCAGGAATTTCCATCCTGGTGCCATGTTCTACTGCTTCTACGCTATTGATACTATGTATAAAATAGATAACTAATGAGAGCCTACTGTACAGCACAGGGAACTCAGTGCTCAGCGGTGACCTAAATGGGAAAGAAATCCAAAAAAAGGGGGGATATACGTATAAGTATATCTGATTCACTGTGCTGTACAGTTGAAACTATTGTAAAGCAACAATACTCCAATTTAAAAAAAGGAGGAGGAGGAGGAAACCTGGAATAGCCTTGTGTCTTTGAAATGGAGCAGGACTCTATGGTCCTTCCCCCTCATGTCCTCCGCCTCCCTTTTGTCTGTAGAAAAACTTTAGGGAAAGAGTAAATTTAATCAGAGAAGTGAGAAAATGCAGAAGCAAAGAAAAGCAGTCAAACAGGACAAAATAATAATAGTTTAGTCGTTAAGCAAAGTCAAGGACCTGTAGTTCCTCCTCAAGCGCTGTAGCTAATATTCTGAGCCATACCCTGTGAGCTGTCTTATAGAGACTGAAAGCCCCATCAGGTGGAAGCAGTTTACTACATGATAACCGGACTGTTGCCATGACATAAGCTGCCACAATTCCCAGAACTGGCCTCAAAGAAATGGGAACAAACTGACCCTGGAACTGAAGATTAACTGTACTCATAACAATCAAGATGATGCTGATCAGAGCATGGCACGATCAATTTCAGGATGACTGTCAGAGCTGAGGGTGCTGTTTCTGTGTGTAATCCCCTCCCTCCACCTGTGCACCCCTGAAACTCCCCCTTTAAAAGCTCCTGCCCACTGATTGTCAGTCGGGGACTCGGCCTTTGGACAGAAGTCCACCTTCTCCCCCAGTTACCAGCTTCCGGAATAAAGCAGACTTTCCTTTCCACCAACCTTGCCCCTTTATTGGCTTCTGAGCAGCGAGCAGCCAGACCCCAGCTTTGGTAACATCTTCATCACCTCTTCTGAAGGCCCGTGGCCTTGAGGGGAAGCTCAGAGCCCTGAGCCAGGTACCAACGTAGCATACCTTGGCTTTCGGGTGGTTTCCTGAATATTTGAACTGCCAACCCATAGGAGACCTGCGCTTTCTTTCCGTCAGTATAAAAACCATGTGGTCTAGTGGTGAACTATACATCAAAGTCACAATGGTGGGTTTGAACTGTGTGAACTCGAGCAGACCATTCAGCTCTGTTTCCTCATCTACAAAATGGAGTTAATATTAATACCTACCTCTTAGGTTTGTTATGATGATTAAACCAACTATTATTTGTAAAGCACTTAGCACTGTGCCTGATACAGTGAAATCCGAACTGTTGGTTCTTCCATAAACACTCATCCATTACGTATTTACTGAGCACCTACCCTGTGACAGGCACTATTCTCCGCACTCACAAATCTTGGGATTAAAACCTACATGGCCCCTCAAGGGATTTAGGGCCAGCCTGGCGGGGAAGGTAGACATTTATATTCATTTAAAGTACCATTTGAATAAATATAAAATGACAACTGTGACAGCTTCCATGAAGGAAGGGTACGTGGTATTTTGGGAGCACAGAGACAGAACCATGTTAGGGAGTCAGAGAGGGCTTCCTGGAGGGAGCAGATACATAGATGAAAAAAGGGAAAAATAGGGAGTGGGGATGAGCAGAGACTGGACATTTATTCAGATGGAACAGCTATGCCTTCGGGATACTGAAGTCATTTTCATATTACAAAGTACCCCATGACAACTCGGCCTTAAAATCAACACATATAAATGGACCATCTTCTCTGTATATGCAATCTAGTGTTGCTACGAAAATTCTAATAAACCAATGGCATAAACATTTATCCAATGAAAGAATAACTATATGGGCAAGTCTCCCAAGCGGCTGTTAACAATCCTGATGTCAAACAGATTTCTACTTGGTCATATAAAAGGTGGTACCAATAGTGATAATTAGAAAAATAAGTATTATACATACATTTTTCATTAAGTGTCACACAAATCCTAGGAAATAGGTACTAAAGTTATTCACACTTTAGAGGTAGAAACTAAGGCTCAGAAAGGACTTTGGGCTCAAGTCTGGCTGACTCCAGACCCTGGTGTTTGCTCCCACATACAGCAGTGATGCCCGCGGGTGGGTATCAAAATCACCTGGAGAGCTGATAACACAGAGGCCAGGCTCACTGAAGGTCAGATCTTGGTCTTTTTGTTTTTGCCCAAATTCATTACAGTTTCTATGGCCTCACGATTTTACTTTTTTTTTTTTTTTTTAAGGAATAGACTATTTAATACAAGATGTACAGTCACCAAGGTGCAACAGAGTGTCAGGGATGGAAGCAGAAATTAGAATAACTCTAATCTAATAATATATGCATGCATGAGTGTGTGTCTGTGTATCACAGCGAACTGGTACTTATTTATATGAGAGATCTGAAGAAGAGTCATCTGGACACACATCCCTTCATGATTAGTTAAATTACCTGAGTTTTAAGACTAGGGTTTCAGTTCATAGAAAACAGAATAAGGATTACGTTAAGGGAGAAAGTCATTCTTTTACATGGAGCTGATGAAATTCTTAGTATTAAATTGTTCCTTTTGTTGGGCATATGATTTTAATTTCAGAAGTTAATCTACACGTGATGCTAAAGCAAATATCCCATCGGGGGCATGCTGAACAATATTCCTATAATCTTGGAAGTAAACTGAGATCAGCATGGAAATAATGAGCAGGGTATTAGCTGATCTTACAAAACTACCTTTACCTGGTTCTTTGTTCTTTAAACTGGGGTGCTGCCCTTAAACTCCTCCTGAAATTTGCGGTCAAGACAAGAGCGTGCAAATCAATAGACACATAATTCATCCTGGGCGGTATGTCTGGGAGGTGACCTTTCCAGCTGAGAAGGAAGAAAGCTCTCACAAGTGTGTAGTATGAAAGGAAAATATCAGAGTGTCAAGAGGGGGTCAGAGGACACAGCTGCCTGCTCAGCCACGGTGAAGGGAGACTGACAGATACTAATGGAGCTTCACGAGGCATCAGAAAGTGACCAGTAGCCCTGACTGCTGCCTTATCCACACAAGTCATGCACTGCAGGCTAGAATATCCCTGTCAGTCTACACGGCAGGGAGGACCTAAGGCTTCCTATGCACTAGCTATAAAGGAGAATCTCCTAGCTCTTCCTGGTCTGCCTCTGACGCCGGAAGGATGTGGTCCTGATTCAGAAACACAGCTCCTGGCACATCATAGGGATGTGATACTAGCAGAGTAGATGAATGAATTGATGAATAAAAAGAAAAGAAAAGACAGATGGGGACAGAGAGACACAGAGAGAGGGAAACAGCAAGAAGAGGGGAGGGGGGAAGGAGAGGAAGAAAGAAGGAAGGAAGTAGAAGAGAGGAGAGAGGACAAGAAATAAGAGAATGGAGGGGTAGGATGGGTAGGGAAGATGGAGACACTGATGAGGAAAAGCAGCAGGGGACTCACATTCCCTCCTGCTGAGAGGGTCAATCAGAACAGCATATTTTGAAAAGAACCATTTGTTTTATCCCTTTTTCTATTTCTATCGCTCACCGTAATGGGTTAATTTGTGGCCCCTCTCCAAAGATATGTCCATTTCCTAACCTCCTGAACTTGTGAGTATGACCTTATTGGGAAAATAGTTGGTTACTGTCTAATAAGTCATATTACAAATGTAGTTAAGACTCTCAAGATGAGGTCATCCCGGATTTTCTGTGTTGGCCCTAAATCCAATGACAAGTATACTTGAAAGAGATGCACAGTGGGAGAGGGGCCCACAGGAAGAGGGGCCTGGAGAAGGCCATGTGGACAGGGAGGCAGAGACTGAACTGATACAGCCACAGCCAAGGGAAACTTGGAACCACGTGAAGCTGGAAGGACCCTCTCCCAGAGCCTTCAGAGGAAGCATGGCCCTGTCGACACCTTCATTTTGGACTTCCAGCCTCCAGAACTATAAGAGAACAAATTTCTGGGGGGTTTTTTGTTGTTGTTGTTGTTGTTTTGGCCGTGTGTCCATGAGGCATGCAGGGATCTTAGTTCCCAGACAAGGGATTAAAGCTACGCCCCCCTGCAGTGGCAGTGTGGAGTCTTAATCACTGGACCACCAGGGAAGTCCCTAAATCGCTGTTGTTTTAAGCCACCAAGCTTGTGGTCATTTGTTATGGCAGCCCCAGGAAACAAACACAACCATAACAAATAAAAAATCCTATGTTAGCATCCCTTCCTCCACCTTCTCTGTATCTGAATGACATCATTTGTTTCCCAGATGTGATGCACTGATGGCTTGTGGAATATACTTAACCTATAGAATTGTCCTTTCTGTTTTGCCCCAGAGTATTTTAAAAGCTAATTAGCGAATCAGGAGATTTCCTTTGTACATCCAGATTTCTGGTTTCCCTTGTAGAGGTAGATGGTCTGGGAACACAGACCCCAACCCCACGTGGCAGCCATGAGCAGGCGGTGAAGAACATCTATTCCTTCAGGTGACCTGAGCTCTTCTGCTCACAGTATCCTTCCCCATAGGCTACCACTTCTGAAGTTTTCTACCCGAGCCTCTTTTCTCGTTGGTAAGATGTATGTGGTTATGGTGGACAGGGAGCTTTCCACCACCTAGAAATACATCTCTCTTTAACACATCATGGCTGTAACCTGAGTGATATACAAAGTTCACTGAAATAAGAGAGATTATCTCAGGCCACTAAGAATATATCCTTGAAAAAACTACTATAAATGAAGTAAAGTTGGAAAAGCAGCAGGAATGTAAGATTGAGAGAAATCATCTACTTTCATTTACACAAACAAAATCACTTGCAAGGTTTGTAGAAGAGACAACCACTGCTAAAAGAGCTACAAAAAAATACCTATCCAAGAGCAAGTGTATCTTTCCATTTAATTAGGTTGACTTTTGTCTCTCATCAGAATTTTAAAATTCTGTGATCTTAACAAAAAATGTTAACATTTTCTTTTCCTAGAGCTAGACATGCTGCTTTTAGTATTCATATGGGGAAAATATAAAAACCAAGAGAACTCTGAAAAAGAAGAGCAAGTGTGTGTGAGTGTTTGGGGATGCTGATGACAGGAGGTGAAGAAGAGGAGGACAAATCCTACTTGGTATGATATTGTGATGATAGATTATAAATCTCTAGGAATAAAAAGAATACATTTGACACAAGACCAAGGAGATCAATGAACCATTGGAATAAAACGGAAAGTCCAGAAATAGACCCAACTGCACAGGAGAATTTCATATGATAGGGAATAAAGTCAGCAATTCAAATGACCAGGGACACACTGCCCTTTTAATAATAATCGAATAAACATCAACCTCTTGGATAATTTGTTGGTTTACAAACTTGGGAGCTCCCTGGGTGAAATCTGAAATGGCCCCCGTACACGGTGGGGGTGGGGGAGGGTAAGGAGAGACCAAAGAAAAAGACAGAGCACTTCGGATTGGTAGGTGGCAGGCTTAACAAACAAGGGGACTCGCAGATGAGGCTGGTCTTGGGTGACCGCCTACTGGAATCATGAAAGTTGAGATAGAGGTCTTTATACCATCCAGATGGTCTCCATAACACCTTCCCTTCCCAAGGCCATTTCCTTGAAAATGATTCCCACTATGGGAATGGTGGGTCCAGCTTGAGGGTCAACCGAAGGTCACGTCCTCTCAGTGACCTTCTACAACACAAATGTATAAGCATGAAATTGGATCCCAGTTAGAAATTTAACACTGCATTAGCCCACAAGAAACGTGGGAAGCATTGCGTGGATTTACCCACAGGAAGTGAACGTGGCGTTTCCAGTCTCCACAAGAGGATGACTTTTGCACAGTTGTGTACATTGGTGGTCCTTTACCCCTGGTCTGAAGCCACCTGCGGCACACGGTGTGTTTCCCAGACGTCCTCTGCACTTGCCCTGTCTGCACTTGGGCAGTGCTGTGGACAGTCACTCCTTTGTCTGCTTCTCTCCAGAAACTTTTAAGTTCCTGGCAGAAAAAGACTGTGCCCTGCTCATCTCTGCCTTCCCCATTCAAGTTTCTGTAAACATTTATTGAAGTCAACTGAAGTTGGAGACATGTAAATCAGTTTGGCAAGAAGATCATTACGGATCCATTGGGACAAATTTAGGCTCTCAGAAGCACCCGCAAATTTGCTGGCTGTATCTACTGATGAGAATGGTGGAAACCAGCCATTATTTTTGAGAAAACAAATAAGAATTATTGCAATGGAAATTACTCCACAAAGAACACAGATCCCATGGGGAGTGTTTATGGATGAGGTGGAGGGAATAATATTTGCAATATTAATCCACAAAATGCCTCCGAAGGGCTGTTGCATATTATATAACCCGAGAATGCTGGCCATCTTTCATTCCTTTAAACTGCCTGGCAAGCAGAAAGGCACTTTATATAATCTGAGTATACTTATACAGGAACAAATATGGGTATAAACAGCACTTATTAAATTGATAGTTTAATAGTTAAAATGGTTGAGATCAGACTCTGGAACTAGAACTCTAGGTTTCAATCCCTGACTTTGTTACTTGCAAGCTAGATGACCTTGAACAAATAAGCTAACCGGTCTAACTCTCCATCTATAAAATGGAGATGATGATAACATCTGCTCCACAGGACCGACGCCAGGCTTCCACGAGGGGATGTCGGCAGTGCTGACCACAAATGCATGGCACAGAGCAAGAGTATAAACATTAACTAAATTACTCAAAAATTAACACAGACACACAATCTGAGAGAGAACAAGAAGAGGAAACTTAGGAAAATTTGAACTTTAACACTAGGGACTACGTATGGCATACTCAGCAACATCCTGCCTTTGAAGGCACACAGACCTGAGCTTGAAAGTTTGCTCTGCCAACTACTAGCTGTTTTTATTTATCTTATGCTAAGTTGATCACTCAGGTTTCTACCATTTGTGTTTTGTTGTTGAACTGTGTATTTGTTCACTCAGTTCTTTCCTTCCTTCCTTCCTTCACTTATTCCAGAAAAGACTTAAAGAGGCACCTCCATTTTCTCATTCATAAAATGAGGATGGTAGCACGTACCTTACAGATGGGTGTAGAGATAGAAAAATATTGAGGTCAAACCAGCAACAGTTATTACAAGTTACTGTAGTTCCCTGTGCTATAAAACAGGTCCTTGTTGTGTATCTATCTTATGTACAGTAGTGTGTATCTGTTAATCCCAAACTCCTAATTTATCCCCCCCACCTTTTGCCTTGAGTAACCATGAGTTTGTCTTCTATGTCTGCAGTTTCAGCATCAGTTCCAGACACTAGAAAGTGACTGCCTTCCATCCTTGAAAGCCCCTCCTCGTTTTCCTATGCCATGTACAGCCATATCAACTTAATAGCCCGAACATATGTTGCTTTGGGCCAGCTCAGGATGCACAGGTCAGTAGAGATGAAAGGTAAAAGGCCATCCCTCTAGGGAAAGCTTTAGGAAGTAAGACTTGAAGAGGCCATCTCCCAGAGGCCATAGGCTACTTCTGCAGAGTGTGAAATGGGTGGTGAGTCGGTGTGATAGAAGGCTCCTGCATTCCTTCCTGCTACCCCACCCTCATTATGAAGCTCAACTTGAAACCCTGACTTCACTGTTTCAATATACTGTACAGCACCTTGGTAAAGAGCCCGACTCAGAAGCAGCAATCACTAAGGTTACTCACGGGTCCGAGTTTTTATGGTCATTGCTGTGATTTCTTGCCTTCCCCCGCTCCTGTCTTCCTTATCTTCCCCGCCCTACATCCCTACTATATTAATTTCAAGATATCCCAGATCTCCATATCTTTCTTTCCTCTGCAGTACCCATGAATGTCAGAATTGTGATGCTACGTTTGTGCGATCTTGACTGCACCCATCTTGACCATCGTAGATACTGGTATTACGTATCAAAAGTCATAAAAAAGGTGCAAACTCTTTGAGCAATTTTACTTCAACATACTTAATGGAAGAAGTATGTGCTTTCTTTTTTTTTTAAGAAAAGATGTGTCAAGTGCTAGGTGACATGAAGGAATTATTAATTTTATCAGACGTGGCATATAGCATGGTGATTATGGTGTTATCATCGATGAGAAATGCATTCTGAAATATTTTAGGTAAGAAGATAGAATGTCTGAAATTCCATGTGAAATGTCCCTTCACAATAAAAGTTCTGAGGGGACAGTTAAACATGATGTGCAAGATATCAATGGCATTTGAAACTGAGTTATCAGCTCATGGGAGTTTATTATATGATTCTCTCTACTTTTACGTATATTTGATAAATTCCATAATAGAATATTTTTAAAGTAGTTATGAAAATGAGGATTTGAACACTGTCTGTAACCATGAAACCTTAGAACCATCACAGATGCCCAGAATACAAGAGTAAAGAACATCTATATGCTGCAAGTAGATATGCAATCATTAGAATTTGACAGACAGGAAAGTACAGTTTTAAGAGTATACCTAGGAACCAGGAATTCAAGTTAGTTTGTTATACTAAAAAGTTAAAAATACTTTAATACTATGGCTATTTTTTATACTTAATGCCCATTAAATATCATAGTTGGTTTACTGGAGGGTGGATGATGTTTATTTTATTTTAGCTCAGCCATGTTCTCTATTTCTTTATATAGAGTTATTTGAAACATATATATAAAGAAAAACACATACATATATAAAAACATATATATGTGTATATATATTATAAATACATATCACCAAAACAGATGTCCACTCCATACACTATTCAGTCTCTTGAAAGTAGTAAAACTTTCGGACTTCCCTGGTGGTCCAGTGGTTAAAATTCTGTGCTCCCAAAGCAGGGAGCTTGGATTCGACCTCTGGTCAGGGAACTAGACCCTGCATGCTGCCGCTAAGAGCCTGCATGCGGCAACTAAGACCCGAGGCAGCCAGATAAATAAATACATAAATATTAAAAAAAAAAAAAAAAGGAAAGTAGTAAAACTTTGTGGAAGAACAATTTTCCACTACTGTAAGTTAATTCCTGCTTCCATACATACCAGATTTTCACAAATACACTCTATGAATCTATTATTTATGACTTTATGTAAAGTAGGCATAGTAAACACACTCATGTCACCACTTCCTGCATCTACAACCATAGCAGACATCAACACTCAATCACGATAATCAGTCATAAAGAGCCTGGTCTCCAGCTCCTTCATAGTTAGTGCTTTAGAAAGCTAATGCTGATCTGGCTTTTTACAAGATAAATTTATGTGCAATCCTTGATATGACTGTTTATTTTCACGAAATTCTCTCTGGGGATTTACTGTATATAAAGTACTATTCTTGGATATGAATATTTAAATAAATGAATGATAAAGTCTAATACTTAATGGTTGACTACTCTGCTTGAGGATTTGGCCTAAATGCTTTGCATGGATGTCACATATTGGACATAAAAAACAACATTCTCTGCTCTCAAAGAACTAAGTCTGATAACATATCTTAGAAAATACTAAGGAAAAACCATATGATGCTTCTGCTAAATATGATCTGTTCAGTATTTTTATGAACTAAATGTGGTAGATGGTAGGGACTGTCTTTATGGAAAACCAAGAATAGCAGGGTGTGTTGCAAACATTGTTTATTAGTCGGTCAGTGTCTTTGACTTAATTTTACTGTTTATAAGATGCACCATAAATTTTCTTTGTTTTGTTTTGTTTTTGTTTGCTTTCCTGTAGTTCTCAAAAGAGTTTAGATTTTCTATGATTTTCTACGAGGCCCCAAGAGGCTTCCTGGTAGGAGAGAAGGACTAGGTTGAAAGTTTCTAAATTTCAAAGAACACACCACCTGGTATCATACCTCTGCTACCATCAGGGTTGAAGCCCTGTCTTATGATTAGTAGATCTTGGGGCAGTTCCTTCTTTACCTTTTTCTTAAAACAAAACAAAACAAACCTTCAAGAATCAGTCATCTACCAGAGTTCCTCTTCTGTCTCCTGAACTCTAAGACTCCATCTTACTTTCTACACTTTCTCAATATCCAGGAAGAAACCAGAAAGTAATTCAGATAGGTGGTTGGCCCTACTACCTAGCTGGAGAAGAGGATATGAAATCATAGAGAATCACCAAGGATCTGCTAGGAAATTTCCCAAATTAGATCTGCCTTTCATAAAAGATGGCCTTCAAATAAGAAGGGCATGGCTTGCCAAGACCTGAGGCTACAGATGTACCTCTCTTGGATTATTAATGACACACAGATCCTCATGTGTGAGGAGCTCCTCTTTCCAGGGCCTATCCTCTGTTCTAAATGAGTATTTGCAGAGTGTTTATGTCTAGAACAGAATTCATATCCCTGGCTATCCAGTGGAATTATGTATGGAGCTATGCCCGGACTCCAAGCCAGACCAACTAAATCAGAGTATCTGCTGGAGGGCCTAGACATCGCCTTTCTAACTTCCCAGGTGATTCTTATGTGAAGTCTGGGTTAACAACACCTGCTCTAGAATATCATGTGATTTGATCACTCATATGTCCACTTTACACACAGCCCCAGAAGAGCTGTGCAAGGGATACCAGAAACAGAAGACAAGGTCCCTTAACTTGAGTGTATCTGTTCTCATTACATGTATCAGGGTTACATGCTCAAATGTCTCCAGAAACATCAAATAGGTATTGAAGTATGTTACCATAATTGATTGCGTTTCAGTGCCAACCTTCGAAAATTGTTATTTACTGTATGAAACGTTTACAATATTTTAATCAGTAATACCTTGCTATATAGAGAGTACATATATGTTTATTCAAGCTTGATAACACCCTAATGAATGTAGGATCACATTTGTTTCCATAGTAAACTGTGAACATTTGTAATATAATATATACACACACACACATATATATATACTGTGCAGAAATGCTTAAGAATTTTTGAGCCATATTAAATTATCATGTTTACATTCATGAATATATATGATTTTCCAACAATCACAATCTTACTTAACAGTGAAGTTAACCCACAGAAAACACTGAATAGTTCAACAAATGGAACCTACCCATTTTTCCTGCCAACAACAGAGCAAAAGCCAGACAAACTTGTCAGGGAATTATTCTGCCTCGTGGAAGCTTCACATTTTATTTTTAATAACTGTACAAGAACCACGTTGCCTGGTTACCATCTTCATTCTGTACTCTGATCTAAAAATGTCTCAGCAGCCAGAAGTTTTCAGTGAGCTCCACACCTAAACTTATGTAATCAAACATCTATAACAATCCAGAAGGAATTTTATCAAAATGATATTTTTTTCCTAGTCACAAATATAGCCACTGTTTAAGATTGAGTGAAAAAAAATTAACATTTTGAAGGAAGGAATGTCATTATACAGATCTGAGAGGGGAAAAAAAGGCTAAGGAAAAGAAAAATAAGGAAAAGAAAATAATAATTGGTAAAACAATAATGCTAGTGTCCCAAATATGTGGCCGTTTACTATTTCAATTCCTGGAAATATACATCAAAAGAAGGAAAAAATATATAGACCAAGAAAAGCATAATACTTAAAATATTATCTAATAATTCATGACAAAGATGACTTTTATTTTGGGGGTATTTTCAGGTTTTAGTAAAACTGTCCAACATCTTCACTTTTTGATTCCTATTCTAGCAACTCCTAATGCCTGCTATTTTGATGTATATTTTTCTGTGTGTCATTTACCATATTAATGAAAACATCCTACTTTCAGAAATGTACGAGTAAAAATAACCTGAGAATAGATGTTGCATGTGAATAAATGTTTTCACGTAGAGACCAAGTTCAGGACGCAAATTCAGGGCATTTCATTCTTTCGCCACCCACGTTACCAAGATGTTTCTGAGGTGGAGACAGTGCTATGATAGGAAAGGTTATTTGCTCTGAACCCTCCTCTCTTCTGCCCTGGGGTTACTATATCCTATTTTCTAGGAATCTACTTAAACATTCATATAGTTGCATGAGGCATTGGTTGGCTGAGTTAGGGGTGAGTGTCTAACTCAATCTGGGTCAATCAACCTCCCTTTCTTGGGAACCCAAAATTGGAAATAATGAAATTTCAGTCTCAACCCGGACTGCTCCCTTTAACAGTGGAGAGGTCCACTCAGGAGTTCCTGACAGCAGCCATGTAGACTGAAAGGCAGAAGTAGTCAGTTTCCTTTGGGAGAGAAGAATGAGTCAATCGGAGGCCCAGAGAGAAGAAACATGGAGATAAAAAAAAGAAAGGTCTCTTGCATTTTCTATAGGGCTCAAGTATGTGGTTCTAATCTGTTTCTAACTCTTGATTATACTCCTTTCCCTTGGGTTCAATAAGACATCTCTTTATTTGTAATAAATCACTCCCCTTTCTTTGTGCTTGGACAAATCCCAACAGGCATCTGCCACTGCCCGCCAACTATAAGGGTGGTAACTAACATTGATGTACGGGTAAGTCAGATATGGATCGTGTCCTCAAGGATACTGCCAGGAAGGAGGATGCACACAGATGATTTTAACCAAAGGGAGAGAGTTTCTGAAGTTACAGAGATGAGATGATAGATGTTTTCACCAGAAGCAGCAAACACTCCTGGCTCTGGAAAAGGTAGATCAGAAAAGTTTTTCAGAGCAGCGATAGCCAATTAATGTATTTGCACATGTCTAGAATGAGAACCCACATTATATGTTTCTGCCAATTTTTTCTAGGTAATTGGTGTTACAGGAGTACAAATTCAATTTTCTGCCATTTGGGTCGGTCACAGAAATCCTTGTTTTTCCTCCCACTGTGGAACACTACTGGAGGGAGAGCTTCATACTCTGTATTTTAGCATAAGAAACCATATGGAGTTGGTATTCAAATCATACGGCAATGTAATAAATATGGTCTAACCTTGAACATGATGTTTCCAACAACTAAATACGGTCAGCACTGCTTGCACAAGAGCCCTACTGATAGATTTCCCCTCCTCTAAGGAGCAGGCGGCACACTGAGTGCCATGGGAAAGTTGTGTGACCATTACAGGCAGAGCCTGTGCCTGCTACCAAGGTCAGTGGCATTATCCAGAGGAATACATCCCCATTTTAATCATCAGGGATTGCTTTTCTTGTCATCCAAACTTCAAATGTGTCTTGGATGAAATCAGAAAATGGCATACTAAAGCAATTAATCAGAGCAGAAATTAATTAAAGCAAGAGGCCCCATGGCAGAGAGATTATGAAAACATATAATATACAATCCTCATCCCTAAGTCACTTTCAGTCACTTTGAAGGTAGATAAGAAAATACAGACAACAATAACAATAATATTGAGTAATATTTATTGAAAAAAATAGAAATCATTATCCTGGGCTTAGAGTGTTAAGTGTGTTATTTCAATCCTCACAAACATCCCATGAGTCAGCCGTCACTATTATCCCCATTTTGTGAGTGAGTAACCTGGAACTTCTCTAGCGTAAATAAGTTGCCCAAAGGCTCATAGCTAATGAGCTGAACCTTAACACACTCTGCCTCGTTCCAAAGGGTAAACCCCTAACCACAATGCAAGAGGAAATAAGGGAAGAAAGCCATATAAAAATTGAGAAGGTACCCTACTGATGTTACAGGAATTCAGGGAAGGAAGGGGAATGCCAGGCTGGAGCTGTGTGCATTCACACCACGGCAGCACCATGATCTAAGCTCAGCCTCAAAGATGCAGACGTCATACACCTAGGAAGGACTAACGACAGTGGAGGATAATAGCAGTAATAAAGGAGTGAGGTGGTTGTTTCATGTGTTTCTGGGTGATGAACGGACCAACCTGACCACAATGGATGCTTTCTGCAGAGGAGAACCTTATGTAAAGATACTGTGGAATCAGATGTGGGACAGTCTTAAGGCCAAGGAGGTTGGACACGATCTCAGGCATTGTGAAGTCACTGAGGGTTGGTTCTTAAGAGCGGATAGCTTGACAACAGAAGGGCTTGAAGAGGACTACACTAGCAACACTGGAAGAAGAGTTCACATTTGTTGAATGACAACGTGATAGAAGCATTCACATATGTGGTCTACTATAATTCTTAATATACCCTGGAATATAGAAACTACCATGTCCATAATTGGATGTCTGGGAAGATGCCTCTTCCTAGGTCACCAAATGGTAAAGGTAAACACAATATTTTAGTCCTAGTCTGTTTACTTGAAAACTCATGTTCTTAACTATTCAATGTGAAAAACACTAAATAAAGACACATTGGAAACCTATAATAAAAATAGCAACAATTAACATTGATGAGCATTTACTATTTCTAGGTTCTATGTGATTTACTTGAAATGACCTATTTAAATCTTCCAAAAGCCCTGACATAGGACTTATATTATCCACATTTTTCAGATGAGAAAAGTGAAGCATAGATAGCTTGCTTCATTTGTCCATGGAGTTGGGCAAAGCATTCTATCATTTCTGGAAGAAATGAGATTTCACATAGATTCTCTAGCTCTAGAGTCTGTGCTCATGGTTCTGCTATGAGCCTTTCAATTACAGCAGCAGTCGACCAAGAAATGAGCATGGAAACTAGAGTAGAAAGTTCGATGAGTACAGATGGAAAACAAGAACCTGCAGTGGTCACCAAGACCATTGATGACTGGATCCAAAGTTTGGGAAAAACGGTCGAAGTTGAGGATAGATTCAAGAGTATCTTGAGAGAACAACTGAATGATTGATTGAGGATTTATTTAGAAAGATGGTGTGAATTCCATATCTCCATGGAGGAAAATGCTCTGAAGTGTAAAGCTCTAAGATTAAGAAGTCAAACAAATGCATGTGATGCTTGGAACGGATAGAAAGAATACACTTAAGAATTTTTTTTAAAAAAGGAAAAAAAGTATTGAGAAAGGAGAACGGCAAGTGAAGAAAGGAGCCACGAGACACGCCCACATTTAAGAATATCAAAGAGGAACAAAGGAGCCATCAATGGAGGTAGAAGGCAATTGTCAGAACAGGGAGAGGCCATATAATACTTGTAGAACCTCAGCGCAGCTCCGTAAGATCCAGGGTCAACATCACAAGCATGTGACCTGACACTCACACAGGACATCACGTTTAGAAGGGCCCTGTGCTTCCGTTTAATGCTCTCATATCACCATCGTGGAATCTTTAACAATTTTTGAACAAGGGTCTTTACATTTTTACTACTCACTGGGCCGCACAAAAATATATAGCTAGTTCTAGGAAGATCTCGGGAGTCACTTTTTCCAATTCGTCACTCAAGAATAAAATTTCCTTTCAAATTTTCCCATTTATGGACTACCTACAAATATATCCAGTCACAAGGAACTTGACATATCTTGGGGTAAGCCCCGTGCTAAGTGTATTCCTGGGCATACACACATTTTGAGAAGCTATTCCTAAAAGAGCTGATTCCTATAAGCTTATTTTAGTAAGCTAAAATCTTTTTCTCTATAATTTCCATATATTTGTTTTGGTCCTACTGTTGAAGAAAACAAAGTATAAGTTTTAATTGTGCTGTCATGTCACCTCTAACTTTCATGATTTACCGGATTTCAAACATTTTCTCCCATAAACCCTTTACGCTGTTCACTGCCAACTGCCAAGAATGTGGTGAGCACATAGTAGGCACTCTGTAAAAACTAATGAATTGAAGTGATTCTGAACCATATACCCTAGGTGGTTTCTCACCTTCAGAAAAGATATTAAAATGTACTTATGGACCAAGCCACCCAATTTACGATTTCTGAATGTGCAGCCATTTTAATTGAAATGAATGGCCACGTGGTCACTCTGAACATTTCTAGAAGGCAATGGTCATCTTTACACAGAATCTGATTTTCTCCAACTTTCTTGCAGGGAGTTTTCTCATCAACTGAGTCAGTTGTAACTTGGGTATGTTCCATATATTCTGGGTTTCTTTTAAGCAGGGCTTCTCATCCTTAGCACTACTGACACCGTGGTCAGAGAATTATTTGCGGTGGGGCTGTCCTGTACATTGTAGGATGGTCAGCAGCACTCCTGGTTTCCACCCACTAAATGCTAGTAGCATCTCCTCCACTCCAAATTGTGACAAACAAATGTCTCCAGACATTGTCAAATTTAGTGGGTGGCAAAATCACCATCGGGTGAGAATCACTGGTTAAAACAAAACAACTCTACATGATGGCTTTAAGTGGATGTATAGTATCTTCTTCACTGAATTAGGGTTTTCTTTTAATTATGTTGAAAAATCATTGCAAAAAAATAGTGTGTAGTGTATGACACAATGCTTCTCAAGTGGTATATGAATTTTATGATGCCTGGAAGGACAGTAACCAAAATTTCAATATGGTAAACCTCCCTGGGGGTGGGGGGGGTGAGCTTTAGTTTCCTTGTTATACCTCTTTTTGGGGGAGAAGGGGTTAATTTTTTTCTTCACATTTTCCATGCTCTTTAAAGTGTTAACAATAAGAAAAAATATTTTATAATCAGAGAATAACAGTGTTTTAATTTTGAAATCAAATAATGAACATGAATGGTAAGGAAGTAAAGCCTGTGGATTTAGACACATTCAAGGATAATTCACAAGACAGACCCCTGAGGGCTCTGTGACCCCCTTGTTTACTAAGAACCTATATCCTACTGTTTACAGGAAAAAGGAATAATATTAGAGTCCATGAAGATCTACTTTATAACCCAAAACTTTTTTTATATATACACAGGGAAAATAAGTTGATACAATAAGCCAGGGTAAGTGCTTTAGAATGAAGAAATGCCCACACCAAAGCATAGCTGCTCCCAAAGAAAAGGAAAAATGGTGCCACTGGCATCAGATGACACACACAAAGGGGACTTTGGGGCCTTTTTCATGAAACAGGCCACCAAACTGAACTGCTTTTAGACAACCACCAAAACATGTTTCTTAAACCACTAATCTTAAGTTCTTAATCTTTGTTTAAAAGAAAACGACACTACCCATGCATTTCCCAAAGCCTCATATAAATATTCATACTAAATAATAATAAATATAACAAAACAGATAAATTAGACCATCTCCAACATATTAGTTAAAATGCAAAAGATGAGAATGTGTTGACTTTTAGGGTAAATGAACTGGTGAAAATTTAACAGCTATTTTTCTCAGTTTGTAAAAATTTTTTTTAAAATAAAGTAAAACCAAAATAGCAAGAAAGTTAGACAGGTTTTCTCATTACCTCAGACACTTTTCCTCAAATTCCTGCTTTTAGTCTGTGTGGTTGCACTTTCATTCCATGACAGCTTGTAATTATAGGTTATATTAAATCCAGTGTGTGAGTGTAAGGATTTTTTTTTAACACTTTTTACTGGGAAATTGTTCATCTTATCCAAAAATTTCCCCCAGGTTTATGTGGGTCTCACTGATGACTTTTATATAATTTTGACCAAGATGAGCCCTCTCAGAGATGAAGATCCTGGATAAAAGGAACCATGATGTTTTGGGTTTAATTTTTTTAAGTGGGTGGAAAAATGAGAAGAAGAGATGCTGAGGTTAAACTCTAGACCTCTCTTGGAAGAGAAAAGAGACAAGCAAGAAAAGTTATTTTAAATTTATTTTGAGAACAAACATGGACCCTATTTGGAGAATATGATGTAACTCAAATGGATGACAGAAAAGTAAATGAGGCTATTCAAGGTCTATTTGGACTTTATATTTTCACTCAAAGAAAATTACACTTAAAGCAGAAAAAGAAAAAAAATACGTAAAATGGGAGCTAAGTCTCCAACCAGCTGAGGAGAGACCAAGAGGGCATCCTGTCTTTTTAATGAGCTCAAATTTAGGTCCAAACCAATTACACTATGAACATGCTGTAGGACTGAAGAAAGACTCCTAGAAATTGATGACAACTCTGAGAATTCGAGAGGTGCGGTAAGACCTCAGACAGGGAAAAAAATACTTTCCCTATTTTACAAAGGGGAGGATAAAGGAAAATGAATTGGAGAAAACTGTGACGCCATTCTCTGGAAAATTTCTACACTTATATAACAAATGGTAGGTGAAAACAATAGAATAATTTAAATGTTTCTTGACACAAACAAGGTGACGTGGAGTTACTCTTTCAGTGACCAGGCTAGATACCCAAGCAAAACATGGAGAATACTTCACGTGTTCTCGCTGGGCATGCTGACTGCATTACCATCTTTTACAGATCCTGTGAACAGACAAAAGAAGTGCTGTGTAGATGCAAACTATTACACAGAAGCTGTATAAACAAGGTCCTATGGTATACCACAGGGAACTATACTCAATATCCTGTGATAAACCAGAATGGAAAAGAATATGAAAAAGAATGTGTGTATGTGTGTGTGTATGTGTAATTGATTCACTTTTACTAACACAACATTGTAATTCAACAATACTTCAATAAAAAAATTTAAAAAAGATAAATGCTGTGTAAATCTACCATGTGGAGAGACGTGAGTAGGTGGATTACAGTTGACTGAACTAAAGATTGTTGTTGAATAATGGTTCTGAACAGAGCAAGAAGGCAAGGCAGTAGAGAGAAAAGACAGTTTTTGGAACCAGGCAAATCTGAGTTCACATTCAGGTTCTAGCACCTTAGAGCCGTGTGACCCTGGGGATGCTATTCAAATTTTCTAAGCCTGGGTTTATCTCTGAACCCAGGGTTTATCCTCTATGAGGAGAGCAACAATGACTTAGAAAGGATTTAAAACAAAAATGCTTTGTAACATTGCATAAAACGATATGTGTAAAATACATGCAGCGTCTAAGCGGAGAAAAATTGACCATTTGATTAGCTATTACCATCACTACTGATATGAGTATTACCACTGCTACTGCATCTAAGGAGAGGTACTAAATGGTGTGCTACAGGGACCTCTCTCTGGCCCTGATCTTTTCATGGTTCTAATCAACAGCTTACTGAATGCAGACTTAGTTGATACATTTACCAAATTCTTATGCAGCTTGAAATGCAGAAAACTAACCGTGTGATGGGAGACACACAGCAGTCTGAAACGAATGCGATGAAATTTAGTGTCAAAAATATGCATACACAAATATTTTAATTGTGTAATGCACATGAAGAAAACTACATAAAACTTAGTTGCACGGTAGAAAGAATACTTACAAAGCAAGCATCCGGGTAACCAGCAGCCAGGTCAAGGAAGAGAACACTGCTAGCCCCCAGGAGCTGACCCTTTACCATCGCATGCCGAGTTCTTCTTTATAGTTGTAGCATGTAGTACACACCACGTACAAAGGAGAAATATGGTATGATATTTTGAACTTAATATAAATGAAATTTTACGGCATGCACTTTGTACTTGGCATCTCTCGGTCAACATTTTGTTACAAGATGAACAGTCACTCCTATAGACGTATTCCATGCTGGCCCACCCACTTTCATTGCTGTATGATTCCCAGGATATGCATGTATCACAGTGTCTTTATCCTTTCTGTCACTGATAGATAATGAAGGTGCTTCCAATGTTTGGCTTTGGCAGCAAGACTGCTGTGAATATTTTTGTTCAGGTCTTACAGTGCATTTGTGTGCATATGGAAGAATATTCATAAAATATATTAAAGTTACTATTTAAATTGTTTTTTATTTTCCACTGCCAAGCACATACAACTTAATTCATGCAAGTTACCTCTATCCTTTTGACACTTCTGTATATAAAAAGAAACGTAGAAGTAAGATTCAAAAAACTTTCATGATGATAGCTGAACGTTCTTATGTATGAATTCAGGTTCAGTGATATATCTTGATCACCAATAAGTGCTTTTTTATAAATATGTCTAATACATTCCTATCCGAAAAACCCCATAAACTACGTAAAATAGAGTCACATTCTATATGGTCAAATGGAACATAATTTAATTTCCTGGAAATGCATTTTTCCTTATTTTGATAAGAAAGGACTTTTAAGGTATTGTCTGCAGTTTTAAAAGGGAGGCTTTAATTTCTTTCTTTACCCCTGAAGGGAAATGTAGGCACTCATTATTATTTGGAGGTTTTTCAGATGAAACAGTTTCCATTTAAAGGAAGTTTACAAAGCAAGGTTACATGTTGTCTTTTAAAGTAATTATTAGTCGTATGTATTGTTAACATATATTTATAATGTATTTGAATTCTGTAGTAAATTCCTTAAGTTTCTGACACTTACTGGAAAAAAGAGAGAAGGGAAGGGAAATCAAACATTTTGATCAGGCAAAGGTGAAACCCTCCTACATGCTGGCTGATACTCTAAAGGGCACTTCGACTTCAGCTGTTCCACTACGATGCAGACACCCACACTGTCCCACTGGGCAGCCACCCAACAACTGTGGCTATTGAGCAGTATAAACGTGGCTAGACCAGCTTAGGTGTGCTCTAAATGGAAAAAATACACCCAAGATTTTGAAGACTTAGTATGAGAAGAAAGAATGCAGAATATCTCATTTATAATTTTTATATTGACTATATGTTGAGATGATTGTATTTTGATACATATGGTTAAATATATACAAATGTATCATTAATTTCACCTATTTCATTTTTACTTTTATTAATGCTATAAAATACAAAATTACATACATGTGTGTATTATATTTCTATTGGACAGCACTGTTATAGACAAAATAAAATATTCTAAAAGCTCGTTTTCTTTTTCAGATTCACATATTTATTTCATGATAATCCTCAAGTGGGATATAAATTTATTATTATTTTTTGGCCTATAATGTCATGAAAAGTTCATTTTTATACTTACAATAAAGTCTAGGTGGTTAGTTTATTCCTAGTGAGAATTATTAATATATCTAGATATAAAAAATGAACTCTACAAAGTTAAAGAGAGCTAGGGAAATTATAGTTCCACTTAAAAAGGTAAACATTAAGGTTAATTAAAATAAATCTTGAGGTAGACTTCATCTATTCCCACTGTGGTACGGGTATACTTATGTATATTTCATTGGGTTAATATTTGGATGACTTAAATGCAGATGTGTTTCTATTTGAATATCTTTGCCTTCCAATACAGAGGAGAAAGCCAAAATATTAGTTTAAGTAGTCTCTGGGGAAATCTATGACATTTCACATTGAACTGCGTCTTGATGGTGTATTTCAAAATTATCTACTAAAGACCAAAGTTTGCTGGTATTCAGAGTGTCTTATTTAACAGGTAAATATTACTCTGCAACCATTTAAGAGGAAAGTATGTGTATAGGCAGTAACTGAATTTGTGCCAATTTTTGTATAGTTAGGTACACAAGGTATTGCTG
Organism: Hippopotamus amphibius kiboko; assembly: GCF_030028045.1. Taxonomy (NCBI): domain Eukaryota; kingdom Metazoa; phylum Chordata; class Mammalia; order Artiodactyla; family Hippopotamidae; genus Hippopotamus; species Hippopotamus amphibius. The sequence continues at coordinate 8,829,860 of NC_080198.1, forward strand.
CTTAATAGCATGGAAATGGCATAAAAGTTCATTTTCTTTCTTATCCATTTGGTTCATAAAGTTTATAGTTTCCACTCCTCCACATACCATCATCCTACCCATTCATATCTTCACTATGTCCCCTCAGCTACTACAATTCTGAAAACCAACCAAAGAACCAGATGGAAGAAGAAACAGGGCCACCTATTCATCAGTTTGAACACGTCTTAGATGTCAGGAATTATGCCACTAGTTTTAAGCATCCATCCTTCTAATACATCTAAATGAAACATTTTAAACCATTTAACATGGAAAGCCATGAAGAAAAAGAAGATATGGTATTTCCTTTAGTATCAGTGCTTTGATAACCAACAGCTTCACCCTGAAATTTGGGGCATGGGGGTCCTTGACATTGCATCTGGGTTGTTCTGATATTCAAGACCACTCAGGAGTAACACAAGAAAAATCAGTACAAACACATTACTGACTTGGTATGATTAAAAATCCCAGTCAAGTTCCTTTCCTTGAGACGTGGGTAGTGAGGGCAGGGTGTGTGAAAAGAGTAGTAAGCGATCTCTGCAAAGTCCTAGAACTGAGATTGTGCATTGTACTTTGGTTACTTACACTTATGAAATCCTACCATCTTCAAGGTCTGATTTCTTAATATAACTGAGAGGAGAGTCTTCCCAACCTTCATCTAATGTCATTTTAAATTGCCCACTTCTAAACTAAAGAACTATAGAAAAACATCCACTCTCAGACTAACATAATTTTTTGGTATTGACTTCTACTCTTGCTTTTTGTTTTCCCCTTTTTATTCAAGAAACTTTCAATGAGTGTCTTCTAGGTACCAGTTATTGTTCTCAGTGAACTAAAACATAAGGGAACAAAACAGATGAAAATCTTTGCCCCACAGAGTTTATGTTCTTCTTAAGGAGCCAGAAATGGGTTTTGTTGCTTGTAATAAATTCTGAAGATTGGAGGAGGGTTAAGAAAGTTCAGGAATAAGGCAAACATACACACCATCACTGCCCTCCTCTGCACCATGATCAAGAGCTTCTCTAATACAACAAAAAGAAACAAGAGACATACAGATTAGAAACAAAGATACAAAATCGTCATACTTTGAATCCAATAGACCTGTATAGGCAGAAATCCATGGCAATCTAGGAGTAAAGAAAGTTCACAAGAGTGCTTGGTAAATATCAACAAATTGAAATGAATGAGTTTTATATCAGTGAGAACAATGTACAAATCTCAATAAACATCCAATTTTCAACAACAAAAGAAACCCTAAGTAACCAGGAAAAAAAAATTTAAAAAGAGAAAGAGAGAGAGATGGAGGATAACTATGGAGAATTTCATAAAACACTATTGAAGAATGGCTCTTGGTTTTCTTATCTGTCTAGTGATGGTTTGATGGCCAATGATTCTTAGTTTGAGTTGTAAATTAAAAAATTTTTTGATATAACCTGTGGATCATCATCCTAGAAATAAATGCACATACACAAAACACTATGGTGTTGACTGTTTGCCGAAACCCTGAGGGCCACTTATTCTCAGTTGGATAATACTAAATGTTCCTCCAACTCTAAAATGATTCTATTTCATTATTATTGTTTTAAGACAATATGAATAGAATATAATAAAAATCACAGTAGTGGTGGATATTTACATCAATCAGATCGTATTCTCCTAGGCACTATCCTAAGCACTTTCTCTACAATGGTACGTTAATTCTCACAACATATATTGTAGTCACTATGACTGTCTCCACTTTATGGATGAGAAAAATGAGGCCCAAAGAGATCAAGTAATCCAAGTAATGTGGTCAGGCTCTTTGGAAATACCTTGATTTATCATTTGTTTTTCTTCTATCTAGAGACCTTATCTCAGTTTATATTTATACCCCTTTGTATGATTCATTAATGCTTGCCTCCCCAATGGACCATAATCTCCAAGAATGGAGACCTTACCTAGTTTTGTTCACCACTGAAACCTCATTGTTTGCATATTATGTAGAACTTAGTTATCACTCAATAAATTTTGGCAGAATAAATTAATGAATAGGTGAAAGACTGAATGCATTAGGAGTGAATCTGTCTAAATTTGCAAAGCTTTTGAGTAGGAAAGCCTGGATTCCTATCTAGATCTAATCGATCCCAGAGCCCCAAATACTGCAAATGAAATGAAAAAATATATACAAAATTAAAAATGTATGATACTTTAAGAGTAATAAAGTCGAGCATCAAACAGAAATATACTAAATAATAGAATGAAACCAGGGAAGTGGACAGATAGAAAACAGAAACGTATGTGAGGAAAGTAAAATTGGTTTCAGGCTTTCCACTGGCTAGAGCTAAGACAGAAAAATGAATTCTGCTTCCAAATTTGAGTTTTTCCATCACCTTATACCTCCTCTATTGTAATCCTCCATTTTTGGATACCTTATCTTATGACCTTGAAACACACAGCCTTCCTTTCATATTCTTCACCTTCACACATTTTTTTTTCACAGAAATGTTCAATGTTACAATTGGAAAACACCAGTTTCCCTAGGGTTATACACTGGAAAGAAGAACAAAACAGAAGGAGCAGAAATGGATCTTGCTGAGCAGTTCTAATGGGATGTAGTAAAATTCTGGCCCCCAGGACTGAATCTTCATGATCTAAAATAGCCAAATTCATCTTTGTTATCTTCAAGTAAGTTAGCATGGCCAAGATCGAATAGACTTTGAAAACTGAATGTCACCACCTGGGTAGGCTAGAAGGAGCCAGGGGTCCTTGCCACCTTCTTTGTGTTGACCTTGGTGCAACATCTCAGACCCAGACAGTTAATAATTCATTCACTGATCTACCAAACAGGTGTTTATACCATCAATGTGTGATGACTCCTAAGCCAGAGAAAAAGGAATAGAGAGGCAGAGAGAGAAAAAATGTGCACAGAATCAACCTGATGGGGCACGGATTCATTCTACATCAGTGCATTCCTCCATCAATATTTCCACTCTCGTTAATGCCTACATGATACAGAATATCTTCTGAAAAGAACATGTTCCAAACAGAAGATAATGTGCACAGTACAAATTCTCTTTTCCTCTGGTTTCAAACTGACTTCCTAGCCTCAAGAGCAGAGAGCTTCCACAGCACAGTGTTAAGACTTCTCAATGCTGTCTCCAAAGTAGGTCATTCAAACCATCGCCTGCGTTCATGTGGGACACATCTAACAGGCCTCTGAACGATACCATATTTCTCTTAAAGGGCGACCCACATTCATGTTTTACAAGTAAACATGAACTCTCACATTTCAAGCCACGCCAGCCTTCCTTGCTTGTCGCTCGAGTTTCTTTCATTAGTTTTGCAATCTCACTTAGAGCTAGAGTGGAACAAGTGTGGTACGAGCTAACTTTGCACTGCTTTCTGTCAGTTGGAAAGAAGTGGGGTGAGAAGAAGGTTTGGAGAGTTGGAGACCCAGGGAAATGACAGAGGGGAAGGCAGCAGTATGTGAGGCTGCAGTGAGGAAATGGATGAGAAAAAATCTGCTTCGGAGTCTATGGAAACACTACACCCAGTACAGCTGAAGATGCAGAGGGCAAGAAGGGGCCAGCTGGGAGATGCTGAAGTCGGATGGGGTGCTAGCTACCTCACACTCCTAGGTTTAGAAGGAACACATGTAAAATGCGTCCCCCAAGAAGATCTGCTTTCAATTTTAAATCTCCACCAAGGGTATTACATCTCTTCCCCCAAATTAACATATTTGTATTTTTTTAAAGATTTATAAAAACATTTGGTCAATTTCACATGAAAAAGAAAAGTAAAAATATCTTAAAAAAACAGAATAATACAAGTTTAATTAGTATCAGTTAATGTTACATTGTGTTATATTGCAATATGTGATATTATGATTTATAATAAACACGCATTTGGTCTTAGTCCCTGTTCTGGCACAGAACTGGGAAAACTCTTGGAATTTCCTAAGTGCAGGTAGCAGTAAAGCTGTCTAGTTATGTTAATGAGGTGACTTTTGGGAAGCACCTAAAGATGGGGGCTGGTTGCCAGGGGAACTGACTCTGTGATTAGGGGGTTGGAGTTATCAGTCCCCACCCTTTTGACCTCCTGGGAGGGGAGAGGGGCTGGAAGTTGATTGCTAATGGCCAACGAGCTAATCAATCATGCCTGAGTAATGACGCCTCCATAAAAACCCAGAAGGATGGGGTTTGGAGTGCTGTTTTGGGGAACACACAGAGATTTGAGGAAAGCAGCAGAGTGGCGCCAAGAGAGCAAAGAAGCTCTGTGCCCTCCCCCATACCTTGCCCTATATGCCTCTTCCATCTGATTGTTCTTGAGTTATATCCTTTCACAATAAACTGGTCATCTAACAAGTAAAATCTTTCTCTGAGTTCTGTGAGCTGCTCTAGCAACGTAATTAAACCTAAGGAGGCGGTGGTTAGAGCTTCCAGTCAGTCAGAAGCTCAGATGACAATCTGGACTTTCATCTGGCATCTGAGGTGGGGGTGGGGGGCAGTCCTGTGGGACTGACTCCCTATTCTTTGGGACCTGATGCCATCTCCCCATAGAAAGTGTCATAATTGAGTTGAATTTTAGGACACCCTGCGCTGATGTTTGAGAATTGCTTCCAGGTGTGGGGGGAATCCCCCCAGTAGAATGGGTGCTCATAATTATTACAATATATTATATTTTATTATATTAATATTTAGTTAATATTAGCTAATATATTATTATTTTATACAACCAGCTTTTAAATTCCTCTAAAATTTTAACTCTCCTTCTTGTCACAAACAGGGATCTAATGCAGAATGGATTCTAATGTGACATTATCTATAAAGAGAAGTATAGGAAGTGAGATGGTCTTCTTAGCAGTTGACCATTTGGGTAGCAAAGGACCCCTTAGCTTCCACTGACTTATATAATATGTAGGTCTTCTTTCTTTCAGGAGGTAGAGAATCCAGCTCTGTCTGACTTAAGCAATCAGAGCATTTTGACTTCATATAAGTTTAGGTCTCCAGGTGTTTAATTACTTCCAGGATTGGGGGATTCAAGGCACAAGAGATAATAAAGGATCAATTACTCTCTACTTTTCATTTCTGCCTTTTACTCTGGAGTCTCAGATTCAGACTTCACATGGCAGCAAGATGGTGTTGACAACTCCACCTTCTGCAATCTCTCAAGTTTCAGGACTAGACAATATAAGGGACAGTCTCTTACTCTGGAAATCTACAAGTCTATTGGCTTTACCTGCGCTGTTTAGTCATTTCTCACCTAGTCAGGAGGCTGTGTGGAATTCTTAGCCTTGACATGACTGATTTGCCTATAACTGAGCTTACAGTCAGCTCCACTAAAACTACATGGCTTGGGATGGAGATGGGGAGCTTCCCAGAGGAGACAAAAGTAGATGACTAGATTCTGGGAAATGAGAGCAAACTATTCTCTGTAAGTGAGAACCACCATTTTATCCTCCACTGACATACAGAAAGATCAGAGATTTTTTGCAAATAAATGTTAGTACCACTTAGTTAACTAAGTGGCAACCTCTGATGCCTTTGAGACTCTAAATGCAAGATTTTTATGTTCTATGAACACAACTAGTATTCAGTATTTTTAACTCTTCTTATGTAATTTCTTGTTATGTAAGTATTTCTATTTGGTCTTTCAGAGTAGCTGCTAGAATAATTGGACCATGCCTTTCATCAAAAGACCTAGTTCACAACTTGCAGGCAATGTAAACACACAAGCATGGCAGGGATTCCAACATCTGAGGTCCTTTTAATGTTTTTCAACCCTAACACACTACAGTTTTAATATTTCTTTCTGCCGCTCCAGGTGATGCTTGCAAGTACCAGTTTCTTCCTTCTCCCTTCCCCCCCCTCCTCCTCCCTGCCTCCTCTTCCCCTGCCTTCCTCCTCACCCCATGCTTTATAAAAACATGATTCATTTAATCCTAATAGCATTTTACAAATGAGGAAAATCAGGTTCAGAGAAACAAAGTAAACTGCCCAAATTTAGAGAGCTATTGTGTTGAAAAGGCTCCAGTTTAAACTCAGTTTTTCCAGGTGTCACAGCCTGGGCTTCACACCCTGTGGCCAGGCTAGGCTGCCAGTGCACATACACTGCTTAACTTGAACTTTTGGCTGAAGGATAGAAATAGGAACTCGATTAGAAAAATCTGAGTATTTTCTCCTCCCAACCAGGCAGATAGAAAGGTACTGCCCTAGGTCAGTGGAATCTGTGTAATGAGTTTGCCAAAGGAAAGAAAGTACGTGGTATATCTGACATCTTTAAACACCTCTTTACATTTTTAAATAGCTGATGTGCTCTTGCTTTCTTCTAAAATGTATCAATATTTGCATCTACTCTGTCTGGAGCACTGTTTCTCAACTGGGAGTGATTCTGTCCCACCAGGGGACATTTGGCAATAACTAGAGACACTTTTAGCTGTCACAAATGGGGAGGGGGTACCCATCTAGTGAGTAGAGGCCAGAGATGCTGCTAAATATCCCACATTACACCAGACCACCCCACATCCAAAAATTATCTTGCCCCAAATGGCAATAGTTCTGAGGTTTAGACACCCTGCTTCAATGTCTGTAAACTAACAATGAATTATCTGAAAAGGAAATAAAGAAAATGATTCCATTTACAGCGGCATCAAAAACAATAAAATACTCAGGAATAAATTTAACCAAGGAGGTAAAAGACCTCTCCAGATGATCCCTGGTTACTCATGGCTTGACTTATGATTTTTTTGACTTGATGATGGTGCAGAAGGGATACGCATTCAGTAGAAACCACATTTTGAGTTTTGAATTTTGACCTTTTTCCTGGGCTAGTGATATTTGGTATGGATGCTCTTCTCTGATGCTGTCAGAGAGCCATGAGTCCCAGTCAGCCACAGGATCATGACAACTGATACACTTACATCCATTCCATACCCACATAACCATTCTGTTTTTCATTTCCAGTACAGTATTCAATACATTACATAAGATGGTAAGCACTTTATTATAAAATAGGCTTTGCGTTAGATGCTTTTGCCCAACTGTAGCATGATGTAAATATTCTGAGCATTTTTAAAGTAGGCTAGGCTAAGTTACAATGTTCAGTAGGTTAGGTGTAATAAATACATTTTGGCTTACAATATTTTCAATGTACAATAGGTTTATTGGGACTTAACCCCATAGTAAATTGAGGAAGTCGAGAAAGATCTGAACACTGAAAACTGTAAAACATTGATAAAAGAGATCAAAGAAGACACAAATAAATGAAAAAGTATCCTGTGTTCATGGATTGGGAGAATTAATATTGTGAATCTGTCTATAGTATCCAAAGCCATTTATACATTCAACATAATTCCTATCAATGTTCCAGGCATTCTTTACAGAAGTGGAAAAAATCCTAAAGTTTATATGGAACCACAAAAGACCCCAAACAGCCAAAGCAACTCTGAGAAAGGTGAACAAAGTGAAAGGTATCACACTTCCTGACTTCAAGTTATATTATAAAGCTATACTCATCAAAACAGTATTATACTGGCATAAAAAACAGACACATTGACCAATGAAACATTACTGAGAGCCTAGAAAGAAACCTATGTATATTAGTACATAACAAGGGAGCCAAGAATACTCAGTGGAGAAAAAAACAGTCTCGTCAACAAACGGTGCTGGGAAAATTGGATACTCACAAGTAAAAGAATGAAACTAGACTCCTATCTTAGACTATTGATAAAAATTAACTTAAATGTGAGACCAGAAACCACAAGGTTCCTGGAAGAAAACATAGAAAAAAGGCTCTTTGACATGGATCTTGGTAATTATTTTTTGAATATGGAACGTAAAGCACAAACAAAATGAGAAATAAATAAGAGAGACTACATCAAACTAAAAAGCTTCTATATGGGATAATAAATGATCAACAAAATGAAAAAGACAAAGTATGAAATGGGAAAAATATTTGAAAATAATATATCCAGTAAGGGGTTAATATCTAGAATATATAAAGAACTCATACAACTCAACAGTAAAAAACAAATAATTCAGTTAAAAATGAGCAAAGAAACTAAACAGATGATGTCCAAAGAAGATATATAAGTGGACAACAGGTATGTGAAAAGATGTTCAATATCACTAATCATAAGGGAAATGCAAATCAAAACATCAGTGAGATATCACCTCATTCCTATCAGAATGGCTGTCATCACAAAGACAAGAGAAAAGAGATGCTGGAGAAAAGGGAACCCTAATGGGTTTGTGAGGTGATACAGCCACTTGGAAAAACAGTATGGAGAGACCTCAAAAAATGAAAATTAGAACTACCATATGATCCAGCAATTCTACTTCTGGGAATACATCCAAAAGAAACAAAACCTGAAGAAATCTGCACCACCATGTTCGTAGCAGCATTATTTACAATAGCCAAGACATGGAAACAATTAATATAAATGGGTAAAGAAGTTGTGATATATACATATATATGACTATTACTCAACCATAAAAAAGAAGGAAACCCTACCATTTGTGACAACATAAATGGAACTTGACGGCATTATGTTAAGTGAAAGAAGTAAGAGAGAGAAAGTCAAGTACTGTATAATCTCATTTATATGTGGAGTCTAAAAACAAACTCGAAGAAAAAGAGATCAGATTTGGTTCCTGGGTTGGGGGAGTCAGGGACGGGGGGGTGGGGGTGGGGGAAGAGGGCATTGTATGAAGGTGGTCAGAAGTTAGAAACTTCCAGTTATAAGATAAGTAAGTATTAGGGATGTAACATATGACATGATGACTGTAGTTAACACTGCTGTATGGTACATACAAAAGTTGTTAAGATAGTAAATCCTGCAAGTTCTCATCACAAGGAAATGTATTTTTTCTTTTTTGTTTTTTGTATCTGTATGAGATGACGCCCGTTATCTTATTGTGGTAATCATTTCACAATATATGTAAGTCAAATCATTATGCTGCATACCTTAAACTTACAGAAACCTGTATGTCACTTATATCTCAATAAAACTGGAAAAAATAAGCTAAAAACAAACAAAACAAAACTCTGCTTTAGAACAGAAGTCAGAACATTTTTTTTGAGGGGGAGCTACATAGTAAACATTTCAGGCCTTGCAGGTCATATAGTCTGCGGCTCAACTAGCTAACTCAGCCATTGTCGTGTGAAAGCAACCACAGAAAATCCACGAGCAAATGGACACGGTGATGTTCCAATAAAACTTTATCACGCATACAGGTGTACAAGGAAATGGGTGAGATTTGTCCTGAGAGTCATATATTACCAAGCCCTGGTCAAGAATGTCCCTGAAGCTGCCTAACCTGGGCCCAAAGCTGGCCAAAGTTCTCTTACACATCAGGAAGACTATTTTCAGGTAAGTAATCATCCCTACTCAGGGTATCAGGGAAACCCAGCTTTTTGTAAATACTCCATTATGTTCTCCTTAAGAAACTCAAGGCTGTTTTACATAGGAGAGGGAAATATGTACATGGCATTTATTAGAGAACAACCTGGTCTGAGGATTCCAGCACTTGTGAGTGGACAGTCAGAAGAGTACTTGCAGCAATGGGCCATGAACCAGCAAGTGGGGATCAGAGGGCAGAGGAAACATCTTGTCTGAAGTGGAGTCGTCTGGCCCCCCTGGTGAGAAACATTCAGACACCTGGAACCATGGGATGTGAGCTCTTGGCTTGTCATAAAGCTGGTCGGCAGGGTACAGACACAGAGTCAGCAGGAATGTTTAATTAAAAGAGTACCACCTTTTATCTTTGGAATGCTGTGCCATTTTGAAAACGGGTTCACCTACATTGTTTCATGGCATCCCTGGGACAGTCTCAGTAAACTTGTCAGTAAACCTTTCTGGGCTATAACTAACAGATATTTGGGTTACAAAGGCAAGTGATACTTGAACTTTTCTTTGAAGATTTTAGTCTCGTGAAGAAAGACAGAGAAAGAACAATGGTGTGTGTTCACTGAAAGAGCTCTTCATCTGGAGGAGGAGGGTGACACAGCCTGGTTTGGGGTGAGGCTAAGAGAAGATGGGGTCACAGGGGGTTTTGTAGGTTGTTTTGCCTGAGTTGAGTGCTAGATTACATGAGAAGTCAATCAAAAAATAGGGATGGGGACGGCAGTGGAGATAAAGGACACTGCAGGCACAGGGACAGCAAAGCCATGGAGATGAGAAACAGCAGGACGTGTGGTGTGTGACAGACGAATGACAAGAGGTTAGGGGAAGCCTGAGATTACATTTGGGGAAGGAAATATAAATAAAGAATGGATGCTTAAGGACTTGCCTGGTGGCGCACTGGTTAAGAATCTGGCCGCCAATGCTGGGGACGTGGGTTTGTTCCCTGGTCCGGGAAGATCCCACAAGCCACAGAGCAGCTAAGCCCATGTGCCACAACTACTGAGCCTGTGCTCTAGAGCCATGAGCCACAACTACTGAAGCCCTTGTGCCCTGGAGCCTGTGCTCTGCAACAAGAGAAGCCACTGCAATGAGAAGCCCATGCACTGCAATGAAGAACAGCCCCCACTCGCCACAGCTAGAGAAAACCCGCACGCAGCAAGGACAATCCAACTCAGCAAATAAGTAGATAGATAGATAGATAGATAGATAGATGTTTAAGTGAGGGCCAGCTCATGGTTTGTCATATTGCCATTCAAAAGGGTATGGAGTTGAACCTTTGGATGGTGTAGAATATAGAGGTCAAATCTCTAAGCTCAAATCATAATACAAACTCTGAATTCGAGGAGACAGGAAGCCTGGTAGGAGGTTGCTGAGTCATCCACAAGAGAAAGGAGGCAGGGGTAGCAGGAAGAGGGAAAGGAACAGACTCAAGAAACACTTAGGAGGTAACAGTTTCAGAACCTGGAAATTCCCCCAAAACTCAAGACCGGAATTATCAACTCATTTAACAAATAAGAGATGACAAACTCCGAAATCTTCAGTCATGAATTCACTATCTCACATACAGATGGTGAGGGTGAATCCAACTCTTCCATCTCACGCTCTCCTTTTTACATTTTTAAACTAATATTTCCAGAGCGCCTACATGTGCTGGATCTCAGGAAAGCCTGTTGTACCCATGTTGTACCTTACTTATGCCTCATGCGAGGAAGTTTTTTACCTGGACTCTTTCTAGCAAGGAAACGGAGGTTCAGAGACATACGTAACATGCAACACGCCTAAGGACCCAGAGACAATAACAAAAAAGGCTGGATTACACTCTGCCACGCTGCCTCTCCCAAAGGGCATGCCACTGAGATGACCACCCTTCTGAACTACACTTCCCTGGCATGACAGCCATTAGCCACATGTGGCTATTTCAATTTAAGTTGCCTAAAATAAATAAAATTGAAAAATGCAGCTCCTCAGTCACACAAGCAGCATTTCAGGTGTCCTATAGCCACACATGGCTAGTGGCTACCGTATTGCACAGCACAGGGAGGGACCATTTCATCTCGGCAGAAAGCTCTATTAAATAGTGGGGCCGCTTTGGAATATGAAATCCCAAAGATGTGTGCCTCATTCCAAACTATTAAAGTAGAAAACTCAAAGCAGACTTTTGACGTCACAAACCCAGATTCAAGGGGGACTGGCTGCCATTTTATTTTCTTTCTCTCCATCCCTCTGTAGCAGAGACCTGTTGGTGAATATGAGTTCGACCTTAAAAGAAGAGAAAGCAGACTGTGAATAATAAAAGAGAAGTTTAGGCAAAGATGCTCTGGGCTTTTCTTGTAAAGGACTGGCTTCTATGTTTATTAATGCAGTTTAAGGGAAACTGGAGATTAAAGAAGACTGATAAGAAGGTCTACCTAACAGACACTATATGGGGCATTAAAGCTTCGTCTAAGCATTCACATAATCTGATTTCTTTATATGCCCATGTGCATAGAATAAAATAAAATATAATTGGTCACACTAACATCATTTGGGATAACATCACAAATAAACTTGGGCTAACCAAATTAGGCAGTCTTGAAAAATTAATGACCCAACTTCTGGGTACCAAGAATAAAAGCAACTTGTAATTTTAAAAGAAAAACTTAGGAAACAGGATATAGAAAGCAAGGTATCAGTCGTAACCAAGATAAGATACCACAAATAATTAAGGTATTAAACACACAGTGGAAGCTTTCCTTTGAACTGTGAGACTGTATTCAAAGTGTCCTTGGGAGAGAATAAAACAGTTTGAGTGCCTTCAGATTTCTTAAATGGATGGATCACAATTCCAAATTCTAGAAGGATTTCAAATATGCTGCTTTAATTATGCTTTCCAAATGGCAATTTGAATTATGTTGGCTTAGTGGTGCATTATATAAGGCTTTTCTTTTTTCAAGAAAAATACATTAAATAAAAGGAGAAAATGTCTCATAACTCTCCTCCACTACCAAGGACACGCTTCCTTGAAAATTTAAAAAATAAAGGCTTTCTGCTGTTTTCTTTTCTCTCCTATCCCCCCTCCCTCAACACATTCCCCTCACACACGCCATATATATAATTTGATGCAGATCAAAATTGCTATGGAAAGACAGAGCATAGCCTACAATACAATGATGGAGTCTTCATTGTCCTTGACAAAGATTACAAGCAACAACACTCACTTGTTTTGTACCAAAGTGCTGAATTCAAAAATACATGCTACTCCTTGGGAGCTCTTATCCTGAGTCGTTCTGATACACGTTACAAAGATGATTAGTTGCTGAAATATTATGGCCTCTAAACTGTGACCAAAGTCAATGGCATGCAGTGAAGGGCTCCAGAGTGTTCTGTACAATCACAGCCCCAAAGCTAACCGGGAGCCCGTTTGATGCATGCAGACTGCTTTCTACAATTCTGGTTCTAAAGACCAGTTAGCCTTTAAGATAAGAATTCACTCCTGACTCCACAGCTGACTTTCTGAACGTATGCTACACATCAACAGCTTGTGTACAACCCGAGGACACGAGGCAAATATTTCCAGCCCCAGGAGTGTCGGAAAAGTTTTATGGGCTGGAGCAAATCCACGCACACATCTTTCAATAATTGCCTTGCTAATATTTGAAACCCAACAAATCGTAATGTGCACGCTATCTTCTGCCCCCAAATATTCTTCTTTGCCTAGTTATCCTTCACTTGCTTCAGCAGCAGCAGCTTCCTCCTACAGTGCCCGTGCTTCTGCCCATCACACCCGCCAACGTCTAAAGCTGCTACGGCATTAGCGAGACCCTCGCCTGCAGAGACAGAGCATCCGACTGGATATCTCGTCCTCCAGACTAGGACATCTCACCTATGCATCCTCCACCAGATCCAATGGCTTCTCTCCCCTTCCTGAGCATCTCTTACTTCCTTAGGATTGTCTCCAACTGTATCTTCAAGGTCTTGTGTTCTAGAGCACTGGTCTCTACACGCCAAGCCCACTAACTCAATGATCCATACCCTGGCTCTTTCTGTTTGCTGAGTCTGTTAGAAACATCTTCCCTTTCCAAAATCCAAGTCTTCCTTCACAGCATTACAGCAAAGAGGTTAAGCTCATGGGTGGCTATTTGTTTGAATCAGGCAGACCGACCTGAATGCAAATCCCAGATATACTGTTTACGTGTGTGTGCACATGTATGACAGTGCGTACTGGGGGTGGGATGGGGGGTGAAGAGAGAAAGAGAAACAGAGAGGGACATCGAGTGACAGAGGCAAAGAAATGTCTCTCTCTCCTCTACAGTATCGGCTTACCAGTAGCAGCTACCTCCTTGTGCACTGCTGAGAATTAAATGACCCGAAACATGTAAGGAGAGCTTAGTCTAGTCCCTAGCACATCATAAGCAATGCAGAATTATTAGCTGTTACTATCAATCACATTGAGCTTAACCAGCCTCGTCAAGGGGTATAAGCCACTTACCGCAATTATTGTCTCTGTTAGTTATGCATTAATTATGTCTGTCTCTCACCAAGTTGTCAGCAACTGAAGAGGAGAAATACAATTTCTTTTCACATGTCCTAGATCAGTGCTCTCAATATGTGGTCTGTCTGTGAACTGCTTGCTACTGAGGTCCACAGTGAGATGGCTTCAAAACTCGAGTCAATTTTTAGAAGCTACAACATTTTAATTCTATTTTACAGAAATATTAGTCTACAATGGATCAAATTATTATCTTTTTAAATAGAGCTTTATTACAGATTGTGAGTTGCACCATCCTAGACTATGTAGGTCCCACAAACGGACTTGCAGTAGACGCTTACTGAATGCTCAGTAGGTTCTGAGGGAAGAAAAATGGTTAAAAATAGTGTTTTACTTAGAATCCCTGCTCTTGCTCCAGTTAGCAGTATATACAGATATCCAAAGAGTCAGGCTTCTGAAATCAAATTCAAGACTTGAGGAGATTTAAGTGTAGGTTAATTTATTGAGTCCTGAATTTCAGAAACACTTTTTAAAAATTAATTTTAAAACATCTTCTACCACATGTAAGGCACACTACAAGTGCCCAAAGAATGAAAGAGGAATTGTGAGCTCTGACTTTAATTTTTCTAACAACAAACATATTCACTGCAGTGTCAACCCTAATATTGACCGGCACCATTTCTTCCATGAGGGAAGGTGAGCTATGAAGTCACAGAGGAAGAAGAGGAATTATTTCTGGTTTTATTTGCAGCTATTCTGCTGTTTGGCCTTAAGTTACTGGGTTTTTCTGGAGACATCTTTAACCCTTTCCCTTCCTCCAACTTGGACCCAAATCACCCAAGCCTGAAGCACATGTGGATATGAAGAATGGGTTTGAGGAGATGTTACATCAACATAAGACTCTAATAGACACTGGGAAACTTATTTTTAAAAACTTCCAATTGACTAAGTTAGAGGAAAAACAATCCCTCAATATCAGCTATTTAAGTCTTGGCTTCAGATACCAAAATACCTTTTAGTTCTCTGAAAGAGCTAATCGGAAATTTTATTTTTTTAACTCAGGAAAGTAGACGTCTTCGACATAATTCACTTCATACATTATGCAGTCACCCACAGACTATGCTAGGCAGAGCGGCTACAATAAAAGCTTGCCTTGCTGTTGTTTTTCCCAGAGAAATTTCCTATGAGAGATGCTCATATTTTTTCAGCTATTTCCTTTATCTACAGGATCCTTGATTAGTTTGGAATATAGATAAGAAAAATGGGACAAGATAAACTGTAAATCAGAACATAGTTTTGTTATTAAAAAAGAAAGAAAGAAAGAAAGAAAGAAAGAAAGAAAGAAAGAAAGAAAGAAACAAAAAGGAAGAAAGAAGGAAGAAAGAAAAAGAAAGAAAGGAAGGGAGAAAGAAAGAAAGAAAGAAAGAAAGAAAGAAAGAAAGAAAGAAAGAAAGAAAGAGAGAGAGAGAGAGAGAGAGAGAGAAAGAAAGAGAGAGAGAGAGGAAGAAAGAAAAAGAAAGAAAGAAAGAAAAACTCTTTACCACAGATCTCTACAAGGTCTGTCTTGATCCTGGGACTGAGCACCTACAATGTTCCAGGGAGTATAATCAGCATTAGTGATATGATAGATGCAGGAAGCATATTTCCTGTCTTCAAAAACTCTACACTGTAGTGGAATAAATGGAACAAAATGAATTGACAACTACTATTTAGAAAAAAAACAGTGACGTAAGAGGAAATTATAAAAACTCATCTTGCAATGACTGCTAATTGTACCCTAACATCCTCTCCCCTCCTTTAATAATAGAATTCCTACGTTTTCGCTACAGACATGGCTACCCAGGCAAACATTACATTTTCTGGCTTCCCCTGTAATTGATCGTGGCCATATGAAAAAGTTACACCCAAGGGGATGTGAAGAGAAGTGAAGATTGCCACTCTGGGAAGGAATGTACACATGCCCTCACTGCCTGGACCTCTTCCCTGCTCCCTCCTGACTAAGCACAAGAACGGCCCACACTTCAACACACATGCTGACTACACCAGAGTCCTCCCACCACACCTGACTCACTCACCTCTATCCAGCTACATAAAGCAAAGAAAGCTTACCTTGCTGAAGCTACCTTTTTCCAGGGTCTTAGTGTTACAACAGCTTAGCATATACCTTAACTAATATAATAACGCTTGGGGCAGTTTTCCAGGTACGGGGTACATTTAGTGTAATGGATCACAGAGCATGCAGAAGCTTCTGGTGAAAGAAGAGATGGGAGTATGAGACAGGAGCAGGGCCATATTGGATCCTGAAGCTACATAAGACATCTGGACTTTTATGATCAATGTGTAACATGATTAAGTATGTTCTTTAGAAAGAACTCTCCAGTTGTGTTGTGTAATATGGAGGGGGAACACCAGGACAGATAAGTCAAAATAAGTGAGAACTAAAAATGATCGGTACTCAGCTGGACTTTTGAAAACGGGAACAAATTGGTGGATTTAGAGTGAGCATGGAAAAAAAACACTGATTACTATCATTCATTGCTTTTTTATTCAACACATTTTTACCAGACTCATCTACGCTAAGCTCTGTGTTTGATGTTAGAAGTATAATTGGAATCAAGAATAGATACAGTCCCTGACAGTAAAAGGCTACACCTTCTGCCAGGAGAGCAGTTGCATCCCACGCACGCACGGCCCATCTGATCCTTGCTGGCTGCAGACTGCGGGGCTTATCATCATCACACACTTACAGATTAGGAGGACAAGTCTCAGAAGATTTCTAGGTACCTTGATCCAAATCTGGCTTGCTTGCTGCTAAAGCCCATGCTTTTCACAACTAAATCATGCAACTCCCTGTGGAATACCATAAAGCAAAGCAGGAAAAAGGTAATTCCTATTTTCAAGCAGTAAATGCTGAAGCAATCCAAAGGCATGCATTACATGAATGGAAAAGAATTATGTAAAATAAATGATCCATTACTACCAAAAAACCCTACTATATTAGTCCCATTTTATCTGTTGCCAACACAGAAACTTTAAGAACTTAATGAAATTAAAAAAAAACAACTTACAAATAATAAACCCAATATAAAAAAAATAATTCGTTTTGTGAAGTAGTAAGGAAATATAATCATATATCACTCCAGCTTTGCAAATCACTTCCACTTTTTAATTAGTGGAATAATTATAAGCTGTAGCTCGACAAACTCACTATTATATTCCAGGCAGCGGAACGCCCATAAATGTCTTCTTAGTCTTTGTAAGCCCATCTCCAGGAATATAAGAAGTCTGCTAGGGTACAATATTTTCCTATTTATTTATATTGGAGTCTAATTGCTTTACAATACTGTGTTAGTTTATACTGCACAGCAAAGTGAATCAGCTATACGTGTACATACACGCCCTCTTTTTTGGATTTTCTCATCTAGGTCACCACAGAACATGGAGCAGAGTTTCCTGTGCTATACAGTAGGTTCTCATTAGTTATCTATTTTATAGATAGTTGTCAATAGTGTATATATGTCAATCTCAATCTCCCAATTCATTCCACCACCCCACCACCCGCTTCTCCCTTGGTATCCATACGTTTGTTCTCTATGTCTGTGTCTCTATTTCTGCTTTGTAAATAACATTGTCTATACTAATTTTTTCAGATTCCACATATATGCATTAATATATGATATTTTTCTCTTCCTGACTTATTAAAGTGTGATGGCCTTACACTTGATAAGCATCTCTTACACTTGCTCTATTTTCTCCAAATAGACATTACTTCTTGGACTATATGCAGCCTTTTTTAGGATTCTTACTCAACTTATTGTTGATTTCTCTCTAATTTTGCAGGATTGATGTTCTTTTCTACTAACAGTTAGGTTTAAGGAGCAATTTTGGCAAAGGGAAGAATATAGAATGTGAAGTTTTGAAGGAATGTTTGGATCAGCTACCCACAGGACCCCATCGAGCTGGCTGACAGAAAGATCATAAGGGGATTTTACTATCCAGACGCTCTTCCGAATTTTTTCAACTGTGAGTACTATTTTTATGGTTTGCTTTTCCTCTCTTTTAGAGCAATCATTCCATACTGCATTGCTAAAATATACTTCAGGTTTTTGAGATGATACTGGAAGGTATTTTTTATTTTTGACTCAGGTGTAATTATTATTCAGGGCAGTCCCCCGATTCCACCCCTATTTTCCTGTAGGAGTTCAACTTGGTCTAAAGAAAACATATGAGGGAAAGCTAGGGTAAAGATAAATAACAGTCATACTCTACTAAAAACCTAAAAACATTGTCCTAGTATTTTGACAGGAATTCTCAATATATTTTAGTAATGGAGTTGGAACACAAAATAAATTGATTCTTGTTGCATGCAAGTTTTAGGCCAATACCACTCTTACAAATAAAAATATCCTCCAAAAAGAGCCCAACGATATCAAAATCCACTTTCAAGACAAACTGTGGAGGACAAGGATCTTTGGATATATGGCAACAATGTTGTACATGATGAAAAAACAGTTCAAAAAACAGAGTGCCATGAATGGGAAAAAGAGCAACACAATATAATCCTGACCCTTCTTCAACAAAGTTTTGTGATTCTTATCTAGAAAGCATATGGAAGAAAAATGTCAACACTCTTGGAGCAAGAATAGACTAGTGTAAAAATGGATGGACCAACCCTAGGAAATCTTAAGTAGCACAATTGTGGAGATGACCTGTAAGCCACTTTGAACATAATTTTATGGTATTCCCACGAGCATCCTTAGGGAGATTCATACTAAGAGTGAGAAAATGTACTTCCAAGGTAATTTTGAAATTAATTAAAATAACTCATTAAAAGTATAACATAACCAAGCACTATAATTCATTCAACCAGTTCCTATTACATTTTATTTTGATTAAATAGAAATCTTAATTTCCCATGGCTTTTGCTAATATTACTTTTAGAAGAAAGACTTAAATGATAAGAGAGTCTTATGATGTTATATATTATACAGAAATTCTAGTTAATGTGATTCAGAACACATGCAGCCATCTCTCACTTAGCTTTCTCAATCTTTTCTTCCTTTTTATTCAGTGAAAAATTATGTTGCAAATGATATAGCTTAGATATTGCAAAGACCTTCAACACCAGAGGAAGATTTAGAGTTATTAAATGGTATGCATTTATAGAAAAAGGAGAGCAAGTTTAGATAATTTCCAGTCAGGCTAACATAAAAGATGATTAAGAAAATACAGTTTCCCCAATTCATTACTTAAATCTTACCTAATTAAGAATATTCTTTACTCAAAAAAGTCTTTATGACAATGTCTTTACAACAGTGAAAAGAACTATACTCCTATTTCCAGCAACATGGTGGACTTGGAAAATATACACTTTCCAATGGTTGTAAAAGAAAAAACAAAAATAAACCAGAGACACTTAGTGTGCATGACATAAAACTTAACATTTTTAAATTATATTGGTGAATTTGACAGTGTAAAGAGAAAGTACCCACACATCAAAAATACAGAAGAAAATTGAAGACAGACCTATAAAGCCACAGAGGCCAGAACGGAGAGGCAGAGAAGGTAACAGTACCCACATATAGGCCACACTGTTAAAGTCCTCTTGGGAATGAAGCTATGACTTTGGGCCTACAGGAAGCAACAGGACCTCTGCACAAAGCTAGACCTTGGGAAAGGTAGTTCCCTATATGAGAGTCAAACAAAAAATTTTGGCCTCTCCAGTCCAGAAAAGGAACAAAAGAAAAAATTATCAAGCTGGCACCATACACTATTCCGTAGTCTAAATTCACGCTACTAATGTGCTGTGAGATTCTCACAATGAATATTTAACATAGAAACTGGTCCCAGACTGCTGATGTTCCCAGACTCTTGGCAAATTACATGTGAATCTGCTCTGTAGCCACTCTTTCACAGAGCACATTAACCAGATTCTATACATAAAGGACAGTCCCTACCCAAGAGATGTTTACAAGCAAAAATTATAAACCACATAAATGAGAATGAGAGTCAATGGAGAGGACAAACAGTTAAACCAGTCCTCCTAAATCAAGCCATGGGAAACAGACTATAACATACTGAGCTTAAACTATTAAGGAGATAAAACAAAGTATAGATATAATGATATAAAACCAGAACACTATAGGGAACAAGAAAGACAGATTAAAGGGAGACAGCCAGATTATCTGAAATGACAAATACAGAAAATAATATTATACGAATAAAGCATCCCATAATAAAGGGTTAAATATAAGATTAGATACAGAAAAAGAGATAATAAATGAACTAGAAGACAGTTCCAGAAAATTTCATGGAATTTAACCCAAAGAGATGACCAGAGGAGAAAAGGAAAGTGATATTACCAAGCATGGAGATGGAGACACTATGAAGGACCTCCAGAAGAAGAAATCAGGGAAGAGTACAGAATCAACGTTCAAAGAGGAAACAACCGAGAGTTTTCTTGACTGTATGTAATATGTCAATTTCAATTTCAAAGAGCACACTTATTTATACATATAAACTACATATGCCTTTATCCAAGAGAAATAATTCCAGGAAAATAGGGGGTTAGGGTGTGCCTTAAAAAATCAGAGACAAAAGCAGATTAGTTCAAATTGAAAAAGAATCTGACTGGCAACAAACCAATCACCAGCAACAGAAAAACCAAAGAACTGTGGAATAATATCTCCAATGATGTGGAGAGGGAAACATTATCAACTGTTGATTTATTTCTATACCAAACTAAACTACCCATCAAGGTATAGGAAAAAATAAGGGCAATTTTAGACAAAAATTACCAATCAATTTATTAGTTGAAATAAATGCTTAAAGATATATTTCAGAAGAAAATAGAGTGAAGTAGGTGAGCAAGTAGGATGCAAAAGAGAAACTGAAGAAGGAAATTTTGCATCATGTGGGTTAATCTAAGTAAAATTTTGGCTATAAATAACACTAGTCACAATACCTACATGCATTAAGAAGTTTATAAGCACTGGGATGTAATAAAAGTGGGCCTCAACCACGGAATATGGACCTAGGAGAGTAGGTCACAGCCATCAAACAATCTAGTATTATGCGAGAGGAGAAAAGATAAACCGAATAAGGTAAAAATTTTAAGTCAAACATGAATGTTATAAGTTCAAAATAATCAGTAAAGAAAGAGAAACAAAATGTATAACTTTCTAGTAGAGGGAAGAAAAAGGAGTGAAGAAAAGTACATTCCAGTAGGAGGAGAAAGAGATAAAAAGGCAAATCAAAACTGTTGATTGTAGAAAACGCAAATGAAAGAGTAGAAATAAATCCAAATAATCACAATAAATGAGCACAATTAAGTTTACTAATAAAAGGACAAAGATACTCAAATTAATTTTTAGAAATCTAGATACCTGCTGCTTACAGGAGACCTACAGTAATCCTAATATTGAACACAAAACTGAGAGAGCCGCTACATGAGACAAAACAGAATTTAAGGCAAAAATCATTAACAAAAGTAAAGTTGTTAAATGTTATGAAAGGAAAAGTTTACCAGGAAGAACAAAGAAATCTCTCTTTCTCTCTCATAATAGCAATATGATTACATGGGGAAATTTGAAGAAGAAAAAAAAAAAACCCCACACACAATCACAATGGAACATTTTTAACACATCTTTCTCAGAAACACACAGATTACATAAATGTATCTGTTCGGGGGAAGAAGGTTTGAGTGACACAGTTAACAAGCTCTAGCCACCATATGTGTAGAACCCAACTTTTAACAATTGGATAATACGTTTCTTTTCAGCCATGAGTGGGAGAAATGGTTTAGCAACCCCCATTTGCTTGGCTAGATTATTTGTCGAAGATTGTTTGTCCCTGGACTGGAATTCCTGAAGCTGAGGTAAACAAAGGAACTGAAAAATAAAGATATTGGTGAGTAGCAATATTAGGGGAATATTTAAATATCTATGACCCCCAAAAGTGTTATTTTATAGAACTTTGGAAACAATTTATGTAATTATAATTTTTATGGTAATGCCAAATATTTTTACCTGATGTGTTACAGTGCATTTTAAAAGGTTTATATTTTGTCATGGTTTATTTCTCTAAAGAGTATATTTGTATATTCTAATTGCCCTTTTTTCAGATAGTCGCAATGCATGAAGATTTTTAAACTGCAGATTTCAGGCTTTATTTTCTGAGTATTTGCTAGTATCATTCTCTTTCATGGTACAAATGGCTTGTGAATAAACACATGCAGGTTGATCCATGACTTATATCCAGTCATTAATCTATACTCTCTCTCTACCCCGCTACCCTCAACACACACACATGCATACAAATACTACAAAGGCATTCTCATGTTTACCAACATGATACAATTGAAAGCTCAGGATAAAAATGAGTTTTCCCCCCACATCAGAGTGGAACACTGATCACTGTAAAACAGACCTCTATCAACAGCCAGATTTCTGCTGGCAATTGATGTCTGCTAAAAGACCTTATTTGCTTTGCATACTAACTCCCTTCTCAATGATTAGAAGAAACCAGAAGGAGAATCCCTGTTTGAGACTGAATTCTGAAAAAGAAAAAAATGATAACTAGTGGGCAAATAACAAGAATCATGCGGATAAATGTCTTACTTATGAAATTTATACTCCACTCTGTAGTGACACAAATATTTTCTTCACATCGATCATGGGCCGCATGCTGAAATCATTTATGAGATGAGGATGCAGGGAAGCTGGGATGAAGTGAGAGAGTAGCACAGACATGTGTATACTACCAACTGTGAAATGGATAGCCAGTGGGAAGTTGCTGTATAGCGGAGGGAGATCAACTCAATGATGGATGATGCCTTGGAGGACCGGGACGGGGAGGGTGGGGGGGAGTTGTGGGAGGGAGGGAATATGGGGATATGTGTATTTATGCAGCTGATTGACTTTGGTGTACCTCAAAAGCTGGTACAAGACTGTAAAGCAATTGTATTCCAATAAAGAGCTTTTAAAAAAAACTGGGTTACAAAAAAGAAAATCAGAGAAGAGACAAGTATATTCCTTGGAGAGAGACATTTAAAAGGAATATGCCTCAGTTATTTTTTAGGTGTCCAATAAAAAGGAAAATTTGAGTAAAAAATTGCAACACACACATACATGCACAAGCACACACACACACCCCACTTGTAAAATGATAAAAGCAAAGTCACTTTAAAGGAAAATATATCACTGTAAGGAAATATTCAAAGTTCAAATTTGTAAAATACTTGTACAATATAGTAAGAGACAGGCTCATAAATAAAAAGAAATGATAAAAAAAGGGCGGTCACCAACAAATGCAATTAGTATCCTCAGACAAGCTTATCACAAAAGGCATTATGTAGAACTTTAATTCGACAGGAAGTTAAAAATTATTTGCAAAGAAGAGTTCCATGCTGAAATAAAGTTTGAAAGCACTGGGTTAAACTTAAATTTATTTATTTCAGGACCTTTCAGAGCCTTCACAGTCTTAAAATCTATTGTGAATCTTTCAGAAAGAAAAAAAAAAAAAAAAGAACCAGTAAAATATATTTCCTAAATTTATTTGACCATGGAATTCTTTCAGCAGAGGTTTGAACACTAGCATTCTATGAGAGAAACTTAGGAAACTCTGGTATAGAGGATCATTGAATTCCTTGAACTTTTAAGGATATGTGATATTAATCAAATGACTATAAGTCCTGGGACTCAATCAATACATTATGTGTGGACCTAATTAACTAGATTTCTGCTAATAACCTCAAGTCTCTCCTTTCTTGCCTCATCATCACATGGACTCTAGAATCATAATCCTTCCACATATGACAAGTCCTTCCTTTTTACTCCTGGTAGTTTTTATAGATTTGCCCCCTTCCCCTGACTCTCCAAAGAGCCTCCCTAAATTGTTAATTAGACTTTCAACTTCCAGCCCTCTGAGGAGAGTCTGTAATGTGTAATCTTAGAATGGGTTGAAGGAAGACTGGATCAGTGCGGGGGGGGGGGGGCACAAAGAGGGGACAGATGTAGCAAAATATCATATACATCTATATTTGAGGTCCTATTTTGTGTCTGCAGGGGCCATGCAGGAAACTGACATGAGGTAAGCAGTCTGAGCCCTGGCTTCTTGGATTGGAAGAGCTCTTTTTTCATAGCCACAAAATAGCTAATTTTCTTATCATCTGCAATCCTCTTGGTAAGATTTTTAATTTTTCCCTTCTGGTGAAGAGATGAACACAGAGAAAGTTTTCCTTATTAGAAGGAAAAATGAGAGTGCAAAAGCTGGGGCACATAGTGACCAGTCAGCTTAAGCATCAGAAGGACCACAGAGGTCCTTTGAGGCTCTGGGGGTGCACTCCTTGACCAAAGAGGGTATTCTTTGCAGCAGGAAGCTATTCTGCTCTGTCACCATCCAGGAAAACAGGCAGTGTAGCAAGCCATTTTGATTTTATTTTCAGAGATGCCAGGTATTCAGATGCTATGAGAAATCTATGGCTTTTAAATATTGCTTCAATATTTTTGTCCCACTTTCCCTTCTTTTGGGGAAGAAAATATGTTTTATGTAAGTTTAAGACTTCAGGTTAAGGAAAAGGTGAGAAGAGAAATAAAAGTCTTATGGTGCTGGGGAGGAAGGACAATTTTGGAAAAGTCTTTGCAATTAAGAAGTTCTGAAATGTTTGGGGTGAAAGAAAATTGCCAAGAATGGAAGGAAAGGACTTCTCTGGTGGCACAGTGGTTGAGTCTACCTGCCAATGCAGGGGACACGGGTTCGATCCCTGGGCGACTAAGCCTGTGAGTCACAACTACTGAGCCCGAGCTCTAGAGCCCACAAGCCACAACTACCGAGGCCGCTCCCTGCAACTACTGAAGCCTGTGTGCTCTAGAGCCTGTGCTCTGCAACAAGAGAAGCCACAGCACTGAGAAGCCCACGCACTGCAATGAAGAGTAGCCCCCGTTCACCACAACTAGAGAAAGCCTGAGCACAGCAACAAAGATCCAACGCAGCAATCAATCAATCAATCAATCAATAAATAAAATTTTAAAATAAATAAATAAAATCAAGGAAAACACTGTAATCTAAAAAACAAAAACAAACAAACAAAAAGAATGGAAGGAAAGTAGTGTCACTGAGCTTCAGGAACTACCTCTCCTTTTGTATTCTTTAAGGACTTGTGTAAACAGCACAAAAGTCCTTGTTACTTATTTTTACCTGTTTGGACAGTGTGAGTCACAGCTTCAATGGGGTTGCAAGAATACAAAGACATTATTTTTATGATGATGGAGAGAACCTGGGTCAGTTTATAAGAGAGCCAAGGGAACACTGTGGACAGGATCCTGAAGGTGTCAAGAGAAGAGCACGTAGTCTGTGGTACGGTTTGAGTGTCGTGGGACACAAAATGAGTGTCTTCTATAAGCTCTGATACCCAGAGACAAGGGGAGGAAACATTACTTTCCTTTCATGGAAACAAGGAGCCTACTCACAATGAAACCTCCTTTCTGTGAGAAGAGAGAAATGTCATGGTCTTTAGAGTGAGACCAATCTGAGTGAGTCCTGGCTTCATTATTTACTGACTGGAAACTGTGAAAACCACTTACGTTTCACCATCCTCCTGAAGGACAGGAAGAAAAATGCCCATCTCATAGGGCTGATGAGAATAAATGGGGTTATGTGTCTTCAACGATGAGGAGTTAACTGGATGTCCTACAGACCTCAGAAATTATCCCTTAAACTTAATCTTTTGATTGTATATTGTTTTTTAACTTTATGCTTTAAACCGGAGGGAATTTGCTTATAACTGAAACCATACAAAATCATTCACATCTGTGGGCATTCTCTAGTTACTATGGAATATCAGAACCCGTTGGGGAGGAATCTAACCTGTGAGAACATTGATCAAGCCTAGCTTAGGGTAGTATCAAGTTACATTCAAAACAAAGAAGAACCAAAGAAATGTAGTACACAATTATGGGTTACTCTTGGTGGTATGACCTAAAAGTGATATGTAGTAGCAACCTTAAAAAAGAACCTCTTCAAAGTCATTTTAGGAAGCAATACAGTACATGGTTATATTGTAAAGGAATATCCCCAACACATGGAGTAAACTTTGAACAACACAAAACAACAACGGTCCTTACGTTTTATGATTGAGTACTTGCACTAGGATCAACAGTCCAGCAAGAGACTCATATGCAGATTGAATTAGGATGGGATTTCCAACAATGTAGGTGGAAGTCAAGATGATATACTCTGGAAAACTATAAGATGTTTTAAAAAGCTCTAGAGATGACAAAGAAACTGGACTTACAGATGCTTAGGAAACATTTGAACATAATTATCTTATGAAAAGAAAAAAAAAGAATAAGCCTAATATATCATATTATGTATAGATTAAATATGTATATAAAACAGTCTATAAATAGATATTCGATGATTTCATCTATATTCTTAACATTTACATATATAATTGGCAAAAAAAAAACTCTTGAATTTTGTTATAGGGAAAATGGAAGGTTACTTCTTGTTGGCGGATAAATAATATATCTGGTTTAGTGAGGATCAGGTCATTCCCTAAACTATCAAATGCTCCCTGTAGGCCATGTTTAGTCATGGTAATGAACTTGGCTTGTTAAGTTGCACAGAGCCAGGGCACACAGAAACGTTGTGTTTCATCGACTTTGATACCATGAGTTAAAAAATATCCCCCTCCTGTCCATGAACACCTTCAGGACTTGAGTGACAGCAAGTATCAGCGCAGAATACGTGGGGAGAAGATGAATTCAACATGAGTACTGTTCCTAGTGTGCTTGAGGAACAGCTCGCCATTTTGTCCCACGTTCCACATGGCAAGCTCATCGGCTGGACCACTTTATGCTAATAGAAAATAAGCTGACATGTTCCCACAACCTGCAATGGAAAGTATGCAATGGCCAGTCCATTAATGAATAGAGAAAGAACTTTATGCCAGGCTGTAACCAAGGAAAATGATGGAGAAAACTAAACTACAGGATAAGTGATAGAAAAGCTGAAGATGTAAAGATAGGAAGATGCAAGGCAATGAATTGTTATAGTTTTCGTTTCTGTTTTTATTCCTTTATCTCTGGTTCACATTTGGTCAAAGGTAGATTGGTGGATGTCCTTGAGCAAAATGGGCTGTTGGGATGCTTATATATTACAGATCTCCAAACAACTATGGCAAAAACAGACCATGGTTAGCATACTTACGT
The DNA here is from genome assembly GCF_030028045.1 of Hippopotamus amphibius kiboko. NCBI lineage: Eukaryota > Metazoa > Chordata > Mammalia > Artiodactyla > Hippopotamidae > Hippopotamus > Hippopotamus amphibius. The sequence goes on from NC_080198.1 coordinate 8,856,939, forward strand.
GAAAGAACTCACTGCATGATAATCAGAGGCCCGTCTACGATGAAAGATTTACTCCAAATTTCATTCCTGGCACTGGAGAGATATTTTCCGAGTTAACAAGACTCATTCCCAAGCTCATATTGTTGGCACGTCAGCAGATGTCTCAGGTGACCCAAGAAGCTTCAGAAGGTGGAAGGATCCACTTTGTGGCAAATCGGGTTAATCTATGGCTGTACAGTAAGCTCCAAATATCCATTTACACAAGAAAATGGAAGTTGTGCCAAACGTCCAGGCACGTCGTCATAAACTCAAAGATGCTGTAAGGAGCAGCCTTGAAATATTTCTAAATGTGGGGTGATCACATTGTGACAACCACACTCCATTTAAATTTCAGAGCCATTCTTCTCTCTAAACATACTTGAAGGCTTCTTTGGAACTGTGATGACACTTCATCGATTTCACTAAGTGACTTGGATTGATTGAAAACTTGGGGAAGCTTAAAACACTAAAAGTTCCTCAAGGGCATTTTTCCCTGGTGGCTGTCCTGTTTGTTTTTAATACAGTGTTTTTTCCTCCATAACCCAGCTGCCTGACCATTTTATCTATATGGATTCTTTTAGAGAGTCCAAGCATAGCAAATCTCTCCAGAACTGAAGTCAAAAGCCCCAAGGTAGGTGCTTAGGGCTGTGATACAGGTTTAAGATTTCATGTTTTAGACTGACAGTCCCTCCGGATGCCAGAGCACACCTAGAATTCCCATCTTACTAGAAGGCATCAGATTAGATACAAGGGATGCAGTTTAAATGATAAAATCATGAAAACTGGGAAACATATTTTTAAAAAGACAATGTATACTGTGTCCTTAGCTCACTGACGATACATTTACCAGTGGGTGCCTTCATTGCTCTCTTAATAATGGAAACGGAATAGGGAGATGCAGAACAATATGAATCTTATAACTACCCATTTCCAGAGGAGAAATAAATGAAAACACAGTTCTATCTTTTTCTCACACACCATTGCAGCTATATCTAGACATTCCTGGGAATCCCTGTTCTCTTTGCATCCCCATAGAACACGACTTTTCTCACAAGAAAATGATTCACTGGAGAAACTGAACAAGACATCCCAGTGAAATTCATGGGATTTTTGTTAGTATTTCAATCCTTGGCTTAATTCAAAAGAAGAGAATCACGTCATCTACTTTCCACACAGACTGAAACACAAAGACTTTCTGATCACTCTTGAAATTCATAAAATCCCACATTGAGAAAACTGAGGTGTATTCTTAGAACTGCTACAGGTCCTGCTGGAACACGTGACAGCTGATATTGTAAAGACTAACTGCAGACAAATAAAACTGCTAAAATCTGAAATTGGTGCTTCCACAATATTGAAATCATCTAGGCATAGAAACCATAGGTGATAAGAAACCACATTATAAGAATGTTCTTCCCTCAACTATGGTCACCATCATTTAATTCAAATAAAACCTAATGATGGTTTTTTGCTGCACATCTGCTAGGTCCATAAATGTCTAGATTAGTGGCTATTAATTAGTAGCTTTTGCAATATGTGGTCAATCTGCTTGTGGGAGAGGAGTGTGGTTTGATTTATAGTTTATAATTACTTCTCTGTATTGATATTGCTAATTATAATGTCTTTATACTGTGCTTAAAAGCTGCAACTGTACCTTACATTAATACATCAATATTTGTAAAGTTTCAAACAACTTCCAACACTCTATGACATAAATTGCAGCAATATTTTTTTGGCTCTGTCTCCTGAAGTAAAGGAAATAAAAGCAAAAATAAACAAATGGGACCTAATTAAACTTCAAATCTTTTGCACAGCAAAGGAAACCGTCAACAAAAAGAAAAGACAACCTACTGAATGAGAGAAAATATCTGCAAATGATATGGCTGATAAAGGATTAATATCCAACATATATAAACAGCTCATACAACTCAACATCAAAAACAAATCACCTGACTAAAAAATGGGCAGAAGAACTGAACACTTTTCCAAAGAGGAAATGCAGATGGCCAACAGGCATATGAGAAGATGCTCAATATTGCTAATCATCAGGGAAATGCAGATGAAAACCATAATGAGATATCACCTCACACCTATCAGAATGGCTATCATCCAAGAAGAACACAAATAGCAAATGCTGGCGAGGATGTGGAGAAAACAGAACCCTAGTACACTGTTGATGGCAATGTACATTGGTGCAGCCACTGTGGAAAAAAGCATGGAGGTTTCTTTAAAAACAGAGCTACCATATCACCCAGTATTATACTCCTGGGTACATATCCAAAATAAAAACCAAAAATAATAATTTGAAAAGATACATGCACCTCAATGTTCATAGCAACATTATTTATGATTGCCAAGATATGGAAGCAATCTAAGTGTCCATCAACAGATAAACGGATAAAGAAGATATGGTGTGTGTGTGTGTGCGCACGTGTGTGTATATATATATATATATATATATATATATATACACACACATATATAATGGAATGCTGCTCAGCCATAAAAAAGAACAGAATTTTTTCATTTGTAGCAATATGGATGGACTAGAGATTATCACACTAAGTGAAGGAAGTCAGACACAGAAAGACAAATACTGTATGATATCACTTGTGTGGAATATAAAAAATACAACAAACTAGTGAATATAACAAAAAAGAAGCAGACTTACTGATATAGAGAACAAACAATAGTGACCAGTGGGGAGGGGCAGTATAGGAGTGGGGGAGTGGGAGGTACAAATTACTGGCTATAAGATAGGCTCAAAGATATACTGTAAAACATGGGGAATAGAGCCAATATGTTGTAATAACTATAAATGGAAAGTAACCATTAAAAGTTGTATAAAAATTTGAAAAATTGAAAAGTTGAAACAAAAATACAAAACTCTTCTTCCAAGCTGAACTTGATTTATCTTTTTGAGACTCTCTGTGCATAAGCACATCTTAACTCAGCCTCCTGCAGGTCTCAACTTCACTTAATGGCTACAAGAATGAAAAATGAGTATTATCTGAAAGCAGAGTTGATCTTCGCCCAACATTGTGGCTAGCCATACGCTATAATAGCTGACATTTATTCAAATACTTATTATGTGTTAGACATTGTGCCGAAAATAGGCTGCAAACAAATTCTTCTGGTCGTCAGAAAGCCACAATAATCTTGAAGCTCTGAGACATCCCAACAGTCACAAGTGAAAATCATCATCGTTATTTTATGGGCAACTCCACACAATGTGAGCTCAAATCAAATTCACACTTTGATATTCATAATGTAAAATTCAAATGCTACCTAAATAGCAGATCAATTTCTCTCTACAATCACACATTCTGGATTCTTTGTCACTTTCATTGTATGCTTTTTCTTATTTTTAATAAACATGATTTGGTAATATATAACTAAAGTTATATAGACATATACAACCCCACAAGTCAGAGAAAAGAAGCTTTCGCTGATTTGCACGTTCTGATTTTAGGTTCAGACAAATAGTCCCCCTTTCAGCTGTAGCCACTGCATCAGGGCACCAAATTCCCGAGCCTCTCACTCCCCTCCTGTTGCTTGCCATTTGTAGCTGAGTGGCTCAGAAGGGATATCATGGCAGCTGCGTCACCGCGGACACATGGAGGAATGATGAAAAGAGCAAAGCATTTCAGATGACAGCATTCAATCATCATCATGAGAAATGCCAGTCATAAAACACATTTTTTTTTTGGTGGCAACACAATTATTTCCAAGCTAACCCAGTGTTTCTCAAAAGAAGCATCCTGCTCTACCTTTAACAAGAGGCAATGCTGAGGAAGTTTCAGCAGTGTCGTCTTTCTTCCTTATGACAAGTGCTTGCCTTTTTTCTGAGCATCAATAACTGTACAACAGCCTTCCTCTGTTTGTGAACCAGATTCATAATCAAAAAACTCAAAGAATGGGTAACACAGTCTGTGAATAAACATTTCAAGAAAAAATAGCCTCCTAAAATAGCTGTAAACTACTGTAAGGTCTTCTATCTTAGCACCTCCTGTGGCTGAAAGAAGCCACATGTCAGATGCATTATCCTAGGCAGGGACGTTAATTCCCATTAACTGAGCATTTGAATAAATGCCATGTGCACTAAGCACCATGAATAAATAATGTTAGTCAACATATTTTAATGAACCTGTTAGGTCCCAGTCCTCTTGAAAGCACTTAACATATGTGAACTCAATTCTTACAATAACCCCATGGGGGACATTATTATTACCACATGTTACATCTGAGGGATTGCAGGCACCCAGAAGACTAATAACTTGCCCAAAGCCACAGACCTCATAAGTGGCGGGGCTGGCATCTGAGCAGGCAGACTGGCTCTGGAGCCCATGATCTCAACCTGATCATACAAATTACACAGCAACGGTTCTCAAAGTGTGCTACCTGGCCCAGAAGCATCAGCAACGCCTGGGAACTTGTGAGAATCACAAATTCTTTGGCCCCAGCCCAGGCATACAGAGTAGGTACTTTGGGGTAGAGACCAGGCATCTGCTTGAACTTAACATTCTGCAGATAATTTTGAGGCAGGCTAACCATTGTGAATCACTAGTATAGGGTAGACAGACTGGAGCAGAATAGGTTTTGCCCTCAATAAACTCTTGAGGCAGAAAATACAATTATATCTCTTCATGGTAATTGTAAACACTGTGATGGTGTCTACCATGGACTTGAATTTGGAAGAATGGATGAGCAGGACACAGACTACATCCTTTGCACCCTATAGAGACGTGGAAGAACCTTGGATCTAAACACTTTTGGTGCTTGTTGGCAAGTTTAGAGGTGTGGATTGAGGGCCCACCTAAGAAAAGCACCTGAAGCCAGAAAGTATAAAACTTACAGTTTGTCTTGAAAATTATCACTCAAGGGAGTCAGGGAAAATATCGTCTCTGGGTCTCTGAGTCACTGCAATGTCACTTCAAGCAGACAATTGATTCCAGTGCCCCTCAAGGTAGTAGGACACAGACCCTGCAGGGAACTGAATTGAACTGGGGGCTCCAAATTCAAGACAACGGGGTGCAATAAAGAAATTGCTGTTTCTCTCACGTCTTATACTCACATATTTATTACTTGGGGAAGCTTGGTGCCTTGTATCACCTACCTTTCCCGAATAATCCTCTTTCCCATAAAATCTATAATTTTAAATTTACATTCTGTCCATATAGTCTCGTCTCCTCCACGACGGAGGCAAAAGATGAATGGTTCAGAGCATGGGTTCTCTACTCAGACTGTTCAAATCCCAGCTCTTCTTGTAACTTGCAACGTAAACGAGAGCAAGTTATTAGATTTCTTCTAAGTTTTAGTTCCTTCAATATGGGGTCCTATCCAAAAGCTTTCAGCAAGAATCAAAAACATGAAAACTACATAGTAAACAGTCAATAAATATTCACCTTCTAAATCAGACAATGAGTTCATTGTTGGGGAAGACGAATCTTTCCTACCCTGCCAAGTGCTCTTTGAATGGAATTGATTCAAAAACACAAAATCTTTTGGCTAAGGCAGTTTTGCTGATCTAATCAATATTCAGAGTATACTGCTTACAAAAGTTTACTTCTATTTACTGGATTTGACACTTGTAAGAGAGAGACACTTTATGAGCCTTTGCAATCCCAATATTTTATGAGCCTTTGCAATGGCCTAACACATAGTAAGTGTTGAATGAACATTTGTTAGGTGAACAAGAAAAACATGACCTGAGTTTTACCATTATCTGTAATATTATTTCTACAGCCCTTGCAGAGACACACAATCTCCTTTACACGATATTCTACCATTGCTTGACACTAGATCTATGGAATTTCCACCCCTAGTGTAATCTCACATCTGAGGAAATGTTCTTTTGCACACCATCCGTTGCCTGTGGCCTTTGGCTTTGGTTCAGAGATACTGTACATCATTTTAGTAAAGTGAGTCTTCTCTAAAGGTCTCTTTCCCACGCCAGAAATTGAGCCAAAATTAACAACACTTAAGAACAAAGGGAATCATCTATCTGTGTGATCTTTCTTCATTCCCAGCCGTCAGTTGGTTTTGGACATGTTTCTTTTTCGCTGCAGAAAGCTGTGGCAGCTTCAGGCTGCCTTTGCCGGTGCCAGGTACACAGAGGGGAAGCAGCAAATTCTGGTCCTCACCGTGGAGCGAGGCTTCATACAAGCACGCAACTCCCATCCCTGAGCTATTCGAGCTCATTTCAGAGACGATTCAGGTTGGCACTGAGGACAGAACTGTGATTTCACTGAAAGCCCTTGGTCAGAGATTGGCAGTCACTAATGCTGCTGCTCACTGTGGATGTTTACATTTTCCCCTCTCCAAAATAAAACAGCATAAGTGGTTGACCTAAAACTGAGATAATATCGTGGTTGAAGGCAAGGACTCTCACTTCTGAGGGTGTCCTCCTTCTAACCAGGAGGAAATACAAATTCACAATAGCAGATGTTTGTGGAAAGTGTAGACTATTCATGGAGGCACTGACTCTGGACACTGTAAGGCATTCAAGAAAGAGGAGTGTGATGCCATTCTTTCTCAGAAGGAGATTATTATTTTATGGAAGGAAGATCAAAAACTGTCCTAGTGACTGTAATGTGAGACCACTTATTCAACATCTAAGGCGTGTATCTTGAATGTTAGAAGAAATATAATCATATTACCTTTGTCCTGCATATTTAAAGTTATCTTTAGGAAAATTATTTCTCAACTTTACAAAGACCCAAACTTGTGGATAAGAATCTTTGAGGCAAAAATGTACTGTTTTCTGGCTTATATTTTTCCTCTTCTGCTGTCCAATGGACATAAACAGTCAGCAATCACTGGAGGCGTTACATACTTGGATAGAATGTGTTCTCAGAGATAGCTGCACCAACTTGACTGCCTAGTTATTTAGGGAAAAGAGTCCCACAGCTCATTTCTCCAAACATCTTGGAAGAGCTCAGAAAAGCTCATCAATTCATCTCTCCCAAACTTACTAAGATGTGACTGACCTTGGTCCTTTCCATGAGGTAGCTCATTTCTCCTTTAAGTCAATTCCTTTGAAACATGAAACCTGCACACCAGGTATGCTCATCTTCTAGGTGCCCTCTGCTTAACTATTGTTCCAGCTGATTCCAAAAGCCTTAGAGGAAGGAACTCAGAGGCTCCAGGAGGCCATCTTAAAATTCTGACAGTTCCCTATGGAAATTAACATTCTCCTAACTCAGCAGCGGGTGTTATAGATTCTATCAGAGACTAGTAAACCTAAGACACCGTATTTACATGAAATGCCCACTTCACTTGAAAGCGTATACCTTGTGGCCAATAACTGTCATTACTGAAAAGATACATCCCCCATAGGACTTGAGCCTGCTTGATAAAGGGAAAGGGTGGCAAATTAGAAATGGGGCACCAGAGCTGACATCTACTAACTTTCTTGATCTGTGTCCTTTTGGTTGTTTTCCAGTCTGTTAGAGGTCTAGATGGTACCCAAGTGACCTCTGAACAATCATGGTCACTGTAGAAACTCATAAAAGATGAAATGGATTTCTCCAGTGCTTTTTCTCAGAGAGATTCCAAATATTTAACTATACTTCTGCCTGGCTCATGTTTGAGACATGGCTTTCATGATCCAATGTGCATTTTCAAAGGATTGCTAAATATAATCTTCTGTGGCCTGAGGATTTTTGATCTTTAAAATGTTATTTTGTAAATTCTGAAGTTTTTCTGAGCCACAGAGATGTGACAAGATAATATCATGGGGTGTTGGTTATGGGGAGCTTTCTGGTCTGGAGAGGAGTCTCTATCAAACGAGGGCAAGTTCAGTGTTCAGCTGGTGGAAGGCCAAGCTTGTAGGCCAAATTTTATGTCTACAATCATGAAATTAAACAGAAACAAACTGCTGGTTTCAATACTCAATTTTACAGGCTTGTTCAGGGGACAATGACCAATTGCTACTTCCACAGTTATGTTCTCAAACGGAGAGATTTTGCTCGTTTTAATACCCATGGAACAGTGATTCCAAGCAATACAGATGCTTTCATAAAGCATCCATGACAGTGAAATTCAAAAGGCCAGTGTTCTCCAGGTAGTCATAAGATGCTGCTCAGATTCCCTAAGTACCAGTCGTAGCTGCTTACCACATTTAAAGATTCATGTGAGAGAAATGTATTTTTAATTGAAGGAAAAGATCTTTCAAAACTTTGTTGTTATTGACTATGTTGTAGATTCATAGATGACCCAGAGGGGAATTAGACAAAGACCTAAATCCACAATTTCAAAGCTTATGTATGCTACTTAGAAAGGCTATTTGATGTAGTGAAGATAGATTATTGCTTGTCTCAGGATGGACTCTCTTTGACTACAGCATAATCCCTTCTGTCCCAAGAGACTTATGGAAACAGGAGGAAGCAATTCAAGTCTGACTGTCGCTATTAACCGTATGTGATCTTAGTTCTATTTCTTTCTCCGTAAATTAGATGAAGTGCATATCCTCCCCATCTCCTCTCCCCACTCAAAGCTGTTGGAAGAACCACATTATATAGTGAGTGGGAAGGACCTACGAAAGCTCCAAATATCTGTACAAACTCAGAGCAACAGTAACTCATGAAACACTGAGTTGACCTTCACTTTCATTGTATCATGGCGTAGTTGTTTTTTTTACTTAGGGTCACAAGGATTTGCAGTCTACTCTAAACAAAAGGAAAATTTCTATCGGATATACCTTCAAAATATGTCTACAAGCTGACCACTTTCCACCATTACCTCTGATACTACCCTAGTCACAGTCACCATTACACTTTACCTCCTTTAAGTTTTAACATCCTTTCCCAGATATACTCAATGGAATCGCATTGGGATGGTCCACTTGTCACTGTTATACTGCATGGGAACCTTCACCAAGTATTCATGAAATTTAATTCTTTGATTCTTCCCTAATTCTTGAATGCCAGAGCTGATGGAGCCCTTTGAGAGCTACGTCTGTAGTTTTACATATGGGAAAACTGAGGCTCAGTGAGACAAGAGACTCCTCTTTTGCCATACGACAATTACGAGGCAAAAGACAGACCACAACATGAGGGACCCTGTCCTGTGACAGAGCAAAAGTTCCCGGAAGAATGTGGAAAAATGAGACCAATACATCTACAAGTCAAGCTGCAGGGCTTCAGGGACTTCTGGCTATAAAATCCATGCTGCTAACTCACAGAGATTGGTTAGCTGTCTACAGGAGGAAAACTGCATCATGCTTTCAGACTGTGATATTTTTGTCTCTTCACGTGTAACTGGTAGTGTGTCCACTTGGAGTCCCTGCTTCTGCTTCATTTTCAGAATCTCCCCCAATTTGTCTCATTCTTTCATCTAGGCTTTTGAGCATATAATTCTCCTCTATGAGAAAATTTCCCATTCTTCCAACTCTGCCTGTCAAAATTCTGCTGAGTTCCTGTTTCATCATGAAATTCTTCCCGATTGCCTCATCAGACATGCTCACTCCACTACATAATTTTTTTGGAGTTTGGCCATGAAACATCGTGTCTTCTTTGTATTCATTCATTTAAAAATATGTATTGAGTATCTAACGTGCACCAGACCTTATTTGTAAAATTTTAGTCCAGAGGGAAGACACTGTTAACAAGAGAGACATGGTCTCTGATCTTGTTGAGTTTTTATTCTACTGGGGGAGGCAAGCACTAAGCAAGTGAATAGATAAGGTAATTTTCTGATAGCACTAAGTGTTGTGAAGAAGATAGACACAATAAATAAGATAGAGAGTAAGATTTTACAAGTGCTCAGGGTAAAAAGAGTCTCTTCACACAGGGTGTTCAGGAGGAGCCTCTCTGAAGAGGTGACAATTCAGGTAAGAGCTAAATGACTGGGAGAAATCAGTCCTATAGAAATAAGGGAAAGAAGGATCTAGGTAGAAGGACCATCTTGTCTCATGTCCTAAAGTGGGAACAAAAACGGAGCACTGGAGGAAAGGAAGGCCACTATGACTGGTACAATGGGGCAGAATCGTTGAAAACATCAAGTGTATCCTAGACATTTTTGTGCCTCTAACAGGACTAAGACAAGGCTTAAAAATAGTAGAAATTCAATATACATTTGACAAACTGACTGTAACATGAAATCTACGAGACTTTTGGGTTCATTTAGGAAGGATTCCACCTATCTGAAGTGGACACTTCATATCTCAGTCTCTGTGACTAGGTAATGTTAACCTTATCATCTATGCTGCATAATTACATTTCTTCCTCCCAGTGGAATTCTTACAGTTAATACTAGTTCTATCCAGTGTTTCCCAAATAGTATCATTCATGGACCATCTTCATAATTTTTGCTAAATCCACGTACCATCTGTGTCACTGACTAATTAATATATTTCTCTAAAACAAAACACCTTTTATTCAAATAAGCATACATACATGTGTGTGTGTGTACACACACACATGTATACTCACACGCACATAAACACGAGTAAAGGGAAACAAACACACACGAAGATGCACACACAACATTACTGAAAACCTATGAAATTAGGACTGTGATATGCTAGATATTTTTAAACTACATTAAAATACAAGTTGTTTAACAATTTTTAAACATTCATTTATGTACTCCTAAAATCATTTTATTGATGATATGTCACCCTTTCAGAAACTCTGGTCTAATTGATTCACCTGGCTTTATTCTGAAAACCTTGTCTCAATTCCTCAAAGCAGAACAAGGAGAAGAGTAGCCACCATGTAGGGGGATGTACATACTCAGAATAAGTCAGGCTGCAACTTCTCAATTACTGGTGATACAGTTCTGCGCATCCTGGGTCAAATAGCTTCTGCAAGGTCCAATGTGAGTAGATGTCAGGGTAAAGCAACTTATGGGGAAGCATGGTTGAAGGGACCCACTTGTTGAATGATGGATGGAGCAGTTTTCCGTCTAGCTGTCCCATGTACAATGAGCACCTGGGGAACCTGTTTCTCTCCTAGCAGAAGTGGTAGCAAAGTAACCAATTCTAGGGGAGAATTTTTCATCAGAATGTTCCTCTAGTGACTCGTGGCCTTGGTTCGGATACTTTGATGATATCTTTGGTGGCAGAAGGCAGGATATGATTAATGCTAATGTCACGGAGCTAGCATCCTTAACGCAGACCAGGTTATAAATATAAGGGGGCCTGGGATCTGGTTTTATTTTAGGTTCTTTATCAAAGCTAATTCCCAGTGAACTTTAATTTATGTTCAGAAGGAAGAGAATCTACAAAGAGACGAGCAGGCCCAGCGCAATACAAGGCAGACACACTGAAACATCAAATAGGCATGACACATACCCATGCCCGCAGAAACTTCCCAGTGTTTCTACCCTGTGAAAAACCTCAATTCTAGGCATTGTAGAAATAAATCAGAAACCTGACCTGTGAGGGGTTTACCATGTTGCTCTCTATATCTAGTAAAATTAAATTCACATCAGAGAGGAATACGTTTAGCTAAAAGTCATAGAATTGACGGCTGAGAGGACCACAAATGGACAGGGTACATTTTTCTTTCCTAACAAGTATTCTGAAAGCTGAAGTCTTGGGCTTTATTTAAATTTCTACTGTGCTGTCTTCACCACGTTGGCTTAATGACCCACAGGGGAAAGATGGCTCCAGGCATCACGTCCTCAGGAAAGGCATGGGGGCGCTTACGGTGTCAAGGGTTGTGTTGCTCAAACACAAAACCCAGTCACCTGGCCCCTCTACACAGCAGGGAAGCCAAAATATTAAGTAAGAGGTGGCAATGAGGGATTAGAAATGGTTTGGGGCACACAACTGAATAGTTTCTGTCATATCAAATCTTTCTTCAGAGACGTCTCAACTAGGCCACGTGACCAGAGTATGCAGAATGTCAACAGCATTTTTATCAAACATCACAGGACACAAAATCATGACAGGGAGTTAGTAACTTTTTCCTAATCTGTTATCCTTGATAAGTCAACCACGTACAACATAAGGCATTTCATAGGCAGATTTTTGTTAACCCTAGAGTTTAATTCAATGATTGTGGTTTAGATTGAATTTTAGTAGGGGATGTTGGGGTGTGATAGAAGAGCAGCAGTTTCAGCATTTGAGAGCCCTGGGTTCAAATCCTGTCATTGGCTCTTGGTAGCTAATAGCCCTGACCAAAATCACACCCTCTCAAAGCCTTGCTTTCCGCATCTATAAGATATCCCTTTCCTTTCATAGGGTTCCTGTAGGACTTATAATGTTCTTATACATTATTTAGAATGGTGTCCAGCTCAAAGCAGATGTTCAATAAATGATTGCTTCTGGAATTAGATGTGACTTTAACAACAGTTTGAATTACACATCAGGATCACCTGATAGATTTGTTTAAAATGCAAATATTTACCACATCTTCTGGAGAATATAAAATATAAGCCATAAAAAAGAATGAAATCATGCCATCTGCAGCAACATGGATGGACCTAGAGATGATCACACTAAGTGAGGTAAGTCAGACACAGAAAGACAAATATCATATGATATCACTTACATGTAGAATCTAATTTTAAAAATGATATAAATGAACTTATTTACAAAAAAGAAACAGAGACACAGAAAACAAACTTATGGTTACCAAAGAGGAAGGGTGAGGGAGGGATAAATTAGGAGTTTGGTATTAGCACATACAAACCACTAAATACATAACAGATAAACAACAAGGTCCTAGTGTACAGCACAGGGAACTATATTTAGTAGCTTGTGATAACCTATAGTGGAAAAGAACTTGAAAAAGAGTATATAATATACTTTGAATCACTATGCTGTACACTAGAAACTAACACAACATTGTAAATCAACTATACTTCAATAAAAAAATGCAAATATTATGACATCCCTTTAGATCTAATCAATCAGATAGAGATCAGGCATCTTTATTTTATAATAAGCTTCAATGGAGAGTCAAGCACAAAGCTTGATGTGAAAAATCAAAAAGGTCCAACTGTCTTTTCATTTTAAGAGTATTTTCAACAAGGGAATAGCAAGATGAGTTGTGAGGTTAAATGTAGAAAGAGAATTCTGCACTTAGATAATATTAAGGTCAAAATATTCAATATATAAAGAAATAAAAATATGAATATGTTATCCTGAAGTATATGTTTTATGTAGATCCCAAGTGAATTTTGCATCGTTGAATTATATTCAATCTGAGGGAAAAGACCCATAATAATGTTTTGTTCCTTTCTTCTCTCCTTCCTTTCCTCCCCTCTCTCTCCCTTCTCTCTCTCCTGCTTCCTTTCTTCTTTTCTCTTTTTCTTTCTTCCCTTCTTTCTCTTTATTTTTTTTTCTGGAGACAGACAGGAGTTACCAGTATCTTTGACTGGTAAAATAATAATGGTGAAATGTACACCCAACTTCTGATAATGAAAATACTCAATATGAAATATTCAACATAATTTTTTTCCCTTAATAATTTTTTCCCTTATTTGATAAAATGTAACTTAAGCAATTAACAGTGAATTCACAAGCATGTTCACCATTAGTTTTCAGCCCAGAGATATCAGCTGGTACAGAAAAGCAGTTTAATTAATTAACCAATTAATTAACCAATTAATTTATTTAACAGTTTCTGTAGCACCTATTATGCACCAGGCATCATGCTGGGAGTGAAGAAGAGGGATCAATATCTACTCTCCGGAAGCTGAAACTCTAGCACAGAGCACAGAGACAGTCAACAAATATTCACACAAACAGGTACTTAAACATAATGATAACCACTGTGGTGAAGAAGAGTACAGGTTTCTTAGAGATTTAACAAGGACGGGTGGGCAAATGAGCGGTTAGAAACATTGAAGGCAAAGGGAACACATCAGCCAATGCTACATGGTCAATGTGTAAATAGGAAGATGCACTGTCTGGGAACCAGGAAGAAACCTGCAACCTCCAGGGAAAGTCAGTGCATTTGGAGCACAGAAATCTAGAGGGAGGGGCCAGATGGGGGCCAGAAGGAGGCAGGTCAAATCGTGCAGAGCTCTTCTGACCTTAGGTGAGAAGAAGTAAAAATCTGACACTTCTCTTCTCAGTGACTTTCATGTCCCAAACCAAATGTCATACAAATTATAGAAATGAAGAAAAAATATTTCACCTTTGCAGAAAGCAAAAGAAATGACACAGGTTTCCCAAAATCGAATGTGTAACGTGCATTCCAAATGCTATTTGTTACGTATGCGTAGATGGGTATGTGCTACTACAAGGCCAGCTGGAGAGACAGACAAAGGCTATTGAGAGAGACACGTGACCATGCAGAGATGAAGGCTGATGGATGGAGGGTGGATGCATGGTGCATAGTAAGAGGTTGCAGGGATTAAGGGCGTAGTAACAACCGGGATAGTGGTGGTAATTGCAACAATAAAAATTATAGAAAGGCAGACATAGAGAATGGACACGTGGACACAGCAGGGTGAGGGGAGGCTGGGGTGAACTGGGAGATTAGGTTTGACATAAATACACTATCATGTGCACAACAGATAGCTAGTGGGAACATGCGGTAGAGCATAGGGAGCTCAGCTCAGTGCTCTGTGATGGCCGAGTTGGGTGGGATTGCAGGGGTGTCATGGAGGGACGTCCGAGAGAGAGGGGATATGAGGTGAGTGTATGGCTGATTCACTTCGCTGTGCGGCAGAAACCAACACGACACTGTAAAGCAATTATACGCCAATAAAAAAGAAGTTACAATTGTATTTACAATGTGCTGGGCACCTTCCCAAGCAGCTTACATGTATGAACTATACGTATTTTAAATTAAAAAGCTACAGTACACAGGTTGTTACTATAGGCAGGTATGAGAAACTACTCACCTAATACTTCCCAAGTCCCCTCTGTCCCCCAAGGAGACTTGATCACAGTATTGTCTCTGCCAAGCTGCATGGAGGAGCCCATTTCTCTGCATAATTGGAGACTGAGCCCCCTCTTCACTAGAGCACAACAGTCCTGCTCTCCCTGAAGACCATCATGAAGCAGCAGGATGCAGTTAAATGAGGGTCTCTTACAATAAGGCAGGGGCCTGAGAAGGGAGAGTCACGTGATCTCGGGCTCCCCAATCAAGTTTCACATTAACTAGGAAGGACTGGATTCAACATGTAAAGATAAAAATAGATTTTTCTTTCCACTCCAGCAGTTTGCCTTTGTTGATGTTGCTCTGTGACTGCGTGTATAATGCATATTCACCTAGAAATTTCCTCCTTCTTTCAAAGCAGACTTACACATGCACATCCCTCTTCCTTCTGCCCCACTCCCCACCCAACTTAATCTTGAGCACAGCTTGTGACTCTGGAGCTTTACTTTACTCTTTCTGTTCCTGTGTCTCTTTCTTTTCCATCCGTCTGTCTGCTTGTTTCCTTCTCCATGCATATCTCTCTCCATCTCCTTTTTCTCTCTAGTCCTTTCCATCTTCCCCGTGGTAGCCATCCTCCGAGTCCCCATCCCTCCTCTTGTTCTTTCAACCCCTCTCAGTCACCTGTCTCCCAGGCCTCAGTCCCAATCCTTCCCTCTAAATGTCCTTTACTTCTCTTCAAAGTCTCTTCCTTTGTCCCTTGATACACAGAACCCTTAATTAAACCTCATTATCTAATGATATGACCATTAACTAACAAAGACATTGCCTGGAAACACCTTTAATGCTGAGCCCTTTAAAGGAAAAAAGGCTAGAGTCAGTATGATGCATCACCGTTTGCAGGTAAAAAGAACAGTCATTCACCTGCAGTTACACTGAATAAGTATTCAAGACAAAATTAGCCTGACATTGAAAGGAAGAAGACTCTTATCCAATAACTAGCATTTGAACTTTTAAGCAGACCTCCTTGTATGAAGCTACATGATTATGCTGTTGTTTTCCCTTCAAAAAAAGTGAAAAAAAATTTTTGGCTGATTTGTTCAACAGATATTGGCACGCTTAATGACTGTGGTTGTCACTGAAATCTAATTTCAAAGCTCTTTTCACTTTGCTAAGAATCAAGTGTACTCATGCTTTTGGGAGGACAGAAGGGGTTGTTTATTTTCCTCAGACAATTTGGACATCATTTTACTACAGATACAGTGCGCTGTCCGTATCCATGAGTTCTGCTTCTGCAGATTCAATTTGATATTGGAGGTGGAGGGCTGACTGTATTTCCTTAAGCAATGATGCATTAGTATGGAACACATGCTCCAGCCTGGTTTCTGTGTTGTTTCTTACCCATCAACTGGTTTCGGAAAATATTTCTTCACGGCCAAGAGATAAAAAATATACATAAACTAATGAAGTTGGGAAGAAAGCCCAGAAACCCCAAAGTTTTCACTGCTACATCATTTGACAGGATAAAAGTATCCATATTAATTTTTTATGCTACAAATATTTAAATAACTCAATATGTGGAGATTCTTACAGAAATGCAGATACTATTTTTTTTTTAGCTTTGGGCAAGTTATCTAACCCACTCCATTTTTTAATCTATAAGATATGGTTTAAAAGTAGTTCTTACTTTCAAGACTATATTTCATAATACCCAGCAGTATTACAAGGGCTTAACAGGTGCACTGGTATTCAACTATGATAAATAGTTCCATATAACTACTTAAAAACCCTGTCCATAGAGGAAAACAAAACAAAACCTCCTTATACGCCTTTTTATTATTATTTACACAGCTAATTTCAAGGGGATCCTGTTTTTGTTTCACTATTGACTATGACCTTAACATTCTTGAGTTTTTCTTGGAGTCAAACATTCATTTGCTAGAGGCTGTTCACGCATTGACAGTGACATAAGGAGGTCAGATATAACCTAACCATAGCATAAGTCACCAGCATCTTCATGAATGATATTGATAGTTGAAACAATGAATTCAAGACAACGTTTTTTTGAAAGTCCATGCTACCCAAAACTATTGGAAAGTGCCAACATACTGTTTCAGTTGCTATATATATAAGAAATTCCATAAAACCTTTTTAAAAACATCAGACAAATTTTTAATGCTCAATTTACTTCTAAAAAGCAAATTCCCTGAGGTTAGAATAAATTAGTGCTCCAAATGTCAGTGTCGGAGTAATTGACTTTTGGCAAGCTGGTATTTCATTTAAAAAAGCAACTGCCACAAACTAGAGGGTGTTAAACTATGCACTAAAAAAAGAAAAGAGAAATTCTGTTCTACTACAATTTGTTGTGTAAAGACAGAAAATATATATATAACAGATAGATCATGAACAGCAAGAAATTATCTGTTTCCTAAGAAGGAAATTATGTGATTAATTACGCTGTCTTAGGGACTTGTCAGAGGTTACTTTCTATAGTTATTAAAATCACCAAATACCTGAATTCTCTACTTAAAGTATATTGCTATGTAAACACACAGGTCATGAGGCAACTGAGTTTATAGGTAGAACTACAAATAGAAACTTCATCTAAATTTAAAACCTGTTAGTTTCATCATTCATATCAGAATCTCATGAAGTCTGTAATACTTGTGAGACAATTCAGGCTTAGATCATAAATAATCTTTTTCTAATATAGCCTGCATTATATGGCCGTATCTCTCTGCATTCTCTGACGTTCTCATGTTTTCCATCCACATGTTCTGCTTTTCTTTGTGGCTTTTCTCTATGACTGCATCAAAACCTCATCAAGGGGGCTCAATGCCAGTGACACATATGATGATGGGAAAAAGCAGTAGGACACTTTGTTAAAATGGTATGTTAGCTGAAAAATGTGCAAGAATGTGGATTTACCCAGTAAGACATGTTCTTCAGAATTAATAAAACAGGGATATTTGTGTCTTAATACTATCTTTCAGCTTGAAATAGGAAGCATCAGCAATTACACTGGCAGAGTATCATAAAGCAAATGTTTATGAAGCATCAAGGCACAGACACTTTGTGGGGTATCCATACACTGGAATAGTACCCAGCAATAAAACGAAAAAAATACCATTGTATGCAACAGTAGAAACCCATTTCTAAAACATACTGAAAGAATTCAGACACACATGCATGCAAACACACGCAGCGTTAGGATTCCATATGTACATGTGTGATTCTACAAAGTTCAAAAACAGGCAAAGTTGATCTACTGTGAGATAAATAATTCTACTTACATTAAATGAAAGAGAAGACAAAATCAATCTCTTAATTAGTGACAGAAAATGGAACCAAGAGGATTTATCTGATGCAATACAAGTATTTTTTGTTTTAATTTGTGTGGTGGTGATCGCGTGTGTGTGTGTGTGTGTGTGTGTGTAAGTATAAAGTCATCGAGTGTTGCATTTAAGACCTACATATTTTCATCTATGCAAATTATACTCCAATAAAAATGTTTAAAAAATAAACCAACGGGATACAAAAATAAATTAGTTTTTAAATCAGGAAATGCACCTAAAGAACACTGAGAACACAGAAAGGTTTTACCATGGGTCAGTGTAACTCATCTTTAGCTGTGGTAAGTTAAGGGAGCTTATTGGCTTTTCTATAAAATTCAGCAGTAGCTTCAGGAAGGCTGGACCTAGATACTTCCAAGTAGCAAGTCACTCCTGGAGCCTTTGGCTCCACCACAGGCGTTCTGGTTCTCTGAGAATAAATTCTGGTATCCAAAGGCGCAGATTGGTCCACATGCCATCAGGAAAGCACGTACAAGGTTGTTTTTTATGTTTGGTTCCTGCCAACGTCTCCACCACTCGCCCAAACTCCTTCACAACCTCCAGCTCGTTCTAATATGTTGACGTGCTGCTTGCTACTTTTGGCCCTTTGTAAGTTCTGTTCTTGCCCAACCTCTTCTTTATTAGGTCAACTACTATTAGTTCTTTAAGGATTAACTCTTGTGTCACCTACTTTTGTCAGCTAATGCCCTCTAACTGTTGGTGTTCGTGCAAACCCTATCAACACAATTCATCCTCTGACATTGTTGAGGTAGGAGAGAGATGGCCCCTGGGCTGGACAGCTGGTGTTTGTCAAGAGGAGTAAAGCTGAAGCTTTGTTTTCCCTAGACACTCCAAGGACAACGTTACTGTCAAGAGCTGAGCTCTGCTGAAGAGGGAAGATGACCACTCCTAACATCAAGGAAAACTTCCCTAACTGCACATGCACAGGAAGTCTACTTGGGGGGTCAAAAAGGAGGGGGTGCTACCCCATAATAGGTGATGTCAGGCCTCCCACAGCCCTCAGTGCTAGAATGCATCTTGGTGAAAAGATGAACACACAGTCGGCAGAGGACCCTAGGACAGGTCAGACGAGGGAAAAGAAACGAGATAACTGGCCAAAGGTAAACAAAGACCGGGAAGGACTGCCCTATGTAAAGGATTTAACCGCCTCTTTACTGCATTGCACCTCATTAGAGGATGCCCATATCCCTTCTTTCTGGGTGCGTATTTCTGCCTTGCTCTAGTCATAAGTAAACCAACTTTCTCTGTGTGTTCTCCCACTTGTGCTGTATCTCTAACAATAAACTTTGCACCTGTTTTTGCACCTTTTTCTTCCTTGAAACATTCTTGCTTTCACATGGGGGCAGGAACCAGGGCCACTCTGCTTCTAGCCTCCAGCCCCTAGTGAACTAGTGGCTAAGATTCCTGGTTTTTCATCCAGGCTACCCAGGTTCAGTTCCTGGGCAGGGAACTAAGATTTCTCTTCAGGACCGCTCACTGTGTCTCTCTGAGATCATGATGATGGCCTGGTTTTGTTTTTTTTTTTAATCTGATTCCCCAAACACACCAGGAGTACCTTTAATATGTGGGTGGTATCTTATCTATTATCCCTAGAACTTATTAGGATTTCTGGGCTGTACTCAACTAATTAAAGTGTGTTGAGTTTATGTTAAGTAAGGGACTTTAAAACTCAGTTGTCTTGTGCCAAAATCTCCTCAAATCCAACAAGACAGACTGGCATTTTTGTCTAAAATGTGACTCTTAAGAAAAAAATAGTTTTAGCAATATTAAAGAGGATGGAGCATTAAGACTGAGGGAAGAAATTTTCTAAGTGACAGATAGTGTGAAAAACATCCTCTTTCACAATTGACTAAAAGAAGAAAAAGCTTTCTACTTAAAGCTGGAAGAAGGTCATTTTAACTTTAAAATTCTAATTAACATAATAGCACACACCTAACATCAAGAACACATTGAACCTGAAAAAAATTGATCTCTGATTTAGAGGGTTTTTCCCCCTTATTCAAGTAAGAAGAGATTATCAAATAACTGATTTTTGTTAAAGAACATTAAAGAAGCCCCTTTAATCTCCCAATGTTTATAAATGATTTTTCTTCCAGCTATTCTTTTGGCTAAGTTAATGGCCCTTTGAATTCTCACTACAGCTTTGCTTTCATAGTCAGCTCTGCATCTAATAGTTTCAAGGTATCTTATTCTTCACACTCAATCCAAACTAATGATATTTTTTAACTACTGTAGGTACAGTTCTTCAGTAGTACTACCAGTACAGTACTACCATAGGTGAGTTTGTGCGCTCCCGGGAGGACTCACTGCTGGCAAAGAAGGGAAACCTTAGTCTCAGTCCTCATCTAACTGTCTTCTTCCAGGCGATGGACCAAGTCAATGCTCTCCTAAATGGTGAAAACAGATAAAAATTGTGTCCTCTTCCTTGTGATAAGGGGGGAGAAAAAACAGCTAAAAAAATAGCTCTGGGAAGAGAACAAACATAGGTTCGGACTTGTCAGTTTCAAGGATAGGGCTTTTCAAAGGGTTAAGTATTTGCGCTTTTTTTCCCCTCCACTCTCTGTTTGTATGAGGGGGGAGTCAAAAACTATCCGCACTCTGGCTGTAGAATTTACAGAAGTTTTAATATAACCAGAGTGCAGATAATTTTTGACTCACCCACGTATATGTTTTCCTTTCTCTCAGCTTCTGATTTTAGACTTTTCCCTGGTTTCCTTTCTTATTTTTCTTCTTCTTCCACTTTTCCTCGATTAATTTCATTGTTTTCTTACTGTCCTGTCCGTGAGTAAAAACCAAATGGGTACTTTCAGTGTTTTTGCATCTACTTTACTCCTGTCCCCAGTACTTTTCAATACTTGTGACTTCTCTTCTTTCACCTATTCCTCTTGCAACACTCTTGTTTTAGTTCTTTTTATCTATACTGCACACATACACACACACACATGTTTTTTCAATAGATGATTAGAAAACACTAGAGCTGTAAAATCTCTCACTAATTTAATACTAACCGTTCATTTTCTCTATGAGAAAACTGGAGTGGCAGAAAAACTTTTCCCCATGCCTACTTAGCACCCTAGCTTGATGGTGGTGCAATATAAGAGCTGATGTCAGAGTCATACTTAAATTCACTGTCTCTGTATCTAGCAAGACAGTTGGTGGAGCTTACACCACACATACCCATGCATATACCACATATTTTCTATAAGCCAAAATATAATTCATTAGAGTATGAAACAAATGCCTAGACACACACTGCACTGTGTTGCTAGAATAGAAAATAACTTGCCTTATTAAGTTCCTCCAAGGCTGTTGCTGTCATGACGTGACCTCATATGCAAAATTGGCTTGATATTCTAGAGGACAGGATTATTATTTGTCCTATATATTCATGCTCTTTTGCCATTTACAATGTAATACGCTTTGAAGATACTCAAATGATCGGGGTGACCATGTCCTCCTTCCTCAAGATCTGTGGCATAAAAACTTGGAGAGGGTAGTAGGAGTTCTAGGGGATGATATTTAACTACAGACTCACTCCTCCATTTCTCTCTTAAACCTACTTCAGCCAGGATTTTTCCAACACTGCTCAAACGTAACAATCTGTCAAAAAATCAGCAATGAACTTCATATCACCAAGTTAAGTGTTCAATTCTCTGCACCTCGACCTGACGGAACAGTAGTGTTTGATGATGCTGATGAAATCCCTATACTCTGAAATATTTTCCTAACTTGGTTCCAAGAAACAGGGCTCATCCTACTTTCTCCTCTTCCCAGCGTCTTATTGTTGGAATGTTAGAGCAATCACTCTTTGATTTCCTATTACTCTCTATATTACTTCTTTAAATGTCATCTCTATTTTAATGACTCCATGAAAATAATTGTGTTTCCAAAAGCCTCTTTTAAATTCCAGGCTCAAGTTTCCAGTTGTCTACTTCACATTTCTACTTGGATGTCTAATAAACATTTCCAGTTGAACACATCCAAATTTGACATTGTTGTTTGTTCACCTAAAAATTGCTCTACGTGCAGTTTTTCCCATCAGCTGACAACTCCACCTCTCTGGTTGCTCAAGTAAAGAAATTTACAATCATTCTTACCTTTTTTTATGTCCAAAACCCTACTGGCTTTACTTTCAAATCTATTTTAAATCCATTCACTTCTCATTACCTTCATTGCTACCTCCCTGTTTCACTGTACTATTAACTCTTACTTGGTTTAGTGTAGCAGCATTACAGCCAGACTCCTAGACTCCATCCTTGTTCCCCTATATTCTATATTCAACCTAAGAGCCAGTATTATCCTTTTTTAACACGTTGGATAGATCAAGTTATTCTTGTGCTCAAACACTGCAAAGGTCTTCTATTTTATAATAAATGGTAAAATCTTTATAATGGCCTTCACGGTCCTATGTGATCCAACCCTCCCACTATCTCTTGATTTTATCCCCTTATTTCTCACCCTGTTTCAGCCTCATCAGCTTCCTTGTTCCTCACATACACCAGGGATCTTCCTGCCCTAGGACCCTTGTACTGCTTTCTATGCTCGGTATAATCTTTCCCCAGCTGTATACTTGGATAGTCCCTTCACTTCCTTAAATCATTTGTCAAAAGTCATCTTGCCAATGAGGCCTACCCTGACCACTGTTTAAAACTGCAATACCCCACCACCACAATTACCGATGATGTCCTTTACCCTGGTCTACTTTTTCTTTCTTTATAGCACTTGTCAGGTGTGATGTCAGCAAAACAGCAGAGTAAGCAGCTTCAAACTTCTGTCCCTCAACAGAAATACTAAAAATAAGCAGAAACTGTCAAAACCAACTTTGTCAGAACGCTGGACAATGGTCAAAGATCTACAGTAATCCAGTGAATGCTGAATCAAGAAAAAGGCCAGTTTGACAATAGTAGGAAAGCTTCGTGTCATTTTTATTTTCTTTTTTCAACCCCACCCTATGTCAGTGGCAGTCTTGAAGACCTGAAGACCACAGCCCTCATTCCTAGGGGGAGACCCTAGTACTTGGCTCTCGGCACAGAGCAGAGTAGACTTGATTAGCAAAGTACGTGTTTCTATTCCAGCCTTTATGGGGACTACCTGAAGGATTGACACAATATATTTATCTCTGTTTTGCCTAACTAGGGACTCATTCAGGGAGGGAAAAGGGTTGGCATTATTCATAAACATTATAAGGTGAATGGAAAACCAAGAGTCGTTGAGGGCAAAATATTATGGTGGAAACATACAACAGATAGCTGAAAGCCTTGGAGGAAACTCTGAAAATAGTTTCTTAGGAAAATCAGGACATTCAGAAATGCCCATGTATACTGGGGAATTTAGAAAGCCCCCCACATACCCAGGGCAGGATGGATGCTCAGAAAAACATGAGAAGACCTTAAACTTTCACGTTTGACTAATCTCTAGGTTCAGCACAAGCAGGATGTAAAGGCTAAGGCAGAACTGCAAACAGCCTGATTATGCGTGGAACAAAGGCCCCAGAACAGAACCAATCCACAAAGAGTGAGTGCTATGTGTTAAATTAAGTCTCCCTCAAAATTCACATGTTGCAACTCCAAACCCCAGAATCTCAAATGTGACCTTTTTGAAATAGGGTCATTACAAATGCAATTACTAAAGTTAAGATGAAGTCTTTAGAGCAGCCCCTAATCCAATATGAAAAGCATCCTTATAACAAGGGAAAATCAGAATATAGAGACATACACACATAGGGAGAACACCATGTGAAGATGAAGGTGATCCAAGAAATGCCAAGATTGCCAGCAAATCATCAGAAGCTAGGCAAGAGGCATGGAACAGATTTTCTTTCATAGCCCTAAGAAGCAATAACCCTGCCAACACTTTGATCTTGGACTTCTAGCCTTCAGAACTGTGAAACAATAAATTTCTGTTGTTTAAGCCACCCAGTGTATAGTACTTTGCTATGGCAGCCCTAACAAACTAATCAGATGTGAAAGTTTTTTTCTTTTTCTTTTAGCTCCTGGCATTCAAGGCAATCTCTGTCAAAATGCTAGCTGAATACAAGCTAACAAAGCAGGCACTTCAGTGACCACACATGATAAGGAATACTGTCTTTCAGTTTGGAAAGCCACTAAGCAAACCAACAACTTTAGCTTTTGACAAGTAAGAACATCAAATCCTGGGAAAAACAGAGTTCCAGAGGTGCCACATAATAATATTCAAATGCTCAGTTTTCAACAAAAGAATCGTGAAGCATACAAACAAATGGGTAAGTATAGTACATTCAAAGGAAAAAAAAATGATGCAAACCATCCATTAGTATGCCCAGACATTAGATTTACTAGAAAAATATTTTAGGTTGATTATCTTAAATATGCTCAAAGATTTAAAGGAAATCATGAACAAAGAACTAAAGAATACTAGAAAAATGATGAATAAAAATGAGAATATACACGAAGAGATAGAATTTATAGTTTACCATCAGCTAACACTCTCTATTATTTACTTATGTATGATGCTTATTATTATCTCTCTCCCTCTGATATACCTTAATCTTCATGAGGGAAAGAATTTTTTTTTTTTGTTTTCTGGTTAGCAGTACCTAATCCGTGCCTGACACAGAGTAGACAGTCAATATTTGTTAACTAATTGACAATAAATGGTCTCTTCTGCATCCAACGGCCCATTACATAGAGTTCTGTGATATAAAGAAATATTAATGATGAAGTGACGACACTGAGTACCATTTTGGAGTGGGTAAAAGCAAGGTGGAGGTGTGTTTATAAAGTGAAAGTTCCCAAACATGATGACCCAGGGAGGAAGGCTGCTGGAGATATAGTTAGATGAACAGGATGTAACCTTGAGCACGCATTACATACACAATCATTTCTCAGTTGGGCAAAGAGCACACAAAAGTCATGGCTTATTTTAAGCAAGGAATCTATGCAGTGTGGGATGTGCTAACTGAATGGAACCCCAAAATGATATTATCAGTGTCAAATTCCTAGGCCTAAAAAATGCTTTATTAAGACATTTTGGCATTCTGCTTTTCAAATCAAAACTAAAATTAGGTTATCAACATTTATACATTTCTAATTTCAACACCGTAGGCTATTTGTTTGAAATATTACATCCCTCTTTTTAAAAATAATTTCGTTGCCAATCAATGAACCATAAACCGTGCTGATTTTACAATTATAAGAGCATTCCCTAGCCTACATTTTTTTCTTCCAAGACAATCCTTGCATAAATACTTTCATAGAATTCATAATTCCTATAAAATGCATATAAAATGGCTCCATTTCATAATAATATTTAAGAATATAACATTACTAAATATAGGCATATAGAGTGAAGGTAACAATCTTTCTTGAAATTATCTGAATTTTTATTTTACAGTAATATGACTTACCTTATAGTCTAAGTTTATTAAAAAATGATATATCTACAAAATATCTACAGCTAACATCATACTTAATAGTGAGAAACTCAAAGCTTTCCCTTACTAAGATAAAGTACAAAGCAAGGATGTCCCCTCTCACTATACCTTTTCACTTTCATAATGGAAGTCTTTGCTAATGCACTAAGGCAAGAAAAAGGAAATAAAAGTTATACAGATTGGGAAGAAGACATAAAACTATCCTTGTTATATCCTTAGGTATAAATCTGATAAAATATGTACAAGATGTATATGAGAAAAACTACAAAACTGATGAATGAAATCAAAGAAGAACTAAATAAATGGAGAAATATTCCATGTTCATGGAAAGGAAAACTTAATATTGTCAAGATGTCAGTTCTACCCAAACTGATCTATAGATTCAATGCAATCCCAATCAAAATCTCAGGAAGTTATTTTATGGATACCAACAAACTGATTCTAAAGTTCACATGGAGAGGCAAAAGACTCAGAATAGCTAACACAATACTGAAGGAGAAGAATGAAGTTGGAGGACTGATGTTACCCAACTTCAAGACATTATAAAGCTGTAGTAACCAAGACAATGTGGTATCTGAGAAATAACAGGCAAACAGGGCAATGGAACAGAATAGAGCATTCAGAAATAGTTCCCCATAAATACAGTCAGCTGATCTTTGACAAAGGAGCAAAGGTAATACAATGGAGCAAAGATAGTCTCCTCAACAAACAGTGCTTTAACAACTAGACATCCACATGAAAAAAATTCAGCCTAGACACAGACCTTAGACTCTACACAAAAATTAACTCAAAATGGATCACAGACCTAAGTGTAAAACATAAAACTATAAAACTCCTAGGAGATAACACAAGAGAAAATTTAGATAACCTTGGGTATGGTGACATATTTTTAGATACAACACCAAATATACATTCAATGAAAGAAACAAGCAGTACAGTCTGCAAAGGAAGTTCCCACTGAAAAGTCTAACACAAATAGGGGCAGCCACCTCTGTACTTTCTACTTTCTGAGGAGTCAAGGCTGAGGCTTTCCGTGTTTGTTTGTGACATCTCAAGAAATCACCCAATCGAGCCATTGTGTCAGTCCTGCATGGGAAGTCTCTCCAAATTTGAAAGAAAAGGCAAGATGAACAAAGAAGACAAGAGATACTCTCAAGGGAAGCATATGGAAAAGTGTGCAAACGCACTTTTGAAGTTTCTGGTCAAATCCTGAAGTGGAGACATTTTTGACTAAGTATCTTAAAATACAAAGTCAGAGAGAAAAACCATTTTGGATGAATATTTCCGCCATTCTAAGAAAACTTCAAATTCATACAAATATTCAGTCTTTTGCATGTTCAGCTATTATAGACAGATTCAGATATGATAGACAGAAAAGATAAATTTGGGTGTTTTTAGGACTTACTATACACTAGGTCTATATTAATAAATGCCAAAGTTTCAGGAAAAAAAAAAAAAAGATGGATAATCCCAGGGAACCCATGAGTCTTAGGCACTGTCCTGAAGGATCAGATTCCAGCTGGGCTTGCTGCCCACGAGTATGACTGGTGTTTGTCATAAAGGGGGTAAGTGGCACCTTCTGAACTGCGAGAGCATTGAGCTGGTGTTCCAGAGTAGGCGAACTCTGGAAAAAGCAGGAAGTCTTTAAAAACATGAACGAAGTGACCTACCACAAAAACACTCCAATATTTTCCAGATCAATAAGAAACAGTGAAATGGGAAACCTTGGTGTGTTTTAGGCAGTATAAGGGTCTGATGTGAAGATGTCCCACAAATCCAGAACAGGTTAGAGTGGTTTGAGCTACTGACCTGCGTACACATCTTCCAAATCTCTTATTTAGTTTTTAACCTGCATGGTATACTGGGTGCCTTGTCTCTCCTCTTCTTTCTTTTTCATTTGTATCTCAATAATTTACAAGTTGATCCTTAATGAAATACACTTGATAGGAATTATCCTCATATGGTATTTTCTCCTTTATACTCTTCTTTACCGCTTGTCACCTCCATATGAAGAGGGTGGCTGCAGCAGAGCAGGGCTGTGACCTGGATTGTCATTTGCTATATCTCAGTGTTTAGATCAGTGGCTGATACCTTGCTAGAGCTTATAAACATTTATGACACATTCAATGAAAATAATTGTCATAATACTGAACATGCAATATTCTCTCTCATTAAACAAGGTTATAGGTCTATTACTAATTATAGCATTGCTTAGAAATAACATTGTGGTTTAAGGGAATATTTCATTTCTTGGCATTTTCTCTCATTCCCCTAACAAAACTTTATGATGTGTGTGGAGCATTCCAGGTAATCAAGGAAGACTAAAGTAGGGCATATCTAAAGTGGAGCCAGAAATATTTTAGCTCAGCTCTTCACAGCTTTGATCTCTGGTTTTAAGAAAAAAATATAGCGTTTGTTTCTATCTTGAGTTTTAAAAAAAATGCATGAAATAACTTTTTCATGCCAGATTCAGAGCACTTTTTGTCTTTTCTTACACATATCACAGATTTAATTCAGGCACCAAACTGCGCTATAGACCCATTTGAAAATCATCGCCAACAGTCAGAGCCATCGGAGTTGGCTTTGAAAACCCACCCTTCGTTCTGCTCACTCCCTAATGTTAATGATCTTGTCAGAGATGAAAAGATCCTGGCCCATGATTCCTGCTGGCTATAATTCGAGGATGCCCGGGACAGCCTACTCTCAGAGAAGCAGAGCACTTTGGAGGGCAAATAGTGGGAGGCAATCTGGGCATTTTGCTTTGAGGACTTGTTGCGGGCTGGAGAGGATAACTGGGGGTTGCCGTTAATGTGGCAACAGAAGAGAGGAAAATGCCAGGGGTCCCTTGGCTCATCAGACAATACAGAAAAACTAAAAATGATGGAAGTGTTTTGGCTCAGGAGCTGGAGAAGTGTGGCCAAGTCTGGAGACACTCCGAGATCTCCTGTGAACGCTGGGCAGCCAACGGGGCCACAGCTGACCTTTCCCGGGCACAGTTCCTGTCATCGTCTAACTGAAAGTGGGGGAAAATGACCCCCTGGGCTAGCAAACCCTGAGGCCCTGTTCTCTATAAATGCGGAATTAATACAGAGAGAAGATCAAAGAAGATGAGCACGGCTTTCACGGGGGCAATGCACTCGTTAGCCCTTTGCCCTCCAGAAATTTATTGTGAACTGTTCATGCAGATACACAGAAGGCGAGCCAAAAATGCTGAATGTGTACAAAATATGGATCTAAAGGAAAAAGACATGTTGGTTGTTGACTGGCTTTTTCCTATTTACATTTGAGGGTAGAGCACTGCACCACACAGTCAAATACAGAGGGATACAGCGGTATTATGAGTATTTGGATAATGTTCCATCCCAGTAGCATCAGCAAGGAACATCCACCAAAAAGGAAAAAGAAATAACAGGCAGGAGAGGAACAGTTAATTGCCCATAGAGAATACGCTCCATAGTTTCACTGGAAGTATTTCATAGCCCTGTTCAGAAACCTTGGTGCAGTGGCATGCACTTCCTGTTTCACTTCCTTAGTGGTGTGACACTGTAAATGCACAGCCACAATCCTGTGGTCTCTTCCTCTATGTTAGTGAACAAATCCTGGCTGCTCTCTGTATCAATGCACGAGACAATATGGGGAGATAGAAGCCACACCATTTCTAAACAGTCACACGAAAAGCCTCACATTCTATCTAGGTAGGAATGGAGAGTTTTCCATGAAGGGTTGCTACTCCAACACATTTCAGTGGTGCTTTCACTGATAACAGCATTTGTCCCCCATTTCACTTTGAGACCACATTCTTTCTTGGCAGATTCAGGGTGCTGCTTTGTGTCTAATTTAAAACTTTGTATCCAAAGAAAACCATTATCCCAAAAGAAACATGTATCATAATGTTTATTGCAGCACTATTTACAATAGCCAGGACATGGAAGCAACCGAAATGCCCATCAACAAATGAATGGATACAGAAGATGTGGCATATATATACAATGGAATATTACTCAGCTATAAAAAGGGATGAGATGGAGCTATATGTCATGAGGTGGATAGAACTACAATCTGTCATACATAGTGAAGTAAGTCAGAAAGAGAAGGACAAATATTGTATGCTAACTCACATTTACGGAATCTAAAAATGGGACTGATGAACTCAGTGACAAGAACAAGGATGCAGATACAGAGAATGGACTGGAGAACTCGAGGTATGGGAGGGGGCGGGGGGTGAAGGGGAAGCTGAGATGAAGCGAGAGAGTAGCACAGACATATATATACTACCAACTGTAAAATAGTCAGTGGGAAGTTGTTGTATAACAAAGGGAGTCCAACTCGAGGATGGAAGATGCCTTAGAGGACTGGGGCAGGGAGGGTGGGGGGGACTCGAGGAGGGGGAGTCAAGGAAGGGAGGGAATACGGGGATATGTGTATAAAAACAGATGATTGAACCTGATGTACCCCCCAAAAAAAAAAATTAAATTAAATTAAAACTTTGTATATCCCTATATATACACGGAGTATTTTGTGTCAAGAAATTATAAGGCTTTTGAAGTACTTAGTGATTTTCTAAAATATCTTGAAGCTGGAGTTAGCAACCATGGAGTTACGAACATGCTTATGATGTATCTACAGCTTAGGAAGAGAGGACCTCAGAAGAGACCCTGTAGTCTGTTGCTTTGCTGTAATACTCACCCAAATCTTACACTTCACCCCTCCATAGAGTCATCTGAGTGAGCTTTCTAAACCCCTCTTATCACATCCCATTTTCTTCCTCATATGCTGCCCGAAATACAAATTCCTAAGTGTAGTTTCCAAGACCCTCCACAATCCAACTCTGTCCACTTCTCAGCCATATTTTGTGCCAGACACTCATGTGGCCTGTAATTCTTCCAACCTTCCAGGCATCCAACCACTGAAAAACCTGTTTGAGCACCTTCCACATTCACGCCAAGTTCAAGGGGCTGGTGTTTCAATGGTGTTTCTTCTGATAGAGACAACTAAAGAGCGACTACAATGGTAGGGAGTATGTGGGGTGCTATAGAAGCAACAGAAGGAGCCCCTCACCAGACCTGGTTGGGGTGTAATGGTTGCAGATGGCTTCCAAGTAAAATTAATATGTAAGCAGAGACCCAAAGGATAGAAAGGAGTTAATCAGGCAAATAGCACAGTGATGGCTACTCTAGGAGCGGGAAGAGTTTTCCCAATGAATGTAAATGGGGAATATTTTTTTTTAAAGAACTGAAAGAATTTTAGGATGGCTACCACGAAGGACTGGCTGCAGAATGAATTATTTAAAGTTACCCCAATATGCCCTACTCCTTCACTCCTCTGTTCCCACCTCCTGGGTTGGGAGTAGAGGAGCTTTTTCTCATTTTCTGATGAGCTTTAGCACATCACTTCCTGTTTCACCTCCTCTCAGGCATCTTCCCCAACCACAGCATCACCACCCTAGACAAGATTGCACATTATCTCACCCCACACCACCTACTCTGTATTGTGCTTTTAGTATTTTTCACATTACATAGTCATCAATTATTTTCTGATACCTTTACTCAGTTCTGTGTGCTCTGAGGGTGGGATTTTTGCCTTCATCTTATTTTTCCGACTCAGCACAGAGCAAAGCACACAATAGATACTTAACGTTTTGAGTGAAAAGGCGTGGAAATAGTTAAAATGTCCTTTATTCTTGCAGCTCATCTGCAGATATATTGGTCTGGGCTGGAAGATAGGCAATCTTCTCCGGACATGTATTGGGGAATGAAATTAATTCAAAGCCTTTC
Organism: Hippopotamus amphibius kiboko; assembly: GCF_030028045.1. Taxonomy (NCBI): domain Eukaryota; kingdom Metazoa; phylum Chordata; class Mammalia; order Artiodactyla; family Hippopotamidae; genus Hippopotamus; species Hippopotamus amphibius. Next base: position 8,888,275 of record NC_080198.1, read on the forward strand.
AATGGACACATGGGTGACTCAGGGGATCTTTATCTCCCTGAGATAACATAGAACAGAAACAGTGACAGAACCACAACCTGGCTTGTTTAAAAAGGCCCACACAGACCATGCAGCCTTTTAGGGAGAATAATTAATTAGACTGGAGTAGAGACAGAATAGAAAAAAAGGCAAATATTTGATTCTTTTTGAGTGAGAGGACAGAGTTCTTTTTAACGTGCAAGGCATGTTTTATGGAATCTTTGGAGACCTGGCCCATCAGGAAAGGAAGACAAAGCAGGATACCAGCAGAGGAGTTCCTTTTCTTTACAGTGTCTTCTTTTAGAAATAACTTTTCTTTTCAAATTAAAGGAGAACATAAATTGCAATCAGGAACTTTTGTTAGATTAGAAAGATGCCAATAAATGCCCTCTTCTCCTTTTACCTCTCAAACAATCCTTGTAGTGGCAAGGAAGGCAAAGGAAAAGAAAAGGGGCAGCAGTTTCAGAAGGTAAGAGAAAGAGAAAAAGAAAGCAAGAACACAGGGGCCCCAGGAAGGCAAGGTGGTGTTGGTGCCTGAGCTGGATCACATGTCGTGAGATCTTGGGGGCTGGAAGAGACCTCAACAGGTAATGGGGGGGGGGGGGGGGGCAATGGACAAATTACAAAAGGAAAATACTCTCTCAGAAAATGCAATTCACTTACATACACTTGGATTGTATTATCATTTCACTTCTTATTAAGGGTAATGATCTCTCAGAAAGCTCTTGTAGCATAATAAAACAAAGGATATACGCTAATTGTGATATTATTATAAAAATAACATGATTTTTTCAAAAGAAGACTATCAACTAAAAGAACAGACCAGCTATAGGGCCTGATTTGTATTTCAAGGCTGGAAGTTTGAAACTATCCTGCATAAACTATGTAAAAACACCCAAATGTCAAAGAGATAAGCCTTAGCCACCCTACAAGGCACCAGCCATTCTCTTAGCAAATCACACTACTGACAAAACTCCTACCTTCCACGGTTGCTCGCTTGGGCTGAATGGTGATGGCTCCTTCTGCAATATCTTCATGCTGGTGCAGTGGGTTTATTTTGGATCCCCAGCTGTCTGATCCCACCCAAAGGAAATGGCCTACTTGGTCGGCTCTTTTGGCTGCTGCAAGGATCTGCCTGTGGAGAACGTTAAAGAGAAATATTAATGACAGAGCAATTACTGAACAGATACATACTGGGAATCAAGCAGGAGAAAAGCAAGCTACTATGTTTCAAAAAGTAAATAGAAGATAGGAAGCCAAAGGATTTATATCCTTAATATATAAAGAGATTTTCTAAACAAATAAGAAAATTCAAGGCAGCTTGAGGAAAACTGGTAGAGTATTCAAAGTCAAAAGGTAAAAGGAGGGCTCAAAGAGGGTGAAGCGGCGGAGCTGTGGCAGACGGGAGGGAGTGAGAAACATACAGAGGGTCCGCAGCTCAGCTCAGCATTCCCGGACCGAAACGCCGATCCGCAGCTGAACGGAGGGTCTGGGAGCGGGAGCGTGGGAACCGGAGAGCTGGTTCAGGGTGAGAAACATTGTTGCCGGTAGGGTGACAGACGGAGAGGGAAGGAGGGAGGAGGTCCACGGAGAGGAGTGCCTGTCCCTGAGAGCTGCCCAGCCATGATGGCGGCTGGAGGCTGCAGGCTCACGGGCCGGGGGGAGGAGTCACGCGTAGCCTCTCTCTCTTTCAGCACCTCTGCAACAGGCAGTGGAGAGACGCCCTGCGGGCCAACTAAGGTGCTCAGGGATAACAAGCACCCTCACGCACTTGGGCGGGGCTAAATTAAAACCCCTTGCAACACCAGCAGCAGGGAGGAGAGGAAAAAAAAACAACAGCAACAACAAAAAAACCCCGAGAGAGGCCCAACTCTAAGACTTTCTGTTTACGCCTGAGCCATCAGCGTCCCTTTGCAACAGGCACCTCCAAGCCCGACTGAAACAACAGTGCGCCACTACTCACTCACTCCCAGGAGAAGGAGCCACTATTGTACCCTCTCCCTCTCCACACACCAATGCTTACAGACAAACAATAAACGAACCTCTGCTGGTCACAGAATAATGCAAAAAAACCCAAGGCAAGGAAAAGGACACTTACAGCTGAGACGCTAAGGAAACAGAAATAGTAGTATCAATACCTATTGAACTGGTCCATTCTGGGATCAGTTCTGGATTTTTTTTTTCTTGTTCTCTCTCTTTTCATTTTTTTTTTCTTTATTAAATACGATCTTAGCCCTAAGGGATCTACAAGTTTCATAACATAATTTTTTAATAATATTTTTTATTTTATTTTTTTTTCCTTTTTATATACTTCTATATCTAGCTAAGTTTTTGGTAGTACGGACAATATATCTCTCATACTTTCCTTTCATCCCTGTCTTTTATACATTTCTATTCCTTTCTTTTTATTTGCATATTTCCAACCACATTACGCTCTTCTGTTCCCCTCTCTTCCAGCCTTTTTAAGTTTATTTTATCTTAACATACTTATAAGCAACACTATCGGTCTGCTCAGACTCCTTGCTCTATTCTCCAGATGACGCACTGCCTTGGTATTTAATATTAGGCTTTTGTCTTTATCTTAGTTCTTAGTACAGTTGTCTAATTACATTCTGAGAATCTCCATTCTCTCTGGTGGTACTCTGGCTCTTTTCTATATTTGATCCTAGCTTACAAAATCTCCCTGGAATAATGTTTGTATGTGTAAGGTGTTATTTGTTTGTTTGTTTGCTTTTGCTTTTGTCTCTGATTTGTTCTGTTTCAGTTGTCAATTTCTGTTGGGTTTCTCTTTGAATATCTGATAGCACACTGGGGTTCTGTCAGGTCTTTCTAGAGCCTTATGTCCTAATGGATTCAGTAACTGAGTGTCTTATACATGTATGTGTTTCCTAGACTTCATATTTGTTTAATCCAATACTTGGACATTAGTCTGAGGCTTGGACAGTCTTCTATAAACACCTCTATCGCCAGGACAAGCAACCCCAAAAGCTTGGACAACCATGAGGAAACAAAGAAACACCATGCAGGCAAAACAGCAGGAAAAAAACCCACAAGACCAAATAAATGAGGAGGAAATAGGAAAAATGCCTGAAAAAGAATTTAGAGTAATGATAGTCAAAATGATACAAAATCTCGATAACAAAATACAGAAAGTACAAGAAACAGTTCATAAGAACTCAGAAAAACAAACAGCAATGGATAACAAAATAACTGAAATTAAAAATACTCTAGATGCTATAACCAGCAGAATGACTGAGGCAGAAGAACGAAAAAGTGAGTTGGAAGATAGAATGGGGGAAATAAACACCACAGAGCTGGAAAAAGAAAAAAGAATAAAAAGAATAGAAGACAGTCTCAGAGACCTCAGTGATAACATTAAGCGTACCAACATTCGAATTATAGGCATCCCAGAAGAAGAAGAAAACAAGAAAGGGTCTGAGAAAATATTTGAAGAGGTTATAGTGGAAAACTTCCCCAGCATGGGAAAGGAAAAAATGAACCAAGTCCAAGAAGCACAGAGAGTCCCATACAGAATAAACCCAAGGAGAAATACACCAAGACACATATTAATCAAACTAACAACAATTAAACACAAAGAAAAAATATTAAAAGCAGCAAGAGAAAAGCAACAAACAACATACAAGGGAAAACCCATGAGGATAACAGCTGACCTTTCTACAGAAACTCTGCAGGCCAGAAGGGAATGGCAGGATATACTGAAAGTCCTGAAAGAGAGAAACCTACAGCCAAGAATACTCTACCCAGCAAGAATCTCATTCAGATTTGAGGGAGAAATCAAAAGCTTTCCAGACAAGCAAAAGTTCAGAGAATTCAGCACCACCAAACCAGCCTTACAACAAGTACTAAAGGAACTTCTCTAAATAGGAAACACAAGAAAAGGAAAACACCTACAAATACAAACCCAAAACAATTAAGAACATGGTAATTGGAACACACATGTCAATAATCACCTTAAATGTAAATGGATTAAATACTCCAACCAAAAGACACAGATTGGCTGAATGGATACAAAAACAAGACCCTTCTATATGCTGCCTACAAGAAACCCACTTCAGACCAAGGGATACATATAGACTGAAAGTAAAGGGATGGAAAAAGATATTCCACGCAAATGGAAGTCAAAACAAAGCTGGAGTAGCAATACTCATATCAGACACATTAGACTTGAAAGTAAACACTATTAAAAGAGACAAGGAAGGACACTACATAATGATCAAGGGATCCATTCAAGAAGAACATATCACAATGGTAAATATCTATGCCCCCAATATAGGAGCACCTCAATACATAAGGCAAATGCTAACCGCTATAAAAGGGGACATCGACAGGAACACAATAATAGTGGGAGACTTGAACACCCCACTTACATCAATGGACAGATCATCCAAACAGAAAATCAATAAAGACACACAAGCTTTAAATGACACATTAGACCATCTCGAATTCATTGATATTTATAGGACATTCCATCCAAAAACGACAGACTACACTTTCTTCTCAAGTGCACACGGAACATTTTCCAGGATAGATCACATCTTGGGTCACAAATCAAACCTCAGCAAATTCAAGAAAACTGAAATCATATCAAGCATCTTCTCAGACCACAAGGCCATGAGACTAGATATCAATTACAGGAAAAACCCTGCAAAAAATACAAACACATGGAGGCTAAACAATTCACTCTTAAACAACCAAGGAATCACTAAAGAAATCAAAGAGGAAATCAAAAAATATCTAGAAACAAATGACAACGAAAACACAACAACCCAAAACCTATGGGATGCAGCAAAAGCAGTTCTAAGAGGGAAGTTTATAGCAATACAGTCCTACCTTAAGAAACAAGAAAATTACCGAATAAACAACCTAACCTCACAGCTAAAACAACCAGAGAAAGAAGAACAAAGAAACCCCAAAGTGAGCAGAAGGAAAGAAATCATAAAGATCAGAGCAGAAATAAATGAAAAAGAAAGGAAAGAAACCATAGCAAAAATAAATAAAACTAAAAGCTGGTTCTTTGAGAAGATTAACAAAATTGATAAACCATTAGCCAGACTCATCAAGAAAAAAAGGGAGAAGATGCAAATCAACAGAATTAGAAATGAAAAAGGAGAAGTCACAACGGACACCTCAGAAATACAAAACATCATGAGAGACTACTACAAGCAACTATATGCCAATAAATTGGATAACCTGGAAGAAATGGATACATTCTTAGAAAAATACAATCTTCCAAGACTGAACCAGGAAGAAATAGAAACCATGAACAGACCAATCACAAGTACGGAAATTGAGGCAGTGATTAAAAATCTCCCAACACACAAAAGCCCAGGACCAGATTGATTCACGGGAGAATTCTATCAAACATTTCGAGAAGAGTTAACACCTATCCTTCTCAAACTCTTCCAAAATATTGCAGAAGGCGGAACACTCCCAAATTCATTCTACGAGGCTACCATCACCCTGATACCAAAACCAGGCAAAGATGTCACAAAAAGAGAAAACTACAGATCAATATCACTGATGAATATAGATGCAAAAATCCTCAACAAAATACTAGCTAACAGACTGCAACAGCACATTAAAAAAATCATACACCACGATCAAGTGGGGTTTATCCCTGGGATGCAAGGATTCTTCAATATACGCAAATCAATCAACGTGATACATCATATCAACAACTTGAAGGATAAAAACCATATGATCATTTCAATAGACGCAGAAAAAGCTTTTGACAAAGTTCAACATCCATTTATGATAAGAGGTCTCCAGAAAATGGGCATAGAAGGAAATTACCTCAACATCATAAAAGCCATATATGAAAAACCAAAAGCCAACATCGTTCTCAATGGGAAAAAACTGGAAGAATTCCCTCTAAGAACAGGAGCAAGACAAGGGTGTCCACTCTCACCACTAATATTCAACATAGTTTTGGAAGTTTTAGCCACAGCAATCAGAGAAGAAAAAGAAATAAAAGGAATCCAAATTGGAAAAGAAGAAGTAAAATTGTCACTCTTTGCAGATGACATGATATTATATATAGAAAACCCTAAAGACTCTACCAGAAAACTGCTAGCACTCATTGATGAGTTTAGTAAAGTAGCAGGATACAAAATTAATGCACAGAAATCTCTTGCATTCCTATACACTAACAACAGAAGAGCAGAAAGAGAAATTAAGGAAACTCTCCCATTCACCATTGCAACCAAAAGAATAAAATACCTAGGAATAAACCTTCTTAAAGAGGCAACAGATCTGTATGAAGAAAAATTTAAGACATTGATGAAAGAAATCAAAGATGACACAAACAGATGGAGGGACATACCATCTTCCTGGATTGGGAGAATCAACATCTTGAAAATGACTGTACTACCCAAAGCAATTTACACATTCAATGCAATCCCGATCAAATTACCAATGGCATTTTTCACAGAACTAGAGCAAGAAATCTTATGATTTGTATGGAAACGCAAAAGACCCCGAATAGCCAAAGCCATCTTGAGAAGGAAAAATGGAGTTGGTAGAATCAGGCTTCCTGACTTCAAACTATACTACAAGGTCATAGTGATCAAGACACTATGGTCCTAGCACAAAAATAGAAAGGAAGATCAATGGAATAGAATAGAGAACTCAGAAGTAAGCCCAAACACATATGGGCACCTTATCTTTGACAAAGGAGGCACGAGTATACAATGGAAAAAAGACAGCCTCTTCAATAAGTGGTGCTGGGAAAACTGGACAGCAACATGGAAAAGAATGAAATTAGAACATTTCCTGACACCATACACAAAAATAAACTCCAAATGGATTAAAGACCTACATGTAAGGCCAGACACTATCAAACTCCTAGAGGAAAACATAGGCAGAACACTCTATGACATCCATCAAAGCAACATCCTTTTGGACCCACCTCCTAGAATCATGGAAATCAAATCAAGAATAAACAAATGGGACCTCATGAAACTTAAAAGCTTTTGCACAGCAAAAGAAACCATAAACAAGACTAAAAGGCAACCCTCAGAATGGGAAAAAATAATTGCCTATGAAACAACGGACAAAGGATTAACCTCCAAAATATACAAGCAGCTCATGCAGCTTCATACCAAAAAAGCAAATAACCCAATCCACAAATGGGTGGAAGACCTAAATAGACATTTCTCCAAAGAAGACATACAGATGGCTAACACACACATGAAAAGATGCTCAACATCACTCATCATCAGAGAAATGCAAGTCAAAGCCACAATGAGGTATCACCTCACACAGATCAGAATGGCCATCATCACAAAGTCTGGAAACAACAAATGTTGGAGAGGGTGTGGAGAAAAGGGAACTCTCCTGCACTGTTGGTGGGACTGTAAGTTGGTACAGCCACTATGGAAAACAATTTGGAGGTTCCTTAAAAAACTACAAATAGAACTTCCATATGATCCAGTCATCCCACTCCTGGGCATATACCCAAAGAAAACCATAATCCCAAAAGAAACTTGTACCATCATGTTTATTGCAGCACTATTTACAATAGCCAGGACATGGAAGCAACCGAAATGCCCATCAACAAATGAATGGATAAAGAAGATGTGGCATATATACACAATGGAATATTATTCAGCTATAAAAAGGGATGAGATGGAGCTATATGTCATGAGGTGGATAGAACTACAATCTGTCATACAGAGTGAAGTAAGTCAGAAAGAGAAGGACAAATATTGTATGCTAACTCACATATACGGAATCTAAAAATGGTACTGATGAACTCAGTGACAAGAACAAGGACACAGATGCAGAGAATGGACTGGAGAACTCGAGGTGTGGGAGGGGGCAGGGGGTGAAGGGGAAACTGAGATGAAGCGAGAGAGTAGCACAGACATATATGTACTACCAATTGTAAAATAGATAGTCAGTGGGAAGTTGTTGTATAACAAAGGGAGTCCAACTCGAGGATGGAAGATGCCTTAGAGGACTGGGGCGGGGAGGGTGGAGGGGACTCGAGGGGGGGGAGTCAAGGAAGGGAGGGAATACGGGGATATGTGTATAAAAACAGATGATTGAACTTGGTGTACCCCCAAAAATAATTTAAAAAAAAAGGTAAAAGGGGAAATATAAATAACCAATAAACTGGTCATTCACATACATTAAGAAGGAGGAAAATGTGAATTAGAACACAGTATTAAGACTCACTTCTTATTTTGGCCAATACGTGTGTTTGGTTTTATTTCGTGTTGTGAGTTTTGGCATGAGGCTGGAGGCATGGGCACTCTCCTTCACTGCTGGTAGTACATATCATTTCTGGAAAGCAATGTATCAGTCTAAATGAAGCCCCTTAAATTATTTATTAACATGAACAGAACTTCACATTAAGCTTGAAACATGTACAACTCATGTTTATGAATGAAACGAGTATACAAATAAAGGCAATAAAGGCAAATGACAAAAGAGAAAATCGTTATTCATGAAATTGATACAATAATATTTTTGGAAGAACAGGGGATGGATAAGAGGTTGTGCATTTGTGGAACAGAAACTACTTTGGTGGGTAATATCACAGGAGTGGTGGTTGGTTTGCCTCTCAGGACTTGTAGATACCAGGTACCACAGAGGAACGTGGCTAAATACAATATGATTGGTTGAAAAACAGTATACAAATGGCCAAAACCAAAGGTCCCCTTCTCTTTCACCCAGGCAGCATATGAAATGGTAATTTTCTAATAAAATTCTAAGGAATAGGTTCAAATACTGTGAACACCCAAACAGTAGAAGGTTGTGGATGTGAGATGGTGAGTTAAACATGGCGGTGGTGGGGGTGAGGGAAGAAGTTAAAGTTACCACTAAGAATTGAAATGGTAAGACCTTCTAGGAAATTTTCACCTCTGCTTACAGAATTCTAGAAACCAAGGGTGCGTTGCCCCAGACAGAAAACAGCTTTTCTCGAAAAATCTGAACCACCCAGGAAAAAAATTCTAGATACTGACACAGAGATATTCTTTCGTGGAATGGCCACTTCGATACCTGAGCTGTCCACCCAGAGTCCTATCAGTTAACAAGCTCTGCCCATGTACACAGAACTCTCTTATGTCTTACTCAGATGGAAACTTCCAGAAATGACCCATCATTGTGGAAAATTCCCAAGGTAAAATAGAAACCAAATAAATTGACAAGGGAAAGGAAACTAGTGTGGGGTGAGGCAGAGAAAATATGCCCCCCAAAAGAAAAAGTAACAAAAGAAGCAAGTGCAGTTAAATGAAAATTACCATCTCTATTATCAACAAGATAGAAACAGCAATATGAAATAACCATTAGTTATCAAAAATATGAAACTAAAATTATGTTAGAAGACATAAAGAAGAAAGTGAAGAAATATTTTCAGAAAGCAAAACAGCAATAAAAAGTACAACATACTCAAGGAAAGATAAGTGTCTTAAAGAATAAACCCAGGAAAACTTACACCCAACTAATAGCATATATAAAGAGAAATTAACATTTTAAATAATTTTTAATGAAAAAAAAAAAACTCCAATAAATTGAAAGTATGAGTTTCCAAATTTAAGAGACTCATCCAGCAAATTAATGGGGGGAAAAGCAAGCACATCACAGAATTAAGAATTCTGGAAAAAGTGAGAATAAAGCTTTCAAGAGAAAACTGGGCTCCCTACAGAGTAATAAGAAGCAGAATATTACCAACCGTTCAAGATAAAAGTTTTAAAAAGGGATGATGGATGATGAAGTAATGCCTTCCGAATTGTGAGAAAAAATATTTATAATCTAGAATTCTAATATTTAACACATACAGAATCTCTCTACAAATAAAACTGGCATCTATAAAGGTAGGTAGGTAGGTAGGTAGATAGACAGGCAGACACCCGAGAGATCTTATAGATTTTTCTATCCAAACTTAAAATCTCAAATTCCCTGAAAGTTACGAGTTTTATAACTCATTAGTCACCACAGATACTTGCTATAAATCATTTATGTGCCAGGTATGATGTATTTAAAAATAAATATAAGACCACACCTTCCATTTTCAACTAATAATTAAGTGTAGAGGCAGGATAAGAATATTTTTAAGTGTGAAACACACATAAAAGTTTTTCTTTAATTTATCCTTTACTAGAAAATTATTGGAGGGTAAACTCCAGCAAAAAAAAAGAAAAGTATGACTAAAAATGAAAGAAAGAGAGAGATAAAGAAAAAGAAAATCTTAAATAATAGAGGCCAGTCTAGTTTAAAACAGAAAGATGGAGCTTTCAGGAGCGAAGTGTCCAAAAAAATAATGGAACTCACAGATTATTTTATATATATGAACATAAGGGAAAAGTGACAGATCTAGGACATTAATAATAAAATATTAAATATAACTATGTAAGTTAAAAAGTTGTCATTTTAACTTCAGGAAAAAACAAAAGGTTTTTCCCCAAAAACTGTATCAGGTCTTAGAAAAAATACTTGATGCTGTAGTGTATAATATTTATATGATCATAATAACGTCAGCTTTGATTTTCAGTAAATGAAAACCTGAGAGAACAATGTTGGGAAGATAAAGGGGGTATAAATGAGGCAAATTCTACCTAACATAAGAGGAATTGACAGATAACACTTTAAAGTAATAGTTCCAAAACAGCAGTATAAGCACATTATGCAGATAAGACCAGAAGAATTAGCTTAAAGAATTAAAATAATTGTTCAAGGAGAACAAAACCAGATAATATGGCGGGATAGGACAGGAGACCAATGTTTTGCATCAAAAGTTTTTAGTTATATTTTTTGTTTTTTTTGTTTTTTTAATTATGTGCCTTTATTATTTTCACAAAAACACAATCATTTATACTCTTGACTTAGAGACACCATTTCTATTGATACTAATCTATCTAAAGGATATGATCACTGATGCTGTCAAAATCATTATGTCCATTACTGGAGACAATCTAAATGCAGAGCAATAGGGAACTGGTTAAAGAAATGATACTGCATCCAAAGGATGGATTACAGACCAGTTAAAAATATACATAGTTTGATTTCTGCAAGGTTATTGTGCAGAAAAAAAAAAAGTCAAATTAAAAAAACTGCAAAAGATTATTCAGTTCTTACATAATGACAGCTGGCCCCGCAGAGATGAATATATGCATAGTTAAAAGTATAGAGTTGTATGAGGGGAATGAATTGGGAGACTGGGATTGCCATATATACATTACTAATAAGAAAAAAATATCAAATTGTACACTTTAAATATATGCAATTTATTGTATGTCAACTGTATCTCAATAAAATTTCTTAAAAAAAAGTATAGAGTTGTATGAGAGCACAGAAAAATATGGAAAATACACAGTTCATTGTTTATAACAATTCACTGAGAAACTGCTGCTAAGATGTGAAGACCACAAAAAGGATGGGGAGAAGCCACCTAAAACAAGGTAAGAAAGACAAAACTGATGTAAATACAGAAAGTAAATATTCACCTTAATATGTTTACATGCAAGTGTGAGTTAACTTATTAAGAGAAATAAGATTAAACCATTTAAACACATTATGGTACCAAAAGTGAGTTATGAATTGCAAAAAGTAGAATATCAAATTCTATGTGATCCTGATTCTGTTGGGGAAAACTTACATATGTTTAGAATAAAATAATTGCAAATGTTAAACCAGAATTTTGTTAGTGCTTATCTGTGAGTGTTGGGATAGCAAGTTTTATAGGGGATTACTTGCAATCATAGTCTGTGATTATTCTCTCTAACCTTTAATTTTTCTAGATAATCAGGGGGCAGAGTAAACATAAGGATTCCTTTTATTAAAATGCAACAACAAAAATGTTTCCATTATTTTCCAATGGATCACAATAGCCATGTATTATTTTTCTAATCAGAAAAAACAAAGTGTTTCAGGAAAAGAATACACTCTTGTCTAACATTCAAATCATCAGTACCCATGACTGATTTAGCACTTAGCTTCAAAATCTGGATATTAATGTCTTCTCACTGCTATTCTCTGACAAAGTATATGAAGTTAATGTTCTAAGAAATCTCACAATTCCCCATCTACAGTGTAAATCTTCTGAAAAAAAAAATAACACGACATTGTGGGTTATCAGACATCAGTGGGCTTAAGCTCATGTTTTGGCAGAAACTTATGTATTCGCTTGACTTTTATTACTATGCTTAAAAACTATAACTGCTATCACTTCTAAGTCACACTACACCATGGTATTCAACCACAAACTCCCATGCAAAAAATAATGAGCATAGCTATTGAGCGGATTATATATACCTTTTTACATCACAAACTAAAACCTCATGCTACCTGCAAGTCAAGGGTATTACAACCAATCAGTCACCACAGCTATTTGTGATAAATAGCTTTTATGTGCCATGTACTTAAAAATAAACACAGGGCCACACCTTATCAATGTATTTTATTACACGTATTAAAATGTGCAAAATATGTATAAAAAAACTTATGAGATCATTAAGAAAAGTATGAGTTGACAAGATCTGGAACAAAAAAAAAATTAAAAAGCAAGAGTAATATTATAAAAACAAAGTGCCTTAAATAACTAGATCACAAAGTGTGGAAGAAAATGCCCTAAAAGCAACAGAATCAGCATTTTGTAAGGAGAGAACTGGTACATTTAAGGGGTGATCAGAAACAGTTTCAGGCAGAAGGGCATGCTTGAAATAGACCTTGAAGAACAGACAGAATTCCAACAGCTATAGAAGGGGAGAAGAAACAGCATGAGCCAAAGCCGTGGTGGAGAAGCAATTAGGACACACTGGAGGCCCAGAGCCATACATTTTAGGTGGAGAACTGGGTGAGTGAAGGCAGGGTCTACATGCAAAAACAGGACCACATTTTAAAGCACCGTGAAGTTCAGAGAGAGAGCATTGTGCTTAAATTATTAAATAGAGTGGGCATTTCATTAATTCACTCACTGAGCCTCTACCATGCACTGAACACTGGGATAAGGGCTAAGGATGTGAAAGGAAGCCAAGAGGGGCATCGTCTCTGTCTCCATGACGCCTGCAGACTAGTGGCGAATACAGACTCCAATTAAACGATCAAAGGGTGTAAAATGACATCTGTGACATAAACTATGAAACCAAGTTGTTATTACAAATTTACCAGAGCTACATTGTTTAGAGAAATCTTCCCTCAAAAGCAACACTATTGACGGCACTGGAATGATGAAATGGGGGAAGGAAAGGGTTCCATGTAGCTGGAAGAGAATGTACAAAAACCCGGGAAGGAGGAAACAAACAGCTCCTCGCCTGCATCACACAGACCATGAGGGAGCGTGGAATGAAATAAGGCTAGAAAAGTAGGAGGAGTCCATATCATCACAGAAAGACCTCAAAAGGATTTCCATTTTATTGGTGGGAAAACTGAGGCCTCAAGCAGTTGGGGAAGTAGGGTGTGTGGAGAAGCTTCTGCAAGGTGGTCATTTAAGTAGCAAAAAAAAAAATCCTTGGGTACCCTGACTTCAGGTTTAATACTCTTCTCATTTAATAGTCCTGCCATCCACAATGGGAGCTTAATACGGGGAATATGGGTGAACTCAGAGGCAGATGGAAGATACCCGTGGAGGGGAGAGACAGGACTGGCAGGGTGGCAGTGCTGGAGAGGCAGTACTCCACGTGGGCATAGTAATGGCTTGCACCGTTCAACTTCACCCTTAATAGAAGATGTTCACCTCCAAATCAAATTTTATTTTGAACGCTAAGACAAACAAAGATTTAAAAAATCCCCCACAGCTCTCGCACATCAGCAGAGGTGTAAATTGTCACTACCTCTTTGGAAGACAATATTCACATTTAAGAAGAAACACATCTCTGTCCTGGAAACTTCTTTTCCAGGAATTTATGTTTAAAATACGTACAAATATATAAAATAATATATTTGCATTATTTTAATATTATATATTCACACATTGTAAAGTACGTGTATATATTAATATTTCATATTTGCCCATACAGGTTTGCAGAAAGTTTATTGCAACATAATTTATAACTGCAAAGGTCTGTAATCAGACTTAAATGTCAGTCAGTAAGGGAGCAGTTAGATACATTACAGCAAATACATAAAATGAAATTCTGCACGGCTATCAAAAAGACTGAATAGATCTCTAGGTACGGACATTCAGAGACTGCCATGAAAAAAGAGAAAGTGAAGGCGAGCTGTGGGTAGAACAAGATAATACTCAGTGTTCTACCGTTTGTGTAAAAATATACACACTGTCTCTAGAAAAACATACAAGACACTGGTTATTAGCTACAGCATCTGTAAAGGAGAAGTTGTTAGCTAGGGGACAGGATGAATCCAACTTTTTTATTTAATCTAGATTTTTTAACATTTTTTAATTTTATAAATCAGGTGTAATTATAGTTTGTTCTAAAAAATGACAGGGATTCTGGACTGACCAAGGTGGTGGTGGTCAGAACATGAAACAGGGCATATTCGTGTTCTAGAAACATTTCAAAGGTTAGCTCTCCGTGGCTTGGCCAAGAATGCAAGGAATGAGCTAAAAAGGAAAGTCAAAATTACAATCAGATTTTTGACTCCAAGGAGGATCAAGGTAAAGAAAGAGAGGAGAATGAGTGGACTGGAGAATGCAGAGATATGACAGGCTTGGTTTTGAACATACTATGTCCAAAGCAGGAGCAATATGGCCAGAAATATAAGGCATTTTTCTTTTACATTAAGAACCATTCTTTATATAAGTCTGTTACATGTGAATATATTTTTTAAAAAAAGAACCTTTGAAAGGTCCAGTGGTCTTCTCTTTTTATAAGCAATTGAATAGCTTTATTTAGCTAATGGGGGAAATACACGACAGCCACATGCTCCTGCTTCCACAGTTTGCTCTAACTACGTCTGTGGGGTAGAAAGCGCGGACAGGCTTTGCCACTACGTCATTTTCGATTTGATTCTGTGCTATCTTTTCCCCTTTCTCTGCCAGTATCTTGATATCTCTGTCTCCTAAACTGCAACATGCATATTAATGAATTTCACCAGTCAGCCTTACTTTATATCCTCATCGTTGGCAAAAATCACGACGGCCCTGGAGTTGGGGGTGTCCAGGAGCTGTTTGATAATTCTATCAAAGTCGATGGTCCTGTCTTTGCGTTCTTGGGGGATTCTCACGGACTGGGCAATGCAGAGCCCACCTGTGTAAGAAAAGAAAGCAGAGTGTCAGTAAGGTTCACGCAGAGAAGCCAAGCAAACCAACCAGGGAAAGTAGATGGGGAGGAGGAACTTGTGAATTCTGAGTGCATAGCTCTTCCTTGGTGATTTGCTGAATGAGGAAGGCTTAGGACACTGGGCTGAGTCCTGAGCTATGGTTCATGTACCTTCCATGGTACAGCACAGCCTTGTTCTCTTAGTGATGCACTTGTAAACAACCAGGTGTGCCCAGGAGTGCCAATGATGCTGATTCTGGGGAGGTAGGTTTAGGCAGACAAACTGGATGGGAGGCCTTTCAAAGGAACATAACGCATCACAAGAAAACCATAGTCAACTACAGCTTAGAAGTACCTGAACAGGTAAAACTCATGTCAGTTCCTATTACTCTTCTGGTGTTTACATTCTTAGAATTTGTCCCCTTTACACCCATCCCAGCTTTTAAAGCTCACAGCCAATGGAATAAATAAATCAAAAAACAAACCAAGCACAAGATCATCTACTATAAATCACAGGAATCAACTTTTATTGATGGCATACAATGTGCCCAACCCACAAATGTGCGTTTTATGTATGTCATCTGAGCTTAAAAACCTTATAAGGTAGTTACATTACCCATTTCATGTTAGAAGAGAAGGGGATTTCAGTGTGTGTGTGTGTGTGTGTGTGTGTGTGTGTGTGTCTTTCCTCCAGGACTGTTATGGTATTAATTGCCTTATGAATGTCAAGACAGGGGAACGAACATGCAGCAGTTTACTAATAGACTGATACCCTCCCCACTACCCCAACTCCTGCTTAGTAGCAACTCCTGGATCTAGTTTTTTATAAAACACAACTTAAGAAAGCCTGGTATGGACAAAAGGGGTAGAGAGGATATTTGTAGGAAAGGCCCCAAAGGTCATCTAATGGGCAGAAGGTCTAGGGCCAGAGACAAGAGGAAAACCTTGTTCTTTTTAATATGGAGATACCCATAACCAACAAGCTTACACCCAGAGCAGGGACAACTGGGTGCAAACTACTGGGCTTCCATAAGCATAGGAAAGTATAAACTCTAATCTAAAAGTGAACCTCCATTATATTTTAATCCCAATCAGTGTCAGCTCCCTCTAAGTGGCTCTCGACCTTCAGTGTGCTTGAAATCACCAATTGTCCTTCTATAAAGTACAGAAGTCCAGAAACGCTATCAACCAACTTGACCTAATTGACATTTATAGAACAATCCCCAGGACAACAGAAGAGTACACATTCCTTTCAAGTGAAAATGGAACGTTCATTAAGCTAGACCATCATCTGGGTCATAAAATAGAAAAAAAAAAACCCACTTAAATTTAAAAGAGCATTATTCTCTCAGATCATAACAGAATCAAACTAGAAATCAATAACAGAAGGGGAACAGGAAAATCTCCAAACACTTGGAAATTAAACAGTACACATCTAAATAACCCATGGGTCAAAGAGGAGGTGTCAAGGGAAATTTTAAAATATTTCTAACTACTTCAAAATGAAACTGCAACATCTCAAAATGTATAGATTACAGCTAAACTGATGTTTACAGGGAAAGAGATATCATTAAATGCTTATGTTAGGAAAGAAGAAACATTCAAATTCAGCAACATAAGATTCTACTTTAAGAAATAAGAGAAAGAACTAAATAATGCCCCACCTCCAAAAAAAAAAAAAAAAAAGGCAGAAAAACCACAATGATATATTACTACATACCTATTCAAATACCTTTTAAAAATTACTAACAAGATTTAGTATTTTTTTCCAAATACTGGAGAAGATGCAGAGCGATAGAACTGCTCATTCATTGCTGGTACAAACACACAATGGTATAACCAGTTTGGAAAACAGTTTGGCATTTCCAAAATGTTAGAGTTAACATATCAAGCAGCGGTTCCAATCCTAGGTCTTTATCCAAGTGCATTGAAAAGTTATATTCACACAGATGTGCTCACACATGTCCACAGAAACTTCATTCATAATCACTACAACTGGAAACAACTAAGGCATCTGTCAACAGGGGAATGGATAAACTGACTGTGGTCCATCCAGGCAATTGGATACTACGCAGCAACAAAAAGGAACTACTGATTCTTGGAAGAACATGGATGAATCTTAAATGCATTTTGCTAAGTGAAAAGGTCCAACCCAAAAGACTACATACTATATAATTCTACGCATATGACATTCTAGAGAAAAAGCAAAACCATAGGGGTGGAAAGTAGATCTGTAGATGCCAGGGGTTTGGAGAGAGAGGAGGGGTTGACTATAAAGGGACTGCACGAAGACACTTGGGAGCAGTGAAACTGTTCTGTGTGGTACTGTGATGTAGACACATGACTCCAGGCACTTGCCAAAATCCTAAGAACAGCGCGTCACAATAATTGGACTTTATTGTATGCAAAATCAACCAAGATATTAGAGGATCCTAAAATGGAATGCAGACCGACACATTAATTGATCTGCATTACAAACGCATCAGGGAATTTCACTGAAAGGGATGAATAGGAAAGGAGTTGGCCTAACTTTTAAAAACAGTGTATGACTGGAAACTCCACAGATAAAGCTAAAAATGGCACATAAAATAGTGCTCTGATGTGTAAATTTTTCACAGGGATACAAGTTAGCAGCACTGGAACTGCTTTCCATACTCAAGTTGAACAAAACAAGAAATAAATTGTAGATCATGGGAACCAAGTTTCTCAGAGTTAGATAAACAATTTATACACAAACAAGAGAGTGTGGCTAGAATGGACCATGTGGTGTGAGGTAGAGTCAGACAGTGTAAGCTCATGGCTCAGAGAGAGATGCTTGCATACATGGGTTATCTTATACATACACACCTGTGTACGTGGGTTAGTATACATGCATACATATGTACCCAACCACTCGCCACGGAGAGAGTCTAGCGGTAATGACACTTCATAGCAACACGCACACCTAAGTGACCAGACTGCTTTTGAAATACCATCTTTGAAGAAAAAGAACCAGGTCTCTTTGGAGAAATGGGTGATTATGAAGTCGAGGCAAAGCACATGCAAGACAGGTCTGGATCAGCTTGTAATGTCAGGAAACAAGAAGTCCACAGAAGAAGGAAAAAAAATGGAAGGGGGGATGTCAAAAGGACATAGGAGCCAACCTAAAAGAGCTCCTGATGAACAGAGCTAGAATGATTTAGCAACAAAATAAATTACGATGCTATTGAATGACTATCCAAAAAAATACATACAAAACATGCTCAGGAATCCATACAATTAAAAAAATGACCAAATTAATCAATAAATAGGAAAAACAGAATGAATCTTCCCCACAGAACAACCCCAACTAATAAATATTGAAGGAGTCAGGGAGATAGAATACCACCATTAGAACATTAAAGGAAAAACTGCTGCATGCCAGGTCCACTGATGAGTGCTAAAATTAGTGTGGGAAACTATAAGAAGACACTGGATGTTCATATATGCTTAAAAGAATCTCACCCCAAATATTTACTAGTTAATCTGGTGGTTTAAACATATGCCTACAACTTCTTTGATACTCTTCCTTTAAAGAGTTGGAGATTAATCTTTTTGCCCTTAAGTGTAATCTGGACTCAGTGCCTCACTTCCTGAGACTACGGAAAAGGAAGAATAACTCAACAGTGGATAAACTTAGCAGACTCCACTTTAACTGGACCACTCGGTTAGCATCACTAGTGCTAAGTCACATGGATTTAATGTGCTCCCTGATAGGATGTGATGGTAAGGGAGCCCCCATTTGTATTTTATCCTTCCCCCAAATCCATAACCTTCATCTTCATCTACTCAAGAGAAAACATCAGAACAAAATCCAAATTGAGGGACATTCTACAAAACAGTCCGACTTGTACTTTACAAAATTGTCAAGGTCATGAAATAAAAGACTTAGAAAATGAAAACTGGATTGGATCCTTGGATAGAAAAAAGACATTCATGTAAAAACTGGTGAAATGTGAATAAAATCTGTAGTTAAGAGTATTTTTACATTGTTAATTTCTCAATTTTGATAAATGTATACTTGTTTTTTAAAGTATCAACATTTGGGGGAAATCAGAGATGGGTATATGGGAATTCTATCTTTGCAACTCCTCTGTAAGTCTAAAATTACTTCAAGATAAAACTTAAATTTATGTATATATATGTATTTGCACCTATCTGTCTATTTACTCTACCTATACCTACCTATCTTTCTGGGTCTTACTTCTAGTGAATTCTTATTTAGTAAGTAGAGGAGCAGACCCAGAAATCTAAATTTTTAACAAATTTTTAACTCGGTGGTTCTCATGCCTTCATTCACCTATTTCTGGTCCCCACCTCCTGAGAGTCTCAATCAGTAGGTTTGGGGGAGGCCTGTGAATCTGCATTTCTAACGAGTTTCCAGGTGATGCTGAAGCAGCAGGTCAGTGGACCGTGTTTTGAGATCACTGCTCTAGGTGATACCACTCCCAGGGGATCAGATTTTGAGAAATATTCACTTGGGTACCTCCAAATTGGTTGCAGCCAGTTTACGAAGAAGTAGAATTTATGCATGGATATCCTAGCTCTTATGATGGTGAGATAGGGAGAAAGAAGGAAGGGATGCCTCATTATGCTTTGTTATAGTTTCCAGTGATGCGGGGGTGGGGGGGGGCAACAGGAGAAAATATCCCTTGGTAATGGCACCTACAGTCTCAAGGCCATAACAGCTCCAAGTCTGGAACACGTCATGGAGGACAGAGGGATGAAACCATCTGCAAACTGTTCTGGGGCTGCTGTGGAGAAGAAATGGCCACTTTACCACCTTCTCGGCAGGAGAAGGGGAATAATTCTGGATGGAAACCCAGCTTCCCATCAGGATTCAATTACAGCTGAGTGATTAAGCAAATGAGAGCAAACTCTATTTGGCGACATGATTAGTGGAGGGGCGGTCTGCACTTGCGGGTTTCGGGCTCAGCCAGAGCACGCCGAGGGAACTGATGCATGGAGTTTTGTGACTGCAGAATTGAGATGCTCACCCTGTCTTAGAGAGAACTGCCCACAGGTGAGAAAAATCAAACAACTCAACGGAAGAGAGAAACTGGCTATTAACACGGTAATGGGAATGGATGTGTTCATAAAGCTAAAATGCAGAAAGGAAAGAAGATTGAAAAACAGAGGGCAAGAGAGAAACATGCTGTTTTGATCTTCTCCTGTTAGAAAGCATAAGTGGTACCTACTGGAAAGACAGTCATTTCATTTGCCTCAGACCGGTAAGAGAATGTGTCAGGTTGAAAAATGTACGTATATTGCACATAGATGAGTTTGACCAAGCATTCAATTCAGACCAAGCGTGTCATGCCAGAAACGGGCCATTGTGAGGAAATAATCCTGGTCTTGTGTGTCTGCCAGCAAGCAATGAGGTGGTCCACACACACGCACACACACAGCTGGTGTTCAGATGTCAGTTAGCTTATTTTTCAATAATGGTGTTAACTCAGCACACTACACTCTCCTGTGACATGTAACCAATTTTTCATCTCAAGGTACTGCCCTACTGAGTGCAAACTTTCTATACCCGTGTCCTAGCGTAGTACCGCATGGTGGATTCAGCCTGTTCTCTGTTGCACATCTGATGTTATTTAGTCACACACGCAACTTATATCAGAGAAAATACTGGTTCAACGCCATGAGCTTAAGAATCTAACTTTTGAGGGGGCGTTTCATCTGTGTATGAAGACTAATTGGAGTTTGGCAGTGCCAGCTGGCATGGCAACTGCCAATTAAGTCACACTTCCACAGGGCACAAATGTGTAGAAGTTGCACAGTATCGTTGCACATGTTGCATGTGGAGGGGCACATCACAGACAGGACAACTGCATCCATAACATGTCAGCTTTGACTGAAAAAGCCCACTGTCAGCAGCTTGAGGACAAGCAAGCCACTGAGATAATGGAAAGAATTTCAGCATCCCAGAAATCAATCTGCTTCTCAATTTGGTAGTGAAAACTGGTCAGTTTTCTGTCTGCCTGGGCTAGCAAGCAATCTATAACCGCAAGAGAAACTTCAGGAGCCAGGCCAGAGTGTTTCCATTACAAATACTTTTCTCTCCCAAATGATCATGTATTCATTTCCATCTAATAACCAGAAGCAATAGGAAAGTATTTAAAGTTTGTAACTCAGTTCTGTCAGAGCTTACACATGATACAGTCCCTCTGATGGTTTGGTCTATTATTTAGATATGCCAATTCAACTTAGCAAATATTTATTGAGACTTTATTATGTGAAAGGCTCTCTAGGAATCTTTTTCTGAAGGAATCTATGAAAGCCGTATAAAGAGTCTTAGAAATGACCATGTTCCATTCTCCATTACAAATGGGAAAATTGGGACTTCCCTGGTGGTCCAGGGGTAAAGAATCTGTCCTGCAATTCAGGGGATGCGAGTTTGATTCTTGGCTGGGGAACAAAGATCCCACATGCCGCGGAACAACTAAGACCATGTGCCACAATTACTGAGCTCATGCACCTCAACTAGAGAGCACACGTGCTGCAAACTACAGAGCCTACGCACTCTGGAACCTGGGCGCCACAACTAGAGAGAAGCCCGCACACGGCAATGAAAAATCCCGCATGCCGCAAGGAAGATTCCACGTGCCACGACTGAGACCTGCAGAGCCAAAATATAAATAAATAAATAAATAAATAAATAAATAAATAAATAAATAAATAAATAAATAAAATATTTTTTATAAAATGGGGAAACTGAGGTCTGGAGCGTTTGATAGTGATGATATTGATCACAGCAGAAGGACTAACACTAAGCTCCGTGTCTGTGTCAGATACCATCCTAAGTGCTTTATATCATATTCACCAGTTATATAACCCTCTGAGGCAGCTTTGTGAACATTCCCATTTGTACAGGTGGAAACAGAAGCATTCTGAAGTAACTCACCCCAAATCACAGATTTAATGACAGTACTAAGATTTTTGTCTTTCAAATATACCTCATGAATTACAGGGAGAAGATGACAAATGTCATACAAGCAGAAAAATAAATACATAACACATCTTGTTCAAGGAATCACCAAAGGCGTGATGGAAGAAATTTAGTCTCAGATGAGATGTTTTGCATCTGTGCAGGGGGTCAGTGGAAGGATACTTAATGGAGGGAAGACAGATGTCAAATTGGAAAAGTCATTATGGATAAGATTGTCCAGCCCGCCCTTCTTTCTCAGCTAATAGAGTCCTGTTTTTGCTCAGAGTGGAGAGATGTCTGGTCCCAAGCAACAGCCTATCACAGATCACAGAGCAAGGGGGCAGTTCTGCTTCCGAATCTCCCAGCCTCTTTTTAAAGTAGAAATGACTGTAATATCCATGAAACAGGTTGGGGCTGCTAGAGGCAGCTCTGGAAAAGCTTGCTCTGTTCGAAAAGGAGAGAGAAAGAAAGAGGCTGGCATCCCTCTTTCCCCAGCCTTTAGATGTTACGTCTAGAGCTCTTACTGTCCTCTTGACACCATCCAGCCACAAGGAAAATGGTGAAGAATAACACACTGAAAATAGTAAATCAGAAAGAAAGAACGAGAGTCCCTGACGTTATGCATCATTGAGCAGAAAGCATTAGTGCCAGCAGCCACTTACCTCTGAACTTCCTGATAGGTGAGAAAACAAACCATGTTTTTATCTAACTACTACCATTCAGCTTTCTGTTATTTGCAAGTGAACACAATCCTCACTTATCCTCACCTTTAAAGAATTTCCAGCCCATTATAAAAGGGAGGGAAAATTCATGACAGTGGAAAAGATTCCAAGATATGTACAATGCAGAAGAAAGGACAGGAATCACAACTGCAGTGGCAGGAGCTGCTGGGGAAAGACAGCGATTGACACCTGCATGTATTTGTGGGCAAGACAGTTGTGGGGAGAGGGAGACAAAGCAGAAGAGAGTAAGTAGCCACAGGAAAATGGTACCCAGGGTACCCAGGGTCGGAGGAGGGGTGGCAAAGATTTTGGTGACTGAGGCACATCTGTTGGAAGTCTGAGAATTACAAGCTCAAGGTTCCTGAGTTTTCTTAGTCATTAACTGTCTGCATAAAGTTTCACACACACATATTCCTTTCTAGATTGATAGGGAAGAGGACGGAAAGCAGGAAGGCCAGAAGCAAGGAGAGATGAACACTCTAAAAAAAATGCTCAGCAGCTGGAATGTAAAGAGCATTTAGGGAAGCTTGGAGAGTGGAGCTGGCCTGGAGCAAAGTAATAAAAAGCCGTGGTTAGACCAATGGGGTTGGGGTGCGATTGCATCAGACTTTATGAGACAAATGATAAGAAACAATATGCTTGGGTGAAAAGTGTTCTCTTCTGTCCCTGCCAGGGAGCTCTTCAGCTCTCACTGAGAGCAGAACTCATGTGCTGTCTGCGCAGGTTACTGAAAGGTTAAATCATCATATCTTTCAGCCAAGAAATGTCAGACCTCAAATCTCACTTAAACGTGTTCATCATTGTGCCTGAGAAGAATTTGCATCTTACTTTGGGAGATGCTGAGATTTAAAGCGATCTTTAACGGAGCCATGCATATTCTAGCTGGCTTCATCTGAGAACCTAGGAAACCACACTTAGTACAACCCTCCAATTTTAAAGATGGTGACAGTGGTCTGGAAAGGGAAGGTGACAGCCAACTCAGCATCAGAGCGGATGCTCTGAAATTAACGTTTTTCTTTGTTTTTTAATTTCTGATTTGATCCTCTCTCAACTGGTGGTGTTATACTTTGAGTTACCCTTTTTGCCATATTACAGCTATGCATTCATTCATTAAAAAAGAAATCACTAAGCATCTGCCATGTCTCAAACATTCTTTTAGTTGCTAGGGATACGGGAATCAACACGAAAGACAAATATCCTATCCATTCTCATGGGGATACATACTAATAAGACAACTTTTCTTCTTAATTCTCTTTCAGCTCTGTGATGGCCTCCGAGGATGCTGCGAGTTTCGTTTACAAGCAGAATCCCAGTACGAAACAGCAAGTTATTCTCCACAGCTGGTATCCTGGCAGGTCGTGAGCGGGTTAATCAAGAATGTGCCCTAATTCAGGAAGCCTTTGGACGGCAAGCTGTTCCTTTCCACGAACAGGAACTAAGAAGTTGGCTGATTTTTTACAGTCACTGGTTTTCCCTGTGGCTTGAGCAGCCTCGGCCATCGGAAGCAATTGTCACTTGTCTCCAAGCAGCAGCTCTGTAAGGATGGCCCACTATGCATCCCTGGACAGTAAAAAGGAGGTCAACTCGTGAATCTCAGACATGACTGGTATTTCCAAACCACTGTTTGCATTTAGTCAAGTTCTCACTCGGCTGTGTGTGGGGGAAGTGGAGCAGGCTGATTTTCTGATTCATTTTATTTGTGTGTGTGTGTGATTTTTTTAATTAATTTTTATTGGAGTATAGTTTATTTACAATGTTGTGTTAGTTTCTGCTGTACAGCAACGTGAATCAGTTATACATATACATATACCCACTCTTTTTTAGATACTTGAAACTTAGGGGATAATCGGATATCATGTCTGTGTGGAAATCCATCCAGAGGATTCAAATTCAGTGGGAGTTTAGGGCAGGCATATACATACATACATATACATACATATACGTGTGTGTATACATATATACACACATACATATATATATATATCGAGAGAGAGAGACAGAAACTATTTTATTATTTCATTACATTTCTAGGGCAGTGGTTCTAAAGACATGCTCTTACCTTTGTGAATTTTCTAGTAATCTGTGTATGCATTTCTTATAGTACTATACTAATTTTTTTTTCAAGCTCTTTATTGGAAACTAATTGCTTTACACTCTTGTACCAGCTTTTGAGGTACACCAAAGTGAATCAGCTGTAACTAATTTTTAAAGTTATCTCCACACTACTAGTTTTCCTGAGTAAATTAATAAGTGATTTATATCATTCTTCATTGGTTCTTTCACTTAAGTAATACCTTTCTCCCATAAGGACTCCCTTTTTTGCTTCCAAAGC
Organism: Hippopotamus amphibius kiboko; assembly: GCF_030028045.1. Lineage (NCBI taxonomy): Eukaryota > Metazoa > Chordata > Mammalia > Artiodactyla > Hippopotamidae > Hippopotamus > Hippopotamus amphibius. The sequence continues at coordinate 8,913,484 of NC_080198.1, forward strand.
CTTTTTAATTCCGCCATTCTTTTTTTTAATTGAAGTATAGTTGATTTACAATGCTGTGTTAGTTTCAAGTGTACGGCAAAGTGGTTCAGTTACACATATACATATATCCATTCTTTTCAGATTCTTTTTCCATATAGGTTATTATAGCACATTGAGTAGAGTTCCCTGTGATATACAGTGGGTCCCTGTTGCCTATCTATTTTATATAGAGTGGTGGGTACATGTTAATTCCAAACTCCTAATTTATCCCTCCCTCTTTCTCCTTGGTAACATTATCTGAACACCACCAAGTACTAAAAGCGGTGGGGAAAGGTGGGGATACTCATTCATTTTAAAGATGACAGGACAGAAGCTTGGAAGTTAAATGGATTTGCCCAGCACTGCAGAGCTAAAGACAGCGCCATGACAAAAACGGAGACCCACTGACCCTCAGCCCAGAGCTCTTTCCCCACCAGGATTCTGATGAGATTCCCCCCACATCCCAGCCTCACTCTTCCCTCCTCACACTTCTCTCCATGAATCAATAAACCAGCATCAATAGAATGCTTGTAACTCCTATGACCACCTAGGCCATCAGACTTTTCTAAATGGTGAACATTTTTGTTAACTCTTTTATAATAGTATCTTTTCATTTAATGAATCAGTGCCAGAAATTTTAACTCAATCCCTTCAAAAACCAAACATCTCTCTCTTTGTATATCCTGAGAGGATAAAAATGATTGCATTTTCATCCTGTCAATAGGAAAGGGATAATTGTACTCAGATCTCAAGTCTCATTCAGCACGGTTGATGGAATGTTTAAACACACAAAATTCAACTTTATGAAAAAATATAAAGAAAGCATCACTTTCACATGATTAACACTATCAATCTGAATAACAGTTTGCCACACTGGATATCAAAATTAGACTTCTCTCATATGACCAGCTGTCATTGGAACCGTGACCTCTGCATGCTAAAAGAGAAAATAACTGAACTTTTACAATTCTGCTATTTTTCAGCATCTTTTTCTGCAGCTCTCTTCCCACCTCCCCTTAGTGTCTCTGCTAAGATAGATCAGTACTGCAGCAAAAATATTATTCTCTTGAGACTTGAAAGAGTACACATATCAATAAAAGCCATTTTTAAAGAATGTGAGCATTTATCATTGTTAAAGGAACCCTTGTTATTTACCAGTGTGTATGTCTCAAACCAAAGAAGTGGAAACAAATAAATCCTGCATTTAATGGCTTTAGAAATATGTCACCCTCACTATTTTTCACAAGCTCAAAGAAAATTCTTTCCCTCCCTCAGTGAAGAGTGTAGTATTTAAGGCTTTATGCCATGTTAACACTACTTTTTTTGACTGAAGTATAATTGATTTACAACGTTGTGTTAATTTCAAGTGTACAGCAAAGTGATTCGATTATATATTCTTTTTTCAGATACTTTTCCCTCACAGATTATTACAAAATATTGAGTACAGTTCCCTGTGCTATACAGTGGGTCCTCATCGGTTATCTATTTTATTGGGATTAATATAGACACAGATAATGCTTCTTTAAGCACCAGAGATAAAGGAAGATGCTGGATCACGTCACCGTCTTCATCTATGTGACTAAAGCAGGTGGCTTTGTATAAATGCTTCCCATGTCCCAGGAGATGACTGAACTGTTTACTGTAAAGGAATAAAGAGTTCATTGAGTTTTCCAAGGGTCTTGGGTAGAATAAGACATGTGAAGTGGATTCACCCATCTTCCAATTTACTGGTCTGCCCTTGGAAAAGTCTTGCTCACACTTGTTCTGCTTTCTTTAGAGCATTCCCACAAGAACTCAAGCCACAAACCAGGCCATGGAGTTTGGGGAATCAATACTTCCTGAGTTCTTAGGTTGCTTAAGGGTTTGAAGAATTTACTGCTGTAAGTCTCTTCAGACAGGTGAGTGTATCATTTGCAAATGAGATGTGAGCTTATGGACAAGATTATTATGAAATAATCTTATTTACCTCCTTCCACATTATCAACCACGCTGGGTTAGATGGGGTACAAGCCTTCTATCCTGGAATCAGGAAACAGATCCTTCTACAACCATCTCCCAAGTTTTACTCAAAGGTATACCAGATAAATCTGAAGTTGTGTTCTAAGAAGGGGCTGTTGGTATTAAACCAGGATGAAATTTTTTCTTCAGTGTACTTGCAAATGTACTTGTCTTTTGTGACATATTCATTTTTATTGTGATTTGATAATAGAATTGAAAGATTTTTCATTCTTTAACCCAGAGTATATTCAAAAGAATAGTAAGTAAAATCACACCTTTAATGACCTCAATATAAGAAAGAAGAAAGGAAGAGATGTATGCAGATATCCTCAAAATCTGGACAGAGACATGAATGAGTAAATAAAACATGGGCAGGTTTTAATGCTTTATGTTTTGGTCATGAAAAGGAGAAAAAAAGAACAAGAGAGGATAAGGCATCACAGTCACCTGTCACTGCATATGCAAAGGGTTATTGAAATTGAATAAATGCAATCAAAATTAATGAGAAGTCTATGTTTCATGCATAAAAATAAAAATCAATTCTTTCAAAGCAGCTGGGCCTGCAATCCGATTGCTTCTGGTAAATGGAGTTTCAGGTTAGTGTTAGAGCAACACCCACAAGGAAAGAATGTGAGAGAACAAATTTTTCTATCCAGAGTATAAGTCAGCAATCACACAGACCTCAAGTTTATCGATTGTCCCAACAATATCAAATAACATCTTGAAACGTGATTATACAAAGTACAGTCTAATCAACAAGATGTCAAATGTTTAATGCAAAATATGAAGAAAATGTACATAATCTTGCAACAATGAATATGGGTTTTAATTTAGGTTGAACCAAGTAATCACCTTTGTAATGACGTGAGCTCTGAGCATTAAGTGAGGCTCTGGCAAATTTCCTTCCCTAGAGGAGCAGGTACACGTTTCATGTCATTCAAATACCTTAATTAGAGACTAGGATCAGATCTCGATTGCTACCTTTTGACAGTGTTGTGAATTAAAAGAATGGAATGAATGTGCACGATCAAGCATATTTAAAGAGACTTTCTATATTCATATGTGACAGAGAGTCAACCCACATCACATGCTAACGACACCATGTAGACTTAAGGTCCGAATGCTCTATCCACTCTAAAATCAACCATGGGCCTCAGGAATTACTCTAAGAAATAAATGGGAAGAAGAAAATTCCATAAGGCAAGATGATAAATAGAAGGGTGGCAAGACATTTAAAAAAACAAGAATCCTGTACTACCCAAAGCAATTTACAGATTCAATGCAATCCCCATCAAATTATCAATGGCATTTTTCACAGAACTAGAGCAAGAAATCTTACGATTTGTATGGAAACGCAAAAGACCCCGAATAGCCAAAGCCATCTTGAGAAGGAAAAATGGAGTTGGTGGAATCAGGCTTCCTGACTTCAAACTATACTACAAGGCCATAGTGATCAAGACAGTATGGTCCTAGCACAAAAACAGAAAGGAAGATCAATGGAATAGAATAGAGAACTCAGAAGTAAGCCCAAACACATATGGGCACCTTATCTTTGACAAAGGAGGCACGAGTATACAATGGAAAAAAGACAGCCTCTTCAATAAGTGGTGCTGGGAAAATTGGACAGCAACATGTCAAAGAGTGAAATTAGAACACTTCCTAACACCATACACAAAAATAAACTCCAAATGGATTAAAGACCTACATGTAAGGCCAGACACTATAAAACTCCTAGAGGAAAACATAGGCAGAACACTCTACGACATCCATCAAAGCAACATCCTTTTTGATCCACCTCCTAGAATCATGGACATCAAATCAAGAATAAACAAATGGGACCTCATGAAACTTAAAAGCTTTTGCACAGTGAAAGAAACCATAAACAAGACTAAAAGGCAACCCTCAGAATGGGAAAAAATAATTGCCTGTGAAACAACGGACAAAGGATTAACCCCCAAAATATACAAGCAGCTCATGCAGCTTCATACCAAAAAAGCAAATAACCCAATCCACAAATGGGCAGAAGACCTAAACAGACATTTCTCCAAAGAAGACATACAGATGGCCAACACACACATGAAAAGATGCTCAACATCACTCATCATCAGAGAAATGCAAGTCAAAGCCACGATGAGGTATCACCTCACACCAGTCAGCATGGCCATCATCACAAAATCTGGAAACCACAAATGTTGGAGAGGGTGTGGAGAAAAGGGAACTCTCCTGCACTGTTGGTGGGACTGTAAGTTGGTACAGCCACTATGGAAAACAATTTGGAGGTTCCTTAAAAAACTACACATAGAACTTCCATATGATCCAGTTATCCCACTCCTGGGCACATACCCAAAGAAAACCATAATCCCAAAAGAAACTTGTACCATCATGTTTATTGCAGCACTATTTACAATAGCCAGGACATGGAAGCAACCTAAATGCCCATTAACAAATGAATGGATAAAGAAGATGTGGCATATATATACAATGGAATATTACTCAGCTATAAAAAGGGATGAGATGGAGCTATATGTAATGAGGTGGATAGAACTACAATCTGTCATACAGAGTGAAGTAAGTCAGAAAGAGAAGGACATATTGCATGCTAACTCACATATATGGAATATAAAAATGGTATTGATGAACTCAGTGACAAGAATAAGGACGCAGATACAGAGAATGGACTGGAGAACTCGAGGTATGGGAGGGGGCGGGGGGTGAAGGGGAAACTGAGACGAAGCGAGAGAGTAGCACAGACATATATATACACTACCAACTGTAAAATAGATAGTCAGTGGGAAGTTGTTGTATAACAAAGGGAGTCCAACTCGAGGATGGAAGATGCCTTAGAGAACTGGGGCGGGGAGGGTGGGGGAGACTCGAGGGGGGGGGAGTCAAGGAAGGGAGGGAATACGGGGATATGTGTATAAAAACAGATGATTGAACCTGGTGTACCCCCCCCCCAAAAAAAAAAAAAAGAATAAAGGAATTATCAACACTTAAAAAAAAAAAAAAAAAAAAAAAAAAACCCCAGAATCTTCTTTTCCTCTCAGACCAAAGTTTGAGCTGTCTTATCAAAAGGGGATTGGGACTGACATATACACACTACTGTATTTAAAACAGATAACCAACAAGGATCTACTGTAGAGCACAAGGAACTCCGCTCAGTATTCTGTAATAACCTAAATGGGAAAAGAATTTGAAAAGGAACAGATGTATGTATACGAATAACTGAATCACCTTCCTGTACACCGGAAATTCATACAACATTATAAATCAACTATAGTCCAATATAAAACAAAAATTTTAAAAAAGGGAGGGGTTGACATCATACTGCAACTTTAAAAAGCAATGGACTGTGTGGAAGTTAGAGGCATCTAAAACTCCGGCTGCCGTAAACTGCACACTCAGTCCTGCCTGGCCCTCTCTACCTGGGTGTGGTAAGTATATGCGCACTGCACCTTACAACAGTTTACCTGGAGTTCTGCTACTACCTGTATGTTTTTGGACTATCTCCCTGTATAATTTATGGTTGTGTGTTTTTGGAAGCGAAAGCACACTAATAATCATGAGAGGTTTACTATGCACTAGACTCTATTTGGTGCTCGTGTATGACCTTCATTCAATAAAAAATGCAAGAACACTACGGGATGAATCAGAGGCAGACTGAAATGGGGTGGTGCAAATCGTTGGGCAATAAGAGATGCACTATCTGTAGTGAAATTTTAAAAGGAACAACTACAAGTTATCTGCTTTTTATTACAACCATAGGCTAGCAATCCTAAACAATGGCCGGAAAAAAAAAGTCTCCGCTCCGAAAAGCTCTGGATGATCTAAGTCGGGATTTGGCAAACTTTTTCTGTAAAGGGTCGGATAGTAAATAGCTCAGACTTTGCAGGTCACGTGATCTCTGTTGCAGCTACTCAACTGTGTTGTAGCATGAAAGACGCCACCTTCTCTAGACAATATGTAATAAATGGTCATTGAAAAATTATTTATAAAAATAGGCAGCTGAAAAAAATTAACCCAAAGGTCAAAGCTTACTGACCCCTCATCTCAGGTCTTAAACAGCTGCCGTTACTACTGAGTGTTGGTAATATATACGTAAGCTTCAAACGGAAAACATGTTTATCACTTATTCTTCAACAAACATTGTACTCTACTTGTAACTGAACTCAGAGAATCCCAAATCATGTATCCAGCTCCAGACATACGCAGATGCGATTACACATACTCATTTCAAGAGTACGTTCATTACAGTGAGGAATCAGGCACAGTTCATGCCTCCAACTCCTCTACTACTGGATATTCTTAGGTTTAAACAGTACATCTGCAATAATCCATTAACAGCACGGTAATTGTAAAGACGAAGAAACATTATGCTAAATACTTCAGTTCTGTTAATTGTTCTAAAGCAATGGATTATTGTCAATGGTTGGTATCGGTTACCATTTTACCTAATTTTAGAAATTTTCAGAAGGTGTTATAAAATAAGGTAGATGTTTATGATTAATTTTTAACAAAGAGATTTTAGGGAAAATCAATGTGGAGACATTTGAAAATCAATCTCAAAGAAATAAAGACTGGTATTCTGGCAATTTCTGGAACTTATGATGGAATGGAAATTTCATGAATTTTGAATTTTATGGTTGTCTATATGAGTTTTACTATTGTACATCTATTGCTTCCTGTGGAAAAGAAAACTTTTTGAAATAAAATTAATGAAATGTGCTCTTTGATCCACTTTGAACAAATGCAGATTAACACATCTGGCTAAGGTGTCTACTGAACATGCATATGGAAAGATCAATTTTTACAAAGTTGCTGACAAATTCACAGAAATTAAAGCCTCCAAACAGAAACTGGGATGCTATTTGTTATTATAACGGGACAACTAATATGGAGGTATAATATTTTTTCTTTTTTAAAAAAAGATAATGTATTTAAAATGTATAATCTCTGTTTTTCTAGTATATACTGTAATTTTTATTTGTATGTTTATTTATTATTTTATTATAAGCATGCACAGACATATGAAATGCAATAAGATTTTCATTGCTAGAATGTCTTTTTTCCATTATTACTATTATTATTCATTTCATTCCATTATTATTATTGAAAATAATTTAGAGGAAAGAGTTGTTAAAAAATGATTTCAAGTGTCAAATAGGCTAAGTGTATCAAACGTAAAGAACAGTTGTTTCAAAAATGGAGGAAAATGTGAGAAGGTGATTTTCCCAAGACTAACTAAAAGGTAAACTAAGTATGATTTCAAAAGTAGGTCTTAGGCACATGAAAAGATGCTCAACGTCACTAATTATCAGAGAAGTGGAAATCAAAATACAACAGGGTACCACTTCACACTGGTCAAAATGGCCATCATTAAAAAGGCTACAAGTAAATGCTGGAGAGGTTGTGGAGGAACGGGAACTTCCCACTGTTGATGGGAATGCAAATTGGTGCAGTCACTATGGAGAACAGTGTGGAGGTTCCTTAGAAAACTAAAAACAGACTTACCATATGACTCATTGATACCACTCCTGGGCATATATCTGGACAGAACTCTAATTTGAAAAGACACGTGCACCCCCATGTTCATAGCAGCACTATTTACAAAAGCCAAGACATGGAAAAAATCTAAATGTCCACTGACAGATAAATAGAGAAGATGTGGCACATACATACAAGGAATATTACTCAGCCACAACAAAGAATGAAATGCCATTTGCAGCTACTTGGATGGGCCTAGAGATGATCATGCTAAGTGACGTAAGTCAGAAAGAGAAAGACAAATACCATACGATATCACTTATATGTGGAATCTAAAATATGGCACAAGTGAACTTACCTATGAAACAGAAACAGACTCACAAACATAGAGAACAGACTTGCGGTTGCCAAGGGGAAGGAGGGTTGGATTGGGAGTTCGGGGCTAGCAGATGCAAACAATTATACATGGAATGAATAAACAACAAGGTCCTATTGTAAAGCACAGGTAACTATATTCAATATCTTATAATGAACCATAATGGGAAAATTAAAAAGTAGGTCTAATTATATAAGACAAATATCCCATTACATCATGATAAATAGAATATAACAATGGCCATGACTTGGAGTAAACCTGAGCTAGAACATGAAAAGCCAGTCCTAGGTTTCCTAGCCAGTGCACTATTGAGACCTGATTAAATAGAGATTGCAGTACAGAGGCAGAAGTGGTCACAACTCGTACATTCACCTGGCCCAACACTTCCCAAACTGCAGCTCCTTACTCAAAGCAGATGACTTAGCTCTTCCTATTAATTATGTAACCTAGTGCTGATATTTTTAAATGTATCTGTCCATTTTGACAGTTAGCATCAGTCCTACGCACTACTGTGCAGATCCAAGAGGGAGCACACGTACACACACACACCCACTACACACCACATACACATATCACACACATGCACCACACACAACACACATATACATGCACAGACATCACAAATACATCCCCCCCACAGCCCCCCATGCATACTACACAGGTACACATCACACACAAACACCACCCCCCCCCCCCCCCAAACACTCCCCACGCTTGAAGCCAAATACTCTGGTACTTTGGTAATCAGTATTTTGTGACTATGTGTATTCTGTGATTATGAGTATTGTGATTTCTACTTAGCTAATTAAACCTAGGGAAATTAGTGTGTTTCTCTCAATTTCCTTCAAAGCTCATTTTTCTATCACAACTTAATTGTTATTAGGATTCAACAGAGACAAATTAAGATTCCCGATTATCCTTTCCTTCCTCAGAAAGATACTGATGCTGTAGTTCCAGTTATATTTGAACTGTCACTTTACAAAGGTACAGACAGCACTTTTAATTACAACACCTCATCTTCTGAGTTGGTTTGATTAATATGTTGCTGGAATCAGCTTTCATATAAAATTGGTTTTATTAGAATTTTAAAATAAAATGTCAGGTCAGGAACCCCATCTATTTCTTAAAAAAGAAACTGCTCAAGTGGTTTATGTGTTTCAATAATTCTTCTTTATGAAGTTTTTAACTGTTGGTAAAAATCCACGTGTAGAACTTTGAAGAATCTTCCAGTGATTTTGGCTCCAATAGGCTACATTTGTGTCACTACTCTTCTGAAATGATACTCTTGATAAAAGCATTTCTGCCAAATAATGCCCCAAAGCCTTTAAACGCAAGTCTTATTTATCCAACAAAATGCCTTTCCACTCTTCTCCCTGGTTGGTTTGCATTTGACAGTAAATCTTAACTTCAAATTCTTTCAGTTTTTTTACAGTCAAATGTACTCTTTCATATCCATTAAATTAAGATCCCCATGAGGCATGGGGCTTATCCATCTCACACTATTTGTTTGCATATGAATTTGGTGTTTGTATTTGTTTTCTATTAATAATAATAATAGTAACTGAAAAATAAAATCCTCATCCAAACTTGTATTGAGAACTTAGTGTGTGCTAAGCTTTGCATCTCACCTTTCATGTGCACTAATTTAAATTTACATTTTTATGAGGTTGACACCAGTCTTGCCTTCATTTAGCAGAGGTAAAAACCGAAGCACAAAGAGGTTAAAGAAAAAGACCCTTTTTCTGGGTCATATGGCTACAGCATTAGCAACTAACCCAGGTTATCTGACGCTAGGACCCATGTTCTTAATATTTCCCACAACTCAGAACTTGGAATTAGAGAGATTAAAGTCAAGGCCACATAAAGAGTAAGTGGTAGCTTGAAGATGTGAATACAGGTTTCCCAATAAACCAACCAAAATTGAAACAGAAGAGTAAAGTAACCTACCTACAATTAAAGGGATCTGAGATTAGGTCCAGTGATAAAAACTTAGTCCTTGATGAAATCTCTAAGCCCAGGGCTCTATTTTGTGTTGGGTAATCCTTGGATAGGATGGAAAGGGAGAAGGGAAATTCCTCTGGTCCACATTTCCCAAATGATGCCCCCACTTCTGGGAGATGTGAGTAAAAGAGTAATTTTCCAAAACACATTTGGGGATTATTGCACAATATATCTCACTCTCATTGTTTCAAAATGTGACTTTAATATTATAAAGATTTTGAGAAGTCCAGTATAAAAGACACCTTCTTGATTATGTTTAATCAGTGTTGCCCAGATTTACTAGTTCACCGATCTATTTGGGTAGGCAGCATAATGACACCCCAAAGATGCCCAGTCCTTAAATCCCAGACATTTGATTATGTTACATCATATGGCAAGGGAAAAGTAAGGGTGTAGATGGAATGAAGATTGTTAATCAGCTGACTTTGAGATGGAGAGATGCTCTTGGATTATCTAGTGGGCCCATAGTAATCACTGGATCATTGCAAGCAAAAGAAGGAAATAGAAGCATCAGAGAGAGATTTCAAGATGCTACACTATTGGCTTTGAAGATGGAAGGTGACCATGAGCCCAGAAATGGGGTTGACCTCATTGAAAATGCAAGGAATCAAGATCTTCTCCAGTCTCCAGAAGGAATACAGCCTTGCAGACATCTTGGTTTTAGACATCTGAGATGCCTTTTGGACTTTGGACCTGAGGTACTCTAAGATAATCCATCGTTTTGTATTATTTTAAGCCACCACTTTTAAGGTAATTTGTTAAAGCAGTAAATAGAAAGCAACTACACCATTTTTCTTGCAACACCTATTGTCAAGTTTAATTTCGGAAATACTGATCTAGTGCATCATCCTGGCTTGAAGAGACACATCTTGAAAGCTTGTGGAAAACGGAATCTGTTGTTTCAATGTAGTGTTTCTAAAGTGTTAACATGCACAAGAATTGTGTGGATGTGTTTCAAAAATATAGATGCTGATTGAGCAGGTCTTGGGTGGGGCCTAAAATGTTGCGTTTCTGAAAACCTCCCAGGCGCTGCTGGTGCGGCTGGTTGCTGTTCACATTTAGAGCAGCAAGATGTAAAGAACATCAACAACAACAAAACACACACACACACACACACGAAACCCCAAATAAACCAACCAACAACTCCAGCCTTCCTGGGAAAACTTTGGTAAAAGGAATTCCATGAGCTTTCAAACACAAAATGCCTACCTGCAGAGAAATGTTCACGGAAATGCATTTGCAAGTATTGCTCCATCCGTCAGTATTTATGACACAGAAAAATTTCTACGTAAAGGGGCTAGAGGAGAAACGTCACAACTCATTGAGGTCTCCTACCCCTAACAATTTAGACACAATCTGCCTCACTCATAAGCCAGAAGAGGTATGAAGCACAAAACAAGGTCTTATAAAATATTCTCCATTTGACCACGAAGTCATATAAAATATCTGTTTAGCACTGTAAAAAGAATTAGATTTACATAGAATAATAAATACATAAAGACTCTGGAAGTTTCTGCCTTATTCTCTTTTAAAAACTATACTTTAAAACAAATTTTATGTCCAATGTTTCATCCTTGCTTTAGAAATACCCAAGTGCATGAAACCAGAAAGCCTCATCAATTACCTCACCTCTTACCTGCTTGGGCGAGGAAAAAGAGCTTAAGTAAATTTGGGGATGCCAAAGAGAACCATTCTCTGCTACCTCTGCCAGCACAAAAAGAACAGGTGCTTTTTTTCTTTTTTCTTTTCAGAATAAATTTAGTGTCCGTGAAATGTGCCAAGTTAAAATCCTCAGAAATGAATGTGTTCTCCTTACCTGCAAGTCTGGTGATGGTGATAAAAGCTTTTTCATAAAACTGCTTAGTCCCACAGGAGAGCTCATTTCTGGACCACTTCTACTTAACTGGTCTTTATATAAGGCGACAGAAATTACAGACTCAACCATTAGCAAGCCATCCACTCTAGATGCTCTGAAGATTAACTCAAAATACATCATTCTGCACCTCAAGAGACCTTTGTTTCAACATCTCCACATGTGTACGGCACTTAGAATTTACAAAGCATTCTGTAATAATAAACACTTACTGTAAACACTTTTCTGAGCTCTTGCTACGTGCCAGGCACTACGAGGCTTTGTATCAGTGCTTTACATGTTTTACTGTATTTATCTCTATAAACAGGTATCATTATTCTTTCCATTTTGTAGACTGATGCACAAGCTGAAACATAAAATCACCACATATATCACATGTTGCCTACGGTCACACAGCTAACCAGTAGGGGAACCAGGATTTGAATCTACAATACTGGTTCCAGAGCTTGCTCATTTAATAGTTATACAACATAACTGCCGCCACAATTCAAAAAAAAAAAAAAAAAAAAAAAAAGACAGAAAATTGCACTGACCAAATGATGAAACTGATACCCAGGGAGCGTGATATGCCAAATGTCACACACGAAGTATGACAGGAAGTCATATTTAAATGCAGCACTCTGCCTTCCGAGACCAACGACTTTCCCACTGGTCTGGATACACTAACTCAACATGCTACCTTTTACTGAGTTTTGCCAGTGTAGATAGATTCAACTTTCCCCCTAAGAATAAAAGACGGGTAAACCCTTTTATGACTAATGAGGATGTAAAATGCTAAATATTTCTGGCTTTCCAATGAAACAATAACTTTGCTTTTATTTTCACAGAGCAAACATACCCATTTCTGATGGGGCCATCCAGGCATTGCTGCAGAGGTTTCCTCGCAGTCACCCCCTCCTCTTTCTGACACCGAGCCAACAGTGAACTTTTATAGGGAAGGGCATGGGCCATGGTTTTCAGGGTCAGGAGAAACAGTCCAGACATGACCATGTGTTTGGTAAAACTGGTCCAAAGCAGAAAAAAAACCCTAACCACAACTCAACAGGTGTTTCAGAATATCAGTTCTTTGGGTTCAATAAATATAAACCAGCTCAAGCTTTCCTCCTCTCTTACAGACACAGACATACAGATCAGAAGGTATGGATCCCTAGAGACGCATTCACACCAGGAGTGCAGCTGAGAAGCCCTGAAGGTCAAGAGTACCTACTCCTCACCTGCTCTTTAGGGCACACCTTATGGTTGCTTGATGTCTTACCTTCCTACCTCCTTTCATCTTGACACTCCAATCTCCACAGAGAACTTCCTCTGCTTCCTCATGGTTTCTGCTCTCTCATAACTTTAGCTTGCATTCATTTACAGATGGCTATGATGGCAACTCTTAGAGCCAACACCAAGGCTAACCGGCTCTTCCTCTCAGCACTTCACCATACGATTTGGTCAAACGTCCACACCTCATGCAGTCCGCTGTGCAGAGGGGGAAAGGATGAGCGGCCTCTGTAACAGGTATTTTTATCCAGACTTTTTCCAGGTGGGATGATGGTTATGGTAAGAGAAGATGTGGCTCATGCCATAATTTGCCTTTTCTGATCACACTGAAATTGATCAAGGGAGGCCCATGCCTTAATTATTTAGAATAAATTGAAGGTTTTTAGGATTTAAGGCTTGCAGATAATATGTTTATACCTTTACTTGACAAACATTCCAATATTTAATGAACTGCAACACATCCGTTTTACCAACTCAGTTGTGAGTAAATCTGTAACACGTTTTTATCTATGTTGAAAAACTAAAGTATTATTATACAATATCTCATATTCACACCAAAGTGGATATTAGAATCATAAATTCTCAGAGGTGAAAAGAACTGCAGAAATCTGTATTGGACCTGACATTGTTTTCCCCTGAGACCAAAGCAATGAGGTTTCAATCATATTGAAATTTCTCATCTTAGGCCTACCAAAAAGCTACATGATAATTGTGTTTGGTGTTTCTTATTTGCTTTGAAATGACTCAGTTTATATCGAACCCATTCAGTCAAGACCTAAGAATTCCCTGTATTCCAATTATACTTCAGGCCTTTTCTCCTAATGCTCTTGCCGATTCAATCTTATACTTTATCATGGCTCTTGCCATACCTTCTGAACTTGCTCATATATTTGTCTTACCAACTGGATAGTGACTACCTGTAGCAGGAATCACAACTTACTCACTATTATGACCTTAACACCAAGCAAATGCCTATGTAAATAGGTGCTCAATAAATCTTTATCACATCAATAAACTAATGAATTCAAAAGGTCTATACATTAAATAATCAATAAATAAGTTAAAAAGAAAGAAGAGTAGAAAAAAGAGGAAACAAGATGGTCTTTAAGAAGCTTAACAAGGTGAATTAAAACAATAACATCACTCACTTTTTTAAATATAAAATACTATTCAGTTAATAATTAAATAAATGTTTTCATTTATCTGAGCACTGATTTGCTCTAATAAGACAAAGTGTAGAGTTTGAGTTTTATCAAGTTTTAATTTTTATCTTATATTAAGTTTAACCATGATAAAATTAAAGTCAAAACCAAAGTCAAACCAAGGGCCTAACACTAATGCTTAATTAAGATTTTTATTCAGAAATTGCTTTAAGGCATCTTCTATTAAACATGACCTTATCATTTTAAGTGTATCTTAAATTTAGCTTTTATGTATTTTATCACTGCTAAGAATATTTATGCTAAGTAAATCAAAATGCCCATGATACATAAGTGCTACTGTAAACTTAATTTAAAAATCAAAATGTTATTCAATAACAATTGAAAGGCAAATATTAAGAAGACAAGATATCAAAGCAAAAAGTGCTTGTCCTCACAATAATATATGACTTCGAATTCTTAATATCTTGAAAAATCATCAATGATTACTCAGTCCTATAGTAGCCTGAGGAAAAAACGGATTCAAATATAACAAATAGGTATCACAACCATCTTTCTTAGCTAGTGACTATGAAAAATGTAAAGCATGTCAGTATCTTTCTGTCCATTTTCTTTTGTCTTCATCTTATTCTCTCTCACCCTACTCCTTTTTAATATTTTATTAAAAGAAAATTATAATAACATAGACAATGCAATGAAACTATTCAAAATGTATAGGAACAGCCATTTCTTCTAAATGAACAGACGTAGATCCAGACAGCTGGATTCATACCATATGAACTTCTACCCCAGGCCACTAGTGATTGATTCAGAACATCCATCTTGATCAAATGTGTCCAATAAGAGACACTCATCAATAATATGGATAGTAGATAGAAATAGATTGTCTTAAATGGTCTTACTTGGCAAAATAAAGCATTAGAAATCTTCTAGCTCACACATTTTTGTTTTCTTAGAAAATTGTCTGGTCCATGAAATCTAACATTCTAGATATCACTTATCCAGATTAGTGTGGAGGGCCACAGTCTTTATGAGGGAGAAAATATGAGGTTAAAACTGGACTCTCAAGTTGTAATGGTTCCTTTTATGTGTCAAACTGACCAGGCCCTGGGGTGCCTAGATTAAAACATTTTATATATATGTGTGTATATATATACACACACACACACTTTTTTTTTTTCATTCAAGGCCAAGCGATGAGAGTTTGGTCATGCTGTAGATTAAGCATCCTTTCTTCGATGGACTGACTACCAATTATAATAATGTTTTTCACTGGTTCAAGTTCAAAGCAAACAACTCTTGTAACAAAACCTAACTGTTAGCTGGGAAGGTGTTGTAGTTTCACAATAAACCAATAGTCCTTGAGCACAATAATAACTGATATGTTCTATTACTGTACCAACAAAGCATTTTTCTACACTTTAGACTGTGTATGTGGTTCTCACTTGTACAACAAGAAAAAACCAAAAGTCAAAAATACTTAGGTGTTACAAATCCCAAGGGCTAGGGCTATATTTCACTGGGCCAAAAATATGAGTAAGTGATCATATGTCCTCACTTTTGCTTTGAGCTAGTCTGACATGTAACTGATAAAGAACCTGACAATTAGAATTCTAAGAGTATATTCTAGTTCTCTATCTTGGCCATTGATCCTGCAGCAATTTTCATCTCAGATAGTGACGGAGCATGCAGTAAGTCCTAGGCCAGGTCAGGAATCACAACTACGTTAAAGATTAAGTCCAGCGTGTAAAGAGGCACCCACCTAGGGGAGCCTGACACGGATGCTCTTTTAGCAGCTACTGTGTATCTTGGCAGAGAATTAAGGAGGAATTAAACAAATTAGCCTTTTGCAATTAACTGGGTTGGGGATGGAAGTCACCGTTTTGGAAAGGAGATACTACAATTTAGCGGTTTTCATTTTCTCTTAAACCGAGCCAATGTGTTCACAATAAAGGGACTGGCCCTTTTATACATGTATCTCATGAAAGAGGTAGTGGTTGGAATGAGAAATTTTACATGCAGTGTGGTGGTGTGTCATCTTCTGTAATTGCCTGGAACATGCCCTCCTATACAGTCCTGTGTCATAAGGATACAAGCTCAGTAGCAACTCACAGGAAGGTGAGGTCAAACCCTTTATCCCCAGGTTGGGCATCAGAAGGCTACATCGTTCTAGCCTCAGTTACTCATGTGGAAATTGAGTGTGTATGTTCTCTATCCTATATCATATGGAAGTTGAGACCCCAAAGGAGTTGCTTTACATGATAAAATAATGCACACATGTTTAAGAATATGAGAGCAAGAGGGGAAAGGGTCATGGAGGGGAGGGAGGAAAGAGATGGGGAAGAAGGCCCAAAAAGATGATAACAGAGAAATAAGATGAAGCTGGGGTGTGAGAATAAGTGATTGTATCCAAACCACTCAGAAATGGCTTTCTTCAATAAAACGTGTGGATGACTTAAAGTTCCCTAATAATGTCTTTCTTCTTCATGAATCTGTCACAATATTTAAGAGTTCTGTTTCCTTAATTCTTTTAGATGGGGCTGGGAAAGACCCTGTTAAAATGGAGACACTGATCTCCAGGAAGGGTACAGGAAGCAGTTATCAGCTGTCAAGAGTGCAACACAAATGTGATAAGATTAGACAGGCACTCAGCTGAGACCGCCCTGAGGAAAAGGGAAGCAACCCGCTCAAGTGGCTTTTTTTTTTTAATACTAATACAAGACAGACTGAGGATGCATTTAGATTGATAAGAGTGTTTCTTGAACTTGGAAGTGCAGTCCTCTGTACTCCTCACCTAGGAACCTTGACATAGTGTGATTCTGATTCAGTGAGTCTAGGGTGAGGCCTGAGATTCTGCATTTCTAACAAACTCCAAGTGATGCCAAAGCTGTAAAGCTTTGAGGATAAAGAGCATGCAACTTGGAGGGGGAACCATTTATAAACCAAGACCATCTTTGTCCTCAATGAGGTGCAGTCTAGCTGGACTCCAGTGGAGAGAGCTCAGTTATCAAACTATCAAAGAAGAAATGACAACAAGCTAAGATTTAAAGTGGTGCTTCTCAAAGTTTGGTCCCAGATAAGCAACATCAGCATCACATGCGAACTTGTCAGTCATGCAAATTTTCTGCCTTTACCCCACATCTATTGAATCTAAAAATCTTGGGGTGGGACCCAGTGGCGGGCACATTAAAAGCCCTTCAGGTGATTCTGATGCCCACTAAAGTTTGAGAAATTTTAATTTAAAGGAAGAGTAGGAGTTAATATGCAAAAGATTGGGGGAGGGGAGAGGAAGGGTTGGAATGAAAACGGTGAGAAGATGTTCCTAGTTAAAGACACAGCAAGAGGACCTGGGTTACAAAATAGTAGCCTGGAGACTGAATTTGCTCGTATCTTCCTTAGGCAGCAGAAAAAGCAACTTTAATTTGAATGAGTAGGAGAAGCAAGATCTTCATGCATTTATGTCATCAGCCTGGCCTCCAAAGGCCTTTGGTTTTGCAACCTTGGCTAAGTCATCACAGGAGAAACTGTTGAGAAGTCATACCCAGCTCTTTAATGCAGTAGTTCTCAGCTCGGCCACATATTAGAATTACCTCAGGAGCTCTAAACAGATGCAGGGGGTGAACCCAGAACAATTAAACCAGATCTCTGGGATTGGGTCCAGGCATCAGATTTTTTTTAAAGCTCCTCAGATGGTTCTAATCAGCAGCAAAGGTTGACTGAGCGCCATTCAGTTTGAAAAATAAGACTCAGCAAAGTGATGCTCCTGGTAGAATGTCTCTGATGATGCCTAAGGCAAGAAAGAATACAGGACAGGAGTGTCCGTTTTGACTTTCTTGTACAGGTCCCTTCTTTTCGCATTGGGAAAGGTTTTCTGTTAAACTGGAGGTGTATTTTCATGAGCAGAATGAATTGTGGATCCCTCCATACAAAGGTGGATTATGTCTTGTTTAGAGAACACTTTTCCTTCTAGGCTATCTGCTTCTAATTCTATTAGGGGCTCTGTCCTTTCATGGCCTTTGAGATAGGTCACAACTCTGAACTGGAGATAACTGATAGCAATAGGAAATAACTCTTGTCCAAAGACATGCAAACGTTGTCTGTCTGGTGGAGGTTCCATGGACTACCCCTCCCCCCAAGTCAATTTTGCGTCCACGTGCAAGTATGTTTCAGTATCCCTGATCTATAAATGTGTCTGTTCTTTAGATTCTCCTCTGAACTGGTTATAGCATCACCCAGGGTCCTCCATTAATAATTAAATTAAAATTTTAATGGGTTCACTTTATATCTGTATGAGTCATGATTTTACCATTATTGAAACATTATATTTTAACACAACCTTGACTTTAAATTAGTGCTGAAGACATCTGAGAGACATGGAGGCATGAGGGGTCTCTCTAAGGGGGCTGATGAAAAACCTCGATGGGTGTTTACAACCAACGGGGCAGGCATCTATTCCCTTCTTTCCCTGGTCTGCAAAACTAAGCTCTCACAAGACAATGCTAGCTCCTGCCTCCAGACACCTCATTAGAATACCAGTTCATACAATTTCCTCCTTAACCCATTCGGCAACATTTTAACATTTTAAGGTCTTGTGGTGACAGCATGATTTCATTATGGGAGATAGAATAATCTTCTTGAATTGTTTTGCTAATAAAGAAAAACAAAAAAACTTCAGCTTTCTTTTCTCCTTGCCAACTGAAGGCAGTGAGGTGGGCCTAATGGATAGCTGACAAAATATACACCACCACCAAGGGCCCTTTCAAGTTCCTGTAATCAGTCTCCGCCAGTGTGTTTCAATTTTCCACAAAGAAGCAATTTCCACCTTCTTTTTTTGACTCAAGAAAAAAAAAGAAAAAGAAAAAAGAAAAAAATACAATTAACACAAATTCCAAATGCACAGTAAGAGTTGTAAGAGTTATGAGTTTCCCTGAAGCAACAGACAAAAGCACCAGAGAACAATATTGCTGAACAGATATATCAGCAAATATCTCCCCTCTGTATGGAAAGCTACCAGTTGCTATTACAAAATCAAATAAGTGCCCTGTTTAAACACTAATGGGGCCTCCTGCAATCCCAAAGTCAAAGGGTCAGTTCAGTGGATGTAAGATAAGTTCAAATTACATTTAAATATAGAATAAAACTTATTTTTAGAATAGTTGGTTAGGTACCTCTGTTGGAAAAAAAATGAATTATTCAAGTTTAAAAAGTGAATGTGATTTTATAATCGTAGGTTTAGGTACATTCAGCAACTTGAAATGTGATACAATGCCGTTTCTGTTTAGATTGTCATCAAATAAATACATTTTTCTGGGTTTCATTGAGTTTATGCCAAAAATCCTGAGCTGAATGTTTTTTGCTGGATTGAAAGAATAAAAATAAAATAGAAATCATTTTGTTTGGTAAAAAAATAAGCAGGCGCATTGTTTTCCCTACATAAGGTTTTCAAGGGTGAGTAATAACAATGTTCAAGCGTCGCTAATTCACAGAGATTTGTTCATTGCATGTAATTTCTGGGTACATCTCTGGTCACATGCAGACAATCCTTTCTGATGTCACTTGGGCTGCCTTGCAAAAGGCAATTTCCAGCAGCCTCTACCTCCACTGAGAAACTCCACGTTCCAGGACATGGTTTTCTTTTTCAAGACCAGTTCTAATTTCATGCAGCAATTTAGGTGATTGTCAAGCATAGTGTATTCAAATTAAATGCTTTCTTTTGAAAAATAACACTTTGCTGTACTGAATCCTTCAATCTGTAGCCAGAAAAACTGAGTTTTAATAGCACTGGCCTTAACTTGAACAACAGACTAGTTTTTTTGGTTTTTTTTCCCTAGCATATTATTATACCTATCATACCATTCTTTGGTCATTTCATCGTGGTGAGGTGTATCAGAGCTTCTCTCTCTCTCTCTCACTTTCTCTTTTTAACCATGTTTTCAACTTCATTGTGGAGTCAGAGACACTCTAGGGCTCAGAAGATCACACAGCGACTCTGAAGTCAGGACGGAAACAGTGCCCCACACCCAGCACTAACCACTGTCTAGCTCAGGGGTCCCAAAGCAATATCAGAGGGCCAGATACCCGTCCCTGCAATGCCGCCTGACCTCCCAGAGCATTTAGGAGGATTAAGGAGATAACGCCATCTAAAGACTCACACCTTCTCAGCAGGGCCATCTTTGGAAAATGCAAAAGAAGAGCATTCAGGCAGTTTAGAAAGGAAGCAAGAGAGGTGGCCTGGCCTGTTTTGTACTGAGGCAGACAGAGAAAAGTGCAGCTCTCACAGGACAGGTAACAGCAGGACAAGCTCCACCCACCCTCCTTAAGCTCTGCCCACCTCCCCACATCCGGACAGCAACAGCAACTGGCACAGCACTACACCTGGTGGAATCTGTGTTTGAAATGTTTTCTCTCTCCAGCACCTTTATTTGCATTCTTGTGACCTCACTTTAAGTTAAGCATTGTTCCTTTTTTTCTGGAACAAATACTTTTAGATGGGAATCATGACCTCACCTCTAGCCCTCTCTCAAGGCATGGAATTGCTTTCCTGCAATTCGTCGTTTCTTTGCTATTGCTACTTATGGATAATATGCAAATACAAATAATAATAATATCCATCTAATAGGATTATTATGTTATGATCTGCAACTCTCTTAGAAAAAGAGCCAGGCACATTATAAACATTATACCTGTTTTTTAAATAAGTAAATTACATAAAGAGATGCCTTCCTTCAAATTTCTGCCCTTAATTTAACCTCAAGTTGGATCAAAAGTCTGGACTAAAATGGTTTCCATTCCAAATATTCCCAGCAATACCTAGAGTGTTAGACCCTAGTAAAGAGGCAGCTGGGCTGCAACATTTCTGATACCCTTTCTAGTACAGGATGTATTTTAATGTGGCCTGAGTTCTTGGGAAAGAATTCACAAATATCCAGCTTCCCACTCACCCAGAAAAGGAAAAGGTGCCTGCTAAAAAGTGTGCCAGCGACCTGAGAGTTAAATCTGAAAAACTGCCTCTCCATCAGCCACTAAATGCATATCCCCATTGGGAAAAATACACACAGATCCAATAAAAGTGAAGAAAGTTGTTAACCCCTAACTAATAATAAAGTAAACATTGATTGGCTCTCCACTCAGGGGCAGGTTTAATGCAAGCTGCCTTAAATACATTCACTCCTTTGGGCTACCTTCACTTCGCAGGTGAAGGAACTGAGCCCAAAAGAGTGACCTTAATATGTTTTGACACACTAGGTATTAAGTGCTCTTCATTTACTCACACTTAGTCATCACACTAATCCTCAGTTTATAGAACAGTGCACTCAACTCCAAGAAGTCACTGAGGCAGTAACTGGCAGAGTCTGGATCTTAGTCTCTGAGACTCCAATGCTTACTGCATCCATAACCGAAGCAGACACTTGACCACAGCCTCAGGGATGCAGAGAACAAGACACAGCCGTTGCTTATGCAGACTTAGTTAATCCCTAAGCCTCAGCTCTTCATCAGCAAAACGAGATGAACATAGCACAGCATCTCACGGGGCCTTTGTGGGGCTAACGTTTTGTGACTGTTGGAAATCAAAATCTCTGCCCAGAACCTTTCCCATGAAAAACAGTGAAGCATCAGTATGTTGAGACCCTCCAACAACAACTTCCTTGCAGATCTCCAGCCATAAACTTGCTCTACGATTCCCACTTTGCTTATAACCATCCTGTGAAGTATGGGGCTCCTCCACGTGGCTTGAGTGTTTCCAAGACCACTATTTTACAACTTAAGTAATATTCTTTAAAAAGTGCAAAATATATCAAGCAGCCAACATGGGCTTTGGAATAATTAAGCAGCATTGGCTTGCTAGCCAAATGCTCTAGCAGAAGAGAGGTAGAAAAGAGATTCCAAATGAGTGGATGAAAGGCTTTGACCACAAACGGATCATTTACAGTGTCAGCTTCGTCTGTTCCATCTGGCTCCAACCTAGCAGTAGACCAGTGCCAGTGCTGTTCATTTGGAACCTGCTGCAGGGCACACTCATTAATTTTCACACATACCTTAAATGAGTCTTGTAAAGCACTTTTACAAAACCCGTGGGGTTTTCAGTACTCACCTTGGATTGCCACATTTACACATCCTGTCCTTTCTGCTCCTTCAGCAGCTGTGTGCAAGACTGGACCCTCCCACCACTCCACTACCCTTTTATCATCTTCCTTTCCTTCTGATTCTTCATAATCTCTTAGAGTGGCAACAATGCTCTCAGAATTTACAACACAGATTTCCTTGAGATAAAAGAGGAGGGTATGATAAATGATGGCAAATATCCCTAGTCATACAGCATATAAGGGGTCAAACTAGGAGCCCAGGGCCCAAACTCAGGACCTGCAGGAATCTTTCCTTTACACTTTGTCTTCATAGATTCAAATGAGTGGGCACCACTTCAAAGACTGGAATGTTCTTGGAAGAATGTGGATTTATGGCTCTCCTTGGAGAATCAGGGGATTTAGCCACAATGTGTACTCTACAGTTGCCTTTGTTCATACTACTCCCCACTGCTTTCATTCCCTGTCTCCTTTTTTGGTAACATTACCTACCTAATTAGACCCTAGGCCTCTAGGTTTTTGAATTTTGGCACAAAGCCTACTTTCTCAACCAGATCACCTGTTCCTTGGTCCCCTGTGCTCTAGGTTTAAGCATGCTTCTCTCCAGCCTCCAACCCTAGAAGACAGAACACAAATGGAGTGAGAAGTAAGGGGGCTAGCTAAGGAACAGGGTAGTGAAAAGACAGAGAAAGAGAATGAGGTTTAAACCTAGAGGAGTAAGTTGGTAAGGAAACATTATGTTAAATGATTGTTTAATAAGGATTAAATCAAAAATATGTTAAATGATTGTTTAATAGGGATTAAATCAAAAATAAATAAAAATGCTTAAACAATGGACTTTGGAATCAGACTGCCATGTCACTCACTGGATGTGATTTGTACACTATTGTATATTCTAGGCCTGAGTAGCCTCAACTGGAAAAAAATATATGAAGCAAATATGTACTACCTCACTTTTAGGGTTGGAGTGTAAGGATTAAACAAAATGCTTTGCACAATGCTCAATACAGGGATGGCTCAATCACTGGAAACTCAAAAATATGAACGTGCAAGAAGGTAACTGGGTAATAATCCCTGTGATTTCCTATGGCAAGGCATCCAATGAAGAAAACAAGGGGAGCCAAAGCAATCTTGAGGGAAAAAAATGGAGCTGCAGGAATCAGACTCCCTGACTTCAGACTATATTACAAAGCTACACTAATCAACACAATATGGTACTCTCACAAGAACAGAAATATGGATCAATGGAACAGGGTAGAAAGCCCAGAGATAAACTATGGTCAATTAATCTATGACAAAGGAGGCAAGGATATACAGTGGAGAAAAGGCAGCCTCTTCAATAAGTGGTGCTGCGAAAACTGGACAGCTACATGTAAAATAATGAAATTAGAACACTCTGTAACACCATACACAAAAATAAACTCCAAATGGGTGAAAGACCTAAATGTAAGGCCAGACACTATAAAACCCCTAGAGGAAAACACAGGAAGAACACTGCAACATAAATCACAGAAAGGTCTTTTTTGATCCACCCCCTAGAGTAATGGAAATAAAAACAAAAATAAATAAGTGGGATCTAATGAAACTTCAAAGCTTCTGCACAGCAAAGGAAACTATAAGCAAGACGAAAAGACAACCCTCAGAACAGGAGAAAATATTTGCAAACAAATCAACAGACAAAGGATTAATCTCCAAAATATATAAACAGTTCATCCAGCTCAATATCAAAAAAAAAAAAAAAACCCAATCCAAAAATGGGCAGAAGACCTAAATAGGCATTTCTCCAAAGAAGACATACGGATGGCCAAGAGGCACATGAAAAGCTGCTCAACATCACTAATTACTAGAGAAATGCAAATCAAAACGACAATGAGGTATCACCTCACACCGGTCAGAATGGGCATCATCAGAAAATGGACAAACAGTAAATGCTGGAGAGGGTGTGGAGAAAAGGGAACGCTCTTGCACTGTTGGTGGGAATGTCAATTGATACAGCCACTATGGAGAACAGGATGGAGGTTCCTTGTAAAACTAAAAATAGAGTTACCATATGACCCAGCAATCCCACTGCTGGGCATATACCCAGAGAACACCATCATTCAGAAAGACACATGCACTCCAATGTTCATTGCAGCACTATTTACAATAGCCAGGACATGGAAGCAACTTAAATGTCCATCAACAGATGAAAGGATAAAAAAGATGTGGTACATATATGCAATGGAATATTACTCAGCCGTAAAAAGCAATGAAACTGGGACATTTTTAGAGATGGATGGACCTAGAGGCTGTCATACAGAGTGAAGTGAGTCAGAAAGAGAAAAACAAATATCGCATATTAACACATATACGCGGAATATAGAAAAATGGTACAAATCAACTGGTTTGCAAGGCAGAAATACAGACACACATGTAGAGAACAAACATGTGAATACCCAGTGGGGAAAGCCAGGGGGGTTAGTTTGGGATGAATTGGGAGATTGGGATTGCCATACATACATTACTAATAAGAAAAAAAATCAAACTGTATACTTTAAATACATGCAGTTTATTGTATGTAAATTGTATCTCAATAAAAGTTCTTAAAAAAAGGGGGGGGGGAGAGGTAATGAAATTTTTATAGCCATTAACCATTCAGAATCCCTTATGAGGGTCACTGAATGAAACCTAAACGTTCACAGATTGTGGTGGGGTTGATGGAAGAAGCTACAAGTGGGCATGTGAAATCCAATTTATACTAATAGGAATGGTTTTGCAAAAGCAAGGATTACCTTGATTATGAGTCAGTGACAAAACTTCTAGGTTTCTATCTAGGGTCGGCTGGATATTAATAAATAAACTAATATAATAGATGTGAGCAAACTATACTTATGGCTCAATTCTTTTTTTTACTGAAGTATAGTTGATTTATAATGTGATAGTTTCAGGTGTACAGCAAAGTGATTCGGTTACTATATATATGTGTGTGTGTGTGTATATGTGTGTGTGTACATATATATATACATTATCTTCCAGATTCTTTACCATTATAGGTTGTTAGAAAATACTGGATATAGTTCCCTGTGCTATACAGTAGGTCCTTGTTGTTTATTTTATATATAGTAATGTGTGTATGTTAATCCCAAACTCCTAATTTGTCCCCCACCCCCACTACTGCCAGCTTTCCCCTTAGGTAACAGTAAGTTTGTTTTCTATGTCTGTACTCATTGCTCACTTCTTACGATACTCTTGTGGAGGAAAGAAAAAGGAGTGCAAGTTAAATTAGAGAAAAACCAGCTTTACTCTCTAGATCCGTGTGAGGTACTGAGGTTTTTGGCACGGACATAAGAAGATTTTAATGGCTGTTCAGAGAGATTTGCTCTGCTACTTAAAATACTAGGTTGTTCTTTACCAAAAAGATTCTTGATCTTGCATGATCAAGATATCCTCAGAAAATGCGTTTATGGGTGAGATTGGGAGATAATAAGCAACGTGCAGACAATGATGTAACAAAATGAACATGGCCTCCTAAGAACACTCTTGATAGCAGAGAGGCCCTCCACAGAAAACTTTATAGGTCCCTCATCCAACCTGCCCCTCCCTCGAAAGCCTCCCTCATTCAGAACTTCCAATAAAGAGAGAATCTGATAAGCAATGAAGGGGTGACTTGCATTACTTGGCAGCCAGAACCTTAAAGTAAGACATGGGAAGTGGGGGAAAGAATTCTACGCGTAACTCACTTTCACAAGTCCAAGCCTTTGCTTAGGCAGATCCTCTGCCGGAAATGGCATTCTCTTCTTTTCTGTTTGGCAAATTCTGCTTTTGAGATCTAGTTACCTGGTCAATGATTCTCAAATACCCTGAGAAACATAATCACTGTATCTTAGATCCTCTCAGCAATTTCTAACCATCTCCACCAGAAAATTTGTCGAAGTGCTGCTCATTTATTGAACTATCTCTGTACTAGATGATACATTCTTCAAGGAAAAGCGTCACGATCATTCAACTTTGCATTTCCAGGGCCTAGAATATTCCTTAGGACATAGCAGGTACTCAGTAAATGGTTCCTGAGTACCTTTCTTTAGGGACTTGATGTCTCTTATTGTGTGTGTGTGTGTCTGTAGGAAGGCTACAGTCTCATAGACAAAATAGCCATCATACATCAAATGGTCACTTCACTATAAAAACTCCCCAAACTTCTTACTGAAGAATAACTACAGAAAACCACAGAGGAAGTCCGGTTATCACCCAGCATTTTCTCTGATACTGAAGTGATAAAATGGTGAACAGGTAAGCTTTTCCACTGGCTTAAATCTGTTCCTTTAAACAAACTACAAACAGAAATCATTCTTATTCACTTGTTCATTTACCCACTCAATAAATATGCATTTATTGAACATCTCCCGTGCATCAGGCAGTGTTCAAGGGACTAGACTGAATAAGACAGTCCCTTTTTCATAGTGATTTCCTTCCAACAGATGAAACCATAAATTAATGAATAAAGCAGAATTCCCTAGTGTAATAATTATGACCTGATGCTTGAATTGATTCCTGAAGAATAACAAGGAGACAAGCATGCAAAGCTCTGGGGAAGTGTTGTCCTAGATAGAGGAACAAGCCAGGCAGGGGTCTGGAAGCAGATAAGCATGGTGCACTGGAGGAACAGGGAAAAGGCAAGTACACAGAATGAGGGGTAAAGGGGGTCAGGCAGGAACATCTGTATCAGCCCTGTGACCTGGTAAAAGATGCGCATTTTATCTAAGTGCTCATGGAGTAATTTACCCAGGGGAGTGGCGTGGTTAGGTTTATAGCTTTATAAGATGACTTATGCAGCTCCATGGAGAAACAGACTATAGAGGAGCAAGGGTGGAAACACAGAAACCCTGTAGGGGGAATTCACAGTAATCCATTTGGGGATGACATTCTATAGCTTGTTGGTGTGCTTTGTGGTATCCAGGTAGAACTTGTGTTAATTATATATAAAAAAAAATTACACAGCTCTCATCCATACTGTCCTCAAGGGAGAAAGCAAGCCATTACTACTAGAAATTTCACCCAACCAACTTCTCTTCATCATCCTTCGTACTAAAAAGATATGAATTAAACACCTCAAATGAGTATAATAATCATTTTTAGACCATTTTGTGTTTTGTTCTTCTCTGAAAATGTTGACGCAAATAAAGTGTTGCCAAAGCATATAACTGAAATGGGGACATTTCTGAGCACCCTTTTATTAACACATCGGGTTCAACTCAAAGTCATGCTTGAATAGTCAAGGCAATGTGTTGATTCCTTATTTTATTAATGAAGAATCCGACAACCGAGAAGGAAGTGGGTAGACCATTTACTCCAGGAGCTGAAAAGGCAGTGGTCCCTCTGAGAGGTGACTGACTGAACATCACAGGCTAAACACTAGTGGAGACAGGATTTAAAACCAAATGTAGTTCCACAGTCTAGTGCTTAATGTCTACATTATGGGACCTCTCCCATTACAAAAGGGCCTTGGACATTTTTCTTGTGCAGCTCCTTCATTTTACTGATGAGAAATTGAGGTTCAAGACACTAGGTCTGCTGCAGAGAATAAAAGGGGCCTTTGCCTCCTCACTGACTAGTTCTAAAGAAGTTCCAATCCTCTATGAAGACTGAAATCTTCACTTTCTTACCATGAAGAATTTGCAGAGGAAGGTGGAGAAAGGTTGTTTTCTTGGGATATTTAACAGAATATGTGTCTACCCCTCAAGACTGATCCAGAAAAGGATTTGAAGAAATTGTCTCTTATCTGTTTATCATCTGCAGAATGCTTAGAGCTTTGCAAGTCAACCCTTTAATAGCAATGATTAGAGAAGTAACAGCTACAGTATCTCCCAGTCTCCATGTGCTAAGCTGGGCTAGGTGCCTTTTATACAGTATTTAATTTAATCCTCACATCCATGCCACGAGGAAAGTGCTCTTATCATCCCAGTTTTACCAAAAACTAAAGCTCAGAGAGGCTAAGCAAACCAGTCCAAAGTCACAGACTAACTGGCATCATTAGCGTTTGAATCTGAACAGTCTGACGCTAAAGCAGGGCTCAGCAAACTATAGCCTATTGACCAAAGCCAGCCCACGACCTACCTATGTAGATACAGTTGTATCGTGACACAGCTGAGCTCACCCCTTCCTCTAGGTCATGGCTGCTTTTGGG
Source organism: Hippopotamus amphibius kiboko (assembly GCF_030028045.1). Taxonomy (NCBI): domain Eukaryota; kingdom Metazoa; phylum Chordata; class Mammalia; order Artiodactyla; family Hippopotamidae; genus Hippopotamus; species Hippopotamus amphibius. The sequence continues at coordinate 8,941,904 of NC_080198.1, forward strand.
CTACAATGGCAGAGTTGAATAATTGCAGCAGAGATCATACCACTGACAAGGCCAAAAATATTTACTATCTTGCCTTTCACAGAAAGAGTCTGCTGAACTAGAGCCTGCACTCTTCACGTTCTTTAAGAAATGTCTCCTGAGTGCCTGTAGTGTGCAGGGCACAGCTCTTGGTGCTCTGGAGGTCAGTAAACAGACGGATAAAGCTCCCTGCCCCTGGGAAGTGATACCTCAAGACCTGCTGCCTCTTGATCAGCTGTGCCTACATAATTTGTGGAGCCCAGTGCAAAATGAAAATGGGGGGGCCCTTTGTTAAAAAAATGTATTAATAATTTCCAGATGGCAGCGGCAGAGCCTTAAACCAACCATGGGGCCCTGTGGGATGACAATGGCCCTGCTCCTTACATAGCCTTCCTGCCACTGGTTGTGAAACAACTGTGCCCAAGAGAGCCTGTCACAGTAATCTCGATGTATGAAGAAAGAACACTACTCCCTCCTGCACTTGCGGTCCTGGCTGAGCTCCTGGGCTAGGGGAGAAGGCTGGGTGGCCATCCACAGGGACCACATGCCCTGAGGGTTCACCACACGCAAAGCTGTGCTCCTTACACATGGCAGCACTAATTCACTGGTCATCTTCCTTTTTTAAGCAATACTTACGTAGCCATCGTTTGTTAGATTATGTAAGTGCTGAACAATTTCGTTCTCATGTTCTGATTTAATCAATTATCTTATAATAGGATAATGAAACAACTCCATTTTCAGTCTCCATAATTGTCTGTTTCATGAGGTACTTGAAGTGAGCATTTCTAAAGTATTTTCTGAGAGGCCTTTAACCCAGTGCCCAAGAAATCTTTGTGGGGTCCCTCAAAGGATGGGGAGCTCATCCGTCTCACCTGAAACGATGGGCAACATTCACAGGGTAGTTTAAAGCCCTCCCTCTGGAGTCTAAATCTTTACTCTACCACCTCTTAGCACAGCGACCTTGGGCAAGTTACTTAACCCTCTGTGTCTCAGTTTCCTCAGCCGCCAAGTAGGATTAGACATAGAATCTGCTCATAGGAATGCTGTGAGGGTTCAGTGAACTTAAATGCATAAAACGCTTACAACATCTGGAAAACGATGAATAATACATAAGTTTAATCAACATTTTCTGTGGATGGAACTAAAAGCAAGAGATTGTAAACTAAAACATCTACCTAGGCCTGCATAAGTCAAAAATGTATTAATGTAAATAAATAAAGCTGATATTGTAAAACAGAGAGATGGGCAGCATCTATACTGAAGAATGCATAGCTGTAGAGATGAATGTATCCTTGTGTACTGAAGAATGATGGTCTGAAGGACCATCAACCACTCAGCTTTATATAGCCCATTGCTGGCATGTCTAGCACTATTGCGGGAAAGCCAGAAATCTTGATATTTGCAGGAAATCTCCCAAGTTTTCAGTGTTGACAAAGAATTCAATTTCATTTAAATACCCTGGGCAGGTCAAATACCATCTAACCTCATCCTCTAGTCAAACTTTTCACAAGCTTTGCTTTGTAACATCTCAAAGGAGTCTGAGCTCCAGAAAAGAGTGAGAACTTCTAACTTAGAGCATCAATGGACCATCCACGTTTCTCAGTCCACAGCAGACTGTTCTCTTTGGGAAGGCCTAATGAGAAGGTGTGGAGCTCTGCATCCAAAAGGACACCAGGGCAACGGGGGAGACAGGTGAGAAGGGAAATACAGCTTGTTCTCTTCAAGGCAGGCATTCTGACGGCCAACATCAGAACCATCTCAGACGAGCTTTTAAAATCAGGGAGCTTAGAGTTAATGCACTTCCCTCTCTATAACAAATTCTGCTTTCTCTGCCTGATTTCCCACCTGGAATCTTCTCTTCCATCTTTCACTATCAAAAACCAACTGAAGAGCAAGTTGTAATTTAATCCAAATGGAAGTCAGATATCTTCCATTGATTTTTATTTTGGAGGGTGGAGGCAAGGAGTGGATTCCCTTTCTTCCCACCCTCAGTTTAAATATTTACTTCTGATAATTGGGGGGAAAAAAGAAAAAGCCTTTGTCCTCTGGCTAAGGGAACTTATTAACCCATTTTGGGCCTCTCACTTCTAGCAACAGAAATGGAATAGTAGTAAATCTCTTTGATAATTTGCTCTTGAAGGCAGGTTATCTGTATGGTCTTTAATGCATACAAGGGATTTAAACGCCTTAAATCCTCCTTGCCAGGGGATGTTTGGAGGGAGTCCCTCCACTTGCAGGATCCATTACAGGACTGGGCTCATAAATTGAGTTCACGGAAAAGACCGAATGTCTTGGAAGTGAAGCAGAATGGTGGCCAATGTGCTCTGAATATTTTTGCACTTCCACCCTCTGAACAGAATAGTGGCCTATAACGGTTCTCTGTCTCACAAGCATCACTATTAAAGTACAAGGACTATAATAGCCTAACACTACTTTAATCATCTATTTGCTCTGCTATGATTATATCAAAACACTGATTCAAATGATTCAAATGTGTTGAATTTGAATGGCATTTAGTATTTTTTCATGTATTTTTATGCATATTTTCATTACACTGCCATGCTGTCTGTGTGAAAAATATAACAATATCCTCACAGTCACACTGAAACCCTAACCAAAAAAAAAAAAAATGATGTAAGGTCAAGCATTTGAGAGAATAACTGTTCTCTTGACTCCTAGCCAAGTACACTTTTCTCAGTAAATGCAACACACCCCTTTTTTCTTTCTTTTCAAGCATTAAAATTCTCCCTAGTTATTCACATTTTTAATAGCCCCTTGTTGAACTCCATCAACTCTGCCTGACTCCCTCTCAGTATATCATTAGTGAAGACCTGATAACATTCACCGTATGTCTCCCAATTGCCTACAGAATAATATCTAAACTCCCTACCAAGCTTCAGAAGACACTTCACCATCCAACCTGAGCCAACCTCTCCACCATAATGATTTCCCACGTTTTACTCTGTACTTCCTTCCGATCTAGCTATAGATTATCTCTTCATCTTTCTTTTTCTTAAGCTTCCCTAATTGGACTCTCTGACTTACAATCAAGTGCATTATCTAAAATATTCATAAATGAACTAGACTTACTCCAACTTCCTAAGTGCCTACCATGCAAGGGTTTTAATTTCTTCTTCCAAGTCTGCCAATTATTTTTATTTTCTCTTAATATCAGCAAATGTTTAGTACTTATATAAATGCTTATTTATTAACACACGTTATTTCTACAGTTAAATCATGTTAGAAAATAAGTTCATTTTTTAACTACTTCTAAGTGCTTCTTGCAAAAATAGAAAAGTATTTTGGCTCCCAATAACGGTCATTACCAATTAAAAGGAATGATATAATCCTTTGAAAGAAATTGCAGAAAGGGAAATGAATCTTCTGAGTTTTTTTTTCTTTGCAGCTTTAATTCTTTGGAGATATCTAATTTGAAATGTACTGTTCCATCAATATCTACTCTCCTTTCTTTCTGTAGAATATTCAGCAAAGCACTTGGCCAAAAAGAATAAGGTGACTAACTTTTGGCCAAGAGAGATGAGCATGAGGACAGCTACAACCTCCGGCCATGTCATTAAAGGGAAAGAGTGTTTCTTGTTCTTTCCCATTTCCTCCTTCCTGGTTGGAATGCAGATATGTGGTGCGCCATCTTGATTCGTCCCAGTGAGGGCAATGCCCTTCACATGGTAAACAAGACAGAATTAACTTTGGGTCCCTCCTGATGACTTGTAGACAGAGCCACTCCGACATTAGTAAGACAAAGATAGACCTCTCTCTTGTGCTTATTATGTTATTTTCGGTCTCTCTCACATACAGGTGTATTTATAACAAATACAGAGAAGTTAATCCTTGTGTATTTCCACAGATTTTTCACTTGGAAAATTCAGAAAGCAATCACATTCTAATGTGGTGACTTGTCTATGCCAATACTTTTGGTGATTAAAAAGTTATTTCTTCAGTCATACTCTTTTTTTTACCTCTAAATCTGATTTCATTTCCCTTATCGGAGTCAGCTTCTAATGTTATTGAACCATATTTAAGTCTTAAAATCACACAGCACTATGCTTTTGAAGATAAGCATTCACAAATGCTCCCTACCCACGTTTCCTAATTGTCTCTAGGTGTGCGGCTGATAACATATAGGATTATTCTGTCCACTATAATATTGAGATACCTTCTACTCTCCCTGCTCGTTTACCTTTGCTCCCAGAAATGATGGGTAATTGTAAAACCTAAACAAAGCTCAAGAAACAAATGCAAGGAGATCTACAGATAGCACACTAACTTTTATTCTTGAGGGTCCTTCTGCCTTTACTTTCAAAAACTGGATAACTGCTTGGAATAAAAGAATGTCGTGACAGGTCATTAATTCCATGAATACGTATAATTCATCTTTTCGTGGAGGTCACAAAACATCTTTGAAAATCTCAAGAAAGCTATGGAAGTTCTATCCCTCAAAATATACACATCAATATATATCGTCACTTAACATACAATTCTGTGAAGCCACTTCACAGACTTCTGGAAGAGCAGATGTGAATTCCAGAGTAAACACCTAAACTTGACATTGATATAAATATCTATATCTATGTCTATTTCTATCACTATCTGTATATTTGTCTCCTGGATTTTTAATAAACATGGTATTTAATAAACTATTGTGTTCTCCTACTGACTTCCACTTATGTAGGATAATAAAGGTGATAAAAGCAGTAAGAGGAGCAAAACTACCCATATTGATGACCTCCTACGCACTGGGTACTAAACACTTTTTGTCCTATTTGCCCTTCAAAATAAGTCTCTTATACAGGTGGTTTACAGACAGCATATCTGAAGCATAGACAGTTTGTATCACTGGTCAAAGGCCCCTCCCCCAAAATAGTGACATTTGAAACTAAAATCATTTAAAATGGAGCCAGAACTCAAAACTCCCTTATTATGTTGGATAAAATGAACCCTACTGGTTAATTTCACCTTCAAAACTTTATTTTCATTGAGGAATAACTTCCGTGGCATACAATGCACAGATTTTAAGGTTCAACAGGCTTTGGTAAACATAATCAAGACCAGGAGCATTTCCAACAAGCCCCCAAATTCTTTTTCGGTTAACCCACCTCCTCCTCCAAAGCCAAGCATTATCCTGAGTTTCATCACCGCATATTAGCTTTGACTGTTCCTGAATGTTATAGAAATGAAACTATTCAGTATGCCTTTTTTCTTTTTTTTGGTCTGGCTTCCTTTATCCCACAGGTTTGTAAGATCCATCCACATGGCTGTGTATATAGGCAGTCCGTTCCTTTCTATTGCTTACTGGTATTCCCATGCATAACACAATTCTTATTATCCTATTTGTTCTTAATGAACATTTGAGTCACATCTAATTTCGACTATTATGAGTAAACCTGCTAGGAGCATCTATGTTCACGTCTTTAAATAAACACAGGATTTCTTTCTTTCTTTCTTTTTTTTTTTTTTTTAATAAAAACTAGGAGTGACACTGCTGGGTTACAGACCAGGTGTATGTTTAATTTTGTAAGAAACTGCCAAACACATTTCTAAAATGGCTGTACTATTTTACATTCCCACCCGTAATACATGAGTGCTCTAGTGTGTGGATGACGTTGATATTCTCAGAGTTGTTTTTGTTCTGTTTTTAGTATTAGTTTTAGTGTTGGCCATTCTGGTGGCAGCAAGGTGGCATCTCATGCAGTTTTATTTGCTTTCCCTTGATGATGATGAGAGTGAGTACTCTTCACATGCTTATTTCTCTTTCGTATATTTTCCTTTGTGAAGTTTTCATTAAGTCTTCGATCTTTTCTTACTGGAATATGTCTTTTTATTATTGATTTGTAGGCATTCTTTCTTTATAAAACACAATATATACAAGATACTTATACACGTTTCCTTCTAGTTTGTGGCTTGGACTCTGATGATCAGAACTTTTAGTTCTGACAAAGTCAAATTTATCATTTTTTTCTTTTATAATTAGTGTTTTTTACACGCTAAGAAATCTTTGCTTGCCCTAACATCAAACGTATATACTATTATGTGCTTTTTTTCTTTTTTCTAAAAGCTTAATAGTTTTAACTTTTACATTTGTATTTTTGATTCTGTTTAATTTTTATGTATGTTGAGAGGTAAGGGTTGAGGTTCATTTTTTTTTTTTTTAATACAGATATACAGTTGTCTAAGCAATACAGGTTGAAAAGACTTTCCTAACCCTACTGAATTATCTTGGGGCCTTTGTAGAAAATCAGTTGACGTGTGTGGGCCATGGCCATTTCTAGACTCCTTATTCTATATCATTGATCTCTTTTTCTATCTGTATGCCAATGTGATAGTCTCTCAATTACTGTAGCTTTATAATAGGTCCTGAAATCTGGGATTGTAAATCCTCCAAGAATATTTTCCTTTATTAAGATTGTTTGGCTACTGGCTGTTTTAGGTCAACTGCATTTTCATATAAAATTTAGAATCAGTTCTACAATCTCTGCACAAGAAAGTCTTGGGAGTTCGACCGGGATTGCACTGAATCTGTAGATGGATTGGAGAACTGACATAGTGATGTCTACCAGGGAAGCTGCTTCGTGTCTCATTCGTGTCTCATTCAGACACACAGGATCCAAATCGGCCACACTTGGTACCAGTCTATGCAAAAGGATTTAGATCAGGCAAGAACTTGTCAGCAGGGTATAGTCCTGCTCAAAGTAGAACTATATCTATCTAAATAGCCATCCAGGAATGACTGTCTTTGATCTAAGTGGTGACGGCTGAGGTGAAAGGAGCCACAATCCCCACTGTAGACGTGAGGTTCACCTTCCTTAGAAGCCCTGTGCACACAGGAGCCAATGTCTCTCGTAATAACTTCATAGACAGTTTCCAGGGCTCCTTCAAGAGATATGTCACCCAAAAGTTAAGACCTTCCACCAGTAATTTACAATACTGCCAGGCAGAGGCAGTAAGCTAATTGCTGGGGTTACGATTATCACATCGTTGATGTTTCACCTTTTTCACATTTCCAAGGAAGCAGAGCTAGAAAACTTTGTAGAAATCTCACAATTTTTTATTTCTAATAAAGGTTTATTGTAGATGAACAGATGCATGCTCTGTTTTGAGAACAAATGCAGACTCCAACACAGAAGGAGAAAGGATTTTGTTAAAAATGCACTCAAAAACAAATTAGTAAAATTAAGTCTTTCCAACTATGAGCAAGTTAAATTTCTCCAGTCATTTATAGCTTCTTTCATTTCTTTCAGCAATGTCTTGAAATGTTCAGGGTCAAAGTCACATATATATTTTGTTCAATTTATTACTAAGTAGTTATTATTTTGAGGTTATTTCAAAAGACATTGACAATTTAAGAATATCACAAGTGAAAAATTTCATTTACTTACCACTGCAATTTGTATTTCCTCATATATCATAAGCCCCCAAGTAACAGCTATTATTTTTGCTTTGGAGAGTTGATTATAATTTAAAGAATTTAAGAATAGAAAAAAATAGTGATTTTCACATACATTTACATTTCTCATGTTCTTCACTCCTTTCCAAAGATCAAACTTTCTAAAAGGTATTATTCTCCTTATGCTTACAGAATTCCCTCTGTCATTTCCTCCAGCGCAAGTTTGTTGAGATGAGTTCTCCCAAGTTCCATGTTCATTTTTGAAGTATATTGTGTTAGTCAGGGTCCTCCAGAGAAAGAGACCAATAGGATATGTGTATGTATATGAGATTTATTGTGAGGGATCAGCTCATACAGTTATGGAAGCTGAGAAATCCCATCATCTGCCATCTGTGAACTGGAGGCCCAGGAAAGTTGGTGGTAGAATTCCAGTCCAAACCTGTAGGCCTGAGAACCAGGGGAGCCCAGCTCAAGTTCAAAGACTTGAGAACCTAGAGAGGCCAACAGTTCAAGTCCTGGTTCAAATTCCAAGGCCTCAGAAGCAGGAGCATCAATGTTTGAGGGCAGGAGATCTCAGATAAAGAAGCAAGCACAGTCTCCCTTCCCCCACCCTTTTCTTCTATTTGGGTCCTGGAGGAATAGTATGATGCCCACCCACAGTGGCCAGGGCTATCTCTGTTACTCACAGCCTACTGATTCAAATGCGATATCTTTCAGAAACACCCTCACAGTCACACCCAGCAGACAACTTTTATCAGCTTTCTGAACATCCCTTAGTCCAATCAAGTTGACACAGAAAATGAACCATCACAGATATTTCTTCTGGATCTAGAATTCAAGATTTACGGGTTTTCTTACCCTTTTTTCTTTTCTTCTTTTCCAATTCAGCATTTTAAGGTTGTTTTATTGTTTCTCACATGAAGTCAGGCATGGCAGATCATGTCTTCCTCTTTTTTGTCTTTCTCACATCTCTCTTCTCTATCTATTTTCAATGTCTCATTTTCTTTGGTTTTCAGCAATGTGACCATGATATGCTTAGATACGCTTTTTTTTTTCTTACCCTGCTTGAGGGTCAGTAGGATTCTTTGATCTGGGAGGTACTGTTTTCATCATTTTAAAACATTTTTGCCATTATTTGTTCTACTACACTTTCAGCCTCTTTTTATCACTTCTCCCATTTTTGGAATCTAAGTAGACAAATGTTATGCAACTTGTTATTATTTCACAGCTTTTTAAGGTTTTGCTCAGCTTTCTCAATCATCTGGGCTTCAGTTAGTTGATTCCTATTTGCCTTTCCTTAAGCTCATTGATCAAAGGATCTGTTAAGTCCAACATGCTGCTAACCCCATCTAATAAATTTGTGACTTTAAATATTGCATTTTTCAGTTCTAAATTCCCATTTAGTCATTTTTAAGCGTTTTTGTATCTCTCCTGAATATAACATAATAAAAAACCTAAGTGATATAGAAATCAGAGAACCTAGGTTTTAGAATATAGAGAATACCTGTTATTTTTACCAGCCATCCATTCTCTTTTTGGTAATCGCAGTTTTACTTTGGGGAGTTGCCTTTTTCCCATTTGATACAGGCTCACGCTGCCTCAAAAAGCAATCGGTGACTTACATTCTCCTGAGCATGTTGATTGGTTTAGGGCTGGGTTCATGTTCCATTCAGAACCACTGAGACGTGAAAAGATTTTCTATAGGAATCCTGGGAAGGAGCATCTTATTCTTGTGGAACTTTAACCCAGGAGTCTGAAAAGTCTGAAACTGCTGAAACCACTTTGCTGCCATCATGAGATTATCAACCTCCTGGAGCCAATTTGAGCTACGGCTTGAAGACCGTCCAGGGGAAGCTGGATACACAACATCAAGCCTCAACTTTACCTATGTTATATGAGGCAATAAATACCATTAGACCTTATGCCAATGGAGACCAGGCTACTGGTAGCTCTGTTACCAGTTGAATTTAGGCCAGAGCTTTGCAAGTGGCGTATTATGAAATGTGTCATAAATGAGTGAAAACTATTTTTAGCTCTTAATCTTTCAGCCTTCAGGAGGGCCAGAAAAGGACTAAGGTCACTGGAGACCCTGGGCTGGTCAGCTTTAGTTACTAATAGTCTCAAAAGAGCACCAAACTTTGTCGTATGCATATCATTACCTTCCATCTGTGCACTGCTATGAAAATGTTTGGAAAGCATTGCCTTAAGCAAACCACTTAGTATGTCTAACTTCATTTTTATAATTTGAAAAATGAGAAAGATATCTTTAATAGATTTTAACCTGTACGATTTTACAACTCTACATTGTCAATTCTGTCTGCAAAATTCCAATAGCAAAGTCCAAAACCATATTGTACAACCATGAGGGAAAATGACTTGTGTCAACACGGAAAGAAACAAATGGGAAGGCATAGCTAACAAAAGGAGAAACATGACGCGTAACCCTGGAAAACACAGGGGCACTAGAGATGAGTTTGCAGAAAAATAACTCTATTCAATAAAATGGATTGGTGCCCTTCATCTGAAACCGAGATGGTTTGTGGTAGTACCCAGTTTTAAGAAAATTCTACACCCCAAACTCCAAACTTGCCAAAATAGATGCTGAGTCTAAAGGCCGATCAATGCTCAAGATTCCATCACTTGACTAATACCCACCCATTTTTAATAATCGCATTCACAGGTGTAAAACAATTGTCTGAAGTTGCAAAAAAAATTTAAAAAAAGGCAACAGCATTCAGATAGTCTATTGCATAAGGCAAAGCACAGTCTGAATGTGGGCGTGTCAAATTTCATACAGAAAGACACACTATATTAATGCTGGAAGAGATCTCAATCCATCCTCTAGTTCAACTCTGTCATTTTAAAGATGAGAAAGACCATTCTAAATCTGATCATTTTCTGATGAGTCAAATAGATTCTTTGGCCACAACACCTTCTACCATGGTCGTCTAATTTGAGGTGCACACGCTGTAAGAGATCCCATATTGTGAACCCAAGGGCTCCTTGGGAAATAAACAGCATGTCCTATTTCTCTGGACCATTTAGCTCTAGCCAGTCAGAGAATCATTATTTAAGTTGACATCTTTGTTTAATCTTCTTCTGATGCTAGGATACATCCTGCAGGGAATCAGATAAAAAAGATGGAGCACAAAAAGGGGTTATAAGATAACAGCACAGTTGGTGGTACCAGTGCCTGTTCACTTTTCTCAGAGATAAAGACATTGTTTCCATCCCATTTCACTGAAGTTATAAAAAAGTTCCATAGGTAAAAACCAAGGATTTCAGCAGGGGATACAGGAAAAAAAAAAAAAAAAAAAAGGTGTAGTGATTGTCACTGCATGCCAGCACTGCTGAGAAACTTTCTCCCAAGGCATGATGACAGAGCTGGGACCCCCGAAGGCTGGCAGATCTCTGAAATGTTCTAACATGCAGCACACACATCCGTGTATAAATAGAAATCTGGAGAGGCGCCCTGGAAAGCTGGTGAGAGGAACCACATGACTTAGCCGGCACATCTGAAGTACCACCAGCTTCCTACGTTCCCCATTTTTCATGCTGATAGAAGGTTGGAATGGCTTTAGAAATTCAGGATCAGCTCCTCATCTGTTCACGCCTTCACTCACCAGCTCATCCAAGTGTTCAGTCTGGTATTTAGCCCAGCATCTAGCTTGGAGTAGGTAAACAGTCTATCCTGACTGAGTATGTTTAACACAGAAGTAAATAGTCTTGCCTTTAAGTTTTCCTTTTCCTTGCTTGATCTCAGGCTTATGGGATGGTCTTAGGAATTGCACAATTTTTAAAAACTCCTCATTTAAACTTGAATAAGCAGTATCTTCTGTAGATAACCAGTAATGCCAATTATGAGTATTAAATGAATTGATATGTATAAATCATTCAAAATAGGGCATGGCACATAGATAAGCATTCACAATAAAGATAATCATAATTATAATTATTACTGACTGCTAGTACTACTACTATTATCATTTATATGTTTGTAATCCATATAGATACCTTCATTCACGTTCCACGTGGAAGTCAAAAACAAAACCTTTCTGATCAGATGAAGTCGTGTCCTATGTTGTTCATTGATTAAGGCCTTCTCGAATTTGAGATTAATTGAGGAAGGTCAACACTAAAGCACACCTTGGCTGAATGGCATTTTCATTAATTCAACCACCATACGCTGATGACTTACGCACCAAGCGCTGTGTTAAGAACCATTTGAGAAGGAATGAATGAAGGGATAAGCGGTCTGAGGTGAGACGGAAATTTTCCTGAAAAGCCACGCAAAAATATCAAACAGATTTTTTTATTTTGTTGTTTTGAACATCCTGTATCAACGTTAGAAGTGGGAGACGTAGGTTGCTAATGGATATTTCCGGTTTGAGGGCTGAGTGAGATACACGGTCCTTCTTACAAGCTAGATCGTCGGTATATGCCAACATTTAACCATCTGTTAGCAGTTATATATGATTATTAATTATATATAATTCCCTCATTCATATTTCAAACTAGTTGAATGTCGTCTTGCAAATATAAAAATTTTTGAGGTCACAAACTGTAAGTCGGTGGGCTAAAATTAATCCCAATATATTTATTTGGTGCACCTTAAAATTGGCAGCTTTAAGATTTAAAAATAACACATGTCTAGATGGTTTAAAAAATTCCAGGATGTGGCAGTAGGGGGCCTGCATGGCCACCATCAGCTGGAGAGGAATAGCAGCTCCCTTACGTATGAAAGGTTTGTCCTCCCCAGGGTGTCAGAGTCCCACTAACCACCCCATGAATGTGCAAGCACTTTCTCACTTCACTTCTTGTATTACTCGCTCAGTCCGTCCAAGCACTGAAGGCTGGGACCTCTGCCCTATATCCATAGATCTCTAACACACCCCCAGAAGGTTACGATGCACTGCAAAGTTAATGAAGCTTTAGTTCAAGGCCTCTCACTAACACAGCTCCTTGCAAGGTCCTCTACCTAATTTTGTATCTGTATCAATATGTATATCAGTATCGATATGTATTTTAAGAGGCCTCCCACCACTAGAAATAAGTTTCAGTTCCATACCACCTAGATCTGCCTCTGCTGTCTCTAAGAGATTGTCAAACCAGAATGAAAAACCAACAAACCAAAAAACCACCAAAAAACACACATGCTAAAAGACTGCTGCCACTCCTAACTCATGGGTGTTTGTTGAAATCCACTGGGAAGAGTGGATATCTGCTCTTGTTGGACATTATCTCTAGTAGAAGATGGAGAATTAATTGATAAAATGATAGAGTGTCTTTACTCAGGGTCCTTGTTAAAACCTAGGGGATTGCTTGCAGCCAAAAGTAATTGAAAATGTGATCAAAAGTAACAGCCAGGCTACTTGGTACAATGTGTGATGCTCTGATTTCAGAAGAAGGGCAGAACTAACTTACGAATTAAAGCCTTGAGAGAAAACCGTGATGCTGAAAGAAGTAGAACAAAGCCTTAACCCCTATGTTTCCTGCTCTCGGACCCAGGCTTTCAGAAAACCAGTTAAATATACGGTATCTTTTGAGAGTCTTCAGGAAAATTTTACAGATCAAAAATCTTTTTTTTTTTTTTTTAATTTTTTTGGGGGTACACCAAGTTCACAAAAATGTCTCTTATCCATAGTGTCCAGGGCCTGAAATTACTTTCTTAAGAGACAGTGGTGATGAGTTATGGACATTTAGGAGGATGTCTATAGAAACTGCAAATGCTAGGAAGGAGGCCTCCCCAAGTAGAAACAGAAGGTTAAGTCTTAGGAAGGTTCAGCCTCAGTTGAACTCCACAAAATCTGGAAATCAAGCCAAAGCAGCAAGAAGCCAAAATAAAGGCAGAACTGATACAGGAAAGTCAGTAACATAGATAGACTCCAGATCAGGGGTTCAGCAAACTATGGCCCACAGACCATTTGCCTGCTATTTAAATAAAGTTTCATTGGAACCGACACATCCATTCGTTCAGATGTAGACTATGGCTGTGTTTGCATTACAACAGACAGGAGTAGCTGTTACAGAAGTTGTGTGGTCCTTCGAGATAAAATCTGCCCACAGAGACTCCTGTTCAGATCACTGTTTGGCTTGAATTTTGATGGGAACGAGAAGGCACAGTGATAGAAGAAAAACTTCTTTTATTCAGAGCCTATTATATTCTGAATACTGTGCTACATGCCTGATGAAAGCTATTCGTTTCATACTCACAATCACTCTACAAGGTAGGATCAGTCATATTTTATTGAGGAGCAAATTACGGCATCAAGAAGAAGCAACTTTCCCCAAATTTGAAGAGTGCTGTGATTGACATCATTCTGATCCAGTCCTGTGGTGTGTGCTTTAATGCTTTAATTCTTTAATGCTGTGGGGTTGGATTTTGAAGGGAAGAAATGGGGTTTTATGGGTGTTTTTCTACCACCCGAGTAGCCCCAAAATGCAAAGGATAGAAAAAAGAGTAATTATCTACCAGACATCCTACAGGATTCCCAGCAAGGACTGCTTAAAGTTGAGGGTTTCTTAAGACAACTGCTATGCATCAACATCAGAAAGGGATGGGGGACAAGAGAAATGTCAAAAGGGAAAGGACAGGGGCTTCTGGCTTTTGCTCAAATTCTGGCATTGCCCCTTAATGACCTAGTGACTGGGGCAAGAAGCCTCCTCTGAGCTCCAGTTTCCTGATCTGTGAATGGAGATAAGATACTGTCCTCTGAAATTCATTGAGGATCAAATGAGTTAACTTTGGTCCTCACAGGCTTGTACATAAAGAAGTACTTAATTTCTTCCTTTTTTTTTAAATAACAGCATCAGTGCCCTAGGCAATTGAAGAAGGAAACAGAAATGAGGCAGAGAGTTCCCTATATCAGATAGCTGTTGCTGTGTAACAAACCACCCCAAAGCACAGTGGTTTGAAACAGTATGCATTTATTGTGGCTCAGGAATCTAGGAGTGGTTTTGCCAATTTGGGCCAGGCATGGCTGACCTTTTAGGGCTGAATCGTGGGTCTGCAGTCAGCTGGGTCAGAGGCTGGGGCTCGATGTTCTAGGAAAGGTGTCACTCATCTGTCTAGTGATTAGCTGGCTCTTGGCTGTGGTAAGTGTAGTAAGTGAGCCCTGGATCTCTTACCATTTACGAGGCCAACCTAAGCTTCTTGGTAAGGAATCTGGACAGAGTTCAAAGACAGAAAGCAAAAGGAGGTAAGGCCTCTTGACAGCTAGATTGGAAGCTAGCATACTGCCTATTTCCAACACATTCTAACGGTCAAAACAAGTCACCAGGGCAGCTCATATTCAAGCAGCAGTAAAAATTCTATCCCTTGATAAGAGTTGCTGTCAAGTCATATTGCCTGGGGCACAGATATAGAAAGGCATGAAAAACTAAGACTACAATCAATCCACCGCACCTCCTTCTTGTGGGAAAGGAGAAACAATAATATTCATCCACATTTGTAGTAAAGATAAAATGAGACAAAGTATTTAAAAAATCTAGAGCATTCTTTGGCACATTCGTAGGCACCTAGGAAGTAAATCTTGGTCCCTTTGCTGTATCGATCTCATTTATGCACTATAATTTAATCAAACATTTTCTAAATAGGTTGTATTTTTTCTTTCAAAGAAATTCTGAGCTCCAGATATACTTAATTCTGGGTGAGGAACAAATTATATGTATGTTATATTCTCATCGCATTGAGAAATGATGAATATTATCCGTGTAGGCAGCTCAAAAATAGGCTATGTTTCTGTTGTGAGTTGAATGCATTTGCATCTTCCCTGTGACACTTTACAGAAGCAAGATGTAAATGCGTGATGAGGAATGTGCTGCCACTTGCTGTAAAGGATCCTCTCGGTGGCTTAGGTCGAATGTCTGGAGGTGTGGGTGTAACTCTGCCTCACAGTCGTTGAGGACTGGAGACAAAGCCCGGTCAGTATTTGAGCAGCGTGGGCAGCCCAGAAGTGCTAATCAGTGCCGCCATCTGTATAGGTGGTGGCCAGGTTCCGAGGATAAACATGCCTTCAGAGAAGCTTAAGAAGCAAAAGACTCTGTACCCACCCATGCACAGAGAACGCTGTACCAAATACAGTGAGTGACTTGGCTTACATATTAAGAGCCAAGACGTGCTATTTACAGGAGCAGAAAACTGCAGAGGCACAGTGCATGAAGGACTATGTACAAATCCCCAGGACACCCACATCTAAATGGAGAGGAAGGAAACCACCAGCTGCTCCTGCTGTTTATTGGCTGGTTGATCAGTAGCAATGAGCAAGGTAGCACAGGTTTAAGGTGCAAAGCTTTAAAACCTGGTTTTCTAACTTCAAGACTGGAAATTCTAATAAGGGAGGTGCTTCAATACTAATTAGGTATCAACGGGGATCTAGAACAGGACGACATACATAAATATTATGAAGCGTTCATTCTCATTACAGGCAATAAAAAGAAGGATGAATGTCATGTTATAGAGGCCGGTCCTAAGATGGGTCAAAGAAAAAAATACTTTAATGAGTTTAATGAAAGAATCTTTGATCTGGCTCCTTTCAAGAATATTAAGGAGTAAAGCAAAACATCATCTCTAATGAAGAGTATATGTTGGAAAAATGTCACAAATCTTTTACTGATCTTGACAAATTATGTTAACAAATTATCCCTCGATAATTATTTTGCAACCAAATAGTGTTCTGTAAACTAAAGAACATTTCCTCAAAACATAAAAAAAGATTATCTTTTGGTGTTGCCAGGAAAAAATATATGGAGAAATACCTTTTTTTTTTTTCCTGAGAAAGGTTACCACACTGTGTCATATGAAGAATCACCCTTGGATACTTGATACGTGTGTCATTAACAGACACTCGTTGAATGAAGATTTTACTGAGTGTGTTCTTATGGACTAGGCCCAGTGCTAAGTACTTTGTGAATATTATCACAGCCACACAAGGATCCTATCATATGGGTACCGTTGTTACTGGTTAGGAAACTGAGACCCAAAAAGGTAAGAAGCTCACCAGAAGTGGTACTGCTGTTAAGTGGTGGAGATGGGAACCCAAACCATGCAGGTGGAATCCACTTAACCACTCCCCTGCTTTCCCCAGTTGAAGGTATTTTTTAAAAATTTTTATTTATGTTGTAGTATAGTTGATTGAAGGTAATTACTAATACTAAAGAAGCAGATACACTTTTTTTTTTTTAAAAGAATATTTGTATTACAGGGCTTCCTAGGTGGCGCAGTGGTTGAGAATCCACCTGCCAATGCAGGGAACATGGGTTCGATCCCTGCTCCAGGAAGATCCCACATGCCGCGGAGCAACTAAGCCCGTGAGCCACAACTATTGAGCCCATGTGCTGTAACTACTGAAGCCCACGCACCTGGAGCCTGTGCTCCGCAACAAGAGAAGCCACGGCAATGAGGAGCCTGCACACCGCAGCAAAGAGTAACCCCCCACTCACCGCATCTGAAAAAAGAAAGCCCGCGCACAGCAAAAAAGACCCAACACAGCCAGTAAAATAAATAAATAAATTTATAAAAAAAAAAAAATATTTGTATTACAGATAGTTTTTTTCTTTTTTAAATTTATTTATTTACTTACTTATTTATTTATTATTTATTTTTATTGGCTGTGTTGGGTCTTTGTTGCTGTGCATGGGCTTTCCCTAGTTGCAGCAAGTGGGGGCTACTCTTTGCTGTGGTGCACAGGCTTCTAAGTACGGTGGCTTCTTATAGCTGTGGCTTCTCTTGTTGAGTAGCATGGGCTCTAAGTGTGCAGGCTTCAGTAATTGCAGCACGCGGACTCAGTAGTTGTGGCTCGCTGGCTCTAGAATGCAGGCTCAGTAGTTGTGGCGCACAGGCTTAGCTGCTCCATGGCATGTGGGATCTTCTGGGCCCAGGGATCACATCTGTGTCCCCTGCACTGGCAGGCAGATTCTTAACCACTGTGCTACCAGGGAAGTCCACAGGTATACTTTTTCTAACGAATCTCAGAATGCAAGTTAAAAGGTCAAATTTGGTTTTCACGTCTCAAAGTTATCTTCTTTTTTCAGAACTTTACTGAAACATTATTTCTGTCTCACCATGAGACATAACTTCATTTCCCTGGACCCCACTGTGATTTGCTTCAGGATTCCTTTTCTTTAGCTGTTATAAAGGTTTCTACTTTAAACATTTAAAACTGTGTTACAGACATTAAAGTATGGGGCAATTGACTTAGGACCCATGGGTAGAAATCGTAGGAAGAAAACTTAGCATGTTCTAAAGTCCTTAAAAATGCCATGAGTTGCTTTAGGATACTGTAAATTGCTCAAGAAAAGATGAGGCAGCCTCTCAAAAGGAATGCTGAGGATGAGAAGGTATTAAATAACAGCTGGGGTTGGGGTGGGGTGTAAGGATTCAAGATGGCCTCATTCCAGCCTAGAGATTCCATGGAAATCCTGTCAGTCACTGGGTTTACTCCCTGCAGTTTGGAGACATTTTGTAAAAGGAAGGTTCTGACTTGTTGAAAAGTCATGATCTTTGAGAACACTAAATTGAGCAGTTCTAGTCATTCGACACTTTTCTCTCCTTCGGGACAATGTCTCCCACGCAGTGGATACTCATTTAAGCGCCCATGGCTCTACTGCTTAGAGTTGGTACAATTACCAAAAGACCATAGCGTGTTTCAAAACTCCTATTACAAATTTTGTATTCTTCCTGCGCAGATTAAATAAGGTGGAAGGCTTTAAGAAACTTCATTTACAATAGCTCATACAATCTGGCACCATAATCATAACTTTGTATTCTTCTGTGAATCCTTATCCACACATTTTCCAGCAATTACAGCAGGGGTTCCTGCCCGCTGTATTAGAGGATTAGTCACTGATGTTTAATCAGGGGAAGGATCATAATGAATCAAAGTGCCCATTTAGAAGAACTTGCCAGTGGTCAGGAAGACTTTTTAGCCTTCTGACAAATCTTATCTTGGAAAGCTGCAATAAGCAGATTAAGCAAATTGGGCTTTCTCAATTCAAAATGTAATTCTCTAACTTCAGTTACAAAGTTTCCAGAATTCTAAACTAGGACATATATATTCTAGTCTCTATTTCAAGAACATATAATCGGATTCTGAAGGAAAAAAAAAAAAAAAGATCTGAACGAAAACTTGGTAACAGCTTTAAATTTATTCAACACAATTGTTTTAACATTGCTCTCCCTAGAGTTGTGCAAATAAGGAAGAGTCTGTATTCAGACAGGCTCTTAATGTACTGAGCAATCCCATTAGGGTACTCATAAGTATCCACAAATATCTGGATATCACCATCATCTGTCATGGCAAGGACTCGGCAAGGAGCCACCTAGAAGAGATCCTGATAGGTCGGCTAGGTCAGGAGGCCTGGAAGTCCAGCCTCAGCAACCAAAATTCAGTCCATCAGGCCTTGAGTTAGAATCTTAATTCTGCTTCTTAGTAGAATCTGCAAAATGTTGCTAATAAAAGCAGCTACTGCAATCAGGTAATTGAGTGGAAAGACTGAACTATAACTTACAAAACACTCAACACAGTGTAAATGCCCCCAAATAGTAGCTTTTCATCACATACTGTAAAAGAGCCCCCAGCCATCTCCCAGGAATCACAAGGCATTCAAAAGGATGCTGATGGATTGACATCCCTACCAAACAAACTGACTCTGAGCAACCTCTTCCCCTTTTACACTTCTCTTCCCATCCTCTGATATTTCAGTCCATTGTCTCCCACTTCCATCTAGATTGTTCTCACCTGGTCTGGTTCAGAAGACGTTTACAGTGGGCGTAAGGGAATATAAATGCTCAGACTCTTTCTACTTTTTGTCATACCTCTGCCCCAACTTCCATGATAAAAAGCTCAGTCTGTAATGATGAGTATATGTCATTATACACTTGTCCAGACTCATAGAATGTACACTATTGGAATGAATCGTCATGGAAACTATGGACTTTGGGTGATGATAACGCTGTCAGTGTAGGTGCATAAATTGTAATGAATGTACCACTTTGGTGGGGGATGTTGATAATTGGGGAGGCTGCGCACGTGTGGGGGCAGGGGGTCGACGGGACGTTACACCTTCTCAGCCTTGCTGCGAACCTAAAACTTATCTAAAAAAAGTCTTAAAATTTAAAAAAAGGCATTAATAAAATAAGGGAAAAAAAGCTCAGTCTGATTTTGAAAAGGTGCCCCATGTTTTGTGAAAAATTGATGTATATTTTGACTCAGTCCAAAGCCAACATTGTGAATTTGACTTTTTACAAGATCTGAGTGAGAAAAGATGTTGGAAGAGACGCTTCCCATATACAGGAGAGAGCTTTTTCATGTCTCTGTACTGCGCACATGTGCTGTTTCTCCCTTCTGTAACATCATTTCTTGAAACTCCTACTCAGGCGTGAAAAGGCATCTCAAATGCGATCTCATTCAGAGTCTTTCCTTTCCTGCTTCCCCAGAGTTAATCACTTAATTCTCTGTCCAACTTGATTACCTTTAATACACTCTGTTCAGTGCACTGTTGTAGTTATTTGTTCACACCTCTCTCCCCCAGCAGCTCACATGGGCTTGGGATTCCTTCGTACTGTGGGCACTTAATGCAGTGCCCGCTATAAACCGGGTCCTCATAAATGTCGAACTGAGGCACTGACCCACTAGAGGGCAGTATTAATGGGGTAGATTTAGAGCTGGGCTGCCTGATTAAATCCCTATCTGCCTCTTCCTCATTGGGGGATCTTGAGCTATTACTCAAATAGTAAATGCCTTAGTTTTCCCATCTGTAAACAGATAACCATATCTATCGCACAGAGATGTTGTAGGATTAAATAAATCGGTGTATGGAAAGCCCTCAGTGCAATGCCTCCCACGTGCTAAGTATTCAATAAATGCCCCCTGTTACGATGACTGTAGGTGTTGTTATGGTGACTTGCCTCTACAGATCTGTCACGTCACAGCCCAGGAACATCCCAGTAAGGATGCTTTCATTGGTTAGCCTTGGAATTTGGCCAGTACAAAAAGTGATCCAGAGTGAAAAAAATACACTCCCAATTAAAAAAAAAAATGACTTCAGACAAAAATATTTTAGAATGCCATCTGTTCATATGTTCCTATGGCCAATTTGATGAAATTCTAAAGAAACATTTAAGTGCTGATATTGTTTTATCAGACACCTTTCGATTGGGTGTTGAGTTTATTGGAATAATCTTTTCAGGACACATGTTCTTTGGATAGAGGATGTACACAACAAGAAAACTGACTGAAATCCAAGAATCACTAACCCACCTGCCAGATGCTTAATTCAGTGCCCAGGCCTCACTCCTAGAACCTTCCAAAGGAGGGGTGACATCTAGATTTTTTTTCCTGCAGTACTGCCACCCATAACCCTCCTCTTTTCCTCTAGCTGTCTTCTCACTCCCCACTTCCCTCCTCATAATATACACACACACACACACACACAAAATTTGTAATAACTCCAGGTTTACGCCTATTGGCTGGGCAGTTTTTCAGTGCTACTATGAATAAAGGAATGGATAGGTGGGTGTAAATGCTGTTTCTCGTGGTCCAGTTGAGGTGGTAATGACCTATATCACCATCTCCCCACGGCAAGATTCGTAAATAGACCAAAAGGGTCTTAAGCAATAACTGCTTCCCAGAATTACTCCTACATTCACAACCCTGATTCACTCCATTATTTTCGCCCTGAGGCATGCTTAATGCTGTCTGCAAAAATTTCTTAACACATCATATTTTAAGCTTTTTCAGATTGTTGTCTATTCACAAATGCTGTTCAGAAAAAAAAATGTTCTTATACAAACAAAATCTCTTTGAAAGCTCCTTTAAGCCACTGGCCCGTATCCAGTTTCTAATCTACGGCCGAGTTTCTCCTTACCTTCTACACTGCTCTCACTGATTTCAGAGAACGCCAGACGTTTATGAGAAGAATCAAAATTATGCCAAATGCCTCCTACTAAAAAACAAACCTTCGCTCTGAGTTGAACACTAAGGAGCAGTTCTGGCACACACTTAATCAGAAGAGCAACCTGGGGACCCTGGACAGGGGATGTGAGAACCCAGCACTGTGTCATCTTGCCTGCTCTTAAGATACATAGCACCTCAAACCAATAAGCATCTCCATGGCGTCTTTTATGTTAGTTTTCAGTTCCTTCCAAGTGTTGGGTATGACATTTTGTTTCCATCCTAAAATGTGTGAACATGAATTTATTTCACTGTTAACGTAATCAATTTGAGTAGGTCACTTCTTTCCTACATGAGGGTTCAAGTACAAGTTGGGAAATTGCTGACCCGTGAAGTCTGGAAACGCAAGGAGGCATTAAATACCTGTCACCAGGATAAAACTGTGTCTAGGGTGAGCTTGAGGAAGGGAAGAAGCTCACTTGTTGTCTGTCTCTCTCACTGTTATTTTTCTTCTTCAGAGAATATTTACCATAAAAATCCATCTACTCTTCAATATTTTCGCATCATATTCAAACCACCTCAACATTTTTCA
This sequence comes from Hippopotamus amphibius kiboko, assembly GCF_030028045.1. Taxonomy (NCBI): domain Eukaryota; kingdom Metazoa; phylum Chordata; class Mammalia; order Artiodactyla; family Hippopotamidae; genus Hippopotamus; species Hippopotamus amphibius. The sequence continues at coordinate 8,963,808 of NC_080198.1, forward strand.
AAATTCTATTGAGTCTGCTAAATAGAGTAGTGGATAAATGACCAGTATCTTCATATGTAGGTGAGTGACGGTTTACAGAACACTCACAGAGTGCTTGGGTTTGAACCTTAGCTCTGCCACTTCTACATGTAAGATGTTGGACAAGTTTCTTAATTCTCTGTGTCTCAGTTCCCTTAGCTATAACATGGAAATAATAATGTCTACCTCACAGGGCTGTTGTGAAGATTAAATGAATGAATACATGTACATGTTTAAATCAATGCTTCTTAGATAGTTAATGGTCGGACTTCCCTGGTGGTACAGTGGTTAAGAATCTGCCTGCCAATGCAAAGGACACGGGTTCGACCCCTGGTCCAGGAAGATCCCACATGCTGCGGAGCAACTGAGGCCATGTGCCACAACTACTGAGCCTGCACTCTAGAGCCCACAAGCCACAGCTATTGAGCCCACATGCCGCAACTACTGAAGCCCATGCGCCTAGAGCCTGTGCTCCACAAAATGAGAAGCCCACGCACTGCAACGAAGAGTAGCCCCTGCTTACCAAAACTAGAGAAAGCTCACGTGCAGCAACGAAGGGCCAATGCAGCATCCACCCCCCCCAAAAAAAAAAAAGATACTCAATGCTCAAAAAGTTACCTATGGTAAAAATATTTCTATAGAGTAACCTTTTGTCTCTCTCCTTTTTCTGTTTTACTGTCATAACTTTTAATGCTAGAAGGTAAACACAAGACCATGCATTCCCCCACACCACCCCTCAGATTAATAATTAAGGCCAGGAATATTAGGGAACCTCTTCTAAGGGGTTTTATAGTCAATCACAATGACATCAGGGAAAGTACTCAATCTACTTATTCTCACTTTCCACTGCACGATGCTATGAAGGATTAAAAGAAGATCCTGAATTTTTTCCTTCTGGATAAAAATACACATTCACTACCGTGTCCACATTTGTCAAATTTTTAAATACAACTATTAATACCTCACCCCAATCAATAGGTGGTTGATGAAATCTTCCTCTCGTTATCAAAGCTACTATTCTTTCCCATTCTAGACCCCCAAATCATTAACTATCAGTATTATCCACACTGAGAAAGCTGAGACATGGAAATATTAGGTAATAACACACACTTGGTAGCAGAGCCATGGGTCAAACCCAGAACACTTGATCCTAAATCCTCTGAGCCTCTTGTGGAAGGGACTCTGCCATGAGAACGCAGAACATGGCTCTGGAGTCCTCTGTTACTCTTGCCTGTGGAATGTCCATTTCCATTTCTTTTGGGAACAGCCCCTCAGATTATGATTTGGGAAACTACCCCTCTCCCACCGGACACATTCTTAGTAGGAGTGCTGTACGTGGGGCCCTCACGATGCCCTCTGCTCCTGTGCAAAGGATGGAAACATGACCCAAGCTAATCATTCACCCTTGCCCAAGAATTTAATTTTTCTTTCAAACAATGCAACATTTGGAGGAAATTCTCAAAGGTTCCTTAAACAAGGGAACAAGACTGGACTCCTGAAGATGTTATGTCCTGAAAGTCTTAAATCCTGCTTCCCCACTAGTAAATTTGTTTTTTGTTAGTGTTAACTAGAATCAGTATCTATTTCTTACTGCCAAAAAACTATAACATACATACCTGGCCATTCACCTTAAATATAGCTGTACTGAATACCTGCTCTGTTATTTATTGATATGACATCCAGCACTGACCTATCCCCCCTTAGGTTATCAGCACGTCTCCTCACCTATTCTTTTTTTTTTTAAATAATTAATTTTATTTATTTATTTATTTATTGGCTGTGTTGGGTCCTCGTTGCTGCACACAGGCTTTCTCTTGTTGCGGTGAACGGGGGCTACTCCTCATTGCAGTGTGTGGGTTCCTCATTGCCGTGGCTTCTCTTGTTTTGGAGCATGGGCTCTACGCGCAAGGGCTTCAGTAGTTGTGGCATGTGGGCTCAATAGTTGTGGCACATGGGCTTAGTTGCTCCGCGGCATGTGGGATCTTCCCAGACCAAGGCTCAAACCCACATCCCCTGCATTGGCAGGCGGATTCTTAGCCACTGTGCCACTTAGGAAGTCCCTCTCCTCACCTATTCTTGGTCCTTGTGCCTCAGTTTTGATTGGCCTCACCAACAAGTCCTGGGGTTGGGCGTTCCTAGCACTAAACTCCCCGCATCACAGTTACAAGCTCAGTGATGCTTGTAACTGTGATGGGGGAACATGAGACAAATTTGTAACATCAGAGCTAAACACAGGCATTTTTTTAGGAACAAATTAGGAAGGTATACCTTTCTGGTCACTTTGTAAAAGGAGTGACTGAGTGAAGACTGTTCATTGTAAAGTACACGTAAGACAAAGGAAGAGACCTAATTCTGACAGTGTTGGAGCCCAGGGGTCCAATGAGCCCTAGAGCAAGGAACCACCTTGGATTTTTGTGTTATCTAAGAAATTATGTTGCCTATCTTTCTCTTTTTATGAGTTGCATTTCTGTCACTTACAAGCAGAAGAGTCTTAGGCGGTATGACAGCCAATGACAACTTCTCCTGCGATGTGGTTCCACAATAACCAACACGTGGCAGCAATGCCACCCTTTAATGCCTTTCAGGAATAGCTGGAACTTAAAAAAATAGCTCCCATTCATTGAGTTCTTATTTTGTATTTTTTTCAGTGGTAAGCATTTTATTTTGCCATTTCATTTTGAGAGTAGTAACATCCACAGAAGGAAGGTAGTGTTATTATTCTCATTATGTAGATGAGGATTTCAAAGGAGAGAATAGTTCGATATTTTATTCAGAGCTGTACTGAAACAAGATGGGCATGGGACAGTGTCCTAGGGCTCTGTGAACTCAATGACTCTACTTTCTATGGGACAACACAGTGAATTAAATGGGGGAAAAAATGTCAGACACAGCAGGGTAGGCACTGCAGAGGCAACAGCTACTCCATTACCTGCTAGAACTCTAACAACCACATTGTACAGAGTTGCCCAGTTATTCTAGGATAAGTGATTTCCCTTTATTTCCAAATGCCTGAATTATGAACATTTATTCAATGTGGATTGAATTCTTGTGATTTCCCATGGATTAGTGTAAGTGGTAAAATTACAAATGGTAAAGGTATTCCAAAAAGAAATTATTATATCTAATACAGAAGATGATTAATATATGACAAAATAAGACTTCTACAGTTAAATAGGCTGAATACTGCAAGAGACACCTTAATTAATATTAAAATAATTTAAATAAAATTACAACCAAATACTACAGTTGGAATCTCTTTTCTTTTAATCATCGCTAGATAATTCCTTAACTTCCAGCAAGTCTCAGTTAAATCAGAATGCCCTTGAGAATGCCCTTCGAATATGCTTAATGATAAGTGAAATTTATTTATGGGAACAAATTAGAGCAGTGCCACTCTTAGGCTTTGTGTGGTTTGATCCTGAAACAAATGTTTGTGATGAAATAATAAAAACCCTTAAAATAGAGTTTTATTATCATGCAAATTCCCCCAGTACAGACTATAGAGTGTAACACAGCATGAGGACTTTCACAAAAACAAAGTAGATAAATGAGGGAATTCGCTGAACATAATGAAGAACAGGGAAGGAAGCTCTTGTTTTATGTAGTTTCAAAGAGAAAATGCAAACTTTTCTGAATTACCTTCTGTTTTGAATATACCCTAAGGTGATCTGATGATCTGAAGCCTTGTATAATCCCCTCCCCTTAAGTGCAGGCGGATCCTTTTAATCAGTAGACTAGGGCATAGTTAAGAGGATATCACTCGTGATTATATTTTATAGGACTCCATCTCAGCAAACTGGAGTGAGAGAGACTCTTCAGCTGCCCTTGAAGAAGCAATAAGCATGGAGAGGGACTGTGGTAGGCCTCTAGGACCCACAGTGGCCTCTAGCTGACAGCCAGTGAAAAGCCAGGACTCTCAGCCACAAAGCAACAAGGAAATGAATCCTGCCATTAACTTCAATGAACTTAGAATTGGATTCTTCCCCAGTCAAGTCTCAGATGAGACTCCAGCCTGGGCTGACACCATGAGTGCAGACATGTAATTTTGCCCTGACTTGTAACTTGCAATGTCTGTGAGATAACAAATACGTGTTGATAAATTTATGGTAATTTGTGACACAGCAACAGAAGACTAATATACATTCTGTTCTGAAATTCATATTCTTTTATATGTTGGATGAGCCTTAGGACCTGACATAGGTACACAGCAAATATTTAACTAAGTAAGTGAATGTCATTTTTTTTTTGAAGTCATAATTGAGAATACTACCTTACCAATAGAAGGCACTGATACTTTTTATTTCAAAAAAGGCCATGAAGATCTTAGGGCATCATATAAACTTTCTAAACTGCTCACAATTGATTTTGTTATTCTCATAGAGACCCATATAAATAGTTACTACAAGTAGATTATCAGATGAAGTTGATATTCTACATACCATCTGTGAACTAATGTTTGAGTTTCAGAAATTCAGAACCTCCCATAAAATAGTTTATGGGACATCACTGTCATATAAATGAGATAAGTAAATATATGTGTTAATTTTTTAAAACCATTCTACATATGTTTAATCTACAAGCAAACTCATAATATACTAAGAAAATAATCACCTTGGTAATTTGGACACGTCTATTTCTAGTTAATTGATTCATTTAACACACAAAAGCAATTACACCAAATGCCGCTGTTTGAGTAGAAGCTGTAGTTACATATTGCTGAAAATGTTGTAAACTGGTATAAATATTTAGAAAAGCAATTTGAAAAGCCTGAATGAAGAATTTGATAGTAAAACTACCCTGTAGTACATTAATCCTACTGTTTCGTAAAATATATGTGAATAAAAAAGCCAAAAGTAACATTAAAATGAAAATATTAGTTCCGGTATTTTCTATGAAAGCAAAAAGAGTAATCTGCAATGTGAGTTAGCAAGGAAGTAGTATATATATTATGGTTCACAAACTATCTGAATATTATATTAAATAGCTATGAAATTAGAATGATCAAAGCTAAAGAAAATATTAAAATTTTAGTACACAACTTGTAATATACAAAGCACAACAGAAGGGCACATAGGGATGAGCAAACCTACTGAAGATGGGATGTATGAGATGTTTGACAGTTGGGAATAAATAGTGACTTCGGTACATGTACCCAATGTTCTGTATGACTTCTCCCCACCCCCCACACTACACACACTGCATCAAATACAAACCTATCATACTGTCAAAACTTTATAAACATGATTAAGGAAATGTACAGAGAGAAAAGTTCCTCCATAATTGTTGGCATTGAAAATATATCCCCAAACTTTGAGGTGCTTTGTTAGGATCAGTGGTTTGGAGGGCTAATTTAAAGAAATATAATTTGCCTAGTAAACACCCTCCAGTACTCTCTCTCTCCTTCTCTTACACTTAAAACATAGGGAAGAAAAAAATACTGGACAACAGGATTAGCCATGGAATCTTCAAGGACCACTACCTGTAACTATCTCCTATCCTCAAACAGCAGCTTTTGAATGTAGTTGCTCTAGGATGATCCAAGGCAAGAAAGACATCAAAGAGAAAGCCAATAAATAAACCCTGAGCCAAAAATAGAAGCAACAGGAAAGAGATCATGAAAAGCCACACTCTATAAAATAGAGGAAGACCAGGTGAAAAAAAGGTATAAAAATTAGATTACAGATCAGCTTTATCAACATAAAGAAGAAACCATGAAGAGATCAAATTCCTTTCCAGAGCAACCTGCCCATGCAGCTTCCTCCTAACAGACTTCCAGCTGGAAAATCCCTACAATGGCCATATGTATTTCTATTATTATCAGGCTGTGCATATTAAGATTCAACAAGAAAATTTCCAGAGTATGCTTGTGGGCAATGATATGGGCAAAGGGAGTTTTCTTGCCATGTTTGTAGAGAAGATCAGACCAGAATAGACTTCTCCACGTACAGAACAAACCAAAAATATCCAGACCATGAAAAGTTTCTGTAAAAAAGGGTGATTATATATAACTCAAGAGGGAGAAGAAGAGTTTATTTTGGAAAAACAATTCCTTAGGGGGAAAAAGAATATTACAGAGAATATACCTCGTGATTACAATAAAATTAGATGTGAGATGGAACATGAAATGAGAGATGAACCAGAAGACAAAATATGCTGATACGTTGCAGAACTAAAAGTAGCCCCAGAAGCAGTGAAGAAAATAGACAATGTGGTAGTGGAGATGGAAGCTTAAGAATTCTTCCAGCTCTCAGGAGGAAAAAAGACAAGGATTCATAAAATAAGAGGTATGAAATTGTACTATGAATATCAGAACAAAACAAAAATCGAGATGATTAGCGATCCTCAAAGACTGGAATAAAAGGAAGTCACATAATGCTTAATGTGTAATACACAAAAATTTTCTGAGTACAGATGCAAAGATCTTACCAATTAATGTAAATATTAATAGCAAAAAGTCACATGCAATTTAGTCAACATATAACTTTCAAGAACAAATATCTAAATAGAAAAATAGCGTAGGCAAAAGGGAAAATATGTTCTTTCCTCTCCAACACTGGTTTAATAATGTGAATAAAATTAAGAGAAATTGTCTGACTCCAAAATTCACTGTCCGATATGCTGTCATTTATGTTGATGGCAAGAGATAAATATTCGTACATATTCAAGCGCTAAGAAAACAAACTGGATTAAAATTACTGAAAGACTCTGGCAATGAACCCAGAAATAATTTTAAAATAAAATGAATTCTGATTAACACTTGTGAAGTGCAATGCAAATCGCAAGATCACACCAACAAATCTAGGATGGAATGGGGTGTAAAAGGAAACTGAGATAGAGCTAATTTCACTGCCTGCTGTATTGGCTTCCTATCAATGCCACAACAAACCATCGCAAACTTAGTGTCTTAAAACAATACCCCTTTTTTGTCTCACAGTTCTGTAGGTTAGGAAGCTAGTGGGTTCCCTAGATTCTCTGGTTTGAGTCTCCCAAGGCTGAAATCAAGGTGTCAGCAGGGTTGGCATTTCTTTCTGGAGTCTCTGGGGATGAATCTGCTTCAAGCTCTTTTAAGGCTGTTGGCAGAATTCAGTTGTCAGTGGTTGTAGGGCTGTGGTCCTGTCTTCTTGCTGGTGTCAGCTGGGGTTCAGTCTCAGCTCCTGGAGCTGCCCACATTTCCTAGCTCATGGACCCTTTCTCCATCTTCAATGCCTGTTTTAGTGGGTTGAGTCCTAACCATCCTTCAGATCTCACTGGCCTTCCCTTTTTGCCTCATTTCTCCTCTTCTTCTTTTCCAAATATCTCTAACTCTTCTGCCTTCCTCTTCCATTTTTAAGGGTTCATGTGACTGCATAGGACCTCTTCAGATAACTTTAGTCAGTCTCCCCATTTTAATATCATTTCATGACATCTGCAAAATCTCTTCACAGCACTACTTAGACTATTGTTTGAACAATTGGAGGACAGGAATCTTGATGGGTGAGGAGACAGCTTGACATTCTGTCTACCATGCCTCGCAAAGGATGTATTCAGACATATCGTCATGTTGTTGGTGATGATTCATAAGTATTGCTTTAAGAAATATTTTTTAACTGAAACGTAATTATTAAGAAATTTAAAAATAGGGTGTGTTTCCTCCAAATCATTCAAGAGAAATGAGAAAACCCAAACTAGATAGCAACATAGATAAAGCAAAGGAGAACAGCAGGAAACATGCAAACAAAAAATTAGAAAGAAATGGAGTTTATAATCATATCATTAGAGAAAATATGTGAAAATAAGTGCAAAGAAACTGTAAAAGTATTAGATGAAAATGTGGAAGATGGTTTAAGTAACCACAGAGGGAGAAACACTTACAATATAAAATACAGAATTCATGTAAAAAGAGATTAGCTATGCCAAGCAAATAAAGAGTAAATATCTCCACGTATCAAGAAACAACAAAATCAAAAGACACAGTAGAAAACTATTTGCTGCATGGTTCCTGCAAATCAAAGAAAAAGAACCCAAACGGAAAAATAAGCAAAGGAAATGGATTGAGCGTTGACAGAAAAATATACAAATATTTTTTAAACATCCGAACAGCTGCTCAATTTTACTCATTAGAAGAAAAACAAAGATTAAAATACGTGGAGATTCTATCTTTAGGCTATCAGAGTAGCAAAATGCAGAATGTCTTATAAATACTTTGTAAAGGAAACATCTCTTACACAGCTGCTGGGCGTTAAGATGTATGTAACATCAGTGGAGGGTGACTGGGCAATGTCTTTTTTCTTTTTTTTTTTTTTAAGAAACTTTATCTTAGAGCAGTTTTTGGACTTGCAAAAAAATTGTGAACACGTTTGCAGAGACCTCACACCTGGTTTCCCCTGTTATTAATATCTTATATTAGTATGATACATTTATCACAATTAACAAACCAGTATCGATGCGTTATTATTAACTAGAGCTTATACGTGATTAAGATTTCCTTTTTTTTTTTTTTTTGCCTAAAGTCCTTTTTCTGTTCCAGATGTATGCAGGTAAAACTTTTAGTTACTCATCATGCCTCCTTAGGCTCCTCTTGGTTACAGCATTTTTCTTAAACTTTCTTTGTTTTTGATGACTTTGGCAATACTGAAGAGTACTGGCCAGGTATTTAAAAGAATGTCCCTCAATTGGGATTTTTCTGTTGTTTTTCTCAAGATTAGTCTGGGTATGCATTTCTGGAAGGAAGACCACAGGGGAAAAGTGCCATTCTCATGAGATCCTATCAAGGGAAGGTATTGATACTATCACCATGACAGGATTGTGGTTCATCTGTATCACCTGAGACAGTGTGTGTCAGGATTCTCCACGATAATGTTACTCTTTTTTACTCCTTTACATACTGTGCTTTTAAAAAGAAAGTCATTTGGTGCCACCCATACTTAAGGAATCGAAAGTGATGCTCTAACGTCTTAAAGATGGAGTCTCTACGGAAGTTACTGTATTTGGAATGCTTTAGTATGGGAGAGTTTTCTGTGCTCTCCCATTTATTTATTTATTTATTTATTTATTTATTTATTTATTTATTTATTAAGTCATTTATTTACATCAGTACGGACTCATGGATACTGCTGCTATACTTTAGGTTATAATTTGATACTATTTTATTCATTTTGTTGCCGAGATGTTTATAGCTTTGGCCACTGAGAACTCTTTTCACTGGTTCCTGTGTCCCATGTACATACTCCCACCATTGTGGCCTTTTTTATTTTTGAGCACTTTTTTTTTACTTTCTGGAACTACAGAATGCTCCAGACTCACTCTGTATATTTTCTGTCCCAATCATAATATCAGCCATTTGCCAGAGAGCCCTGGCTCATTTGATTGGAGAATGGCATGGAAACCAAGACCTGGGGACCAGGTGTGTTGATGCTACCTAGCTGTAATGGTTTCTAGGTCCTCTCAGCTGACACTAACAGAGCAACAAAATATGTGTGTATACTCATCCATGTGTATAAAGAAATCAATATTTCTACATGTAACCATCTGTGGCTATGATAAACTAAACATGCATTCATACTGCTGCCTCCAACTGTAATCAATTACCACATTATTTACCATAACATCTTATTCCAGTGGTGAAAAAAGTCTTTTAAATATAAATACACATCCAACAATTTCAGTCACACAGACTAATTCATACATGTAGAAAGTGACATATCCACAAACACATTCACTGTAGCACTGTGATAAAGTCAACATGTGTAACTAACAGAAATGTTTTTAATTTCAGCAGAGATAAAAATAAGGTTAACTGAGGCAATATCTTGTGTTACCTAAGACATCTTCACTGCTGAAACATACTGATAATACTCAGTAAACTGGTGTTACGTGTGCTGTTTAGACTATAAGTCAGTAAGAGATTTCTGTAGAAATGTGAAATTGTATGTCAAATATTTAAACATATACATACTTTTCAATCAACAATTGAATTTCTAAGAATTTATGTTAAGGAAATAATCCGGGATTTTTGAAGGTCTAGCTATCAGATTGCTACAACATCAGTCCCATCCCAGTCACTACATGTTCACAACAACCTTGAGTTCAACAACAGGGTTTGACTAAAGATACTCTGATAAAGCCATATAATAGGTGTAATGCTATAGTGTACTAAAATCACAATTTTAGAAGAAATACAAATCTTGGAGAATAAGGATATCAGAGGATGACCACAGTATTGTAAGTGACAAAAGAAAATCACAAAATTACAAAACGTAGGGTTTATTTTTAAAAGAGAGTGTATATTATACATATATACATATATGTGTATATATGCACAATGGTTATCTCTAAGTTATTTCAAATATTAAATATAATTTTCTGTTATAAAATATTTTTTATCTTATAGATACTTTCTTATAGAAACTTTAAAGATTTTATAGTGTGCACATATTACTTTTGCAATTAACACACATGTGTGTGTAGAGAAGAAAACCCTCAGTAAGACATCAACAAAGGACTATGGGCAATTGTTTTTCTCACCATTTTCTGTATTTTTTATTGTAATGTCTTTTAAATGAAATAAAAAGTATAACAGTCTAGGTGATTTGTAATTTTTTTCCTTCAAATTTTAGGTTTGGATAATCATTTCCATTTAAAAAGTCCATGGAAGAACCTGAACTTGAATGGAAAGATTAATTGCACGTAATAGGGCTGAAGAGGACAGCCAGGAAGCCACAGGGAAACGATGGTAACCTCACACTCTGCCAGCTGAGTGGGAATTAGGTCATCAGCACATGTTAGTGGATACTCCGATGGAGCAAAATTATAATTGGCCAGAATTCCATCAGCAGGCTTACTGGTGGCTCATTTGAAATTCTGTAGAATCTCTTCACTTCCTTTCTCAATCTGGACATCATAATCCCCCATTTCTCTTTCAAATGAGCCCCCTTCTGTTAAGAATGGCAGCTTGTCTTTTTGTTTATTTTTCCCTTTCTTTCAACTTCAGCAACAGTTATGCCAACAAATGACCTTAGAGGTATACCAGCTTGCCTAAAGAAAGGCAATCATTTCCTCAGGATGCAAAAAGTAAATGATGTGATTACATGAATTACTAGAAAACGTTCCATTTAGCTGGTTACAGGGATGCCTGAATCACGTATCAAAGATAGATGCCTGCACTGACACAAATACCCTAAAATGTGGTGATGTAGCCGAATTTAATATTGGCATATCCAGCACCATCTATAAAGCTATCAGTTGGGTCCCTTGTGTTTCTAGTGAAAGAACACCATCAGGGAGGGGAGACACACACACACACACACACACACACACACACACACACACACACACACACACACACCCTAAACATTCCTCAGATGCAGACTTCCAATTTGACTAGCAGAAACATATGTTAACAAATTTCTGCAAGAATAGAGAACATTTTATTTTGGGTATTTGTAGGGAGAGTAAGGGCAGTGGTGTTAGTGGCCTGAATATAAGAGAGCATGGCCACAAAAGACATGTTATCTTTCAATTCTGAATAAGATTTTAAAGCAATCTCAATCCTATATACTAAATAGAACTGAAACAATCTCATCTTTTCACAGTGTTGGCAAAGACTGCATTAAAATATTCTGTCTTCAGTTGTGGTATGTACTTTTATTATTCGGGGGAAATGAAAATTAAATAATATTTTTAAAATTCTGTAAAGTCTATGACAGACACACATGTACACACACACATACATACATTTGCTTTGTATCAGTTAACTTAGAGTATTCTCATTAGTTACATAATTATGCTGACATATGACAATAATGCAAAGACATGGAAATTTCACACCTTTTGCTTCCCCCAGCTTCTAAATGACAAAAGTATTGTCACTAAACCACCTGTTAAATAAGTTCTGTTTCTACAAAATGAACAGATTAGCAGAAAGAGATAAGTTTCCAAGGACTTTCTAAAACCTTTTGAAAATAAAAGCAGGCCCAGAGCTCAGGGAAAACATTCACTTTATTTTAAAGAGATCAGAAATTTTTAAAACCTTTACATAGAGATAGGACTAACTTGTCTTTTAAAATCGTGACTATTTGACAATTTTTATTCCTGTCCTGTGACGTGGGATATCTTTCAGTGGGTTTTCCAAAAAGAGACAACTGGATGGGACTCTCCCAGGCGATATCAGGTGTTCACTTGGTGGGAAAGTTGAGCTTTGTCTAATTTTGCAAAGGCTGTGTTGAGGGTAGTGAGTTAGAGAGGAGCATAATGTCTGGTTCTTCAACATTCCATTCACAAGGACATGTGTGTAGCTTTTAAGGTTTATAAGACTTTTATGCACACTTACTTTTTAAATATATTCTAACAATCTTCTGAGGGCAGAAAAGACGTTTAATGTTAATATCACTTCAAACATGTTGAGGAAATGGAGGCGCAGACAAGCTCCAGGCAGGGCTTTGCCCAGAGTCGGGAAGTAAGCAGCAGAATCAGAACCACAGACTTCACTTTTGACTTTAAAATCGCTGTTCTTTCCAATCTATTAAAGAATTCTGAATGCTCAGCAATGCTAGACTACAAGGTTTTGCCCCAGATTGTTTAAATCAGAACTTCAGGGGAGGGACTGCCCTGGTGGCGCAGGGGTTAAGAATCTGCCAGGCAATGCAGGGGGCATGGGTTCCAGCCCTGGTCTGGGAAGATCCCACATGCCACAGAGCAACTAAGCCCATGCACCACAACTACTGTGCCTGTGCTCTAGAGCTCATGAGCCACAACTAATGAGCCCTCATGCTGCAACTACTGAAGCCTGTGTGCCTAGAGCCCGTGCTCCGCAACAAGAGAAGCCACGGCAATGAGAAGCCCGTGCAATGCAACGAAGAGTAGCCCCTGCTTGCCACAACTAGAGAAAGCCCGTGCGCAGCAACGAAGACCCAATGCAGCCAAAAATAAATAAATAAATAATACATCTTTTAAAAAAAAGATGACAAAAAGAAAACTTCAGGGGATAAATCTTAGGGAAATATGTATTTTATCAACTCTCCAAGGGATGCTTATATGAGACTAATTGTGTTATCACATGATTAAATCATTTGTCTTCTGTGTACGTGTGTGTGGAGGAGGTCACTTTTAGTATACAAAAAAATACAATTTCATGAAACAGCAAATATACTATCTCACTTTGAAAGAGGTTCCAATGGGGGCATATGATTATTCGCAAATGAGGCTCCTAGGTCTTTCTGGACACTAATGTCAGACAAATCCTGGGGTGTATAAAGAATTCATTGTTAAAAACACTGAAACCTTCTCAGGAAAAGTCTGTAGGTGTCTAAAAAATCTGCTAAGAAAATGAGAACAACAACAACAAAAAATCAAAGCCACAATCATCTTTTTCAGTGACTAGCAAATCATACTCTTTTCTTCTGCACGTGTTTTTGAAACCTGGCAGTGTTTCCTTTCCTTCTAGTCCACCTCAGGATGATTTATGAGATCTCTGAAATCTGGCTCAAGATGAAATATTTGTAGGGCAATTAAAATATTTAGAGGTGTGAAGTTTGAAGTTCAAGTACTTGCCTACATGTATAGAAGAGTTTGTGACTTGTTTCATTCAACAAACGTTTACAAGCCAGACACAAAGTCAGGCACTAGACATAGAAAGAAAAATGGAACACAGCTCCATCCTTCAGAAATTCACAACATAGGGGAAAGACATGAGAAAACACAACAGAATGACCTGTAAAAGATGAGGTCCTAAGGACAGGGACTTTCACTTTACTTTGTTTGCTGCTGAATCTTGGGACCTAGCGTAGCACCAAGGAACAAACAGGCTCACTAAGTATTTGTGGAATGAGGAATTTGAGAAACAATAATTTTTATCCAATTATCAGGCTGTTACTAGATATGATAAGCTTTTCTCACTTTACTGTAAGGTATATATTTGTGACCTCTACATTCATTGAACTGCCTTGTAGGTAACCTTCAAAAGTGTGGTTTAAATAGTGTCTAATTCTTTTAATTGCAGGCTCCTATCCCCAAGAATCATCACTAAGTTTCTTTTCCTCCTCTTTTGCTGATTAGGTCATATGATCTCTGTGAACATTCCAAACCATCACTGAATGAGATTTTCAGGCAAGTGTATCTTTTTTGAATAGTACTTATTGTTTAAAAGACAGGAATCAAGATACTACTGAATAATGAGACACTTACCAACGAATCAATTATAAGGCTCTTTCCCCCTCTTTCCTGGGAGATAAAAGTGGTGAAATTATCTTCCTTCTATGTGATGGATGCTGTAGTGAGCTTCCTAGACCCCCTTTAGGACCAAGGCCCTCATTCTCCCATCTGCCAGGAGTGCTGGTAGCTGATGGCACTCTTAGAATCACCCTTGTCCAAGGTCATGCCCCCTCCCTAGAGGCAGACCACATCTAGTAACTTGTCCACCTTCCCTAAGGCAGGACAACTTTGAAGGGCCATCCTAGCCCAGAGTCCACTATGGGATCATTTGAGGCCTTTGTTGGAACTGCATGGGTGTTCAACTTGTTCCTCTGCCCTCCTGGTCCCTCTACTTCCTCACGGGTGTTCCCAAAAGTTCTTCTCCAAAAACCTCCTGCACACAGATCTATGTTTCATAACCTACATCCCAGACACTCCAACTTTATACTAAGGGGTATATGGTTTATGCAGAAATATGATAAAATCACTTCACATCCCTGGGCTTTGATTTTATTCTATCTGTAACACTAAAAGATTGAAGTGAGTGATGTCCAAGGGCTTCCTACCCATACAGTTGTAGGATTCCACCATTCAATAATGTTATTATCAGATAAATGAGTGGTAAATTCTATAGATTTTTGAAAGAACGAAATCCTGATCATTACCAATCTTGTAGGGGCGTATATGGCTAATACTGTTCAAATCCAATTTTCACGTCAAGATGACACAAAAATATCTTCTTTATCTTCTAAAAGACAGTCCTCTGAGAATTTTATTTCTGACTTGTTGAGCTGATAAAGAAGTCTTCCTTCCCTTGAGGAAGAATTGACAGAATTGGCTAGTAAGTATCTCTCTTGGAGCTCAGTGAAAGCATGAGAAAGTAAACATGTAAAAATGGAACAGAATCAAGATGGTGAAAATCTGAAAAGGCCTCCAAATAGTTAAATGTTTTCAACCGAGTTTTCTAACACAACAATGGTCGCTGCTGTTACACTACTATTAACAGCCTCCTCACCTCCCAACTACCACTCACTGGACATGGCTAGGTGCCAGGCATCGTACTCAGTCCTACTCACACAAGAACAATAACTCGGCAAGCTTATCTTCTCCGTTTTTGGGAATGATAAGAATGGAGTCAGAGAGGTTAAGTCACTGACACTGACCAGTTACTGCTTGAGCTAGGATTTAAGTTCAATCTGTCTCCATAACTTGTTCTCTTTCTTCTCAGCTATACTGCTTCCCAGAGGGCAGTTTCCAGGCCAAGGAAGTATATTGAGGGACAAAGTATGTACCAAGACACAAAAACTGTGTCATGAAGGATCCTAAAATGATTCATTTAACCCAAAAAACTGGGATTTGAGTAATCAAATAGGGTCTGATTAGGATAATCCATGACAGCTCTTTTAGGAAGTTTGGATTGAATACATAATAAAGACTTTATAAGATCTTCACGTGTGCTTGAGGAATGGAAACTCAACCTGCAGTATTTTGTCAGTACTTGGCACATAATGGATATATGATAAATTGTTGAAGATGGTGTTTACAACTGAATCTCCTGGTATTAGCACTAGACAAAATATTTACTCAAATAATTGGTTATTAGTTGATTGATAAAGGAATGGATGAATAAAAGCATATGTAAAACTTTAGAATGTTCTTTTTTTGAACAGCTTTAGCCAGGTAAGTCTTTCAGCTGGAAAGTAGCTTTCTGAGAAGTATCTCCTCCATCCCTTCCTACACTCTCAGAAGATCAGGCTTTCCAGTTATGGATCCCACAGTATTCTGGACATTTCTTTCTCAGTGTTCATCAAAGTTTGCATCTATATATTTGAATCGTTATTTCACTAAACCTTTAATCTTTAAAGTTCCATACAGGCTAGACTCTTTCTCTCTTTTTAAATTATATCTCTGGAAATTAGCACAAGTCCTGCCACAGAGAGAGAGAGAGAGAAGGAGGAGAAGAAGGAAGAGGAAGGGGAGGGAGAGAGGGAGGAAGAGGAGAAGAAGGAGGAGAAGGAGGAGGGAACAAGAAGAAAATGGGAGAAGAATCAGGAAAACCAAGTAG
Organism: Hippopotamus amphibius kiboko; assembly: GCF_030028045.1. NCBI lineage: Eukaryota > Metazoa > Chordata > Mammalia > Artiodactyla > Hippopotamidae > Hippopotamus > Hippopotamus amphibius. The sequence continues at coordinate 8,980,057 of NC_080198.1, forward strand.
ATATTTTGGTTTTCTTACCATTTGGTGGACATGAAAATTTTGGAAAGGATCTAAAACAACAACAACAAAAAAACAAAACACAAAAGAAGATTCAAGAAAATGGCAGAGGCTAAAGAGGAGTTTGGAAAACTATGCTTCATTTAGAAGGGGTGGATTAATTCCATTGTTTGATATGCAGATATGATTCTTGACTGAGAATCTATAGGATTCGGGGCTCGGTGAAGTCAAGACTGGGAATTAGTTTAGAAGGGGATGTGCATGCCTGTAATAGTTGATCCTATTTAAAAAAAAAAAACTCGATGCTAAGGGAATGACATTTGTTAACTGGGAAAGAAGAGGTGCTAGCCTCATAAAAGAAGCCAGCCAAAAAATGGTCACAGAGTCAGGGGGCCTGAAGAACACCGAGTCAGGGAAGTCAAGAGTGGGAGAGTTTTAATGAAAGCAGCCACAGTTAGTGACGTGAAAGGCAGGAGAAGGGTCAGGAAAAGAACTGGCTCCCTTACATTCCTCATTAATCATGGGTGCTGTGCTGGTAATTCCAACGGGAAGCCTCAAATGCAAAATGAGTTTCTGTTCATACTTATTTTTTATAGCTATTCCTAATTGAAATGCATAAGGAAGATTTTTCTCCTTGGTGCCTTTTTTTTCTCCTTTTTTAGAAGTTCTGAAGGCTAATTTGGAATGCTGGGAATTTATTGACCCTTTTTATAGGTTTGTATAAAATTCAGTCTTCAAGATAGAGCCTATCTGCTGACACAGGTGATGGATTTACCTTTACCTGGTGAGAACTACAGCTAGGCTTTGCCAATTCTCGGTTCAAGGCTCCAGAACTCCCACTCAGAAGCCCAAATTGACCATCACAAAATCGGGTTTCTCTCAGTGTCTGTTTCTCTTCCAAACTGCATCAGAATTCCAGAGGGACTGTGCCTTACCTGTAAAGAATCTGATTTGAAAGTCCAATAGGAGCTTCTGCAAACATAACAAGCACCCCAGGAGATCTCGGTGGGTATCACAGTTTGCAAAACTATGATCGATTTATGCAGAATTCGCATTTGTGTATTTGCCTTTTAGAAAACTTGGTCATATCATACCTGTATTTTAATCAAAGGTGAGATACTTTCATCAAACGTGAAGAAGTCTACTATTTTTCTTACTCATGCTAAACATCATACAGTGTAAAAGCCTAAACACCTCAGTAACAAACACAATAATAAACACCTGGTGGCTTATTTATTTGTGGAGGTGCCTTTCCACTTGGTAATAAAACTGGTGGATAATATTTCTTTCCGTGATTCAGCGCCACTAGGGTAGAAACTTCTCCATTTAATAGTGGAGTGGTTTCCATTTTTAATATTGTGTAGCCTCTATTTTATTTACTGTTTATTCAATTATTCCTCATACCAGCCTTCCAACCAGTAACACTAAACTTTATAAGGCACAAAACAGAATGGGACACTCTGATTCCTCAGAAACAACAACACACGACATGTACATAACTGTCCGCATTGCTGCATCCTTGTGTCTTGTCACATGACACACCTGGAACGTGTGAGCAGAGGGCACAGAGGTCATGGAAGGCTCTCATAGTGAATACGGACCACAATTTTCACTTTGATGCTGAGATATTCAGATACTTCCTTTTATACTACATTTCTTGAATACTTCCTTTATTTTGGGAGAGTAGGATTTTAAATTAGAAGGAAACTTCCATTAAAATCCCATCTGGGGTGCTCTCAGCATTTCTGTTCTTGATTCTTAAAAACACATTCCTTCCGTAACACCTGGTCCTCTGCTTCCACATGCGTGCACTCCCTAAAGCTTATCAGTTAAAGAATATATATACATTAAGCCTCTACATCAGGATAAGAAATCCTGCGAAGATACCCCAAGCCTCATCTGTATGCTGCATGGCACAGGAAGGTTTATACGATTGGTGGGAGTGCTTCTTCGCCTCCATTTGTAATGGCTGTGAAGCCACTGCAGCTGCGAGACGAGAGCGGAGTAAATCCTACATTTGTTTAAGCTGATAATACTTTCGCCAGCTCTGTGCAGCCAAAGCTCTGTGTGACGTTCCTTAGCTAGGATTCCTTGACTCAGCACCCAAGCCACTTCCAATTATCTCGAAGAATGTGGCAATAGTTGAATGCAAAGAGGCGCTGGATGTGACCGGACTGTGAACAGCTGATGGAGATCAGGTTCCTGAGCAGCCCGAAAGGAAATACTTCGTTATCATGCCTCAAGGGTCCTCTCTGCAAAGATAGGAGGGAGTCTGTATATGTTGTGAGTCCATCTTGCTTAACACTTTTACTCCCCAGGTCTTTTCACGTCACTCCTCTCGTCCCTTATTTCTTAAAGGCGAGATACACATCTCTCCTGTCACGTTCAAACTACTGCTCCTCTGTCCTCGTGTAAAAGCAAAAATAAACATGATCCTTTGAGACCCATGCCAAGCAGCTGCACCTTCCTCTACGTCTACCCACCTCATCTCCTGCCCCGTACGATGGCTCTTGCCTAATCTCCTTGCCAGCTCGATAGTCACTGAACACGTTGCATCTGGTCCATACTCTGCCTCTTCGATCTTAACCCCTCACCCCTGGATGACTGCCATCTACCTTCAAACTACCTAGTCAAGAGGCAGCTCCTTAGTTCCATATGATTTCTCCTCTACATTCCACATGAGCTATACTTGCCACAGTGCAGTCCCTGCTCAGCTCTTGACACTTTCTGAATTGTGCCCCTTTTTAAAGCTGTAAATAAAGCGCTTGGCCCTCTGGCAATGACCTCCTTTGCCTTCAGCTCTTGCACTCCTGCACTCAGAGCACACTGATTCTGGAGCTTTAACCTCTATTTTCTCTCACTCTCTGGGTCCCCTCCTCTCACGTCCTGTTCCTTTATCTATCCAACTGAGATCCTTCATTTGATTCATTTATTCATTCTACTAATGCTTGACTTCCTCATGTTTGCCAGGCATCATTTTTCCCAGGTAATCCAGCAGTAGATAATATAGGCAAGATACCTCAACTTGCGGAAGGCACATTCAACCATGATCTTGTTGAACCCTGGAACCGCTTGATTTCTTATCTATCACATCCTCCTGGAAAAACTCTATTCAGAATTACGCTAAATGTTCTTTGCTCTTTGCTCTTACAGCCCTATGCCTGAGTGCTGCTAGAAAAGACACACTGTGGAGTGAGGGCACAATTTGGTTAAACAAAATCAAAGAAAACAGCTTATCTAATAGGACTGTAATAGGATGCAACAGTAACCTTCCTTGATGTCCTGAGTCCCCCACAGAACCCAGTATAGTCCTGCGACGACGGAACGATGGTAGCTAGTACTTGTTACAGTGAGTGCTGTGTGAAACGATGCCCTGTGGGCAAGGCTCCCTACTGTCTTGTGCCCTCTGCACCTCCCTCACCTGGCACCATGCCCAGCACACAGGAAGTGCCAATGTAGGTGCGATAAATACATCTGCTTCTCACAGAGGGGAAAACTGAACCAGAGAGAAGCTCAACGACTTTGTCAAGGTCACACACTAGCAAGTACAAGCCAGCCACGCCACCCTGAGGACTGTACCTCTAGACTAGCCCGGTCTCCAGTCCACTGCCCTGAATCACATTTTGTGACCCCTCATCACAGTCACCACTAAGAAAGAGGTTAAGCCCAGGGAAGGCCAGGGCATGTCTATTTTGTTCTTTTCTAGTATTACTGCCATTTGCGGGGGGGAAAGGGGCGAATGAGTAACTAAAGGAGTAAATTTTATCTCTGGAGAGAGATAAAATGGGGGGCAGTATTAATCCTCTCTAATTTGGAGGAGTAACTGGCTAAATATTCTGTTGTCAGAGTACTAATGCCTTTTTTCTAAGTGTTTTCTCAATTTATCTTGTCACATTTGACTGTAAGGGCAGCTGTACTAAATATACAGTATATCTAAATGACCCTTTGAATTACATTTCCCCTTTGTGCTTCAGATATTTCTCAAGAAAGAAACAGGTTTGAGTAAGCAAATCCCATCTTCTTGGTTGTAATTGCAGAGACATCTGAAAGATGAAATGTGCCATTTTCATCATGTTTTTGAACAGATATAGCAAAGCCAGTATGATCTGAAAAGAGAGCAACACATTCTGAAATTTATGCTTCAAGTGTCTTAAAAATGTTAAATATCCACTATAATTCTACTGCTCCCTGGTTTAACATCCTACACATTTTGTGTTCAAAGCTGAAGCCAAGGAGACAGAAGCCTCAACTTGATGCAGAAGCCTCAATTTATGGAGATGCTGTTATAAAGGATTTGCTTCTTGAGCTTAGGTATTAGAATATTTTATCAGTTTATTCGGGTTCCCAGTGTGGCTGAGATGATTTGTGCAGAGGGGATCAGGTAATGGGACAGGATATAAAAAGGGAGCCTGCAGATGGAAAGGAAAGGGCGGTAAGAGAAGATGGCATGAAATGACACCTTCCCATTCCAGAGCAACAGTTGGCAAGCTGGTTTATGTATTACAATCACCTGGACCACGTTAAAAACTCCAGATGCACAAGCCCCGCCCTAGACTGACGAACTCAAAATTTCCAGGAGTGGGACCCAGGCATCAGTATATTATCAAGCTCCCCAGGAAATTCCGAAGTTCAGCCAAGGTTGAGAACGACTGTTCCCGCGTCTCTAATGGAGACAGCTGTTAGGAAGTGGGGGTCACAGCAGCTCATTTGTGCAATGATGAATGTGTTCCTTCATCCTTTGCATGCTCCCTAGGCAACCTTTTGTTCTCTTTCACTTTCTTCTATTTCTCTTTCAGGTTACGTTTAATTTTTCTTGCTCGCCTTCTTCACTGCTGTTACCTTCTCTCCATGCAAATGGTCCATATGTAAGTGATCTCTAACCAAAATTCCTACTTCATTTTGCATATATATCTTGTCCAGATTTTCAACCAAAAACCTTCTCTGCCACTTCCTCCACTTAAGCCTTCCTCAGCACCTGGGGGTTCTGATTCTATTACAAAGCCAGCTGTTTGGAAGCAAGCATCCATTAGAACACATCAAATGATAAAAGAAGGCTGAAATGGCTTCAAATTTCCTTTATAGCACCTTGTTCTTGAAACCAATTACAGTCACGCTATTGCAAGCTGGGCCCTGAAAGCTACCAACACTTCTGAATTTTCTCAGGTGCTATCTCTCCCTTTCTTTTCTTGCAAAGGTTTAGTAGATATATAGATAGACTCTCCTGTCTTGCACCTCAGCATCAACAGGGTTATTTTTTTCCTGGTCCGAGATGATTCAATGTCGCCATTATTAGAACCTGTTATACATCTTGTGGAATAAAGGAGGTTGGCTCTGTGGGCTCATACACCTTGCTTTATGAAATGCGTGGTTTATTAAATATATAACACCCGATTTCTTTTCCAGCAAAATTTTTTAGCCATGAGCAGAGAACAAGCACATGTGATGTAATTTAGTTGTGCAATAAATTGGTTGGCTTAATTTAATGATCAATTATTAATGAATTAACACATAAATAAATTCCATAGATTATCCTTAAGCTTCCTTTTAGCTAATAATGATAGCATCTTTCCCACTGAACATTTTATAGGGGCTGCTAACACGTTGCCAAATCAGCAAATTTAAGTTTCATTACCTTCTGATTTCCCTATCTGCCTTCTAATGAGAGCTAATGAGTGAAGTGGCCAGGAGGAGGCAGTGAAAAAGAGAAAGAGAAAACTGAAGCAAAAAGACTAAGAAACACAGGAGCCAAGTGCATTCCCAGACCCACTCCCAGTGCCACAGTCTCCTCTCTTTATTATAAGATTTCAGTGTATATTTGCCTTAGAACTAGAGTACTGACACAATGTCATGAACAAAGACAATCATGTCTGATACACTCAGGAACCTGGGGGCAATTTAAGAAGGATTTAAAGACACATAGCACAATTCCAGTCGTTTCTATTTTTGCCAGGGTGTTTAAATAAACATAACAATGTAGGCCCTTCAAATGAGTCTTTCTTCAATATAGTGAAAGTGAGCAGATTACTATTTTACTTTCCTTTTTAAAAATCATTTTCATGGCCAGTTTACTAGCCCTACGTGAAAATTATGATCATTATGCTGTGCTATTCTCTTGGTTTTGCCTTCCCTGCATCCCTGCAATGGGTCACCATACTCACATAATTAAATATACACTACCCTGAATGGCTTTTTTGTATCTTCAAATGTTGAATTCTTTCTCAAATAAGGGTTTACCATCTCAGAGAACATGAAAGTCAATGACTCTTGATATTGGAAAGCAATTAGGAAAAAAAAAAAGAAACGATGTACAAATATTGAATAAAAATAACATGGCTTAACAATCCCACTTTGTGTCTGGCACTTAGTGAATTATGTGCCCCCTGAACTAGAAAGAGACCTTCAAGGCAGACTCTCCATCACCTGATGCTACCAGGAGTGTCTGTTAATTGGTTGACCTAGCGATAGAGTTGAAGTGAAAAATTTTACGGTCCTATCTGAAGATCTTTCCCAGATTAATAATTCAAAGTTATAAAGTACACAGGAATGTGGTCTACATTTGACACTAAATCAAATGTATTGATACCATCCACAACCCATGTCCCAGATCATCAGTCCCTTTGAAATGATTATTACTATTATTTTTAACATGTTTCTGTAAACCACAACAAATTCACCCATTTCATATGAGCACTGATGTTAACTTAGGATGACATAACATGATGTTTGGAAACAGCTACCTTACACAGTTAAAAAAGAACATCAACAACAACAGGAGAAAAATCGACTTTGTTGGGAGACTAAAACTGTAGTCTGCATATTCTCGTGATTCAGTTTGAATATACAGAACATACTTCATCACCCTTCCACTCTCCTCTCCTCTTTCTGTACTTATTTTTAAAGATAACACTTAAATGAATCACCCAGAAAGCACGCTGATTATTAATTATTTACTTATCAGAGCTAACCTTTTTAGTTTTCACTGAATTAGTTACTCACAAAGGAAAAACAGCTCAGAAATCCGCAACATATTGACCTAGAACATAAACTTCATGTCTTTTCCCTCTTACAAAGCTATTTTTAATATCAGTAATTATTAATGAATTCATTTCCAAATGGCGGAAGGAATCACTGCTCTACCATTAATGCAGCACTGGGCCCAGTATTTTTCCATTTCTATTAAGAAGCAATGGACTGTCCAGCAATGGAGAAGTCAGTATATAACATATGATGCAGGCAAGAACACTCCATACCCTTGAACAAGTAATTCTTCCAATCTCGATACTGGTTATTTCTGCCCAGCACCTGTTTCTCTGTGTTTTCATGTATGTGTCCACCCTTCCTTATGAGGTGGTCCATGTGCTTCTGGGAGAGCTGACCTGATCTTCAGACCTGATGAGACTGAGAGCATCCTTTTCCCTTTGCCAGCGATGGACTCAGGAACACATGGCTAAGCTAAATTATTTCATGAAATTTTCTCGACTGAAGGGATTGGTTAAATAATTGGCAGGAAACCCAATATTGGCCAATAAGACTTAATGGATTATTGCTCCGGACAATGAAGAACAGATTTCCTTGCTACTTAGAGAGAACTATTGGAAGAGATCATCTCCTCTGAACTTTGTATCCTAGCCTGAGGCCCAGACATGCTACGACCAAGCCCTCCTGTCTGAGGGTGACGCCACCAGGTGGTGGAATCCTGATTCAGGGCAACAGGGCATGGGTCCTGAACAAATGAGGCCTGACCTCTGATCGACATCTGAACCTTTTCCTTTAATTGAAACAATACATTCCCTGTATTGGGTGAGTATGAATTTTTTTCTTTCCTTTTATTCATAACCCAAACACTTATAACCCAGGTTCCTGTAAACATTCAAAAGTCTGGCCCTTCACAGCTGCCTATTTCTGTTCTTTCAGCACAATTTAATCTCATCTTTCTCAGCAAGTCCTTCCTGCTTACCCTGGAATCAATCTAACATCCAATATCTAAATTTACAGTGGTAAGAATCAGAACACGCAGGAGCACCTATGTCCTGTGTATGAGTATAACACATCTTGTATATTATATGATGCCTAATATATCAAAAGGTGTATAATTTTTTTAAAAGTCTGGACTCAAAAAAAAACATATTTAAAAAAAATTCATTATGAATCACTTTCCAAAATGCCAGTGCCTTTCTAAACAACTGTAGCTCAAGTCCAAATTATGGAAACAGAGGTTAATATACAAAGTCAAATTTCCATAAAGCTAAAAAACAGTTCCCTAAATCTCTTTTTTGAATACTTCTATGTATTTTGCTCACATTACCACTAAACACATTATCACTAAACTATTAACTGCACACCATCATGTAATACAATGGGCTTTTTGTTGACTTCACTGATGTTCTTCCATTTATATAACCACTATTTTTTAATGGCATTCCAGGTTTAACATTTTGTGAGTTTTATAAATTTGACTCTTGAATGGCAAAATGTTAATATGTAGAAGGTTAAATTTCATTTATATTATAAGTGGTACAGGGTTCAACATTTTAAGTAAAAATACTTTCATATACTACCTCACTCTCTCGTTTTGTTTTCAAACAAAAATTTAACATCAAAACTCAGGAGTTCTGGGATACGTTTGTTAGGTGATATCTTCAATATGGCTAAGAATCAAAGAGTTCTGCTTTTTATAGAAGCAGCAAAGAATCTTTACATGTGTGCTTTTGTTTTAAAATATGTTGTATGTTTGACTCAGGAGTAGGAACCTGATGAATGGCAATAGCAAAAGGTTGCTGGAAGCTTCACCTAATGCAGGTATTTAGTGAAAGATGGTAACAGACTGCAGGCAAAACACTAATGTCCTACAGAATCAGAGAGTGGAGAGCAAGATAACCCTGGAAATTACATTTGACTTGACACAAAGTGACTGTAAACTTTCTTAACTAACCATGCCAATAAGCCAAAAAAATGCTACTGAAGAATATGTATCTTTAAAAGCCTTGACCCTAATAGAAGGGTAAGAAGATTATATTAAAGTTCCAGGAGGGGTAAAAACAAAAGCCCAAAAAACAAGAAACAAAAAACTGATAATGTAATAAATAGTAAAAAATAATATAAACTTCTGTGATTGCCACATCCTGTCGAAGTAATACATATTTCCTCTACTCATTACATAGAGAGGTCATTCCAGCTAAAACAATCATATTGAAATACAGATGCCTGTATCTTATCTCTCATCTATCAGCCTATTGGTTATCCAAGTATGCAAGTTTCTGAAACTTGGTATGCTTTCATTTCTCCATTTATGCATTGGGGATAATACCTGAATATGAAGGGATTATCTAATGTATTATATTGGATAGCATTGGCAAAGTATTTACAGAAAGCCTTCACAGCAAAAACTCATGAAAGTTTAACTGTAGTCATAACTGTTAATGTCTTGTCTCTAACCTGGAAGCAACATTCAACTTGTAGCTGCTAGAGAAAATCTAAGTGCATGGAGTCCCAAAGAACTGAGTGACTGACCCAAGAAGACAACACCTTTTCTAAAAATAGTACTTTTGGTTCTAGTATATAACCCATGGCCACCTTTGATGAACATAAAAATCTCCTCTACTGTTTTAATATTATCTGATATTTCAAAATAAATTCAACACGAGAATTAGATGCAAATTAAACCAATTATAGAATTACATGTGTGTTTTCAAACTACCCATACCCCTCCCTCAAACTCTAGATATTCTAACATTTCCTTAAAGTATGGTCCTATATTTACAAACATTAGAATCACCCCAGTTGAGGCAGTGTATTAAAATGCAAATTACTTGCTTCTTCTGAAGGAAAAAATATAGTGGGACACGGGAAGAGGTCTGAGAAAATTCAATTTTCGTAGTCATTTGTGGTAAATTTTTATACACATTTAGATGTGCAGAATAATAATCTAGGGCATTGGTTCTCAAAGTATGATTCCTGGACTAGTGGTGTTAGCATTACCTAGGAACTGATTGGAAGTACAAATTCTTGGGCCTCAACGCAAACCTGCAGAATCAAACTCTAGGGGTAAACCCAGCAGTTCCTGTCTTCCAGGTGATTCTGAAGTTTGAGACATGCTAAAGTTTGAGAACTACTGCTCTAGAGTCTTGTTATGCAAAGTGTGGTCCAAGGAACAATGCCTGGGCATCATCCGGGAGCTTGTTAGATATCAGAAATTTGGGCTTCATGCTAGTGCAAAGTTACCATATTCTACAATTTAACAAGATGCCCAGATTATTTCTATGCACATTGAAATTTGAGAAACACTGGGCTAAGGCAGTATTTTTAAACTTCCATTAAAGTAAAAAAAATGTAACTTCCCAAGCCCCTTCCCTGGAGATTCTGGTTCTGAAGGTCTGGGATGATTTTAAGATTTTACATTATATGTAACATTAATCTCAGATACTTAATGATATTAGGAATGTTTAGAAAACACGGCTTCAGAGAAAAATTCCTGGGTCACCTAAATGCTGAATCATTGCTCTATATCAGGATTTCTCAACCTTAGCACTGTAACAATTTTGGGCCAGATAATGCTTTGTTGTGGGGCTATTCTGGGCTGTGTAGGAGGTTCAACCATGTTCCTGGCCTGCCCACACTAGGCAGCCTCTCCAGTCATGGCAATTAAAAATGTCTCCAGACAATGAAAGTCTCCCCTTAAGAACAAAATCTCCTCATCCTCCATTGAGGACCACCATTCTAGAAGACAACGGTTGCATTTACATATGACTGTGTGACACTCTACTCTAAAGCTTAGGAACTTAAAAGAAAAACCATGTAGTTTTTCTGGTGGGTCAATTCAGGAGATGGTTGGCTGAGTGCTTCTTCTGCTCCACGTGGCATTGGCCCACGACACTCCCTCAGTTGCCTCCTGTTAACAGCTGAACTGGAAGATGCATGAACACCTCATTCACACATCTAGTCTCTCAAAGCTCTCACTTTCCAAGTGATGTCTCAGCATTTGCCTGTCCAACTCAAGCCGCTTTACAGCACCAAGGACAGATCCCCCAAGAGAACAGAAGCTTCCAGCCCTCTTAATGGTTAGGCTTGGAATTATCACAGTGTCACTTCCTCCACATCGCGTGGATCCAAGCAGGTCACAATGGCAGCCCAGGTTCACAGGGAGGCTCACGGACTTTATGCACTTACAGTATGGGAGGAGTGGACAGCAGTCATCTTTGGAGACTATTTACCACAATGAGTCCGGCAGATACAATCCACTTTAATAACAGGAATGACCATACCCTATTCATACATCTCATTAGACTACTTGTTTTTTCTAGATGATGCATTATGGAAAGAATTTTTTTCTGGCTTTCCAATTTCACTGCCTCCATTCTAACCCTACCTCTCTTTTGGCAAGTAAACTCTCAGGGTAATAACACACATACTGTACACATAACTACATTGTAGAGCTGGGTGAGTTTTACATCCTAGACCAAGATGTAGAAGGTTACCAGTACCCCTAGAAGCCTTCCAGTCATTACCTCCCTCCAAAAGTAACCACAGAATGCCATTAATATAAATTAGTCTTTTCTACTTTTCAATTTCATCTAAGTGGAATCGTAGACCATTATTCCTTTGTGTTTGGATTCTTTTGCTCAACATCTTGTCTGGAAGGTTCATCTGTGCTGTTGTGTATAGAGTCTGACCCTTCTTACTTCCCCTTAACTGGTGTACCTGTCCTTCATCTCTTTTTGTCCTTTCATCTTTTATTCCTCAGCTATGTTAACCATCTTTAAAAGCTGATTCCACAACGCCTCAGCTCATGGCTCTCCACTACCTCCAAAATAAAATCCATGCCTAGCCTCCACAATCTCATACCAATCTATTTTTTAAATCTTATGTTATTCAACAACCAGAACACCAATGGGGCCCCACTTAACTATTAACTTCCACCATATTTTCATTCAGCCTTAGTAGGTCCTAGAATGGAGAAATGGACTTCCCTCCAAAGTCCTATTTTTTTTATTGTTTGCTTTGTTCTGTTTTTCTTGCTCATTTGAGTTAGTTGGGCTTTCAATTGTGAGTTTTTAAATACTGCAGTAACTATACAGGCCAACAACATGTTCTCTCTTGTCAACAAAGAACTCATAACACAAGAAAGTTGAAGTTGTTTCTGGCTAGACTGGAAGAGATCTTGAAGCACAAAGTATGTTCTCTTGAGACAGTACCTCAATCAGAAGCAGGAATTCTGAAAATATAAACTTCGCTGAGATTTCAAAAATACAAACTGATTAGGAACAAGTAAAAAGAGAAGGAGTTAAGCAAAAATATTGAACAGAGTTCTTTGTGAATGGGACTACATTATCTTGAAGAATTACTCATCCTTCTGTACAAGGAATATGTTAAGAAAAAGAGTACTGCTGAAGTCTCATAATCACAGCTTTGGAGGTACCATATACAAAGAACTGAAGGCATCAGAGAAGGCTAAGGGTTCAGAAGGAGTGATTATCATTGAGAGAATTGTAAATTTTCGCTTTGGACGTGAAGGAATAGTGGAGATGAGAGATGTTTTTAACTATTTGAAAGAATGTTATTTGTATCTCCACCTGGTCTAGAACTGTGTCTAGTCTATGGGTATCAATACTGCATAAACATCAGCTGACCATGAGCTCTCATCACCAGAGGTGGGAGGAGTCCAGACTTAGGTTACGTTTGTTCTAATAATGTAGTTCCCAGATGCTGGTATATTAACTAGAAACATCAGAGTCACCTGAGCACCTTTTACAAAGCAAAATCCTCTAGTCCTACTTCTTAACCTACTGAATCACATGGAACATGGTGGTGAAAAATATGCATTTTTAAGCAAAGGCCTAGTCAAGCTCTAGTACCTCTTTTAATTCAAGAAATACCTACCTTGGATGGAAAAAGGTATATTAAAATGTTTCTAACTATAAATATACCAAACTATACAACTGTCATAAGTATAATGAAAAAAAAAACATAAGCTTGAAGTGAAGGTGTTAATAAGGAAATTGGAGGTCATGAACATCTTCGCTAAAGAAACACCTTTAATGCTGAGACTGAAGAATAGGAAGGAATTTTCCAGGCTGTGAGTAGGAGGAAGAGCATTCCCCACAAAGGGAAGAACATGTGCGGATGCCCCAGAGTGGGGAGAAGAAATGTGTGTTTGTGAGAAGTGGAAAGAAGGCCTGTGTGTCTAAAGCAGATGACTGGTCCAAGATGAAGCTGTGGGTCAGGCAGGGGCCAGATCATGCTCAGGGTGATGGTTACACACCCACTTGTCTGGGCCACGGTTCCCAGATATGTGGTGAAACATTATTCTGGCATTTCTGTATGTTTTGGCTGAAATTAACATTTAAGTAGGTGGACTATGCATAAAGCAGATTGCCCTCCGTAATGCGGGTCAGCCTCATTCAATAGGTTAGAGGCCTAAATAGAGCTGAAGACTGACTCCACTTAGCAAGAGGGAATTCTACCTGAAGGCCTTTGGACTTGAACTGCAACGTTGGTCCCTCCCGGGTCTCCAGTTTGCCGACTTACCCTTCAGATCTCGGACTTGCCAGACTTTTATATACATACACACATCCTACTGGCTCTGTTTCTCTAGAGAACTCTAATACAATAAGACTTGCCAAAATTAGAATCGGGAGCCATTGCAGACAAAGGCTGTGAGCAAATATTGACCATCACATATTTAGTTTGCACACTTTTTTATCCTAATAGCTCAGTACAGACTTCTAGAATGGACTACCACATTCACAGCCTTCCCAAAGCCCCTTTATCTCTTTAATATTCTCTGCTATGCCCTTCATAGCTTTACACACATATCCCCATTATTTAATAAAGTCCAATCTCAAAGTTTCTGCAGCTCCATGCTTTAAAGAGTTTGCTGGGTAAATCACTAAAATATAGCTGCTGTGGAGCCAATTTAACTCCATGGCCCCCCGCATACCAACTACACGTAGTTTCCAAATCCCAAGTCTCTTTTTCTCCAGAACGTGCATGCAGAGTAGCTGGATCACAAGAAAAATTCAACACAGGTCCTCAATTTAAGACAAACGTCAATTTCTTTTCCTACCAGAAATAAATCTGTAAAGAACTTTCTTTGAATTGGAGTGCATGGTGAGGGGTTTTCTTGTCATTTGTTTTCATGGCTCGCATCCAAGGGAAGGCACCGAACTCAATCAAGGGAGATGGAGGCGGCCTCCTGGCTCACTAGCCGTGGAGGGAGGGCAGAATTCTTCTCAAAGAATTCACACACTTCAGAGAGCGATTGTGGCTCCCAGTTTTCTCAGGACACAATGCCTGCATGACTTATGTTTAGAAAAAAAAAATCACAGGCAATATTTGAATGTTCTCACCATCAAGGGCATTTTGATAACCGAACTCTTCACAATGTGCTAGGTCAAGTATGAGGGTCCGAATGACTGATTACATACACCACTCATTTCACAAAGACGTGTTGGATGTCAAGCCCCGTACAAGCCTCTGGGGATAGAGCAGTGAACAAGGGCAGATGAAGCATGGACCTTTCCCTCTTTGATAGGCTCCTCTTTTATTCTGGAGGGGTGAAATAGACTATAATATGATAAATGAGCTAGATAATTTCAGAAAGCAATACGTGCTGTGACTATGATCATAAAAAGACTTAACACTTCACATACATTTTGGGCAATAAACTGTACTAAGCATTTTGTGTCTATGAACTCATTTACCCTCATAACAACACTATGAGACAGGTATTATTATTATTACCTCTGTTTAACAGATTAGGGCACTAAGTCATTAGGAGGTTAAGTCATTTGGCTGAAACTAGGTAGAGCTAGGATTTGTCTTCTCATTCCAGAGTCTGTGGTCCTCACTTTCATGCTACAGTGGGTGTTGTGAGAGGAGGGTACTGGGGTTCCACATTAGATGGGATAATCAGAAGAGACCCTCCCCCCCGCCCCGAGGATTGATGTTCACTCTGAGACATGACTAATACGGAGCATCCAAGCACTGAAAACACTCCAGGTCTTAAATGACTTAAAACATGAGTAGAAATAGACATCTAAAACAACAACAATACAATCTACCATTTCTGAAATGCTTCCTATAAGCCAAACACTGTGCTAAGCTCAATAATATGCTTCACCCCATTCAGTTCTCACACTATTCCTACCAGGCAGCACCACCTCCCCCTATTCTAATGAGGGGAAAACAGAGACTCAGAGGTAACAGAGTGCCTGTCTTGAATCAGCAAAAGACAAGGGGTGGTTCTATGTACAGACTCTGGAAAAGTTTGGTGACTATACAGGTGAGTAAATTAGAAACCACAAATGGGAAGAGGAAAAGTGACTTAAATGAAAAGAAAATATAAATATATTTAATATACAGAATTTTTTCTATTAGTTAACAGAGATGAAATATCTGGCTTACTAGAAGATATCTAAAGCAGACAGAATATCTCTTTTTGAAAAGGAAGAGAGGAGAACAGAACTGACGTTTTTGAGTGTCTATTATACACTAGGCAATAAGCTCCATGCTTTCTGGGAGCAGTGGACTGTAATTTTTACACTTGAAGAGTAGTCAGGACATCCACTAGCAGCCCAAAGTCCTGAGGTTGAAATCACATTCGTGGCTGTCATCTCACAATCCCTGCTTCTATGAAGTTTCTTCTAATTTTCTGAAGTCTGGTCTCTGGTTGTATGTGTATTCGGATGTCAAAATCCCCACACTTTTGTTGTAGCTTATATTTTAAGTCCTTCTAAAAATATTGCTTCTTAATTTATTAAATTACCCCAACATGAGCCCTTAAGTATATGCGAGTGAATGAGAGAGAGAGCAAGAAAAATAGTATGAGACCACAGAGAGGGAATAATTGAGAGGAGGGAGGGGATGACACACAGAAAGAGATACAGAGAATGGATGTCACAAAATATCTTAGCCATCACAGATGCTTCAAAGATGTGGTACCCATATATTACCATCTGTCAGTCCCATGAATTCACAGCTATGTTTCCGTTGTTGTTGTTTTGTTTATTTCTTTTAATCTGCATAATAGCAATTAGGTCCTTGGAAGAAATCAAAAGAATGAGAGGTCCACTGAACTCTTGACCTTCCCAAAGTGGTCCAATGGCCAAGAAGGCTTCATGTTCCATCATGGAACTTCCAAGCTAAGCATAATTTAATGTTCTGATTATTTCTGTGTTGATAAAAAAGTTAATAAAAGCAAATAAGCAACTTAAAGTCTGTCTCTGCCTATAAAGAAAACTTGTACCATCAGATATCAGTAACCTACGTCCTTTTTCTATTGTGTTTCTCTAGTTTACAGATATTCATTCCATCAACCAACCATTCAGGCAGTCACCCATGTATCTTCTAAGCAAACACTTACTAAGCAACTATTCATTCTCAGCCTATGATCCTAATCAGAAATATAGGACTCATGAGCCTACAGGTGGTGTTTGGGCATGAAAGCAATTTCCCAGAGAAAAAAATAATTACGGGACTTCCCTGGTGGCTCAGTGGTTAAGAATCTGCCTGCCAATGCAGGGGACATGGGTTTGATCTCTGCTCCAGGAAGATCTCACATGCTGCAAAGCAGCTAAGCCCGTGTGCCACAACTACTGAGCCCACACGCCGCAACTACTGAAGACCGTGTGCTTTAGGGCCCGTGTTCTGCAACAAGAGAAGCCACCACAATGAGAAGCCTGCACACCGCAACAAAGAGTAGCCCCCTCTTGTCACAATTAGAGAAAGCCCGTGTGTAGCAACAAAGACCCAACACAGCCAAAAATTAAAAAATAAAATAATTCATTCTATTAAAAAAGAATAATAATTCAGAAAAAAAATGAGGGCCCAGGACAGACCCCTAAATAATGCCAACATTGAGGCATAGAGAGTTATGAGGTAGGGAAGAAAACCTAGAATAAATGGACAGAAAATTAGGAGGAGAACAGAAAAGATATTACTTTTTAATAAGAAAGGAGGGATCGGCAAGGCACAGTCAGATGAAGACTGGATTGGTCCAGAGGATTAGGGACCCAGGAGGTTATTAGAAGGTTTTATCTGTGACATCTCAGCACAAGGTTGGAGATAAAAGCTTGATTACTATGGGCTGAAAAGTGAAGGGCAGGCACTGAATAGAAACTGTAATCAGAGATTATCTACTTGAAGAGTCTGGCTGTGAAGAAAAACAGAAAGGGCGAGCAATAGAAGGATATTTCGAGTCAAAGAAAAGTGAATAGTATAAGATGGAGGTGACCTGAGCACACTGACCACCAGCGTAGGGGGAGAAACTGGAAATTCAGGGCAGAGAAAGCAGAGGGTCAAGAGGCACGCAGATCGAGAGCACAGACACAGAGATAGGTAAGCTCTGAAGAGGAGACACACCTCTCCCTCAGGATCTGGAAACAGAAGATGGAATTAGATGCAATTCAATATTTCTTAAGTATAAAAACAGGAAGGTGAAGGAGAGCTCATCTAATAATGCTGTTTTTCTAGGTGGCAAAGGCAACGTTCAAATAATGACTTGGGAGAGTGGGGTAGAGAATTTGAAGAGGTTTGGGCAGGTATGAAATACCTACGCTGGAGAAAGGGAGAGAGAGCTAAACAAGGACACTGAGAGTTACTGAGCGGGCACGAGACAGCCAGCCGAGTTTGACATTTATTTGATAGCACTGAGCTAGAGTAGGCAGCTCTCAAGGTGTGTCCCTGGACCACCTAAATTGGATTCTCCCAGAGTCCTTGCTAATAACTCCAATTTGTGGGCCACATTTTGCTAAAGTTTGGAACACTGACCTAGCGTCAACATCCTCAGCAGAGTCCTGGGATCTGTCCTGTTAATGAGAGGTCCAGATATTTCTGACGATGGGTCAAGTTTAAGAGCGCTGATCTAAAGTTTAGATGTGCTGGAGCCTGGTAAGGAGTATAAATAGTGCCGCATGAGTTCACAGCAGGTAGTTTCTTTTATTTTCTTTTTTTAAATTGATACGTAGTAAAGTTGGCATGTTGGGATGTCCCACTGTATGAACTGTAGCCCATTTATAAATATATATAATCACCACCACAACTAGAAGAGTTGTATCAACACCCCCATCCTCCAAAAAAAGCTTACTTTTGCTTTACAGTCAAATTCTCCCCTGATCACTAACCTCTGGCAACAGCCAATCTGTTTTCCATCTCTATAGTCTTGTCCTTTTAAAAATGTCATATAAATGAATCATACAATGTGTAACCTTTTGAGACTCACTTGTTTCACTCAGCATAATGCCTCTGAGAGTCAGCCAACTTGTTGCTTTTATCAATATGTTTCCTTTGTATGGCTGACTAGTATTCCACTATATAGGTATACCACAATTTGTTGATTCATTTACCAATTGATGGACATTTCAGTTGTTACCAGTTTTTACAACTATAAAAAGTGCTGCAGTGAACACGTGTGTAGATTTTTGTATAAACATGAGCCTTCATTCCTTTAGCATAAATATCCAGGAGTGAGATTTCAGCAAAGACGATGTCTTAATTCATTAGCAAACGATTACTGAGTAGTTGTTCTATATAAAATGAAGTTTTAAGCGTTGAGGTATAGAAGACTAATCACAAAGTTGAATAAGATACAGAATGCCCTTCAGCACAAAGTGGAAGAAATGGACATACACACAGTTACTACAAACGAGTGAAGGAAGGGTTAAGGGGCAGGGGCTCAAGATGGAAGTGATGACTGTGGGCTGAATATCAACATATTCAACTTCAAGGTCTGTATGATTATATGGAGGGACCAACTTCTCTTCTGTGGCTGTGGCTCATACTGTAGAACCATGTAGGCTCTAAAGCAATAACCAATCTAAATCAAGTAAAAAAATGTAAAAACCTTATAGAGATCTTTTTGTGCACCATGGTATCAAAAGATTATCATATAATATGCAGTCAATGCGTGCTGTGTAAAGAAATAAAGATTATATATAATATAAATATACATCCTGGGGGTCGGGGGCATGGCTATTTCAGAAGAGGTAGGAAGGTAATAATACAAGTAGTTAGTTGTTAGTGCTGTGGGAAATGCGATCAGACACATTTATATCATTTTTTACGTTGTGAAATCATGGTTTCGGACGCTGGGAAATAGATCTCCCATATACTGGCACAGCTTTGGTCAGATGGCTGCCTTACCTCTGGCTGGGGGGAGTCAGGGGCTGCAGCTGTCCTTGTCCAAGTCTAACAGAATGCTCAGCTCAATGGCATGGTGTTAACTGAGAATTCGAGTCTGCCTTGGTGCTCTGCGTGGGGGGTGCTCTGCGTGGGGGGTCCCACGGGGGAAAAAGCCCATCAGTAAACTTGCTGGAGAGGGAGCCACACCCCAGTGACAAGCTTGCAAAACCATGATCCCGAGAGCCTTGCCCCACACCAGAAATCAGAAGAACAAAGAAAAAACAAAGCATCGTGTTAGTATGTGTGGAGCTCTCTATAAACAACTTAATAGAATAAAGCAAATTTGTTTAGGAAGTAAGAGGGAAGGAACCAAGGGCTGTCAGATCTTGCTCCCACACTGGAGCAAACAAGAGAGTTTAGAATTTCCCTGGGCTTTAAAAATAGGCCCAGGAAACCATGTGTCTAAAACCAGCATGCATCTGTTTTGAAATCTGCTTCTGAGCCTTTATTTTTGATAAGAAAACATCCGTTTGGGAATGTTACCAGAAGAGACACTGCTATGTGGAGAATAACTGTAGGAAAGACTTAAGCTGGTCAAGGAATAACCTGGCTTGTGTGAACCAAATGCCAACCACCTGCTTTCCCCTCATCAACCTGCTTCTAAAACTGTGCACACTGGACAAGACCATTAAGGAAGCACAGACCGAGGATATCTGCAATCATTCATGGACTCATTACTGGATTAGAGTGTAATCACCATCATTACCACAGCTCCTGGTTTAGGACAAGAGATGGGACCAATACAGATGTGAGGACTCTATCAATGTTCAACAACCTCTCAGAAAAAAAACAACTTGCTCACCGTGAAAGCTGTCTGTGGAACATATGTGTGTATATGTATAAAATACAGAGCACGGCAGTCCCAGCAAAAGAGGCCATATTTAGTCATTTTGATGCAGTGCTGGAGCAATCACTATTTATTCCTTATTCTGCAACGTGACATTTTCTATGATGCTTTACGTTTGATTCATGGCCACTAAACTCCCGAGTCCCTGAGAAGCATATAGGTGCACGAATTATTTTTATTACCGTTTTTGCCTGGCTGATAGATACATATTTTAAATATGCCCTGAACACCAGCTCGTCCCATCTTCCCTGCCATTTATCCCATCACATAAGACAAAAGACTGAGGTCATCGCGCTCCATGTCTCTCTTCCATCCATCCATAGTCAGCTGTTGTCAAGCCCCGTACACATATCTTAGAATATTTTAAGGCAATTACAACACACATAGTGATAGCAACAGCAGGAGCAGACAGCTTTTACTCAGCATTTACTAGATGCCAGGCACCGATCTAAAAACGTCACAGCAGTAACCCTCACGACAAAGCCAAGAGCTGTATAGCCCTCATTTGATTGCGGGTGGGGGGAGAAGTACACGAGAAAAGATAACACACTGCTCAATATCATAACCGAAATGTAGGAGAGTCAGAAGTTGCAGCAGAAATGAGAGAAATACAGAAAATGGAAAGTAGAAAGTAGGAGAGATCCAGGCTTTGAGTCTCCAACCCCCCTTGATCCACTGCCTCCTCATATATATGCGTATGTACGTGTGTGTGTACATAAGGCATATATGGGCACAATCACATATATAAATGTGTGTGTGTGTGTGTATATATATATATATGATCTGTGTATCGCTATAAGGCTCTGGTCTCACTGTTACGGGAAACAATCACCTGCCAGCTGAGATAACTGCCACAACCACCTCCCGCCCAGACAGAAAGGGCGAGCACAGACTAGTGATTGTACCAGATACAGATCCACAGCTGGGAAGGTACTCCTTAGCTGAGAAATAAAGATTTTAGAGGCTTTTATTGCTAGATGCGGCCACACGTCTAGCTATTGTTAACAGAAAGTAAATGAAAGGGTATGGGTCACTTCAAAACCAAGGGTTTTAATAAGCAGACATGTCAGTCACTCGATTTTTCTTTTCACTATTTGGACACAATAATGATGAGATGCTACAGGACGTCAGGGCCACAGGAAGAAAGGAGCCTGAGTCCCCAGATCACCACAGGGGAGGAAGCTGCCCACCACCACCACCAAAAAAAACACATGAGAGAGAGAAAGTGTTCAGCTGCTGAATGGAGAGATCCACTTGTTACCAGTGTCCTTCCTACCCTTACACATTCCAGTCAGTCCTTTAATCCAGTGTTGTTACTCATCAGCCCCTACCTCTTTCACCTGCAGAAACTAGGAAGCCCTTTTCTGGCCAGATTATAAATATTTTAGGCTTTGAGGACCACAAAACTTCACTGTTTCATATTCTACCTTATTTTTTAATTATCCTTTAAAAATGTAATAAAAAAAAATCTTCACTTGAGAGCCCTACAAGAAGAGGCTGTGAGCTAGATTTGGCCTACGGGGCATAGTTTGCCAACCCTGACTTAGGATATTCTATCACCCTAAAATTTTAACTATAAATTATATCACATACCCACTTGCAAAACTCATTGGACCTACACTTCCTATGTATCAGTTATAAGGTTTTCTCCTAGATGTCTGGCTCTTGCTTAGGCTGGTAATGCTGACCTCCCGTCTTACTTTCAGTTACCCCTCTAAATATGTCCACCTCCTCATTCCCCACTCCACACTCATCCCTTGTCCTGTGCCTAGACCCCCGCTGGAAGGCATGTCTCTAAGCTCCTGCCCAATTTCAATGCCAAGTATAAGACCTGTTCAGCCAATGCCCACTCCATGTCTTTCTGTTTCTATAAAACTTCACCAGGAAACTCTGATCCTTCTACTTTTGTCTTTCTTCTGAGTTTCTGAAAGAGGAATTCTGCATCACACCATTTGGCACTTAATTATATTCTTGGGAATCAACTCTGTACGAGTTATTGTACTAGGCATTGAGACGACAACAGTATGCCACAGCCCTTGCCCCTGAGAGATGTATGCAGGCCTGGAAAGACCAGGAGGCCATGACAATACAAGGTAAGTGATACCAATGGGACTCAGAGAGCAGCGTGAGAAACACATAAGGAATAGTTTCTCTCCAGCCATATTTATTTTATTTCAAAGGCACATCTTGTTGCTAGCTAGAGAAAAGACGTGTGTGTGTGTGTGTGTGTGTGTGTGTGTGTGTGTGTGTGTATTCTCCACTCCTACTGAGGGAATGAGGAACATTCAATTGATGGAGATACAAAAATTCAGACCAAACCAATGGCTAATTGTGGCATACTTAATATGAGGGCTGTCTTGTATACTTAGGTGTATTGGAAGAAAATAAAACATTATTTATAATTATACTAGTTCTAGGAAAAGTTTGAAATTACTAACAACAGGAGACTAATTAACATCGGGATCATAAAAAGAAAAAGAAAAATGGAAAAGATTATCCCAGAAAGATGAGCTAGAGATCATTATTACACTATTAAATATGTCTCTGAGCTACACAGTAACAAACACAAAAACACACAATAGAGAGAAAGAGAGAGATAATACTGTCTAATAAAAGAAAGCGAATCAGTTAACCAGCATAGTTGAATTACCTGGTGAGATGTTTATATTTTAAAAATAACTATGCCCTGGACTTACTGATTTTAATAAATCTGGCTAAAATGTGTTTAATGAACAATTAGGATCGACACCAAGGTAATCAGTACAAACTTCTTCCTGGCAGTAACCGTTAAACAAAATTTACTGTCTGGATTCTCATACAAGGACAAATAACATGTTCATATATAATACTTTCTTTAAAAAATCAACTCTAGAATAAAGCATAATTGTGAAGTACATATCTGTACTTGCATTTCTTAAGAAAAAAGAAACAAACAAAAAAAATACATGGTCCAAGCCCTCGACTTTTTGTTGATTTAAACGGATAGGGGGTTAGAGCAAAAAGACAAAAACAAAATTTGAAATATGGGTGATTACTTAGTCGATTACACTGCTTCTGCATTACCCTGAAAGTCAGCAGACATAGGAAGGCTTCTGGCAGGAGCTGGGTGGCTGTTGTTTAAAGCGGCAGCTCATTGAAGAATGACTGGAAAATAGGCTTTGTCTTCTGATGATGGAAGACACATCTCTGCTCCAGCAGCCACCCATGCCGATGGCAAAATTTGGTTAAGAAAATTAAAGATCTTGACTCATAGTTTTGGTTAGACCATATTACCTCCAACTGAAGAAGAGTGAGAAAGGGCAAGCCAACACTGTCCTCAGAAACACAGTCTGCTCAATTTCTTGGTAAGATATTTGGCGGGGGCCCCAGAGATGTATGTGTTGGCACGATGTGGAAACTCTGAAGGGCAGGCGCTCCCAGTTAGCGACATCAACCACAGTGCCTTGGGTGTCACGTGTTGGCACGTGTCCGGATCTCCTAGGCAGGCTGGTAAAACAGACTGCTGAGCACCATTCCTGGAGTTCCTGAGTTTGTCAGTGAGATGTGACACTGGGAGTTTGCATGGAGATGCTCTGGGGACCACACCTGAGAACTACCTCAATAATGGAATACTACTAGCATGCCTGCACAGCATCTCATATGAAACAGAACTGCTTTTTAATGAGCTCACTCTTATTGGGTAGCAGCAAAACAGCCACAGAGATCTAATTAAAATGCCCAAATAGCATTACATAGTAGGATGTATCTGAACATTGAGGAAACCTGGCCAAAATGATTATTTTCTGTGGGGCATAAATTGTCTTCAGTTCTTCCCTGAGGTTTTTAATTAGCTAGCAGGCTCAGACAAACTTCTAGACATACTAATAAATAATACAACCACAGCCAAAAAAAAAATCAATTTTCAACTCCCTGTGTGCTGTGGCACTGTGACATACAGCCAGCCTTCCAAACTCCCTGTGAAAGTGGCGAGGTCTATTTTGGAAGAGGTGAATATCAGAGGATAAAAGTAGAAGCTACTTTCTTCACCCTCATTATAATACGGTCTAGTAATTAAGGCCACGGTGCCTGCATTCACAGAGACTAGGGTTCAAATCTTTGCTTCAGTGTTTACTAAAAATGTCAACTTGGACAAGCCTTTTTCAATTTTCCAAGCTCTGCTTCCTTATCTGTAAGATACTGGTAATGCCACTTAACTCATAAAAATATTATGAAAATACAAAATCTCCTTAAGAGAATAATAAGTAAGCTGCAGACAGGGAGGAAAATTTGGAAAATATGCATCTGAAAAAAGGATTGTTATCCAAAATATACAAACAACTCTTAAAACTCAACAATAGGAGAACGATCTGATTAAAAAATGGTCCAAAGATATGAACAGACATCTCACCAAAGATTGTACACAGATGGCAAATAAATATAGGAAAATATGCTCCATGCCATATGTCATCAGGGAAACGCAAACTAAAACAATGATGGGATACCACCACACACCTATTGGAATGGTCAAAATCCAAAACACTGACAACACCAAACATTGGTGAAGATGCAGAGTAACAGGAACTCTCATTTACTGCTGATAGGGATGCAAAATGGTTACAGCCACTTTGGAAATCAGTTTGCTAGTTCCTCACAAAAAAAAAAATTCTTACAATATAATTCAGCAGTTGCATTCCTTGGTATTTACCTTAAGGAGCTGAAAACTTAGGTTCCCACAAAATCCTGCACACAAATGGTTACAGCAGCTTTCTTCATAATTGGCCAAAACTTGGAAGCAACCAAGACGCTCTTCGATAGGTGAATAAACTGTAGCACATCCAATGAGTTATCAAACCATGAAAAGACAGAGAGGAAACGCATGTGCACATTGGTAGGCGAAAGAAGCCAACCTTAAGAGGCTGCATACACTATGTCTCCAACTATATGACATCCTGGAAAAAATAAAACTATGGAGACAGTAAAAAGATCAGTGGCTTTCAGGGGTTGGGGTAGGAGGAGAGATGAGTATGCAGCACACAGAGGGTGTTTAGGGCAGTGAAAACACTCTGTATGATACCATAATGATGGATACATGTCATTCTACATTTGTCCAAACCCACAGGATATGCAACACCAAGAGTGAACTTTGGATGATCGTGATGTGTCGATGTAAGTTCAGTGATGATAACAAAGGTACCACTCCAGTGGGGGATGCTGATAATAGCGGAGGCTGTGTGTATGTGGGGTAGGGGGCTTACAGGAAATCTCTGTGCCTTCCCTTCAACTTTGCTGTGAAACTAAAACTGCTCTAAAAATATCTTAATTAAAATATGTAGAATGTATAAAAACACTCACTATAGTGACTGATATGTACTAAATGCTCAATATTAATATTTTTCTGTTTATTACTACTAGTATTGACAATTGGGTGACACAGAACATCGATAACTAGAAACACAAAGTGAAATGAAAATGGATCGACAGCAAGAGCTATCAAGGCAGGACAGGACAGGCAAACGAATAATGTAATGGGGGTATATCACAACGTGGTTTGTAAAAGCAAATATATCTGAATATATAAATATTCATCAAGAGTAGATTGCTTAAATACATTAGCATTCATGAGATGAAATACCATATAGTCATTAAAAATGATAATGTAGTTTTAATGTATTTATATGGAAAGATACTATAATGCATTGAGTGGAAAAAAGAAAGCAGTTTACAAAATAGAGGAAAAGATGCACATAGGAAGACAGAGAATAGAGAAGAATTATATCAGAATGTAGCTATATTCCATGATGTTAACAGTATTTATCACTGTGGCAGAATAATTAACATATTTTATGTGATTACATGTATATTTTTCTGTTAAAGTATAACTATAAAAGTATATATATATTTCTGTCATAAATATACATATATGTGCATATTTTATGATTCTAATACATTGGTTTTAATTAAGAAAAAACAATAAAACTACTTCTATTTTGGAAATTGATACATACAGCCAATGAAAATAGCTATTACAAGGAGCTCTATAAAGAGACATCAAGAGGAAAGCAGAGGGGGTTGGAGTGGGATGAATTAGGAGATTGGGATGGCCATATATATATTACTAATAAGAAAAAATATCAAATTGTACACTTTAAAGATATGCAGTTTATTGTCTGCCAATTATATCTCAATAAAAGTTCTTAAAAAATAAGTAAGTAAAAAGATGACAACAGGGGGCAGTTCTTTAGGAGAGCACATATGGCCATATTCACAAGTTTTTACTTTTTCAGAAAAGGGAATAGATTATTTTCCATATAAAGCTGCATCTTCTACTATAAAAGTGTGCTACAGAGTACATTATGTCCCTAACACAACAGCTCTTGTCTCTAGTCTCTCTCATTCTCTCTATTTCTCTGTTTCAACCTTTCAATCTTTCTATGCATCACCACTTTCCCAATTCTCATTAAAATATAAGGCACCAGATGTTAAAGGCATGAGGTATTTTTCTTCCTGGTATACAACTAGGAAATACAATAGATAGGACTTCGTTATGGACTTTTCCTTGATCTAGAATCTTTGACATCAAAGACCATGACACTGATACTCATCCTTGAATGCTCATTGGATTTACATGTGGAACTTTCAAAACTATGACTGCTCAGACCCAACTTAGAACCGGAGAACCAGAATCCCTTGGAATAAGGCAAGAATATGTATATAGATCTATCTACCTATCACAGGGAGAGTTACGGAAACACCTTAATAGCTTTATTTAACTGACTAGAATTTATAAAGAGTCAGATGATTTGTGTCACCCACACTTTTCCCTTTTTATTCATCTAATTTTTACTAAGACTTTAATTTTTAGAGCAGTTTTAGGCTCACAGCAAAGCTGACAGTAAGATACAGAGATTTATCATATATACTAGAGCTCACTCATGCATAACCCCCTCCCTTAACGACATCCCCCTCCAGAGGGTACATTTGTTACAACTGATGAATTTACATTGACACGTCATAAGCATCCGAAGGCTACAGTTTACATTAAGGGTTCACTCTTGGTGTTGTCTATTCTATGGGTTTCGACAAATGTATCACGAGATATATACCATTACAGCACCATATGAAGTACGTTCACAGTCCTAAAGATCCTCTGCATTCCACCTAGCCATCCCTTCCTTCCTCCAAGAACATATATTTTAAAGGTTTATAATTCACTTTAACAAGCAGGCTGTATGAGAGTCACCCCCACTATGCTCTTCTGCTATACTCCCTGTGATGTTATATAATGAGTTGCGTTATACTCTCCTTGAAAATTGCCAATAGTTCAAAACTACTGTCTTTTAATCTTTTTAACACACACCCCTCCACCCCATACCTAATACCTAGCACATAGTAGGGTCACAAAAAACCCTGCTACATAAAATCATATTTGTTTGCATGAAATAGTCTATTTCCCTGTGGACATCAGCAATGGAAGACATTATCAATGAAAGAATTCCATCGACTTCAGGGAGAATTGTTGTACCTTGATACAGCTTCTTACTATTGGTGAGATTACAAACATTTTTCTTCAGGAAAAAAAAAAAATGCTTGTTACAATTAATTGAACCTTTCCTAGCTGAGGAACTGGGGGATGAAATAAAACACACAAAGCCATTTTGAAGGCACTGGTGCCGTTCTGAACCTGATATTTAACAAGAGCTAAAAGCAGAACACAAAGTGCTAGATTTATTGGGTTGTAACTTTATCTTTTTTTTTTTCCTTGAGATCTTTCTTCCTTTATTATTGGGGATCTAAAGGTAAAAATAAATAAATAAATAAAACACACTAAAACAAAAGCAATCCTGCCCAAAAGATTTTTATGGAGGCAATAATGTTTAAAAGGTATCCGAAAAGATACCGAAGCGAGGAAAATCTGCAAGCTACAACAAAATAGCTAATTACAGGGCAGTCAGTTTTATACAATGCTTGGATAATGGCACATTAAAGAGTGAAAACCTTTAGGCTGTCTAAAGGTTAAAAGACTAAGTGTTCTTTTATTTAAATAGGGCTTTTGTTTGTTTGTTTTTGCATTATCAGTACATCCTGAGAGAAGTTTTTTATTACCTACATAATTCTCTTAACTTGAATGTTGAAGGTATGTAAAAACAAGGAAAAAGAGGTAAGTGGGAAAAAGATGTTAAAGTTGAAAACAGTCATAAGCAGAACAAGACCACACCATTTTGGGCCTGTGCCATTCTTTAGCCATGAACTTACATGAGAAAATAACAGACTGATATATTATACTATATGTGTATATAAATCGTAACTGGACTAATATACACATATGTCCATTAAACTAAATTCCTATAGCTTTTCTTAAGTTTTGTGTAATTTAGTATCATTTTAAAAGCTGGGGCAAAAGACATTTTCTCTATAAGACATGTAAAAGCACAGCTTATAAAACAAAGTTTTTTGTTGCTCCTTTCCCACTTTTTAAGAAACATGAGGAAAGAGGAAATTAACTGTTGTCCAGGTAAATAGTTAGGTTTAAAAAATGGAATCTGGATTCCTAAACCTTGGCTAAGGCTCCAAAGTGATGGGCTCTCAGAGAAAGAAAGCATTTGAAGAGTTGAAAAATGGATCTATACTAAAGAGAGAGAAATGTAACTGAAGGGTCTCTCGATTAAAAGGAAAAGTGTGGGGGGAACACAGCATGACAAATGCAGTAATGTATCTTGTCCAAGAATTATGGAGGCCACAGGGTATGGCAAGAAGAGAAGGGGCCTAGTGTAAGAGCTCTGTGGTAACTTACAATGGAACATTGGAAAGAAATTTGAAACAATATAGAACATCTTCTATGACTGAATGTCCATGCTGGAAACACAGATAATCAGCAGGGACTAAGATTGGAGCAGAGAGGAAATAATTTCAGCAATCACCACAGCTTTGCTGAATGGGATTCATTTTTTAAAAACGATCATGGGATGTTTTCCTTAATAAAAAAACAAAATGAGAGCTTAAGTAGTAATTTTTAGACATGCCACTTAAGTAGTAGATTCATTAGGGATAAAATGGACTGGCTTAAAGTTAAAAAACTCAAGGTTAACAAATATGAAAGAAAAGTTGAATAAAATAGGAGCAAAAAAGTGTTAGATGCAAACTCCTACTCAGATGGAATACTTCTTAACTCTATGACTGGCACGGAAAACAGGATTAAGAGTAATGGAAGATGTAAGTTTGTCAATCATCTGCTAAAGTGTTTCCTTGTTAAAAAGAACTATCTATAAATCCTTGGCTTAACTTGGGGTCTATTTGAAAAAAGAATATGAACTTTGGGGTCAGAATTTGGGGCTCTGGATGTGAACTCCAGCTCCTCTAATTAGAATGTGTGATGTGAGTGAATTACATCTGCCAGAGGTGACTGTGTCATGGGTCTGAACTGCATTTCAATTGCTGGGTGACATTGAAAAATAGATCATCCCAAATGCCACCCTAGTCAGTACCCATGTAGCCTGTCTAGTGCAGGACCACAGAACGTTACTTGGGATGCACTAGCCTATTATGAGGAGTAGACGATATGAGAAGCATAAGCCTCCTGTAGGTAATAAGAATGCAATGTGCATTGATTCCATAATTTTCTTTGCAGACAGTGACAGAGAAGCAATTCAATGTCAATCCTGGCCAAGATTGTCACATAAATTAAAAACAAGATGATTTGTAAACATTTTGAAAGGAAAGTAGCAGTCACCATATTCCAATCTGGTTTACTACCAGCAAGTGTTGCAAACTAATTTCTGTGATCATTTGTTTTAAAATTGATGATCTCTAAAAAATGGTGTTGGGAAAACTAGATAGCCACACGCAAAAGAATGAAGTTGGATATTTAACTTATACATGAAATTAACTCAAAATGTAACAAGGACCTAAACATAAGAACCAAACTATAAAACTCTTGTAAGAAAACCTAGGGGAAAGCTTCATGACATTGGATTTGGTAAAGATCTCCTAGATATATCAAAACACAGGCAACAAAAGTAAAAGTAGACAAATTAGGCTACACCAAAATGTAAAAAACTCTTGTGTGTAAAGGAGCGCCGTCAACAGGATGTAAAAGCAATCTTCAGAATGGGAGAAAATATTTGCAAATCATCTATCTGCCAAGGGGTTAATATCTAGAATACATAAAAAAAACTGCTACAATTCACAACAACGATATAACCCTGTTTTTTTTCAATCGCAAAGCACTTGAACAGACATTCCTCCAAAGATGATATACAAATGGACAAAAAGTATGAAAAGATGCTCAATATCATTAATCAATAGGGAAATACAGCTCAACACCAAAGTAAGATGTCTCCTTGCATCCATTACGATAAGTACAATAAAAGCTAACAACAATAGAACAAAATGTGGTGGAGAGGATGCAGTGAAATTGGAGCCTTGGTGCATTCTGAGGGGGAATGTGAAATGGTAAAGCCACTAGACAAAATAGTCTGATGGGTCCTTAAAATATTAAAAATAGAATTATCATGTATGGTCTATCCATACAATGGAATATTATTCAGCCTTAAAAAGATGAAAATTCTGACACAGACCACAACAGAGATGAACCTCAAGAACATAAGATTCATCTAAGTGAAATAAGCCAGTCACAGAAAGACAAATACTGTATGATTCTACTTATGTGAGATACCTAGAGTAGTCAAATTCACAGAAACAGAAAGAATGGTGGTTGCCAGTGGAATGAGGAAAGGGGAAAGGGGGAGTTTTTGCTTAATGGGTACAGTTTCAATTTTGCAAGATAAAAAAGTTTCTGGAGATTGTTTGCAACAATATAAATACACTTAACAATACTGACTGTACACTTAGAAATGATTAAGATGGTACATTTTATTTTTAGTATTTTTTTACCACAATAAAAATTTAAGACACCGATTATTTTTTCATTGTTCCTAGACCACCATTTCTTAAACTGTGTTCTGTGAGTGTCAGAAGATGTTAATTTATAGGAGGTTAGAAGAAAGAAAAAAAAATACAGGAGCGAAAGAATTCCAAAGTCAATTAAGTTTGGAAATTGCCTCGTTAACCAATTTAAAGTGTTTCTACTCAGGACTTCTTGGAGCTGGTAATATGCTAAGGTACAGTGAGCCTCTGAGTAGTGAATAAGGTATGGAAGATTGCTAAAGCTTTCACTTTTTTTGTGTAAAGTTAAAAAAAAAAAAAAAAAAGATGTAAAACTGTTTTTTCCACTATGACTTGGTTATGTCTGCATGAAGTGAACAGAATCCCTAATTAGACCTGGTCTCCCTTAAATATGACAGAGCCAGTGGCATGTAGAAAGTTTAAGATGAGACTTACATGTCTTACTCAAGTCATCAAGCGGGGACAAGGAGGAGGCAAGTTACACAGTGTCTACAAGGAAGAACAGTTCAACGAACTCTTGTTAAGTTTAAACAAGTCACTTCAGTTTAACAAGCTGACTGATAAAATGGATCACTTTTTTTGAGGGACATGAGGTTTCTTCAACTCGAGTGACTATTTTGAGTTTAAAATATAAAGTAGAAAAGCGAACCAGTGGTTGATCTCTTCAATCTAAAAGAGGCAACCTTGGAGAAAACCAATACATAGGCACGCTGTAACCTTCTAGATAGAAAACCTGGATCTAGCCTCCACTTTTCAGATACAGTAGAGTAGCTTGCATAAATTAAAGCCGCGTTCTTTGAAACAAACAAAAATGACTGGGACGGGGACAATTAAATATGCAAGATGCTTCCACTTGCTCATTCCCTGTTGTGAGTATTTCCTGTGAGTGTGCAGGGTGTTGGGGGTGAGGGAGCCATGCATCTGCCATTCCCTCCAGACACCAGCGTCTCTGACCATAGTAA
Source organism: Hippopotamus amphibius kiboko (assembly GCF_030028045.1). Classification (NCBI taxonomy): domain Eukaryota; kingdom Metazoa; phylum Chordata; class Mammalia; order Artiodactyla; family Hippopotamidae; genus Hippopotamus; species Hippopotamus amphibius. The sequence goes on from NC_080198.1 coordinate 9,011,920, forward strand.
GGTGTACTTAGATTACACGGTGTCAAGATACTGTATCTTTCAGATATCACCCAGGAAATAAATCCAACACATTTATCTGGTATTCCATTGGAGAAATAGATATCTGTTTCAATGTTAAGGCAAAAAAAATCCAACTGTGTTAGACCAACTGGAAGATGGGTCCGTCTGCAACTTTTGTCCTTTTGTACAGGCTTCTTAGGGGTAATTTTAGCAATATGCAATTCCCGCCTTATGGGCTGACCCTTGATCTAACCATTATACTCAGCTTATCTGGGTGTACAAACCTAAAGGCTTAGAAGGGAGGAATCAGAGCTGGGGCTGAGGTGCGCTCAGGGGCTAAGCACTGAGATGCTCTCACCACACAGCTCATGTGTAGATAGAGGTCGACATGAATGTGATGTATTTAAGGGACGAGCAGGATTACTGGGCTATTTAAAATTCAAAGTGCAGAAAAGAAGGAAAAGATCTTATACAATGTAAAACAAATGACATATAATAAGTCAGGAAGAGAATGACAGCAGTGAGGTACTGAGGAAGACAAAAACGAAGGTTTCTAAATCAATTTTTACCTTGGTCTTCGCCCAATACATCAGAGGTGCTGCCTTTAGAGTAATTTCAATTAACTAGTAAATGTTCTTAGACGCTCTGTCTAGACTTTCTGATGCCACGATATGACTTTGGCTTCAATACAACATAGAGAAATCATTCTCTAAGAAACCTTACTTTCACATTAGCTGAAAGATACGCTTAACCAAAATGTTAAATTCATTAGAGAGACATCTGCTAATAAGGAAGGCAGGTAATCAGCAAACCTGAACAAAAGCAAGAAAGAAATTAAGCAAAAGAAGCAAACTACTTTAACATTTAACACAAGACTGTACGTTTTCAACAAGATATAAAAGGAATTATTTCTGAGAGGCAAAGGACATGACTATTAGAATGAAAAATTCTAGTTTAAAAGTATTCTCATTTATGATAGGATTTAATCAAACTTGGGAACTTAAGTAATAATGAATTATAGGTAATAAGAAAGTGTCACTTTTGGGTCCTAAGAGCATATATTAAGACAAGTGGTTCAGTAAGCAGTAGTATTAAAAACACATTATATGTCCACATTCTCAACATGTAAAAACAAAAACATTATTTTTCTTTCCTTCTTTAATTCTTCCTTCCTCCCTCCCTCCATCCCTTTCTTCCTTCCTCCCCTCTCTTCCCCTCCCTTCCTTCCCCTTCATTTTAACTAATAATCACATGATATTAACTGGTTACCCAGAGGAATCAGACATTGGTCCTTCTGATATTATAAACGTGGGGGCAAAATAAATACCAAGATGACAAACATAATTACTATATTTTCAAACAGCTCATATTCAGGTAGTAGAAATAAGAGCGTACTTAAGATAAATAGAAAAGGTACCTGTCATTATAGAACAACAGAAAAAATGCCCGGGTTGTTTAGAGGAAACAGATGTTACTTTCACCTTGACATTTCAACTTCCAAAAGCCCTAAAGGTTATACATTGGTGGCCTGTTTGAATAGTAAGGAAGCCAAGGCTCCAAAAGTTTAAAAGCCTGCTCAATGGTCTCTTAAAAAACAACAACAAAAAAACCCCACCACCACCACCACCAACAGAGCAACATTGAGATCAGAATTTTGGAAATCTAGCTTAAGAATCCAAAAGCTTTTTTCCAATACTGACTCCTCAGTACTTGAAGAAATTGGTTGAATCCTGACTTGCAGAGATTAGAAGTTAAGGAAAAAGAGAACAGAATAAGCAAAGAGAAGGCTTCAGAAAAATCTGGAGTCTGTATGGAGAAGAACAACAAGCTTACTCTCACTTGAATTTTGATTTCATTGATTTGCGCTAGTTAAGAACTTAGGGACAAGAATAGACAAAGCTTGATCACAAGGTTAGCTTCTGTGCTTCTTTAGGCTAAAGTGAGTCATAGGACTTTGGGTGGCGTGAATAAAGATGATTCATTAAGTCACAAGTGTAAAGTGGAAGACTGATCGGGTTAATTGGCTATTAAAACAGTTGAAGTAAGGGCATGAATACAGATAGAGAGTGTGAAGACAGAAGGATTGGGTGTGACCAAGATATAATTAACTCAAAGTCTTAGCCAATAAAATAGCTCGAAGAAATGAGGAAGAGACTTAAGTGGAAAAACAACTGCAAGCTTTCCAGTTTGAGTACTTGGGAAGGTCATTTTTAACTATTTAACCTATTTTTCTAGGAGTCATTAAAATTATTTAACATTTAATAACTCTTTAAAAGAAGAGCATTTACTTAGTTTTACAGGTAAATTTATTAATAGAAGGTCAATTGCACCAGTTTTCTTTTCTGAAAGCTAGAGATGAAAGGATAAGCTCGCAAAATCATAACACGAAGTGTCACATTTTGTGGACTTATTTTTTTTAACCTAATCTACAAATGCAAATTCATTTCTCATTAAGCCTTCCATGGCACAGGGTATCATCTTCGTCAAGCCAAAGTCAAAATCAGAAATCACATAGAAAAGGTTATAACTAATAATGCAACTTCTTTCACATGTATGTATATGAATGGATAAATGATAGATTAGGTAGGTTAGATAGATGGATAGATGATAAAGAGACAAAGGTTAGCCAACAATGAAGATATCACTTCTACTTTTAATGACTTTGTGTTGACTTCTCAGGCAGAACTTTTGTTTTACTTTCAATGATGTTTATTGATAAAATATAAAATTTCAAGTTGATTCGTGTTGTTATCCATTATTAAATTTCACCTTTTTTCTATATACTGCGTTAAGCACTACGTTAAGAAGTGATACGATAATCTCTTCCACACTACAAGCAAAGTCCAATAATGTTTGTTTCATTGAGACTCTACAACAATATCAGCCAACCTTAAAAAATAAATAACTCAGAATCGCTGAAGATTATAGAATCATGGCAATCTTTGGATACTGCGCTCACTTGATAGATGTAGGGCTATGAGGTTTGCATAGAATAGAACTGCTGGGACCAGCTGCTGGGTGCACTGCAAAGCTGCCTCTAGCTGAATATGGGAAAGTTATCATCTTCATTCAAGTTCTCAAGAGTTTAAATACATGTTCTAAAAGCAAAACTGAAAACATCAATTTAGAACCAAGTTTAACACAATTTTCTTGGTTTCTCCCCATGCCTTTCCTTTTCCAGTGTCCTCAGGGGAATTTAGTCCCTGATCTCCCTCCTTAATCAAAGGAGTGGGTCACATATTCTTGCCAACCTGCTGGGACATTCCATATACTATGTCATTATTTCTCTGTATAAATTTACATGTTAGATATTATTGTCATCCTCATTTTACTGAAAAAGAAGTTGTGGCTTAGAGTACATAGCAAAATTGGCTGATTGCCTGCCAAAATTTCAGACTCCTCTTTCCATAGTGTAAAGTTGTCCAGATGGAATCTACCCAGCCAACAATTATATTTCCCATCATCCTTTGCATCCAGGCATGGCCATGTGACAGTTTTCACTCACTGAAGGTGGGGATGGAACTTTTAAGAGGCAAGTAGACCTTTTCCCCTAGCTCATTCCTTATTTTCCAGCTGAATGTAGCAATCTCTGAGGATTCAGGGGGATTGCACAACCACAGATACAAGGAAAAAAGACTAAGAACTAGTGGCCAAGGACTCCCATATTGGACAACAGCTAGAAATAAATTTTCACTGTACTTTTATTGTGCACTGAAACTTCAGGATTTGTTTGATCTAAAAATCAATGCCTTAACTAATACAGGGCTTAGGTATAATTTCCAAGGTCAAAGATCAAGTAAAGATGAGAGCTGGGATTGAAACCTAACATATCTGACTATAAAATATTAGATTTTAAGTACATCCCCAGCTAATAATGCTCTGTAAATCACTGTGTTATCAGTCCCATCCTTAATATGTTTAGTGGTTTCTCATTATTTATAGAATAAATGTATGACTTGGCTCTCCGATTTGACCTAAGCTACCTTTTCAAAATCACCTGAAACTTGCCACTTCTCATCCTGCATTCAAATAAATCTATGCTATTCACCGCCTTTAAACACTGTGTTTTTTTCATCACTAAGACTTTCAAGTGATTTCTGCTTCCTGGAAAGACTTCTTTCCCACTCCCACCCTTAGCCCTGTTTAGATTCTACTCACTCTTCAAAATTGAGATTAAATGCTATCTTCTCAACGCTGCTTTCTATCTACCTCAGTAGAGATGGTTTTCTTACTCTGGTCATTCAACAGAAATTCAACAATTCATCCGTGAGAGATTTTACACTATACACAACGGTTTGCAGCAGTAAACAAGAGAGAAAAAAAATCTTACTTATGAGTTTACATTTTAGAGAAGAGAGCCATTAAAGACAAACATAAATAATGATTTAATACCAGTTAGGGTAAAGAGAAGGGTAGGTTTTTAAGTCAACTGATTAAAGGGAAATCTGTCTCAGTCTGGAGGGAGAATTCAGACTTCCATGGGGTCGTGAAATATGAGACAAGCTGTGAAGCATGGGTACAATTTGCTTGGCAAATGCATGGCGGATGATGCTGGGGGAGCTGGGGACAGAAATCCAGGCAGAGGGAATAAGATGTGCTTAATCTCCAAGTCTAGAGCACTGTGGCATGTTTGAGGAAAGGAAGAGGCCAGTATGACTAAGATACAGATAAGCAGCGTAGAGAGGAGCACAAGAAGCCGTGCTGAGCCAGGCAGAAGCCAGGTCACTTAGCGCCTTGTGAACATGAGAATTCTAGGCTTCAGCTAGTGAGAAGTGGTAAACCACTGGACGGGTTCAGGAAAGAATGATGCATGCAATGCACTGTATAAGGTTGTTACGGGCGCCATATGCAGGATCGATTAGAGTAAGAGAAGAGGTGGAGACAGCAGCTGGTAAGCTTTGGCTGTGGTCCATTGATCTAAGTAATGTGAGACAGTGCACTGATCTGGACCAGGGTAGTGGCAGCAGAAATGGAGAGAAGTGGTTGAATCCAGGAAGACTGTAAGTAACAGGGGCAAGATAACTTGATGGTTAATTTGAATGTAGTTATATTCATGAGGGACTTAGTGACACTTTGGGGAGGCACAGTGATGAAAACAGAAACTAAGAAGCCAAACTCACAGCCAGCATTCAAATATTGGCTCTGTCCCTTCCTAGCTCTGGGATCCTGGACAAGTTATGATACCTCATCTGGAAGATACGAAAATTAATAGTACCTACCTTTTAAGACTGTTCTAGAATAGATATACATTATACACAGGCACATATATATGTTTATGTGTGTGCATAAATGTGTGTACTTATTATTTTTACTAAGATAGCATAGATATGTAGATATTTATCCATCCCACACCCCTGTAAAATGCTTATTTTCTTAAGGGCGGGACTGACATAGAACATATTCTCTGCATTAAATAGAGAACCGACATAGGTATGTTAAAAATCTAGGGTTTATTACATACAACATTTTAAAAAAAATTAGTCTCATGGTACCACTGGGTGTAATTCTTTAAAGCAAGTATCAGTTTTCAAGTAGAACTAGAAATACTTATTATCATACCAAAGAACTTGTTGTTCTTTCCAAAAATGTAACATTAGAAATTAAGTTTATAGCCATTGACACAATACCCAATGATGACATTTGGGGATAAATATGTAACAGTATATTATATAATGTGTAGTAGAGGATTACATTTTGACTATTGTGGATGTTCTGGGGATTGTGAGCTGCAAAAGATGGGAGCATTGTTTCGAAAGCTTCTAGCGAGAAGGAATAGACTGGCTTAGCTCTGGAAGATAAGTGAAGATTACTGAAATTGCTCTTCCTTGAATTAAAGCCACAGCATCACAGAAATATGACTGGAAAATCATCTAGCTCACCTGTTTATCTCTGGAAGGACTACAGCTAATGTTTAAATGACAGGGCGATGTGAATCCAGCTATTTCATTTAAGAATTTTAAGGGCCCACCACATCACTTTGCTAAGCCCCACCCCCATCCAGATATAGCTCTCAACTTTGTTACTTCAAAGGAAGTAGAGGTTTACCATTTCAAACCCCAGAGGATATACCATACCTTCCTCTGGCAAATCCTTTGGGTGTTTAACAGCTCGTGCCTTACTGACACTATTATTTTGAAAATTCTGTGCTAAAAGAATGTATGTGGAAATGGAACGCACTGACAATTTCAGATACCAGCATGGAAGTCCTCTTCCCACATAAGTGCTGGAAGACGTGTATTTCTAGCGAGAATGTATTCTAAACCTACTTCTGCAGCCAGGGAGTAAGTGCACAGGGAACACTGCACGCTGTTTTCACTTCATTGCTGATGCACAGTTTTCCTAGGGGAAGCTATAGAGCGAATGCTTTAACTGTGAAGCTTTCCTGACTGCACATGACCCTCACCCGGCAACACGTGATGCACTTGGCTTTGACTTGGTGCTGGTGTTTAGAGAGGAGGTGGTGTTCCCATTTCCTAAATCAGAGTTCTCAACAAGTCATGCCCCGTAGCTCATGGGCCACATGGCGAGGACCGTACTACTGAGCCCCGTATGCAGCTCTCTTCCCTTTTGTTTATTTAACACATACCCACTAGCACCTCTAAGGTGCTGACCTTGCCTTCCTAGGGGGTGTGATCAAGCAGGGCGATAGACAATCACATCACTGCATAAATAACAACATTATAGTGTAATATGTTCTAAAATGAGAAATCCACAGTGCTATGACCCTGCAGATAAAGATCTGTTGGATTCCTAAACCACAGTCCCCCAGAATGTGACCTTATATGGAAATAGGATCGTTATAGAGGTCATTAAGTTAAAATAAGGTCATTAATAAAATGTGACTGGCGTCCTTATGAAAAAGAGAAACAGAGACAGAGACACACACACACAGAGGGGAGACAATGTGCAGAGATGTAGGAAGAGGACAACCAACTTTGAGCTGGAAAGAGAGGCCTGGGACAAGACCCGTCCCTCACAGCCCCTAGAAGGCATCAGCCCTGCCAGCACCTTGATCTTGGACTTCCAGCCTCCAGAACAGCGAGACGACACATCCCTGTTGTTTAAGCCTCCCAGGCTGTGGCACTTTGTTATGGCACAACGGAGGACAGCCAAGGCCCCCGAGGACAGGTGATAAGTAGAGGACAGAAGTTCCACTTATGCATAGGGAGCAGCATTACACAAAACACGCTTCAGCATATATGAGACTCTGAAGGACAGCCGTCACGTGTGGAGTTTAAGGACCAGGAGAAAACGAAAGGCGAGACGAGGCTAGAAATGGATATTCAAACTAGATCATGAAAGGCCATGCAGGTCTCATTAAGGATTCTCTTTGTAGTGCAATCTTCTTCTTGCATCTTCTCTCAGTCTATAAAGCAGACCACCCTTAACCTTCTCTTCTAAGCAGAAGCAGTCAAATATCCACGAAACGTCCCTGCGGTAGGCATGTTTTATGTATGCCCAGTCCCTTTTGAATAATCTTGCTATGTGTGAAGACAGCTCAAGGTTGGTAAGTGTCACTTCCCCAGCTTCCTTCACATCTAATGTCTAAGTAGATGACAAGGACCCACCAATTAGATTCAACTCTGTGACCATTTGTTTCAAAATTAAGCAAGGTGAGGAAGAACGCTCCACCCAGAATCCAAGAGTGGGGAAAACTACCTGGCACTCAGGGATGCTAGTAGTTTTAAGAAGTGGTCTCCATGTGGGCAAAGTCACAACTGCAGGAAAACAATGGTCCTGGCCGTTGTGAGACTGCAGTCATAACCTTTGCTCAGGTCTTGTCGGCCAGTTAGCCATCAGACCACTTGCATGGTGTGGTTTGGTTCACTGCTCCTGGAAAACTGGCCTCCAAGATGATTCCCCCTGAAACAACCAATGTCCATTTAATGTTTGTTCTAGTTAAAATAGCTAAAATCTGCTTTTTATAGCTAAGAATCCTAATGACTGATTTGCTCCCCTAGTCACCCGCCGGGTACAGAGGACAGACGTCCCACATGCCTGCACAGCCTCCTGTGTCACTGGTTCTCAGAGCCTGGTCCTCAGACCAGCAACATCCGGGAAGAAGTTAGAAATATAAATTCTCAGGCACTACCCCAAACCTAATGAATCAGAAACTCTAGGAATGTGGCCCTGAAATACTTGTTTTAACAAGTTCTTTAGGTGATTCTGATACAAACTAAAGATTGCAAGCCACTGTCCTACATATACCACCATTTTTAATACTTCTTTAGGTGTTAAAAATGTCTCCCTTCCTATCAGACCCAGAGCTTCCTGAGGGAACCACTGTCATATATTTATATCCTCAGTGTTTAGATTCAACTGGCACAACTGTCTAATGATTGGCAAAGAAACATCTCTCTTCTCTGATTCTTTGTGTCAAAATGAGCTAATCACTGCCCCAGGAATCCTGGCTACCATGTTTGTGTCGTAAGTGGATCATTGACAATAGACCCTTTTCCTAAGAACAGTACAGACATAACAGTAGGACATGAATCAACTATATTATGTAAAATAAAACTAATGCATAGTTCATTGCTATCTGCTATTGCTCTATTCACTTTTCTAAGCTCAGATACATTACTCTTTCCGTCTCATGCCAGGATATAATTTTCACAGTGCTTCACGCTATCCCATACTCAATTTTCTGCTGTTGTTGTTGTTGTTGTTGAAATTAGGTGGTCTGGAAATTTAGGGACTCAATTTAAGTAAATACTGTTTCCACCAAATAGCCCCAGGATGGAAACACCTAGTTGAAGCTGGGAGTGCCAAATGGCTACCGAAGCCCTTCATAACACTAAGGTATTGATTAGGCGGGCAAAGAGTTGGAGTCAATAGTGTTGACTGGAATGTAGTTGAGGAAACTTTATTACCAAAGAGACAGAAGGCTACTTCTGCAAAATGGATGCCCTGTGAAAAACCTGCCGTGGTCGTATACTTTCACTTCCAGAGTTAAAGGCTTCCAGAAGATAATCCCATCCCTATACAGACAAGACTCTCTAAAGAAGGGAAGCTCTGATTAGGTTAAGCTCTATGAAAAGAAATAGAAGGGGATCAATTTAAAGGGAAAGCAGAATAGGTCCTGGCAGGGATGGGCCAGAGGGCTGAAGTCCTGAATATAAGATGCGGCTTCACAAGCAGTTTGCAAAGCATCTGAATACGTATATGCGTCTGAATACTTATATGCATCTAGACAGAAAAATAAAAAAACGTGTGAATATCCACGCATATTAGGAATGCAAATACTTTTTCTTCTCTGTTCTCATTCTTTTCTCTCTGTATTTTACATGGGTACTGTAGAAGTAATTAGATTAGACATCAGTCCACCATATGCTAAATATCAAAACAAGATGAAATCCTACCATGGAGAGAGAGGTTGGCCATTACCCCGAGGCAGTTATTCCATAACATCACTTCTCAATGCAGTCTCTCAGTTCAACTATGCATATTCTCTCATTGGAAAAAGGCAAATAAATGTTTAATGTTGTATGAATATTGAAATCATGTTCATAGGAATGTATCTAAATGGGGTCAATAACCACAAAAATGAAGATCATATAACAATCACCAAAATAATAATGGGAAGCCTAATTGCACATTTATAAAGTACTAGGTACTGTGCTAAATGTTTTCTATAAAAAGGAGGTACTTATACATGCTCAGAATCTACAGGGGTGGAGCAGAAGAGGCTCTCTTGGGTTGATCATGCTGACCTTCCCTTCTCTCAGAACTGCCACCATGAACCTGATCTGAAAGTGGGTGTCAGATTTTAATGGTGTCGGATTCTCTTAGGAGTTTGGAATTTTTTTTCTCGTGAGTCTGACAGACTCAGTCATTGGTGCTGATACGACAAGATTCTAGAAAGAAGCTGCATGAGCGCCTACTGCTAATGGTCCTGATGTGTTTTGATCTCATCTTTTCAGGGGCTGCTTATTCTAGTCTGCCTTGATTGCTGTGACACGGGCAAGTATTCTTTCAATAAATTCAACATTTCCCTTACACTAGTAAGAATCAATCTCTGTTATTTGCAGCCAAAGAACTCTTTCCTTTTTTTTTTTCTGCTGCACCACGCAGCATGTGGGTATCTTAGTTTCCCAACCAGGGATCAAACACACACCCCCTGCATTGGAAGCATGGAGTCTTAACTACTGGACCACCAGGGAAGTCCCCAAGGACTCTAACTAACCACAAAATGGCACTCTGCAAAGCCACAGGTAGGGATATGTGAAAAACTATGTAGATCTGCAATCTACATAGGGCTAGGAAGAGTACAGCTATCATCACAATATACTGATTAGAAACACTATGTCAGCAGCCGCATAAGAGACTAACAAGTTTCAAAATTGAATGCTTACCGTGTGGCTAATGCAAAGTACACTTATTAGGGATGGTGTCTCTTACTTGGGAAATGATTTAAAAAAAAAGAGAGAAGCTACCTTAGTATTTTTGCGTAGAGTGGTGACAAAGAAATATTTGACTGAAAACAAAATCACTTTCTTAAGATTCCATTAATAATAAAATAGTGAATATTAAAATACAAAGAGCCATGTTGTCTATGTTATTAAAAAATCGTTCTATCTTTAATCACTTTGTTTGAGGTATATGAGTTTCCATCCCATTCAGCTGGGCAAAACTTACCTTATTTTGTAATAAATGAAATAGAGTAAAATGCAAAGGTTGCCATGATTTACAAGACATTTCATTTAAACACAAAAAGTCAAATTTTATTTACTTCCTCAAGTCAGAAAAATGCCAAGGCAACATGGGCATTTATTATTAATAAAGCAGTAAGTGGGAATCCTGGGACAATGCTCACAGTGGTGACTCCTGCACTGCCCAGGGACTGATTCAAGCAGAATCATTTTCTCTGATGGATATCAGTGTCATTGAATGACATCTGTTCGTTAATAAGCAGCTGCCCTGGAATTGGCTTAGAAAATGCACGGATTCGGTGTCCATGGTCTAGTGGTCAGAAGAGCAGGCTGAGTCCTCATTTCTGGGCTAGCGTCCCAGGTCTGTTACTGTCACTTCAGTTTGCCTTGGAATAAAATTCAGTCTATATGACACTAAAACAATCTCCTAACTTGGGTGGAGGCAGTGGCTGGGGAAGGGCATGGGAGGGGCCACACCCATTTGTCATCCCAGAGAAAACATCTCCTGTTGCGTTATTCATTCATCAGCTAATGTGGGGGTGCAATTCCAACACTCAAATATATCAATGGATATTATTCAAAATGCTCGTTTAGGCTATTGGCTACATTGGGTACAGAATTCCTTGGTCCTACAATGATGAAGCCATAAGAAAAGGGTAAAGAATACATCTATGTCAGTATTAGAAATTCAAGAAAAATGTTTCCCTATTAAATACAGGGATAGCTCCTTTTCTTTTCTTTTCTGTCTTTTACTCGTTATTTTTACTTTTATGAGCCATGAGGCTTGTGGGATCTTAGTTCCCCAACCAGGGATTGAACCTGACCCTCGGCACTGAGAACATGGAGTCCTAACCACTGGACAGCCAGGGAATTCTCTACACTTTATTTTTCATTTGTATTAATTAATAGCTCCTTTTCTTAAAGGAAAAAAATTCATAATTTAAGTACCAGCTTCAGTACTTTGCCCTCAGTGTGGAGAGACTGCTAAATGTAAAATTATATATGATCTCTCCGCCCTAGTTTCTCTGTCTCCAAAATGGGTGATGATAACCTTTAGTCAAATCAATGAGCTTTCCAGATAACATATTATAAATAATAGTAAGATCAAGAAAAGTTATATTGATGAAAGTCAAGTTTTCCTCTTTGACATTAAAGTAAGAATGTATCTTCAAATACTTGAGAATTTAAAACTACTTTAAAAGCAAAATTGAATTTGCAATTACTGAGAAAATTCATTGAGAATGAAAAATTAATTGTCAATGCCAAATAAATAATACAAATGTTGGTATTAGAATGTAAATGTGGAAAGCCAGATGGCTCAAGTGAAATTTTAAACATTTAAATAGAGCTTTAAAGGAGTTTATCATTAATGTATCTTTTTAAGCATATATTTTTAAGTAAAAATTCCTAAAGAGACTGTGGTAACCAATATTTTTTCCCTAATGTCAGGATCACAAGTACCTATGTCCTTGCACTATGATAAGCTGTATAGATACTGAATTTTAAAAGTATACTATATTGAAATTACCTAGTATGTACTACAATTACAATGTTACTTTATATTAGTGGAAGATTTTCTTCTTCTCTGGTATATGTTGAGTCCACTATTATTCAAAATAATATGAAATTTGAACCAAAAATGTAAGCCATGCATGGTCTAACATTTTAAAATATATTTATACACTCAAACGGTAAAGTGAATGGACCATAGAAAACAAAACATTTGACTCAAATTACTCTGACAGTTTCATTTTTTTCTCTCTAATTTTATTTTTCTCGTATCATATATGGTACTACCAGGGAGCCAGTGACTGGTTTTCTATGAGCACACTTAGCTTATGACTGCTCTGTATAAGTATGCTTGATTCTGGAATCACGGAAGGTGTCTGAGCAAGAAATGGGGTTGGTGGGATGTGCCAGGGGTGGTTCATCAGACCGCAGAGTTGGGGTTGGTGAGGAAGGAGGGAAGAATAAAAAACATTCTGGGAAATGCTACCTCCGCGTCTCAAGTGAAGGCTAATGAAATTCTAACATGGACATCAGTTATGCTTGCTTCCTGGGTTCCTTCCCTATCTCTAGTGGCATCCTGATATATTTATGGGAAAATGTACAGTGTTAGCACAGCAATAAATACAGATGTGTATCCTCCCACTATGGGAACAATACAGGTTCCTAGAGACTCCTTTTTCTATCTTTTCTTTTTTCAGCTTGCTCTCATATTACACTGCTATCACCTGATCATGGGCAAGGGATCCAGTGGGCCCCATTGGATCCTTCTTTTCCGGAACTGCCTGGGAGTGAAGCGTTACAAGGACTGAAGACGTGTTTGAACTTATTCATTTCAATAGCAGGGGCAGTAAGAAGTGGGTGACTCTAACCAAAACTCTCAGGTTCATCAACTACTTCAATCTTGTTAATTCCAATACATTCCTTTGTAGTTACACTAGTGATAGTTTGATTCTGTTGCTTGCAACCAAAGAATTCTGTCTGACTCTGATGGCAACATCAATGGACGAGAATAAGGTCTAGCAACTAATGGAACTTGAAAGGAAGAAGTGAAATGTGACTCTGTTAATGGTGATTCTGGACACGGAATTAGGGATGTCACGTGACACAGATGGCTTGGGGAATGGCAGGTTACTGACTGCAGAAATGCAGCTTTAAGAAAAAGTCTCACCATTCTTGGTTGTGTCACCTCCACAAGTGCCCAAAGGTATAAGGAGACTCATTTTGAATCTATGTTGAGATTTTCTAATCTGATAAACAATGGAGTGGGATGATCTCAGAGGTGGCCAGCTGAATTCTTACCACTGGGGCCGAAAGGAAGCCCATCTGATAGGGAAGCTGTCAAGACGACTTAAGCACTGGAATGGAGGTTATACTAGCACCCCAGGAGTCGGCCTTTTGTTTCAAAGATTCCACACACGTCACAGAAAAGGATCAAATGAACTTTTTAAAGAACGGCAGAGGCATGATCTGGACTAAAGCATTCCACACAACGAGATTCTTTCTTTGAAGGTAATAAGACACTCCTACCTCAAGGTCTTTAAACTCTGCTGTTCCTTCTGCCTAGAATAACTTCTCCCTCATTTGAAAAAGGCTCAGTTCCTCACTTTATTTATTTATCTGCTCAAATATCTCCTCCTCAAAGAGACTTTCCCAACCACTCCATGTAAAATAACATCCAACACATACCTCTTTCCCTCTCTCCCCTTAATCTTTTATCTGCGTATTGTTGTCTTCCACTACTAGTATAAACTCCATGAAGACACTGACTACTTACCACCGATGACTCAAAAACTCTAACAGTGATGTGCACAGAGCAGACACTCACTAAACATTTGATGGAAAACTCTGCTATGAGTTCTGTACTTGTTTGCTTTGAGAGAAAGGAAGAGCTACTGGTTACACTCTCTGAGCAAGACTCTGATATTTCCATTTAATTAGGATCAGGAAGCAAGAGTTCTTCAATATTAATGGAGACAAACAGCAAGCTGCAACTTTTGGGGAGCTGGTCTAGCCACCCCTGTGAGCTTGCCCTACAGCAGTGTACCTTGTGATACCATTCACATGGACTGAACCTAGGCAATGAGCTCTTTGAGAGACAGGCCTGGTGGTTTCATATTTGTATCCTCAGCCCAACATAGACCAGAGTAGCAGAAGTTTGGAAGAGGGAGAAGATGAGAAAAAAAGAAAAGGGATGAAAGGACTGGGAGGAATTAGAAGAAATGGAAGAAGAAATATGGAAGTAATAGAATGGGAAGTGAATGTAAAAAACAAACACTCCAAAAACGCCTTCTTAGACCCCTCACAACTCTGACAGCTGTTTCTCTCATCTCTGTTAAGATTCTCCTCTATTAAGTTTCCTCCTCAGTTTGTTCAATTCGTCTCCTCTCATTCTTTATTGAACGTATTCTATTCAGGTTTTATCTTCATATTCCAACTGGTACCTCTCTTTCAAAGCCACTGATGACCTCCACGTTGATAAACTCAATCATCAATTCGCAGGTCTTGTCTTACTTGATTTTCAGTTCCTCGTCCCTGCTTTGTGGAGACACTTTTTAGACCTGGTCACTGGGGCACCACACTTTCTGCTTTCTTTCTACCTCTTCAGGCACTTCTGAATTCATCTTACTGGATCCATCCCAATTCTAGACTTGTAACTATTCTGTTGGCTCAGTCCTCCAGCATCTTCTTGGCTAAAATGATTAATCCCATCTGATAATATTAAATACCATTTGTACACTAATGAATTCTCAAAATGAGATCTCCATCATGGACCTCTCCTCTTAGTTCTATACTTGTAAATCCAAATGCCCATTCAGTTTTCCCACTTGGATACAGTGTAAGCATTTGAAATTTTACAACATAATAGGGCTCTAATTTTCACTCCCCTCCCCAAACCTGTTCCTCACACTTGAATAAAAGGTCATCACCATCCAATTAGTTGCACACAACAAACACCTCTAATTCATACGGAATGTCACTCAAACACCATAGGCAAGTAATTAACAAATGCTATTGGCTCCACCTTGAACCAAAAATTTGTGACCATCTCACCCCATTCACCCTCTTATAAGCCATCAAGGTTCCCCATTATAATGTAAACATCAAAAGTGAAAAGACTTGGGCTTCCCTGGTGGCGCAGTGGTTAAGAATCTGCCTGCCAATGCAGGGGACATGGGTTCGAGCCCTGGTCTGGGAAGATCCCACGTGCCTTGGAGCAACTAAGCCCATGTGCCACAACTACTTAGCCTGTGCTCTAGAGCCTGTGAGCCACAACTATTGAGCCCGTGTGCCACAACTACTTAGCCTGTGCTCTAGAGCCCGTGAGCCACAACTATTGAGCCCATGTGCCACAACTACTGAAGCCCACACGCCTAAAACTCGTGCTCTGCAACAAGTGAAGCCACCGCAATGAGAAGCCCGAGCTCCACAACAAAGAGTAGCCCTGGCTCAGTGCAACTAGAGAAAGCCCGTACACAGCAATGAAGATCCAACACAGCCAATAAATGAATGAATTAATTAATTTAAAAAAATGTAGTGACCAAAAAAAAAGTGAAAAGACATTACAAAATTAATTGCTGTATCAAATAACTTTCATAATTTCAAAGCAGTGATCCTATGTAAATCATATTCTGCAGTATTTGCAACAGCTGCACCATGTTACAAATGGGTCTGTGACTATTATTGGTTACAGTCACAAGAACTGCTCCTAGTACTACAGTTAGTTGTTCACATTTATAATTAAATGAAATCCCAAATTTCAGTTAGGGGGTTCATTAAAATAAAAATGCATGAGAAAAATAATGAATGACCTCTGTCTTTGATGCTCACTAATCTACCCCAGCACAACATGACTGTATGTTTACTTTCTGCTTATCTCTATAGAGTGTACAGGAAAGGCCTAGATCTATCTTTCTTACTCCTGACATCCAAAGTCATGCTTGACAATTAGTAGTTACTCAATAAATATTTGTTGAATGTATGAAAAACAGAAGTAATAAGAAAAGAAGTAATAAGAAGCATCAAAACAAAGCAGCTAATGTTTATAGAGTATTTACTCTATGATGGGTACCATGGTAAGCAATTTTATGCACTGGATTATCTTATTTATTTTGAATAAAAGCCTTCGAAGGAAGGAACTAATATTATTTTTGTTTTATAAACAAAGGAACGGAACTTTTATGAGGGTAAGTGACTCACACATGTCTCTAATGGGCAAAGCCAGATTTTCAGCCTGGGCACATCTTATTTTAACCATGCTCTTAGCCATTATGAAACAGGAATATGCAGGTGTTCTATGGATGTTTGGGGAGATGATGAAAAATGGAAAAAAGAAAGGAAAACAGGGAAGGAGGGAAGAATGAATGCCAGGCATTAAATATTTTGCCTCTTCCTTGTAGCAGTCTTTGTGTTCCTCTAAAGAACTAGAATAAAGCTTGATTTTTCTCCCAGACTAAGCCCCTTCTCTTTGGAGGAAAATAATAAAAGAGAAGATCGCTCCTTGTTCCCTTCTCTGATGAGTCTACTCAGAACGTGAATGCTGCAAAAGCTAAAGCAAGTTGATCTTGAACCAGGTAATTATTCTGCTCTATGAGAAATAGATTTCACTTCAAACTCAGTGGTATATTGTTTCTCACGGTAAACTTGTTTTTTTTTAATTCAGGGAAAACATACACATTTTTGATCTCCAACTCAATAGAACCTTTAATTGTCTGGCTCCAAACATACATGAATTGTCTCTATTTTAATATTAATCTTTCTGTGACACACAAAAAAAATCTATGAAAATCTACTTCATGTACTGAATGCATTAAAAGAAACCCTTTAACCTATGGGCAGAATTAGTTTAAACTTCAATTTAAAAAATTAAATTAGATCTTGCTTTAAACAAACTCAGCAGCACTCATGAAAAGAAAAATCAGTAATTTTACAATCTTAAACCTAGTGCTAACATTGCATAAGTTTTCTAATCCATCATAAACTTTCAGCTAAACCAGCCTTAAGAAATAAGGGAATACATGTCTCCACCAGACTGCCATGACATCTTGTCCCTAGTATTATACCCGGTGGGATAACAGTCTCTCTGGAGAGGTAAGATTTACAGAAAGATTTAAATGAAAAGGGCAAGTAGATTCATGGATTGTAGATGCCAGAATTTTACTACATAAACAAGTGTTTATTTAGTGTTTACTATTTCCATGGGGCTGTGTTACAAGCTCTGGCCAGCATGTGGACTGGAAACGCCCAAGAATTTTCATTTATCCCTTACCATTTTTAATATCTGTAGCTTCCCTTGAGGAGTTCATAATCTTTCATGGCCTAACAGTGACAACATGAAATAAGTATTGCCACAGATATATGTATAAGTGCCAGGAACAAAACACAGGAGTGGAGATGAGCAGAAATGAGCATAAAGGAGAACCTTCACTGAGGGATGGGTGTGTGAAGCAGCTGAACTTGGGAGGCGATATTCCAGGCAGAGGAAACCAGCTGAGTCTAGGCCTAGAGGGATGCAATGTTTCGTGTTTGGGGACCGGCTTGTCCAAGGAAGATAAAGGACAAAGAAAATGAAGTCAGTGGCCAAAAGAAGTTGTGAGAAGGGAAGATAAACGTAAAGCATAATAAAGGATCTTCAATCTTCTTTCTCTGTGTTAGCCTACTCATTGAACTTTGTTCCATAACAGAATGATAACCCACACCTAAGTATTGGCATTTCAGTTGTACATATGCTTACTCAGATCTTGGAAAAGTGGATACGTGTATTTTTTTATACTCTATGATTTTATTTGTATGTGACATATAAAAAACAAACAAACAAAATAACTGAGCAAACCAACCCAAACTGAAACAAACAGCTCATACAACTCACCATCAAAAAACCCCCAAACAACTCAATCAAAAAATAGGCATTATGTTAAGTGAAATAAGTCAGACAGAGAAAGGAAGATACTGTATGATGTCGCTTATATATGGAATCCAAAAATATAACAACTAGTGAATATAACAAAAAAGAAGCAGTCTCACAGATACTCCTCTTTCGCACAGCATTCTCTCAACTGAACAATTAATGGTAGCTGTATAAAGCTAGTTTTACTAGAAACTTTTCTGTCTATAATTGTCTCCCACAGTTTCTGCAAAGTGTTTTATTAGGCTCCATGGCAAACACAACCAGAAGTTTCACATCCCAATCCCAGCATGCAACGGGTTCCCGTTATTTTCTTTCTCAACAAGTCTCATTTCTCCTGGGCTTCAACATAGAATGTTCAGCCACCTTATTAAACTCATGCCCCTTCAGGGAAGAACTCAGAACAAGCCCTGTCTACTGGCACTTCTACATTTCAAAGAAAGTTTATTTATTTCCATTATCAAAAACCCGCAGCCACAAAGTTTGGCTTGGAGGAATTCTGAGGTTGTAAAAAAAAAAAGAAATAGCATTTTTTTTTCCAGGCTGCTCAGCACAAATGAACAAAAGCCATTCTTATTATGTAAAAATGCTCCTCTTAACCCTTATCATTAGAATGAGTGCTCAGATACCATGGGATCGTCCAGTAGTGGTGATAAATTCCCCCAACTCTCATTTCTTATACCTTAAGTCAGGGGATAAGGTAGAGCTCATTGGATCACCTGATGATTGGAATCTGGCTCTTAATGAATCCTGTCACAGATGTAGAGCTTGGAAAATTGCATTCCCTATCTCTTTAGAAAGCCAGTGGTTTGGGGAATCCTCTACAAGTATTTAAGTAGTTAATGATTTCTCTTGAGGATCTGTTTAAAGGATAAGGAAAACACTTTTATTTTGGAAATTTAACAGAATTGCTTCAACTGGAACATTTACCTGTGCGTGGTAAGGCATTACAGGCATAAAGAAGAAAATCGACCCTAGCATGTATGGTAGTGCACGTGTGTCGTGAGTGCTGGTCACCCCCACTTCTCACTGTTTGGATATTAAGATCTGATGTTTATCTTAGATGTCTATAACAACTCCAAAAAACTCTCTGGCAGAACTGTCAACCCACTGCAAAGCCATGGGCACACAACTGATGGCAGAGCACTGGTTTGCTTTCTCATTGGAATCTGAGTTTGGTGCACAGAACCGAAGGCCTAAGAGGAGCTGCAGCTGATTTCCCCCTTGGTGGTGCCCTGAAGAGACAGATGGTGATCTCTTGCTCCTTGGCTTATTAGAACAGCCTTTTTCCTTGTTCTTTCCTCTAATTCCTTGAGTTGCCTCATAACCTTCCAAATAAACCCACAGTTGTTTTTTTTTTTTTTTTTGCATCTATAGTTGGTTTATGTTTCTTACATTCATTTTTTTTTCTTTATTGGTAATTCACAAACATTTTTGACCAACTTATTTAAATAATAAATAGCAAACAAATAAAAACAGCAACAACAAAACCACAATGATTAAAAACAACTTCCAAAATGGCTAGAAATTCTACAGTTATGACTCATGCACCAGCTCTGCCCCTCTAGAGCATAACACAAGGTCATGACATAAAAATGCACAGTACTCAATATTTCACTGTGAACTAATTCATGCATTTTATACTTAGGAGGCTGACTTCAAGGGTAAAGTTGTTTTTTGTACACACTCAAATGTAAACAAGGTTTTATGTTTTCACAAAATAAATGCACATAGAAGATGAGTTCCCCTTTAAAAGGAGTGGACACAAGCCAGGTAGCAAATAATAATCATCCACCAAAAGCCAGTCAAACTGGGAATTTGGACAGCTCAGGAGAAGTGTCTTACGTTATCAACCCAGGTTGCCACCCAAAACCATTACTCTAATATGAATGCAATAATCTAAGGCTGAGCGAATTTGTTCAGAGGAAATAAGCAAGAGTTAAACCTTAGTTTACACTGTACAAAGAAACTGAAACTTTACTTTGTTCAGTAACATTAAGGGAGCACACTGGAAAATACTGTAATGCAAAGAAAACATTAGAAGTAAAGGGATTTATAACCAGGGACCATCACCTCCTGATTATTCTCTGCCCCATAGCCTCCCTCTCGTTTTCAGCATCTTGCGATCTTGAATCTACTCTAGTAATTTTCATCACTAATGCTTATCCTCCAACCAGCATCTTCTGTCTGCTCTTCTGTCTCCTGAGTAAGAGATTTTATTTAGAAATTTAAAAATGTTTGGACTAGAGAATTACAATTTGGTTGAGTGTTCTATATGGATTTAGCAAAACATACAGAACAATTATGAAATATGTAGAAGTTGATCAAGGACAAATCTTCAAAAAGGCAATCACTTGGGTTAACATATATATTTTCATTACAAAATATGCTTGTTCTATTTTTTCCTTTCGATTTAGATTTAGTATACCCGAGTATAACTCATATTTAATTCTTTAAAAATAGAGTAGGAGGAGTGATGTCAGCAACATGGCTGAATAAGACATCCCTTGTCATATCCCTCCCTCAGTAACAACAATTTGTCATCCACCCATAGATAAAAGTGCGTCTGTCTGTAGCATATGGCACACCAAAGGACCCAGGAAGAGTCTAACCCATCCATGCATCGGGAAATAAGGATACAGACCTTGGACATGGTCGCTGAAGTGGCCCATGAACTGAACCCAGCTCCCCTTGGCCACGGCCCATGAGCCCCTGGAGAACACTGTCTTAGACAAGCCTCCACAGACAAGAGAGTCCTTGTGGAAGTTCAGGTTTCCCATGCAGAAGTTTCAGCACAGGAGCAGAGCAACAAAATATGTTTGGATGCACTGGAAAAGGTAAGAGAAACAGTTTTACTTTATTCACATCACCTCTTCTTCATGGAGGCAAACTCAGTGCCAGATGAAACCTTCTTGGCCCATGATCTCTTTCAGGGGAAAGGGAGAGCATGGGAGTGAGCACTAGCTCACTGTGTGGAACACTGCCAAAGTGGCCTAGATCTATTACACCCTATCTTGAGCATTGAGCTGCATGACAGGAGGAATAAAAATAAAAAGAGGCAGATGGGACTCTCAGAAGGCATTAAAAGGATGCAGATCCTACTAAGTGCATCACAGACACCATTAAGAAGTCTGTCCATGAACCGCTGGGGACAACTTGCCCACAGATCCCCTCAATTGTCTCACAAGCACCCCCTGGTACTTCACCCTGACACACTCCCAAACTGTGACTGGCTCTCTATTTGTATACCCGATGATGGCAAGCATGAGTTTTGGCAGACATCTAGTGAACCTGCGTACAAAGTCAATAAAATTCTGTGGACCAAGGAGAGACCACATACTTGAGCTTTAGCTCCACTGTGGGGAAAGCTAAAGGGAGGCTGCCAGCACCCAGCATGGTGTGTTGAAGGGCAACAAAAGACATACAAGCTTAAGAATTCTGCCACATTAGGGGGCAAGAAGCATGGAGAAGGCATATCCACAGAAGGACTAAGAAAGCCTCAGACTTCCTATCATAAACTGATGGAAGTTATTTCTCTCCTGAAGTCAGTTAGTAATGAATGACTAGAGGAGGTGACTGCTACAACAAATGCAAATACAACACTGTAAGACTTCAAGAAACATAAAAATATAAAGGAAAGATGACACTCCCAAAGGATCAAAGTACTTCCAATAACCAATCCCAAGGACATGAAGATCTACAATTCATCCAATACAGAATTCACAATAGCTGGTTTTTTTTGCTTTTTTGGTTTTTAGCTCTTTATTGGAATATAAATGCTTTACACTCTTGTACCAGCTTTTGAGGTACACCAAAGTGAATCAGCTGTATTACAATAGCTGTTTAGAGTAAGATCAATGAGCTACAAAAAAACACAAAGACAATTTGATGAAGTCAGAAAAAACAACACAGAAACAAAATGAGAAGTTTAACAAAGAGAGATCATAAGAAAGAACCAAATAAATTCTAAAGCTAAAGAATAAAATGAGTGAAATTAAAAAATGCAATGGAGAACATCAATCGCAGAATAAATCAAGCAGAAACAAGAATCTATAGATTAGAAGATGGGAACTTTGAAGTTATCCAGCTAGCGGAGACCAAAAACAACAAAAATAAAAAGAGTTAGGAAAGCCTATGTGACTTATCAGATACCATCAAAAGAAGCAATATATGAATTATTGGAGTGTCAGAAGGATAAAACATGGAGAAGAGGGTAGAAAGGTAATTTTAAAAATAATGACTGAGAACTTTCCAAATCTGGCAAGAGATTTGGATATCCAAGATCATGAAGCTCATAGGTCACCAAACAACTCAACTCAAAGAGATCTGTCAAAAATCAAAGACAAAGAAAGAATCTTAAAGACAGCAAGTGAAAAAAGCTTGTTACTTACAAGAGAAACACTCATAAGATTATAATCATATTTTTCAGCAGAAATCTTAAAGGGCAGGAGAGATTGGGAGGATAGATTCAAAGTGATGAGAGAAAAAAAAAATCCAAAAGAAGAACATTCTATCCAGCAAAACTGTCCTTCAGGAATGAAGAAGAGATAAAGACTTTCTTAGGTAACCAAAATTTGAGGAAGTACATAACCATTAGAACTGCCTTAAAGAAATGCTGAAAGGAGTTCTTCAAACTAAAATGAAAGGAAGCTAATTAGTAACATGAAATGTATAAAAATATATAAAATACTAGTAAAAGTAAGTATGTAATCAAATTTAAATATGCAGTCAAATTCAGAATACTTAATACTGTCATGTGGTTTTGCTTTAAACATTTAACTCTAGTAAAAAGGTTAAAAAAAGTATTTAAAACCTACAATAATAGGTTAATAAATACATGATATAAACATAGGTAAATTGTGACATCAAAAATATTAAAGGGTGGGGGAGTAAAAGGTAGAGTTTTGTATCCAGTTAAAGTTGTGTTGTTACCAGTCTAAAAAGATAGTTATATTTATAACAATGTTTTATGTAAACCTCATGGTAGCCACAAAACAAAAACCTATAATAGATAAACAAAAGAAATAGGAATCAAAGCATACTATGGAAAATCAGCAAATCACAACAGAAGGCAGAAAGAGAGGGACAAAGGAATGAGAGGGCTACAGAACAATAAAACAATAAAATGACATTTGTAGCTCTTACCTATCAATATTTACTATTAATGTAAATAGATTAAATTATCTACTCAAAAGGTATAGAGTGACTGGATGGATTAATAACCCACAAAAGTCAACTATACATGACTCACATCATTTTTAAGACAACACATACGTTCAAAATGAACAGATGGAAAAAATATTCCATGCAAGTGGAAATCAAAAGGGAACAGAAGTGTGTTCTATCAGACATGACAGACTTTAAGCTAAAAACTATAACACCACATCTCAAAGGCTAGCTATCGTTAAAATGAGGACATTTATTTGTAAGGAATGGAATCCTGGATGCTGGAATAAGACATTTGGTAAGAAATTGAAAGGGCTGAGGACACTGAGTCCTTAAATTCTGATGAGTAATTTTTACCAGTAGAAGCAGTCTTTCCACTCCTATCTGAGGGAATTAACCCTGTATTAACGACAATAACAATAACTAAACAACAGAGAAAAAAGGGCACAGGTAATGACAAATAGGTCAATTCAATTCATCAAGAAAACATAACAATAATAAATATATATGCATTCAACATCAGAGCACTGAAATATATTAAGCAAATATTAACAGAGCTGAAAGAAGAAATATGTATTACAATAATAGCAGGAGACTTCAATACCCCACTTTCAATAATGGATAGGTAGTCCAGACAGAAAATAAATAAGGAAATGATAGACTTCAACCATACTTTAGACCAAATGGACCTAACAGACATATATAGAACACTCCTCTCAACAGTAGCAAAATACACATTTTTCTTGAGAGTACACTGAACATTCTCCAGGACAGATCATACGATACATCACAAAACAAGCCTTAGCAAATTGAAGAACACTGAAATCATACTAAGTATCTTTTCCATTCACAATGGTCTGAAATTAGAAACCAATAACAGAAAGAAAACTATTTTACAATATGTGGATATTAAACAACACACTCCTGAATAACCAATACGTCAAAGAAGAAATCAAAGCAAAATTAAGAAAAAAAAATCTTGAGAAAAATGAGAATGAAAACATACATACCAAAGTGTTTGGAATGCAGCACAAGTTTTCAGTAGGAATTTTATAGCAATGAATGACTATATTTATGTAAAAAGAAAGATCTCAAATAAACAACATATCTTTACATGTCAAAGAACATGAAAAAGAGAACAAACTAAGCCCCAAGATAGGAGAGAAAAGTAAATAATAAAGATTAATATAGAAGTAATGACATAGAGACCAGAAAAAGAACAGAAAAATTGACAAAACTAAATACTGTTTGGTTTTTTTTTTTAAGATAAAATTGACAAAGCTTTAGCAAGAGAACTAAGGGAAAAAAGAGAGAAGAATCAAATAAATAAAATCAAACATGAAAGAAAAGACATTAAAACTGTTAACACAGAAGAGATCATTAGAGACTATTATGAATAATAACTCACCATCAGATTGGATGATCTAGAAGAAATGGATACATTTCTAGAAACATATAACCCACCAAGACCGCATCAAGAAGAAACAGAAAATCTGAACAGACTATAACAAGTAAGGAGATTGCCAATAATCAAAAATCTCCCAATAAAAAAGAAGTCAGGATCAGATGGTTTCCTTGGTGAATTCTATGAAACATTTAATGAAGAATTAATGCCAATTCTTCTCAAATTCCTTTAAAATTGAAGAGGAGGGAACACTCCCAAACTTACTTCATGAGGCCAGCATTACTCTGATACCAAAGTAAAATAAGGATATTACAAGAAAAGAAAACTACAGGCCAATAACCCTGATGGCTAAAGAATTAAAAATTCTCAACAAAATACAGTTGTACCTTAAACAATATGGTTTTGAACTGTGTGGATCCAATTATACATTTTTTTTTTCAAATACATAATACAGTAATACATGACCCACGGTTGGTTGAATCTGCACATCAGGAACCACAGATAGGGAGAGCCAGCTGTAAAGCTGTGTGTGGATTTTTGACTGTATGGTGAGCAGACACCTCTGTTTTATTATTAATTAATTAATTAATTAATTAAATTTGGCCATGCCACACAGCTTGCGGGATCTTCATTCTCAACCAGGCACTGAATCCATGCCCTTGGCAGTGAAAGTGCAGAGTCCCAACCATTAGACCTCCAGAGAATTTCCTTTTTATTTTTTTAGAGAGTAGACACCTCTAAACCCTGACAGCTCTAAACCTCACTCTGTTCAAAAGTAAACTGTATTGACAAGTGGAATTCAACAGTGCATTAAAAGGAGTACACACCAAGCAGGATTTTTCCCTGGGATAGAAGAACAGTTCAACATGCAAAAATCAATAAATGTGATGCACTACATCACTGGAATGAAATAAAATAGTCATATGATCACCTCAACAGATGCAAAAAAAAGCACCTGAAAAAACACTGGATTCTTTCATGATTAAAAAAAAAAACCAACATCAACAAACTGGGTATAGAAGGAATATACCTCAACCAAATAATGGGCACGTATGATCAACCCACAGCTAACATCATACTCAACAGTGAAAGGTTGAAAGCTTTTCCTCTAAAATCGGGAATGAGACAAACATGCCTACTCTTACCACTGCTATTCAGTATATTACTCTTAAAAGTACTGGAAATTCTAACCAAAGAAATTAAGCAAGAAAAAGAAACAAAGGCATCCAAATTGAAACAGAAGATGTAAATTGTTTTTGTTTACAGATGCTATAATTTTATGTATGGACAATCCTAAATACCCCATGAAAAAACTGATAGGACTAAAATCCCATAAATTTGCAGGATATGAAATCAACATACAGAAGTCAGTTGTATTTCTGTACATAAGCAACAAAATATCTGAAAAATAAATAAGGGAAACAATCCCATTCACAATAGCATAAAAACAATAAAATACTTACGAATAAATTTAACCAAAGAGATGAATTCTGTACACTGAAAACTGAGATTTAGACATGAATAAATGGAAACATAGCTCATGTTAATCTATCAGAATAATTAATACTATTAAAATGTCCATACTACCCAAAGCCTAGAGATTCAATACAATCCCTATCAAAATTCTAGTGATATTTTTCACAGAAATGGAAAAAAATCCTAAAACTTGTATGGAACCACAAAGACCCCTAATAGCCTAAGAATCCTGAGAAAGAATAGCAAAGCTGGAGTCATGATACTTCTAGATATCAAACTATATTAGAAAGCTAGAGTAACCAAAACTGTATGGTACTGGCATAAAAATAGATGCACAGACCAATGGAATAGAGTGAAAAGCCCAGAAATAAACTCTTGCCTCTACGGTCAACAGTATTTGACAAGAAAGCCAAGAATACTTATTGGGGAAAGGATAATTTCTTCAATAAATGGTATAGAGAAATTGGATAATCAATGCAGAAAAATGAAATGGACTTTGCCTTACACCATTCACAAAACTGAACTTGAATAGACTAAAGACTTAAACAGAAGGCTTGAAACTGTAAAATTCCCAGAACAGGGAAAATGATCCTTGATATTGGTTTTGACAATAATTTTTTGAGATATGACATCAAAAAGCACAAGCAGCAAAATCAAAAATAAATGTCAATTATATCAAACTAAAAAGTTTCTGCACAGCAAAAGAAATAATCAACAAAATGAAATGGCAACCAACAGAACAGGAGAGAGTATTCTGAAATCATATATCTGATCAGGGTTAATATCCAAAATATATATGAAACTCATATAACTCAAGAGCAAAATACAAACCAAGAAAATAACAGTCTGATTAAAATATGGGTAGAGGAGTTAGATGGTCATTTTTCCAAATAAGATATACACATGGCCAACAGGTATGCTCAACATCACTAATCATCAGGGGAATGAAAATTAAAACCATGATGAAATACCACCTTGCATCTGCTAGAATGGCTATTATCAAAAAGACAAGAGATAACAAACGTTGGCAGGGATGTGATAAGAAAGGAACCCCTGTGAACTATTGGTGGGAATATAATTGGTACAGCCACTATGGGAAACAGTATGAATGTTCCTCAAGAAATTAAAAATAGAACTATCATACGATTCAGAAACTACATTTCTGGGTATATACTGAAGGAAATAAAATCAGGATCTCAAAGAGATATCTGCACTCCTATGTTTACTGCAGCATTATTCACAAGGGCTAAGATAAAGAAATAACCTAAATGTCCACATAGAGATGGATGAATAAAGAAAATGTGGTATATACACACATACACATAGACAGACAATGGACTATTGCTCCATCATGACAAAGAAGGAAATCCTGCCATTTGCAATGAAATGGATGGAACTTGGAGGCATTATACTAAGTGAAATAAGTCAGAGGAAGACAATTACTATATGACATCACTTACATGTGGAAAGTTAAAAAGCTGACCTCAAAGAAACAGAAAGCAGGATGGTAGTTTCCAGGGGCTAGGGAAGAGATAATTAGGAGATGTCAGTCAAATGGTGCAAACTTTCCATTACAATATAAATAAGTTTTAGGGATCTAAGGTACAGCAAGATGATTATATGAGGGTGAGTCAAAAATTATCCACAATCCAGTTATGGCCGCACTGTCTTTTCATTGCTTTCCCTTCAAGGCTACTGTCTCCCCAGTCACTGCTGTGCATGTGTGAACACGTTACATCGGTTCATTTGTAACTGCAGTGCAAGCAAAAATGGATGCCCTACTTGTGATTTGCACAACAGAAGAGCAGCCTGCAGTGATTCGTTTTATGTGGTCTGAGAGTGTGCATGTATGCAGACTTATGCCCACACTTCTGACACTCTGCAAAAACTTCGTTTTGAGGTGTTAAAGCATCCTCCCTGTAGTCCTTATCTTGCTCCATCGGACTTTCATCTGTTTGGTCTCCCAAAAGCCACCCTACAAGGACAAAGATTCACTTCTGATGAAGAAGTGAAGACAGTGGTGCATTTGTGGCTTGCAGCTCAGCCTAAAACATTTTTTAATGAGGGAATATGAAAGCTTACTGACAGATGGACAAAGTGTATTGAAAAGCAAGCAGGTTGTGTCGAAAAATGAAGTATTTGTGTTTTCTAAAAGTTAATTAAAATATAGTCTACAACCAGGGTGCGGATAATTTTTGATTCACCCTCGTAATTAACCATACTGTATTACATACTTGAAAGTTGCTGAGAGAGTAACACTTGATGTTTTCATCACAAAAGAAATGGTAATTCTGTGAGGTGACAGGTGTTGACTCACTCTACTGTGGTAATCATTTTGAAATATACATAAGTGTATCAAATCATCAAGTTGTACCCCTTAAACTTAAACAGTGTTATATGTCAATTATATTTCAAGAAAGCTGGGGAAAAATATAGTGGGACCGCAGCAGACAAATGATGCAAATCCTAAAGCAGGATGCACTCCATGAGTCTACTGTGAGTGATTCTATTTCTCCTTCCTGTCTTAACTACTCACTGGTAACTGCTGAACAAAGCACCCATAACAACAGACTGACAACACGATTTAAATTTAATCAAAAAAGTGCAGAGTAGAATTTGTACTAAGTGCATCACTGTATATCAGGTTTTTAGAAAATAACCCTCATGATCCTTATATGGAGCTAAGTAGCAACTACTTTTTTGCCAAAAAAAAATTTGACCAGAAGTATCTATAATTTCTGTAGCTTCTAGGATTAAGATATTGAAAACAACATATTTCTAGATAATTGTCTCCATACATCAAAATTTCTATAGTTTTAATTCTGACAACTTCATCTTTCCCAAGGCAATTTACCTTCTTTCACAAAAAAATATACCAAGTATGCACTTGTGATGTTGATTTTTTAAACTTTCAAATTAAATCCAAAGGATCACTAATACCCTAGAAAAATTAACCTTTTTATATGTTGACATTTTTTAGTAGGTATCATTTATTTTTATGCCTTTCTAATACACACCTTTAATTTTTCCCTTGAGACCTTTATTATTATGATGATGACTTCACTTTTAGTGTTTCCTCTTGTATGTAAAAGCCTATGTTGTATCCTACATACTAGTTTCTCAAAGGGTCACCCTAATACGATGGCTTGTAGAGTGTGATGACATTCCAGTAATATCTACTAAAAAGGAGCTTCTTTGATAATTAATGCCAACTCTAAAATATTAATGCAATGGAATAGTACCATCTAATCACTATTGGCATTATGTTTTAAGAGCTTGCTATTTAGGACATCCAGCCAAAACAGTAACAAGGAATGTGAAGAACTGGGAATAGGCAAATTGGGAGCTACACAAAGTCACAGTATTTCAATCAGACAATGTAGTATGTCTCTAATAAGGATGGCTGTTGTTACTGCCAGAGATCTGGATCATCTAGCTGTCCTTCAGTTTGCCTGGCAAGCACTAATGCAATTGCCATGGGGCTTGGTAGAAATTCCTATAATCTCTTGAAAGATTTAACAGCAGGGATCCATTTGCCAAATAAAAGGTAAACAGATCCCTCTGTGCAGGTCTCAAAGCAGCTACATTTACATGCATGGAGTTGTTCAAAATATAAAATAACTTACGGAAGAGCTGAACTCCAGGAAATAGATATTTTTTCAAGGAAACTTGTATTAATTTAACATTTTTTGGACTGGAGTATCCTATTTTTCACAATTATCCATTTGAGTAATTCCAGTGCCTGCCTCCGTGCCTCTGTTTTGATGAGCACTGAATTTTTCTATGTGGGTGCCTGTACTTGCCTGTTCCAGTGGAGTGGAACTCTGGCAAAAGCAACCAAAAAGACAGCATTGTTTCAACTGTGACCACCCAGCTTTTGGTTAGATCACTGAAATTACATTGAGCGATAACTCTTCCTCACTGTGCACAGCCTTAGTGGAGCTCAAAATCAAGGTGTCATATTTCACACAAGCAAAACATAGGTATGCCCCATAAGCACTTAAATTCAGGTTTTATATAGTTCCCTCCAGTTCTATAAGCCAGCTAATATTCTTCCAATATTTCATGTCCTTTCCTGACACTTATCAAAACCTAGGAGATTCAAAACTGGAAGTCTTTTCCAATGAATATTTTTGTAAAGACTGGGAAAAGAAAGGTTCACTTGAAGGCTAAAGGCAGTGTCATTAAACAGGGAGAATAAATCAAACTTTCTTGCCTCTCAAGTTTAGTGGTATAATGATAACTATTACAAAAGCATGGTTACTTTCTCAAGTAAGCTACCCCAGAACAATGCTTCGCTTCCCCTCCACTCTGACCAAGAAATTCTATTATTCAAAAGAATTTTCTATATCTGAGCCTCTATTCCTATATTAAAGATGACCTATGTTCCTTTTCACTACATCTTTAACTTCAATACCAGAATCCTAAGTCCTTTTTCTCCTTAGCACGTGCAACATATGGTAATCATACACAAGTCAATGAATAAAGGATGGGTTCATTTCATTTTCAGATCTTCTCGCATTCCTCCACATTGCTCAGGTGCAGTGAAGGTAGGTGGAAGAGATGAGAAGGAATTGCTGAGATACATCTCTTCACTTTCTATTTCTTCATGCAGCAAAAACACTCGTTTACCATCCATGTCAGTCTCACATCAACAATGACGTTCTACTGCCTGGAGGAAGCCCATCCTTTGTAATCACAGTGATGTGGATCTGAGAATTCTCAGAACCAAGAGAGACTAATTTTTTTCAAAAAATATATGATGACTTTGCAAACCAAAGCAGTAGGATGCTGGCTCCCAGTTAGTTACCATAGGAGTTAGGGCCAGAACCAGAAGTACTTAGCCCAAAAGCCAAAGCATTTTGGGCAACAATTCCTATGTTGGGTGGATGAGCACTTCCCACCTGGTAACATCAGTCAAATTTTTTTCAAAGTGATGCTATTTCTTTTATAACATTTAAAAATTTAAATATCATTAAACAATTATATTTGGGGTTTTTAACATGACTCATTTCCAAAAATGTCATCACTGACCCATTCAGGGCAGTCTTGTCTGCTAACTCCTACCCACCTTTGCCGCTTAGCTAAGTGTCTACCTTCTTCCAGAGTTCTCCTCTGCAGCATGCCCCAGTGAGGCTGTGTTCACTGCTCTACTTATGTATTTCTAGTCTTAGAAAGCAGATACTTTTTTGTCTTTTTGTTGTTACTATAATTGTTACTTATTACTATCCTGGAAGAGTATCTTACCCAAAGTACTCAGATATTCAGTGTATGGCTGTAGGCATATCACCAGATTTCTTTTCCTATTTTTATTCTATAATGTCAGTTTATTATAGCCAATTAATGATAACTTTAGAAAAATTGGAAAATATTCCAACAGTTTTACTGTACCAACTACAAACTTGGAGTCATCACTTCCAGTTATTAGTACAGTATTTTTAAATTCCTTGTGCATTTTTGAGCCTCATCTTTGTTGGACACTATCCTAGATATAGAGTATGGAAAGTCAAATACAACATAATTCCTGCCCTCAGTAAAGTTACATTCTAAAACAAATGAGCCATGGATATGAAATGCACAGTGTGGGGAATATAGTCATTAACTATGTAGTATCTTTGTATGGTGACATATTGTACACAACTAGACTTATCATGGTGACCACTCTGAAATGTAGAGAAATAATCACTACACTGTGTGACAGGAATTGACATAGTGTTGTAGGTCAATTATACTTCAAAAAAAAAAAAAACTCATAGAAAAAGAGGTCAAATTTGTGGTTACCAGAAGCAAGGGGGGGAGGGAGGGAGAACTAGATGAAGGCAGTCAAAAGGCACACACTTTCAGTTATAAAATATATAAATACTAAGGATGTAATGTACAACATTGTAACCATAATTAACGCTGATGTATGTTATATTGAGAGTTGAAGAGAGAGTAAATCCTAACTGTTTTCCTCACAACAACTATTTTTTTCTATTTCTTTAATTCTGTATCTATATGACATGATGGATATTCTCTAAATTTATTGTGATAATCATTTCA
Organism: Hippopotamus amphibius kiboko; assembly: GCF_030028045.1. Taxonomy (NCBI): domain Eukaryota; kingdom Metazoa; phylum Chordata; class Mammalia; order Artiodactyla; family Hippopotamidae; genus Hippopotamus; species Hippopotamus amphibius. The sequence continues at coordinate 9,044,069 of NC_080198.1, forward strand.
TGATGTATGTAAATCAAATCTTCATGCTGTATACCTCAAACTGACACAGTGCTGTGTTTCAATTATACCTCAATAAAAAGGAAGAAAAAATAAAAATAAACTCACTTTCACATGGGAGGGGATTAGATAGATTACAATGATTACAATAACATGCAACAAATTTCATGACAGTTATACACAAGGTGTTAAGGAACGCACAGAAGCAACACTCTTCAATTATATTAATGAAGGTAAAAGCCAAGCAACTGAAGTAAAGCCTCTCTAGATTAAGTAGAAACCATTTATTTAAATTATTCTGGATAATCTACAGAATCACCGGGGAGACCAGGGAACCAAAGTTAAAAAATGAGTTGAAACAAAGGATGACTAGGCTGTCAGAATCAAAGCTAAAAAAGTACCACAGAACCAAGTTAGCTAGGGCACTGCTGCTGCTACCCTTGGAAAGAGGAAGCTGGAGATTATACTACTGCGGCCATTTCATGCTGGATACCACGTCTACCCCTGGAACATGGATATTACTGCTGCTGCTGCTGCTGTCAAAAAAATGGGTTTTCCATTGCTCCTGCTTCTTTTTGTCCCTAGCTCGTGATCCATCTATGGTGGGTATGGCTGGGTGTGTTTGATTAGCCAAGACTGGGTGACATGGCTGTGCTCTAGCTTCAAGGGAGGCTGGCACCATGAATACCTGGCCTTCTAGCTCTACAGTGATATGCAGCCTCATTTTCTCATCGAGACTTGAGCAGTTAGTTGTTCTCCATGAACTGATTCATGGAGAGGGACTTTAAAATTCTGTGCTATTTTAAAGACAAATGTACACACTTTGATCCAAAACAGAACCATAAAAAAAGACTAAGTCAGGACTAACTTCTTTCTCAAGGTGTTACGTTTTGGAAAAAATAAATGGTAGTTAGCTGGCATTCCAGGGAAAAAGCAAAGCATTAGCAAAGGCACAGAATATCCTGAGACCCACACAAGTTTGACTGTGGTAGGACAAGGAGTGTGTGTATGGGGGTGTGAGGTGGGAATTAGAGATGACTGGCTTACATATATGACACACCCACAACAAACATCATTCTCAATGGTGAAAAACTGAAAGCATTCCCTCTAAGATCAGGAATAAGACAAGGATGCCTACTCTCTCCACGACTATTCAACATAGTTTTGGAAATCCTTACCACAGTAATCAGAGAAGAAAAAGAAATAAAAGGAATCCAAATTCAAAAAGAGGTATAACTGTCACTGTTCACAGATGACATGATACTATACAAAGAAAATCCTAAAGACGCCACCAGAAAACTACTCGAGCTAATCAATGAATTTGGTAAAGTTGCAGGATACAAAATTAACACACAGAAATCTCTTGCATTGCTATACACTAACAATGAAAGATCAGAAAGAGAAATTAAGGAAACAATCCCATTCACCATTGCAACAAAAAGAATAAAATACCTAGGAATAAACCTAACCAAGGAGGTAAAAGACCTGTACTCAGAAAACTATAAGACACTCATGAAAGAAATCAAAAATGACACAAACAGATGGAGAAATACACCATGTTTTTGGATTGGGAGAATCAACATTGTGAAAATGACTATACTCCCCAAAGCAATTTACAGATTCAATGCAATCCCGATTAAATTACCAATGGCATTTTTCATAGAACTAGAACAAGACATTTTACAATTTGTACGGAAACACAAAAGACCCCGAATAGCCAAAGCAATCTTGAGAAGGAAAGACGGAGTTGGTAGAATCAGGCTTCCTGACTTCAGGCTATACTACAAGGCCACAGTGATCAAGACAGTATGGTACTGGCCCCAAAACAGAAATATAGATCAATGGAACAGGATAGAAAGCCCAGAGATAAACTATGGTCAACTAATCCATGACAAAGGAGGCAAGGATATACAATGGAGAAAAGGCAGCCTCTTCAATAAGTGGTGCTGGGAAAACTGGATAGCTACATGGAAAAGAATGAAATTAGAACACTCCCTAACACCATACACAAAAATAAACTCTAAATGGATGAAAGACCTAAATGTAAGGCCAGACACTATAAAACTCCTAGAGGAAAACCTAGGAAGAACACTCTTCGACGTAAATAACAGCAAGATCTTTTTTGACCCACCCCCTAGAGTAATGGAAATAAAAACAAAAATAAATAAGTGGGACCTTATGAATGAAACTTCAGAGCTTCTGCACAGCAAAGGAAACTATAAGCAAGATGAAAAGACAAGCCTCAGAATGGGAGAAAATATTTGCAAATGAATCAACAGACAAAGGATTAATCTCCAAAATATATAAAGTTCATCCAGCTCAATATCAAAAAAATCAAGCAGCCCAATCAAAAAATGGGCAGAAGACCTAAATGGGCATTTCTCCAAAGAAGACATACAGATGGCCAAGAGGCACATGAAAAGCTGCTCAACATCACTAAGTATTAGAGAAATGCAAATCAAAACTACAATGAGGTATCACCTCACACCCGGTAGAACAGGCATCATCAGAAAATCTAGAAACAGTAAATGCTGGAGAGGGTGTGGAGAAAAGGGAATGCTCTTGCACTGTTGGTGGGAATGTAAATTGATACAGCCACTATGGAGAATAGGATGGAGGTTCCTTGCAAAACTAAAAATAGAGTTACCATATGACCCAGCAATCCCACTGCTGGGCATATACCCAGAGAACAGCATCATTCAAAAAGACACATGCACGCCAGTGTTCATTGCAGCACTATTTACAATAGCCAGGACATGGAAGCCACCTAAATGTCCATCAACAGATGAAAGGATAAAGAAGATCTGGTACATATACACAATGGAATATTACTCAGCTCTAAAAAACAGTGAAACTGGGACATTTGTAGAGACATGGATGGACCTAGAGACTGTCATACTGAGTGAAGTGAGTCAGAAAGAGAAAAACAAATATCGTATATTAACACATATATGCGGAATATAGAAAAATGGTACAAATCAACTGGTTTGCAAGGCAGAAATAGAGACACAGATGTAGAGAACAAACATATGGACACCAAGTGGGGAAAGTGGGGAGGGTTGGGGGCGAAATAAACTGGGAGATTGGGATACCAAATTGTACACTCTAAGTATATGCAGTTTATTGTCTGTTAACTGTATCTCAATAAACGTTCTTAAAAAAAAAATGATGGGCCTAGTATGGAGTAGGTGGGTGATTGCATCAGACACCAGGTCAGAAAGGACCTATATTCCATTGTAGACATCTTTTACTTAATCCTCTGGGGTAAAGGAAGCCAGGAACAGATAATGGAATGGCTGTATTTGTATTTTAGAAAAAGTATCATCTTAGTTAAATGGGTCCTATACTGGAGGAGCTAATCTGGAGGCATGAGTAACTGTAGCTATGAATCACGGTGAGTAAACTGGAGCCCAGAACCAGAGTAACTGTAAAGGTGATGAGGACGAGGGGACGTACTCAAGATGTGCTAACAAATCCAGTGTGGGTTAAAATCTCAAAGTGGTGCCAACCGCTGAGGGTCCAAAAATTAAATTAATAAAAGCTTCTTCTTGAGGAACTTACAGTTTGGTTTTAAACACAACTGAAAACAGATATTATGAGAGTGCTTGTGATTTTGTGTTTTGAAATTCAGTCCTTATTCAACACCTGTATTTAAGCTGTGACCACTAGACAGTTCATTAAGAAAACACTTCAACCAGATATTAAAAGGTCTCAGAGTTTTCTATATTCACCATGATATGGACCGAGATGTAAAAATTGGAAAATATTCAGATTTAACATAGAAACACAAATAATGGCATTGGGACTTACAGCCTTGCTGTGTCATACTTTTGCAAGTTTTGTGTGGGGACAGTAACAGGGAAGAATGAAATAGGTCTAGCACAGGGGCAATTGTGAGCAAACAGATGTAGGATACAATTTTGTGACCCACAAGTCACAAATTTATACATCCTAAAAATTATATATCACAAGTGCTTCCTCTACGTGTTTTTTTCTCCCCCTAAGAGGCAAAAGGGACAGACACAACTGTTCCTTCCTTTTCTCTTTCCCTTAACAAATACTTGCTGAATGCTTTCTACACACCAAAAGTCAGAGTAGATGATAGGGTCCCAAGGCAAATACACCTCACGGAGGTTACAGTCAGGTGGGGAAGACTGACAACACACTCAAAGAAAGAGAGCATTGCATCTGTGAAGGAAAGAGGAGAAAAGAATCCTCTCATGAGAACAGAATCCTACAGTGAACAAATGCAACTAGTTCCTGAGGTCTGAAAAAACTGAGGACTGAATAATGGTTAATAATAGTCAATTAACTCTTCACCTAGTTACTCCAGGTAAGAATATTCTAGGTCAAGATAAACATTAAATTCAAAGAAGTTCTAGAGTTATCTAATAATGAGAATAACTTTGTAAGACCAACTGAAATAACTGTATTAAGGGATTAGCATGAAATACCAAAAGATAGTTCAAATAGTCTTTCTGGTGTTGAAAAGTCGCTATGTCTCACGACACCATGGCTGCGACAAATCATGGCTATTTGTGTCACATTGTGAGGCAGTGGTCATGGGATTCTCCTGAAAATCGTTTGGCAAACTAGAAGAGTTACATGTGATGTCCTTACTCTTATAATCCTTGACCCAAATCTGGTTCAAAAGATCTGGACTGTATTAGTGCCTTATGTTATCATAAGCATTTACTTTGACCCTCGCTTAGAAAAGGAGTCTTCATGTCTAATTTATGCTATTTAGTTTATTATGTTGACCAGAATTGTAAAGCACACTGGGAGTGAAAAGTTTTTCATTCTCTGTGATATTAAGCAATAAATTGCTTTTCTTGATATTGCATGTGCACCCATTCAAATAAACAGGGCAATTTATGCAAATATAACTGTTTTACAAAAATCTCATCATCTGAGAAAATCATGTTACAGTCCTTCTGAAAGTTCAATGAGGAGATGCATCCATGCATATTTAAACATCCCATGACTATACATGAGAGGAGAATTACTGAGGTTTTCTCTGACAGCGTAGAGAAACTGTATGTAAACTTTCATATCCCAGACCAATTAGATGGCCCCTGTTGAAGGATGGCTTCTTTTGCTGACATCATTGTCTTGATTTTTTCTATCGGGGTCTGACAAAGGAGAACGCACTCCGTGTTCTACGCCTACATGCATGGAGGAGATCCTTTAGGCTCCAGTTTTATAAGCAGCCATTGTTTCAGGACTTAAGTACGAAGTTTGGGACTAAAGTATTTTAAGAGAGTGAAACTCTTACAGACATCTATAAAGAAGAAGAACCACTATCTTCAAAGTCAAACTGTTTAGAAAGAATGGAAGTAACTCCTGGGAACCCTCCAGCAGAACACAGAAACAACATCACTGGGGTAATGCTAACTCTCCCCGCCACACCCTCACACACACACCACACACACAGGACAACCTGAATACCTCACTTCCTTTTCCTGTGATGCTTCTTCTATGATGGAAGCATATTAGTAACAATAGCAACTCAGCTATTCTACATAACTATATGTGTAAATATATATAATTATATATAAATGTGTGTGTATATATGTATACATATGTATATGTATAACCTTTAAGTGATAACTAAAGGCAAACGTTATCTCTCACTCTAGTTATTTTCAAACTTTCCAAACCCAAGCAATAATGCTACCGATTGATAGGAAACTAGTGTGAACTCTGATAATTAGGCATCATTGGGTTTTAAGTGTTCCCCATACATGATCTTATTTATCTTACCAACGTGATCATCATTAATCTCATTCTCTATATAAGGCATCTGAGGCTTGGCAAGTTCAATCACGTTTCAAAAGTTGTACAGCACAGAAGTGATGGAGCCCATTATTCTAATCCAGGTCTTTCTGATACCTTATCACCTGCTTATCTACACGCCACACTGTGTCTCCTATACATACACCTCAGCTGGTATCTTTCTTGAGGGTAAGGTTCTAGAACCAGCAGGAAAAGGAAAAAAGTAAACAATGAAAACTACCCTTGAAAATTCCCCGAAGTTCCAAAAGGGCAAATGTTTAAAATCCTTTTTCTTTTCCTCTGAATTTGAATACATCGCTGTTTCTTTGACTGAGCATCAGAGGAGGAAGCTGGACTCTTCTTAGAGGTCATGGAAGAGGAATACGTATCTCTATACACTGGAGTCACCCTTGGGTTAGCAAGATGCTGACAGTGTGAGAGGCTCACAGAAGTGACACCCACTGAAGAAATGATGGAACCATGTTCCCCATCTCAGGTTTTTTTCAAAGTGACACACACTGAGCGAGTAGATTTACCATACACCATTTTGTCTATAAATGTCCCTCCCCTTTACTTCCTCTCTTTTGAGGGGATGGGTAGGGAGTTAAATGCAGGGGTGGTTGTTAAGCACACAAGTGAATTCACTTAAATGAATTGCATATGCGCCATGGCTCTAATAAAAGTAACAAATACACGTCAGCCATCGTAATACGTATAGGTGAAGAAGAGCTCATTGCAGCACAGTAGCGGAACCTTCCATGTTTTCTGCCTTTCTGCAGCTGGCTTTTTTGTTGCTCTCATCCCCAAATTCAAAGGCTTCCAGATCGAAGGATTTCATCCAAAATGGCTGCCAATAACACTATTTTTGAGTTGGGTCATTTTAACATATTGATATGATTAGCTAAAATTATGAGCTGGGGAGTTCAGACCATATTACAAAAGCTTTTCCTTTTTGAAGAGTCATTATACAGCAGACTCTGATATTATAACTTAAGTTTTCACCAAGCGACACCAGGAATAAACCACCATACAAAACCCACCACTGACCTATCTACAGAACACAGGTCTTTTACAAAGGCCAACATTGTCTTGATCCTGTCCTTTCCTTTACAATCAACATGATTTTGACCTTTTGAAGACTGTACATTTTGTAACACAATGGGTAGTCCTTTGCTTTGTCCAGTACAAAGTGCAATATTAAATTTGAGATGCACGTGCAGCAGTCATGTAGAACAAGAAGGTATCTGAATTTTATTTCTGAGCTTTATCTTACTATTTTACCCATATTTTCTCTTCATCCTATCTTACCTATTGGCTATTATGCCCATATCTTAGATCTTTAATGTCTTTAAGATTTTAGGATCTTAGGTCTTTGAGTCGGCCTCTAACATTATTTTGGTCAAAGCAGGAGTCAAAGAAACAAAGAAAGAAACAAACACATAGTTATCAAGTGGTTAGGCTTTTCTTTAAAGATTCATGAATTCAGTTGGTAATGAGTCTTATAAATCACAGCATGCAAGATACAAGGCCAGGGTTAAGATTTCTTTCCTCATCAAAAAGTCTCTCACTGAATTACACCAGAAACGTTTCCCTCAGAAACATAGCAGCTGGGACTACAGTAGTGACTCACACAGGCACCATCTCTCTTAGAGTCTAGGGGACAAGATAGAAAACAACAACCGCAGCAAATTATGCTAATATGTGGTAACTATTGTGGGAGGAGTCACTAGAAACACGAGACCAGGCAGATAGAATCCAGGAAGTTTTATGTTTTATGTATGTGTTTGTTTGAACCTAGAAATGGTATTTAGGGTGAGACCTGTGAACGTCTAGGAGCTATGCAGTCAAAGGTGTTAAGAGTATTTCAGCCAGAAGGGAAAGTATAAGAACTACCCAGCCCTCCAATGAAATTTTCAAATTAGAGACAATGATAATGCACTGAGTTAAAAGCACAAGATTCACAAGCAAGTCGTGGCTCCCTTCTTTCAGTAGCCATGTACAGACACACCACCTGCATGCTGGAGCATTGCACGTCTCAGGATATCAAGAACTCAAAGCCATGTCTTCAGGATTCACGACATCTCTCCTCGTGAAAAGAGTCTCTGTTTCTGTTGCCTTGCTTTTTGTTTGCTTTACAGTTAGTTAACTATTCTGGTCAATGACAATTTGTATATTCTTCCCACCTAACTAAGGACCAGACGTTAACCTAAGAGCTTTTTAGGAATATCCAAGCATGCATTTTGTTTCTTTTAAATATATGTTTACTAGAGTCAATATTTCCATTTGGGGAAGCCTGTGTATTTATTGTCAGGATTCCTAAGTTTGACAATTTTGTCTCATTTTTTCAAAAGCTTCCCCACAGAAGCCAGCTGGCCCAACATTTGAACCCATTACATCCATTTTAAGCTTAATTAACAAACATCAAAGATTCTTCTCCAAATGCTACCTAATAGAACTGTCTTTCTGAAAAGGATCTAAAGTTTCAAAGACTATTTGTCTAAGTACCTTCTACTGCCTGGATAATTGACTTAATTTCATTTTGGCCAAGTCATTCAGAGCCCTCACTGTCATTCCCCTTCAAAGCAAAATATCACTGTGGTCAGGTCCTCAAAATGTAAACAATTCTCTCCATTTTGGAGAGGGGCAGAGAGGAAGGACACATGAAGAGGCCCATTTAGCCACACTTGCTTATGTTTCCATATACAGCCTGTAATCCACAATATTATCTATTACACAGAAGTCAGATATTAATTTTAAAAATACCTATTTTTTTCTCTCCATTTCTTCCATTAACTCTTGAAGGGATTTCAGTTTCATAGTTTTGAAAATATTCTCTTCCAAAACAATAAAGCGTTTTAAATGAAGACTCTGCAGATTTACTTCACAGGCAAGGGGGCACGTGAGGCTAGGGATAGGGTGACTACCAGCAGCGTTTGTTTAATTAAGATTGAAAGAACTCTACAAGCCACAGACATTTAAAGGGGGTCATCTTGATCATCGCCATCTCTTCCTACCTGCCTCTTTGGAAATCTGCGTGAAGGATTCCACACCTTTCTCTCCATAACTTCCTTCCGATGCGAGAGTAGACACATAATTCCAACCCAGGGCCTTTACAATGTCTACCATGGCCTGGGCTTGGAAGGAATCGGGCGGGACCACACGAGAGAAGAAGTCATAGCGTCGGTCATCACTTAACTCGGGTGCCGTCGACGCATAACTAATCTGGGGGATCTGAAAAGACAAGAAAGCACCACATGAGGGCACACCATCAGGATGTGAGAGGTTCACACATGCTTAGGACAATTTACTTAAAGTACATGGCTTGAGCTCCAAAGGGAAAGTGTGTTTTTGCCAAACACAGCATGGAAGTGTAGAGCACCTAAATGCAACCAACCACCTCTTAACAGCACAAGAAGCATCTACTTTTGTGCTGTGAACTTTTATTTTCTCCTTTTGGGGAAAGGATTGGGGATGGAATGGGAATTACACAGATCATGGTGGTTAGGAGAAAAAAATGTATAACCATTCTGGCTAACACTGGGAATCATGCTTTACTCCTTATATATTAATAGAAACAAAAGACACAACAGCCTAACTGGAGTGTGTATAGAGACTGGTTGAGTTGACACATCTCGTGAATATTGGTGGACGTCATTAAGCATCTAACATTGAGTGCTGATCACCTATAAGAAAATATCAAACAAGCTGTATGCATTATTTAATTTATTCTTCACAAGAACATTATGAAGTATTGATAGCTCACTAACACCCTTAGACCCAGGAAAGGGGGTTCCCTGCTCCAACACCATTACTGCAGTTGTTCTCGTACTTTGGAGGGACTTTCTCAAAATTTTGTAAGGTTCCATTTGGATGCTGAGAGAGAGAGCTGGCAGTGCTGACTAAGTGGAGCCACATGGATTGCTGATTCCCATTTTATTTTTTTGCCTTTAGAGAATTCTCCGAGCCTCTACTTCACGTGGATTAATCAGATGTGTCCAGGAGCTCTAGAACTTGTGCCTATATAGATCATCCTAGAGCAGGACCATGCTTCCAAGAGGGCAATCTAAGGAGCAGACTACTCCTCTTGGTTGGCAGAGTATTCACTTCTTGGGATCACTTCAGATTAGACTGCCTGAGTAGTCCTGACACACTGATTTTAGTTAAAGCAAATCATGCATTTAGAAAGAAGCCTTGAAAAAAAAATGTTTGCCCGAGATGCCAAATACCCTAGAGAAAGACCTGAAGCAGCCATAGACGAGGAACATGGCTTAGGGTCTGACTTCAGGATCTCTAAGCTGGTTACTTCTACAATGTAATGCTCCACAGTTGTTTCTCTTCACACTGGCACGCAGAAGACTATGACAGGTATGATTTATTACCTGTAAGAATGATCAACTCCTGTGAAATTCTGCTTGTAAACTCTCCCAGGACTTACCCTTGTTTTAGCATAAGTATTTCTCATGTATCTAAAAGCCAGTTTCGATCTTTGCTCAGACAAAGCCCAACAGTCCAACTCTTTGCCCCAAAGATGTCAAAGCTACACTCAAGTTAATTCTTTGAGCCCTGATAATTCTACTCAATATTAACATATTTTTCTCTTTCCAGGGCAGTTTGCCTAAACTTTACCCACTTGTCGTTGTTTAAAGCTGGTTACCCCCTCTGTAAAGCTCATTTCTCCACCAGCCTTTCTAGCTGAGCATTACAGTAGATGACCCACCATTTTCCATGCAGCCCATCCCTGATGCAGTTCTGCTCTCTGACCACTAGGGGCAGCCTCTCTGTCCCCGACTCGAAATCCAAAGCCAGTGTGGGAAAACCTTGATGTCTCCTGATGGTCACAGCAGTCACTCCTCAGTTATAGGGTTAGTGAAGTGCAGCAGAGATAAAATGAGATTTGGTATTCAGAAGATCTGGAATTGAAGCCTGATGTTTACTATGGTGAATATTTCACCTCGCTGAGTTGCTTGCATTGTTATTAGTACAAGATTGCTTTGAGGAGAAGAAATAGCAAACGTGCACTGCTTAGCATCATGTCTGGGACACTGTGGGCACTTAATACACGGGGTAACGACAATCAAAACAGAGAAAAGTGTGTTTTCTTACTAAGTTTACCCATCCTCCACGTTTGAGTTCCAAGCTCCCGGTGACACCTTAGCAAAAACATTTCCCTCACTGTCCTAAGAAAATATGTTTACATATTCCTATCATTACTGCTTTGGAAACAACACCTACTATTTATTTAACTCTTTGTCATGCACCAAGAATATTCAAATAGTTTGGGGTTTATTTTTAATTTTTTAAAATTTATTTTTATTTAAGTATAGATTTACAACATCGTGTTAGTTTCAGATGTCTAGCACAGTGATTAAGTTACGTGTGTGTGTGTATAAAACTTTTCAGATTCTTTTCCCTTATAGGTTATTACAAAATATTGAGTATACTTCCCTGTGCTGTGTGGTAGCTAGTTATTGGTTATCACTAAAAGCTATCTAACCATCAGTAAACAGTCTTCATTATACTTTATTATTCTATACTATACTATTATCAAATCATTTTACTAAAGAAGAAATTGAGACTTGAATGTAGAATATGACTTTGCCTCAGGTCACAAAGTTGTAAGATAGAGCGATACTCAAACCTGACACAGCCCAGTGCAAACTTCTGAACTTTCAACCATGACACTTTGCTGAATTGTTGCTTAAACATTTTAATAATAAGCATAAAATAAGGAAGGGTAGTGGATTACTGCAGTCTAGGCCAAGTTCTGTCCATAGAACTGACTACAGAGCCACTGAAAGTAATTTTACAGGTCACTCTTAGACTGTGGTTCAAACATTTTATATAAATGCCCCATTAAAATTTACACAAATATGAGAAAAAATGAATTCCTATATTTCATTTACAGCTCAAGGGTTAAAACTTTTAGATGAAAAAAACTGAATAAAGGATTTGGACAAAAATTAAAGGGAAGGAGGGAGGAAGGGAGGGAGAGACAGAAATACTTTTTCTTACAAGAAATAAAAAAGGAAGAAGCCAAGCATGGCAATACATTTCCATCAATTTCAACTTGTGGAAATGCAAGATCTTTGTGCTGTTGCACAGATGCCTTCCCTGCCAAAATCCCTTTCTACCTTTGAACAAGTGCTAATAAAGATATATCCAGTCCTTTATTTACATTTGCATTTATGTAGCTGCTGTAAAACACCGCAATTGTGAAATGCCTCCAACGCAAGTGCATTTTCTAAACTGAGCCTCAAATTTTAGTAATGAAAATCCTCGTGAAGCAGATTTATTTCCTCACTACCCTTTGAAAATGGATGCTATCAGTGGTTTATCCCTTCCATTATAAATAAGAGACACCTACAGCCTTAAGACTCATATGTCCCTTTAGCATCGCGCACACATCCTATATTCGATGGTACTTATTTGTATATTATGCATATAATGATGCTAGAAGAAGAAATGAACGACCAAACGGATTTCATTTCTGAGATAAAAATATGGCTGTATCAGGAAATTTCCCCCCAGCAATAAGAGAAGAACAGCAAGCATCTACGTAACCTATGAAATATGCTGCTACTTCTCAACTATTATCCTGTATATTTAGTCACCTGTTTGCGAACTAATGTTTAAGCCTACAGAGTAATGATTTTGAAGTGTGTATTATAACTAGTACTGAAACCGACCGAATTATTATCATCTTTACTAATTCACTGACACACTCCCCTTGATGTCTTAGCTATACTTTCTTTTTCTGCTATTGAAACTCTACCCTCTTGCCAGTCTCCTTCAGAAATGCAGAACTGATCTTTTGATGAAGGCAATTTAGTATAACCACACTTCTGCTATGTAAAAATAAATATCCCATCTCCCTTTGAGCCTTCCTTTCCCCAATGTAAAAACCAAAAACACCATTCATCTTTACTGCAGGACTAAATTTTCATCTCATTGTATTTTGTTACTCTTTACTCTTTACAAAAATTTGCCTATCACACAAAAATGATTTTGTTAATTATGAGCACAAAATAAGGTTAAGGACATCTCATACCTCAAAACTACCATTTAAAATTTATGTAGAAGTCAATTCTCCTGACCCTTTTTAGACACTGAAAAGCAATCAGTGAAAGCAATAGAACCACCATCCTCCAAGTAATCAGGTTTCCCCAACCCGCATATTATTCTCAAAATAGGAAAAGAAAGGCCTAATTCACTCTAATTTAACTTCTAAAAATATTTATGCATATTTAAGAATTTCTGGAAAGCTAAGAGAAACAGGCTAGGGGAAAACCACTTCCAGGATAATTAAAATGGACATTTAAATCACTTAACATTTTCTGCACACTGTGAAAACTTTCCCGTCATCAATGTTTGTATCTCACCAATACAGGCGATTGCGGTGACTGAATTCTTCAGAGGGACTGAAAGAGTCAAAGTTAAATTCTATGCAATTAGTGGCACACACCATTCACTAGGAGGCGCGCAAGGCTCCCTCCTAACCTCTCCCATGTTTGCCCTAGAAAGCAGGCATCAGTTGATGAGTTCTTCTGGAGCACTATTTTTCTTTGGTAACAAGTGTCACAACTCTCATTAAACAATTATGTGTTTAATTATCTGTTTATTGTTCGCACCTTTCCTGGAGAGCACTGAGCCTCTGGACCTTGTTCCTCATTTTATCGCCACTGGATAGCACTACATTGGGTCTGGAAGACAAACCTGATCATTATTTGTTGAGTGAAAGAGTAAGCCAGTGAAGTAATGAATGCAATAATCCTTAAGGGAACAGAGTCCCTCATGTGCAGGGTTGCTGTGGGCCCCCCATGTCCAGAGGGACCCCAGCACTTGGGAGCTATCCCTGCCTGGGGGGGTGGGGCTGAGGGGCAGCTGAAGTCACAGGAACAAACCCTTCTCTCACTCTTTTCCCTGCCCCATGTTCCCCTGGGATTTCCTTCTTCAGCACGGTTAGGTAGGACAAGCGGACAATGGGTGGGGGTTCAAAGGTAAAGGGACCTAGGGAGTCATTTAGGGGACTCTTCACTCTGGTTTTTTTCCTCTTATGCCTAAGACCTGACACCAGCAAGCAACATACACCACAGACGCTGCAAGACAAAATTGGTCTGAAGCACTTTTATTTTCCAAGTGCTGGCAAGATAGAACCCTTCTAAATTTACTTTTATCCCATAATCACTCTAAAGGCAAAGAGATCCCACGGGCTTGGAAACACACTCCTTTAGGCATCATTCTAGTGTTAACATCTGTCAAAATACTGAAGACCCAAATCCAGATGTGGATGAGATGACAATATAAATATTTTAAAAATCCAAATTGCTGCCACTACTCCAACACAAACTTGATTGTCAGATACCTAAATATTTATAAAAATGAAAACCATTTTCATTTACGTATAAAAAAGGCAAAAATCTGAAGTTGGTTTCATGCATTTTGAGCTTCTTTATGTTATAAGGGCAGTGCTTATAACAAAGTCAGTCACCTGGGAACTTCTTATTTTTGGAAAGGTAAGTGAGGTTTACGGCCCCATGTTCCTGGGGAATTTGCAGAGCTAAGGAAGGCAATCCACAATATACTAACACTTGTTCCACAGGGCAGTTTCCACAAAACTTATAAAAGGCAATTTTTGGAAGTATCAAAGCAACTAAGATAATGCTTCAGTGTACCTGTTGAGATATTAATGAACTCCCAGCGGGGCATTATCAAGTTCACAGTCAGCAGTAATTCCACTCTCAGTTCCTATTAAGCTTTATTGATATGGAGCCCCCCACAAGGAGAAACGGTCAGATAACCCTTTCTGGCTCCCTCTCTGAAGCATCTCACTATGATTTATATCTATCTCTTCCCTAAATAACATCTCTGCTCATATTAGGATGGTTGGGCTTCAGTTCTGATATTTTGATAGTATTTACTGACTTCAAAGTACTGAGGAATGACTAATAATTTTGAATTCACTTAAAGTCTGGAATTTCACTCAACTTTAAATTACGACAAGGATTATCATCAAGTATTGTATCTCTTCTTCCTTTGCCTTTCATTTCTTCAATTGCATGACACCAAATACCTTGATACTCTGTAAGTGGTAGTAACCATTTTCTTAGAACCAGGTAATTTTCTATGTGGATCGCAAGTCAAATTTGTCTAATACATATTTCAAAGAATGTTATTTCTTCTTCTTGTTGCTTTACTAAATCTCCCTTTATACCAGCCTTTTGGACATGCATTACTTTACATATATAATCTCATGACATTTTGCAACACCCTATAATAGATACACATATTATTGCCACGAATACTGACTGTTTTGCCTTCCACATCACAGAGTTCCTGTCATTTATGTGGAGATGATGGTACCACAGGATCCAGATGCTGTGTGTGACACAAGCCAGCTAATCAGAACATAGGATTCCTTTAGCTACACGGCTGACTCCAGGAGAAGCACATGACCTGATCTAGACCAAGGTGAACAAGTGAGATGCCGTATCAAGGTGAGGTCAGAATTCATAGAGAAAAGCAACAATCTTCTTGATGATGCTGATGCTGATTTTGCAGGGGGAAGTGAGGAAAACATGATATCTTTCACATCTCAGTCTTGGCAAATGTTAGAAACAGGGCTGGAGATAAAATTTGTCTCTCCCCATTTCTTATAAAACACAGGAGAAAGCTATAACTTTGGGGTAGTTTATAGCAGTCAAAAAAGCAACACACATAGCTACCATTAAGTGAGACAAACGCTCCAGGAGTATTTCTCTCTCCACAAAATGAGGTGAATCAGATGAGCCCAAGCTACACAACACGGCAAATATGGAACATTTACAAAATGAAAACTGTACGCACCATAGTCAGATGCAGGGCTGTTCTGTCCAGTGTTATTTGCTTAGATAGGCATCCTGGTTACAAGTGTGTGAGGGGTTGCATGTGTGTATGCAGTATGTAAGCAGGCTTTCTGAGGGAGAAATGATGGGAGAAATACCTCTTCCCGTATCTCCATTGCATAAAAAGACACTGGACAAAGCAAAAATTCTCTCACAACACGGCACCACAGAAGTCACCAGCGAACACTTTACCAGGTGAACGGAGAGAAAGGTGGAAATAATTTTTATGACCTATTTGGATCCTTCCTAATCTTACATGTTTATGAATTTATGTCTGTCCAGTATCCCTATAAACAACTATATGTTAAGAAACAAAAAGTAACCAAAGTAAGTATTTGTTTTAACATTTCTCAATACATTAGAAATGATCATAGATCTCTTTCAGGCTCTGAGGGCCAGATTCTCACACCTAGAGGTTTGGTTTATCAGACGCTCAAAGGAGACTTTTAAGGTGCTTTGCTAGCAATATTAACGTCAAATCTCTATAGAGCAGCATCTCTTGACCTTGATACTATTGACATCTGGGGTCAGATAATTCTTTGTGCTGTGGGGAGTGGAGGATGTTTAGAAGCATCCCTGATCTCTGTCACTAGATGCCAGTAGCATAACTGCAGCTGTCATCATCAGAAATGACTGCAGATGATGCAAAGTATCCATGTCTGCGTGGGGGGGGTGTGGGGGGGGTGTGTGTTAGGGAGTGAGAAGGCAGTTCACAATTGCTGTGGTTGAGAACCACTGGGCATGGTTGAGGACCACCAAAAGACCCACTGCAGTCATAACAACATGGTCACAAAGTGAAAATCAAAGGAGATCTTTTTAATGTCTTGTGGCCTCTGTCCACCTTACCTATTCTCCTTTCTATCTGCCAATCTTCCCAATTATCAGAGCTCAGCGTGTTTCCCAGCCACCTTTAGTCACCTGCTCTCTCGGCAGAGAGCACGGTGACAATGCTGCCAAAAGGCTCAGTCCCTCACAGGGACACAGCCAGGAGATTCTTCAAGTGAAGGAAGTCTTTTTCAGGAGAGAATGAAATTAAATCCAAACTTATTTTCTCTCTGACAACCATTGCCACCTTTATACGTATGTTACAGTCAAAAAATCTTGATTTTTAAGGATGGTTGAAAATGGAGTGTTATAGTTAATTGAATATTGTAGCAAACTCTGTGCTAGACTCTATGTGAATTCCAGTTGTGAAAAAGTAAGCATAATAAAGAGCACTTGGAAATGCTACCGAACAAGATGCAATCTTCGCTCAATGATTCAGGAGCCACTTCCAGGCTCTGGCAGAGCTGCAGGCACATTAATTCTCATTGTGTAAGACTACAGATGTAGATGTTCCAGAAGGTGAAGTTACATCTGTGCTGATCCTCTGATTACCTGAAAGAGGCTTACTTGACAAAATTTCTTATTTACTTTTTTCCCTTATAAAAAGGAGGAAAACCGTGCTGTTTGTTTTAGCATTTTGTATGGCTTAGATTCCAAGCAAACAAGCATTCAGTGGCTATATGTTAATACAAAAAAGAAGATGATTCATAAGAGTTCTGCACAGTAAATAAGTCCCTATTATTCAATTCAGATCACCTTTTACTATACCAATAGCACATGACCAGTGTTTTTTTTAATCTGTAAAGTTTAGGAATTATAGATACAATAATTAATAAGGTAAACCAGTTTTAGAGATCTTACAGCCTAATAAATAACTATATATGTACACACACATATATGTGATATGTGTATATATTCACATATACAGAGAGCTTCAGATCACAAAGAAAACAAAGCAGTTAAATAAAAGAATAACTGAGGGTGGTACCATAGATAAGGTAGAGGGTAAATTTTGAGTTAAGTGTAAAGAAGCATTTTAAAGCCTCCAAAATGTTTTAAAGCACAGACATATACACACATATAAAACATTCAAGTTATTCCAAAGAATATCTGTAATCAAATTTATCAGACCAGATAAATTTGTCAGACAACTTTACAGAACAAATGTATTTACTTCCCTGCGGCCTTATTTATATATAGACTACTTACAGGCTGGAAATACCTGCTTCCTATCTTATTTAAATGACAATACTTCTTCACGATGCAGATTTAATGCACGTAAACTGCTTTGGGGAACGTTCCCTGGTACTCTCCAGCTAAGCAGAGTCCTCCTTAGCTCTCATCACTCTTTGCTATTTGTTACTTAGCTTTCATCCCATTTTTATCATGACCATTTCTGTATGCTACCAGGCTCCTTGAGGAAAGAAATCACGTTGCTCTTTCCTTTTATGAAAAGGATCACATCCTTATCAGATCACATCATGCACACTGTAGGTTTGCAGAAATGCTGGAGTGTCGTTGGTACTTGAAAAATCACAAATGAGGATACTTGGGGCTACAAGTAACATTATAGTGATTTATATTAATTAATAGTGACTTAGATAATAAAATCACAAAATAAATCTCGATGTAGCTGGTTTTCAGATTGGTTTAGTGACTCAACCATGCCAAGGGAGTGGATTTTTTCACTGATGTTCTCTTAACCCTTGTCTCAGATTCACCAGGTGGTTCCTGGTGCTCTAGGCATCACACTTCACATGACATCACTGAGAGAAGGAAGGCAGAGCTCTGGCAGACAAAGGCTCTATCTTTTATCTATTTGACTTTTGATCAAGGAGATCATTTTTTGAAATGTTCCCCTCCTTACCATCTTTTCCTCATATCTCATAGGCTGAAACTATGTCATATTATCACCCTTACTCTAAACAGTAATTTCCATGACTGACGTATGATTTAACCTCTGAGGATGGGTTTCTTGTTGCCAGGAAAAAAATCTGGGCTCTCTTAGCAGGGTAGAAGACAGATAAGTAAATGACTATTTGGCAGACAAATAACTATGTCTCATGGCAACTAAGGAGTCATCAATGCAAATTAACTTGAGTTCGACATGCTTGCAGGCATGCAAGAATTATGTAAAGAATGCATACAGTGCTCCGTGAGTGCATTCACGCATTGTCACTCGCCATATGGGGGAACATAATATGTGGCTTCTACATTTGGTCCACCATCCTTTTCTCCTGCAGAATCATTAGATTAGTCCTGTTCCCCAAAAACTACTTTGCTGGAGGGAACTGGTCTAAATCAAATACTGAAGGATCATTAAGGCGACAACAACTTTGAGAAACTGGAAGTCTGGAGAAGACACAAACAAGAGGTGTTCAAGATAATTGGAGGACAGGAGGCAGATTCCCCAGCAAAGAGGCAAAGGAAAGCCTACCCTGGCAAAGAGGATGGTCAAGACAAATGTAGAGAGTAAAAAAGAAGTGTGGCTCTTTTGAAGAAAGTAGAGAAACGTGTATGGCTTGAGGGTGGGATCCATAATTCCACTGAATTTATAGAAAAGAATAAGACAAAATGATGAAATAAAATTAATACCTGTTTAAATTTATCTTGTTTCTTCTCTTATTACCATAATTATTCTTACAGACTAATAAAATATGCAACATCTTTCTAACATCAATGATAGCACTCTTGGAAGTACAGTAAGGTGATACATAAACAGAAATCCCAAGAGTTGCTAAGTCCCAAATACCTCCAGGGTAATAACTAAGAGGCTCAGTCAAATACCAGTGTCACCCAACAAGGATGCAGTTAGGGGAAATGTCACTGATTCTTCAACAAGCTCTCTGGGACAAAAGGTTTACATGGTTTCATCTGTATCTGAGGCAGGCTATCCCCTGCTGTTAGGGGTGAAAAGAAATGTGCTGGAATGTGCTGACTTTGTTAATAAGGATCTCCACTGCCTGCAGATCACAGGGAATGGTGGAAGAAGCAAAGCTGAGCATTTGGCTTTTTCCTCTCACTCCATCTTCCTAATTTCTGGATGGACATAGAAGTGAAAAGAGAAAACAAATAGTAAAGCTTTGGAAGGGTTAAGTCTTAGCCAGAGGTCCAAAATATTGGTGAAGTTCATGGAGGATTAATAGACCTTGATATAATGTTGTAAAATATTTGAATTTGCATTAAACAGAACTGCAAACAGCAAGCCAGTGGGGCTCGTACTGGTTTCTGTACTCATGTCTTTCATTGGCCCCAACACCTTCCTTTAGAAATAAAATTATTTTACCCATCTCTATTTTAGCTGCAGCTTTTGGGACCTGAAATGAGGAGACTGTTTCTTGGTTAAGTATGTATGTGAGAAAATACCTCCTGTAAAATTTTCAAGGTATTTTTCAGATTGCAGTAGCCTGGTAGGTTCTCTTCACTGCCCATGGTTGGAAATATCAACTGTTCTTAGAATTTACCATTTTTAAGATTCTTTACCTATATCCTGCAACTTCTGCTATCACACCACCTGCTACTATATCATCTTCTAATTACCATGACTGCATATTTTTTACATGCAATTACATTTTAGGTTGACTGCTTCCTGTGGAGATTGAGGAGGAGAGTGAATGTCATCAGTGATGCACTACTAGCTCGTTGTTAACACGGTTGCTTCTGGGAAGAATTTGAGATGGAACTGCTAATCCCCTCCATGACGCATGGATTCCCATTAGAGGCAAGTCTTGGCTAGACTTGGGCATTTTGTCCTCTTCCTGATCTTTCCTTTAGAAGCCAGGTTGCAAAGACAATGTTTCTCAAGTGGTCAAGGATGGGACATTAATGCTAAAGGATTCCGATCTCTACTTTCACAGAAGGAAATACTCAGAGAGGGAAAATAATTTACCAAAACTCACATTGCCACAGACTTACTGGGAAAGGACTAAAATCGCATGTTTTGACCAGGTTCTACAGCGATGTTTCCAAAAATCTCTACTGTTCTAAATGTTCAGCCCCTCTCTATATTAGATTTTAGAATTAGTAAGACATCTTGATTTTTGAGCAATAAGAATTAAGAACTGATTTGGCTGCAAAAATAGAAAACTCAAAATACCAGTTGCTCAAAAGTGTGTTTATTTCTCTCTCACATGAAATAAGTTGATTAGTAAACTGTCCAGAGCTGGCATGACAGTCTCACGATTACCAGGGACCCAGACACTTCATATTTCTCTGCTACACCTTTCTCTCAAGTCAATTCTATCCTTAATGCCACTTCGGGTCCTGGATACTGCCAGAGCTCCAGCAATCATGGACTCATTCCAGACAGCAAGATGAGAGACATGGAAAAAGACAAAGTGGCACCTTTTCCAATGGGGTAAAGTCCTTCTATGGCATCTTCCAAGCTTTGCATACAACACTTCCATCTACATACCACTGTCCAAAATAGTCTCATGGTAAACCTAATTTCCAGAAAACATTTTTGAAAAATATAGCCTTTTAGTTGTACACATTGTCACCCCAAATAAAACTGAGGTTTATCACCGAGGAAATAGAAGGAATAGAGAGAGAGAGTGGCCATTGCCTTCCACAATCTTGAAGGATGGATAAAAGTTGGCCATGTGTGGCTGTAGGCCAGGGAACTGTTAAGTAGATACAGTCGACGATTTAAGTCTGATTAAATCAATCTTTAAAACAAGTGTTTACAAGGTGAAGAAGACCATCAACAGTCAGTAATTCCCTAATAGGGTATTCACCATATGTTGAGCACAGGTGATAAATAATGTTGGAAGTACACTTCCATTAGGATTAGCTTATAAATATCCCCCAAACAGAACTCCTATTTACATGAAAACATTCCAGGCACTAAATTGGTGTGCTTCTAATGGCATGACCTTTATAACCTCCCAATTCTTCTGCTATGAACATCCATAAAAGTTCACCAAAAGTTTTCACCCTTCTCCCACCCAAGACTCTTTTTTAAAAGTGTTCTAAAGTGGGCAAGTTTAATGATATACATACATACATATATACACACACACACACACACACATATTTTAATTGTTCTCCCGACTTCAACTTAAAGACAACTTTGCAATAATTTAGTCAAATTCCTCGTTCTGTTCAGCCATAATATTTCTACATTGATTGGAAAGATAGCTCCCTTAATCTTCTCCGCTTTGAGCAATTAATAATTTACAGTTCTTGATTTCTCTACTACCAATGCCAAGAAAACACCTAAAGCTATAAACCATCACCCCAAATAAGGGATCCATGAGATCTGTCTATCATCACGATCAGTCCACACATCCTGGAGCAATGAGCTATGGCTGTTAGGTGTCTGGTTTCCAGCAGTCAGACTTGTCATGTTTATATTCATGCATAGAAAATAAGATAGAAAGAAAACTTCCCTGCTAAAATGTCAAGAAAAGCTATGAAGACACATTTTATTTCTTACAGGGAATGGATATACTCTTATAAAAAAAAGTCACAAATCTTAAATTGTCTCAAGGAGATCAATAAATTTAAGTAATTTTTTGAAAGTTGAAGAACTAGGATGGCAGGTAGAGAATTTTTTCTATTTCTATTCAGTGCTTGTCATTTTGTTTTATATCTGCCAGATGTTTTTAAGCAAAGGATCCCACAGGTTTATTTAATTTTGAACTTTTCTAGTCTTCCCTTAGCCATCTTTCACCGTTATCTGTCTAATATTATATTTTGTGTGCTTCCTACTTAAAAGAAACCTATTTACCCAGGCTGGCTTTATTATACCTCAGAGAAAAAGGTTCACTTTTCATTCTGATCTTAATCTATTGCCACAGTAAAATCAATAAGCATATTAAGGAAACTTGACTTCTCTGCTTTTTTACAGAGAATTCACCTAAAACTTTCCAAATTTGAAAAATTGGCCATTGGGGTTTGGCAAACAATATTGGAAGTAAAACAAATTCCAAGCCAGTTTCTCTTGGGTTTTGAAATAAAATATTTGTACATATCCCGTGTGGGGGTGTGTGTATTTGTGTGTGTCGTATAATATTTACTACCTTACTATTTACTATTTTATTATTATTTACTATTTGATACTGTAATTTTTTATATTGTTTACTATTATTATACTCTGTATATTACTAATGACAAATACTACATATATGAATATTATATATAATTTAAAGGATACGTCTTCCTAGTTAGACTGAGAAAATAAATCTAAAAACCTGCTTACACTCTAAGCAATATTTTAACTAAAAGCTTTTCTAAAGAATACTAATAGTGGAAGGAAGCCATAAACAAAACGAAAAGACAACACACAGAATGCAAAAAAATATTTACAAACAATGCCACTGACATTGATTAATCTCTAAAATATACAAACAGCTTGTGCAACTCAGTATCAAAAAAACAAACCATCCAATCAAAAAATGGGCAGAAAATCTAAACAGACATTTCTTCAAAGAAATACAGATGGCCAAAAAGCACATGAAAAGATGCTCAACATCACTAAGTATTAGAGAAATGCAAATCAAAACTACAATGAGGTAAAACTTCACAGTGGTCAGAATGGCCATCACCAACAAGTCTACAAACAAAAAGTGCTAGAGAGGGTATGGAGAAAAGGGAGCCCTCCTACACTGTTGGTAGGAATGTAAATTGGTACAACCACTATGGATAACAGTATGGAGGTTTCTTAAGAAACTAAAAATTGAAACTATATGACCCAGCATCCCACTCCTGGGGATATATCTGGAGAAAACCATAATTCAAAAAGATACATGTACACCAATGTTCATTGCAGAACTATTTACAATAGCCAACACATGGAAGGAGCCTAAATGTCTATCAACAGATGAATAAAGAAGATGTAGTATATATATATTACAATGGAATATTACTCAGCCATAAAAAGAATGAAATAATGCCATTTGTAGCAACATGGATGGACCTCTAGGTTAGCATACTAACTGAAGTAAGTCAGACAAGTATTAGAGAAAGACAAATATCAGATGATATCACTTATATGTGGAATCTAAAAAAAATGATACAAATGAACTTCTTTACAAAACAAAAGCAGACTCACAGACACAGAAAACAAACTTACAGTTACCAAAGGGGGAAAGTGGGGGTAAATTAGGAGTCTGGGATTAATATATACACACTACTCTATATAAAATAGATAATTAACAAGGACCTACTGTATAGCACAGGGAACTCTACTCAATATTCTGTAATAACCTACATGGGAAGATAGTAAAGAATGGATGTTTGTATATGTATAACTAAATCACTTTGTTGTACACCTGAAACTAACACAACATTGTACATCAATACACTCCAATACAAAATAAAAAGCTAAAAGGGAATACTAATAATCAAGTAGGAGGCAACTATCTTGAATTTAATGGTTACTGGTGATATTATGAATGCTGAAAAACTGGCTCTAATTTGTGTGAGCTGATACAGCATTGTTGTTAGATGTGGAGGATCTAATCCGTTTTCTTTGTAGTGACAGTGAATCTAGCCACAATGACTGGTTTGATCTCTCTGATCAATTCTGTGCACTTAACACTTCACTGGAGTCATCCTGTGGATGAATTTAGGGGACACCAAGAGATGTGAGAGAGAGCTGTGACACTGTAAAAATGCAGTAAAGATGGCTGATGTCTCAAAATGCAAAAAGAAGAGTCTCTCTCCAAATATCTCCTTCAAAATTCCCAGTAGAATGCCAGACTTTTGGATAATTTCACAAGCGGCATCACTTTCTAGTGAAGTGATGAACTCTTTTAAGACAAGCATCAAGCCAGTCTGGACTACTCTGCAGCTTCTGACCACTGCCTACCTTTACACAACTCCTCTGAATCAGAATGTTTAGATAACTGAGGTTTACTCAGTCTGTTAAAAGAGGCTTGTGTATACCTTCCCCCAATATCTCAGAGAGAAGGAATCCAAATGCATTTTTTTAGAACTTTTATTGAGATACAGTTAACATACAATAAACTGCATATATTTAGAATGTACAATTTGATATCCCAATCTCCCAATTCATTTCCCCCCAACCCTCCCCGCTTTCCACACTGGGTGTCCATATGTTTGTTCTCTACACCTGTGTCTCTATCTCTGCCTTGCAAACCGGTTGATTTGTACCATTTTTCTATATTCCGCATATATGTGTTAATATACGATATTTGTTTTTCTCTTTCTGACTCACTTCACTCTGTATGACAGTCTCTAGGTCCATCCATGTCTACAAATGTCTCAGGTTCACTGCTTTTTACAGCTGAGTAATATTCCAATGTATATATGTACCAGATCTTCTTTATCCTTTCATCTGTTGATGGACATTTAAGTTGCTTCCATGTCCTGGCTATTGTAAATAGTGCTGCAATGAACACTGGCGTGCATGTGTCTTTTTGAATGATGCTGTTCTCTGGGTACATGCCCAGCAGTGGGATTGCTGGGTCACATGGTAACTCTATCTTTAGTTTTGCAAGGAACCTCCATCCTATTCTCCATAGTGGCTGTATCAATTGACATTCCCACCAACAGTGCAAGAGCGTTCCCTTTTCTCCACACCCTCTCCAGCATTTACTGTTTGTAGATTTTCTGATGATGCCCATTCTAACCGGTGTGAGGGGATACCTCATTGTAGTTTTGATTTGCATTTCTCTAATACTTAGTGATGTTGAGCAGCTTTTCATGTGCCTCTTGGCCATCTGTATGTCTTCTTTGGAGAAATGCCTATTTAGGTCTTCTACCCATTTTTTGATTGGGTTGCTTATTTTTCTGATATTGAGCTGGAATAACTGTTTATATATTTTGGAAATTAATCCCTTGTCTGTTGATTCGTTTGCAAATATTTTCTCCCATTCTGAGAGTCGTCTATCAGTCCTGCTTATAGTTTCCTTTGCTGTGCAGAAGCTCTGAAGTTTCATTAGATCCCACTTATTTATTTTTGTTTTTATTCCCATTACTCTAGGGGGTGGATCAAAAAAAGATCTTGCTGTGTTATGTCAAAGAGTGTTCTTCCTAGGTTTTCCTCTAGGAGTTTTATAGTGTCTAGCCTTACATTTAGGTCTTTCATCCGTTTAGAGTTTATTTTTGTGTATGGTGTTAGGGAGTGTTCTAATTTCATTCTTTTCCATGTAGCTGTCCAGTTTTCGCAGCACCACTTATTGAAGAGGCTGTCTTTTCTCCAGTGTATATCCTTGCCTCCTTTGTTATAGATTAGTTGACCGTAGTTTATCTCTGGGCTTTCTATCCTGTTCCATTGATCTATATTTCTGTTTTGGGGCCAGTACCATACTGTCGTGATCACTGTGGCCTTGTAGTATAGCCTGAAGTCAGGAAGCCTGATTCTACCAACTCCGTCTTTCCTTCTCAAGATTGCTTTGGCTATTTGGGGTCTTTTGTGTTTCCATACAAATTGTAAAATGTCTTGTTCTGGTTCTATGAAAAATGCCATTGGTAATTTGATGGGGATTGCATTGAATCTGTAAATTGCTTTGGGTGGTATAGTCATGTTCACAATGTTGATTCTCCCAATCCAAGAACATGGTATGTCCCTCCATCTGTTTGTGTCGTCTTTGATTTCTTTCATGAGTGTCTTATAGTTTTCTGAGTACAGGGCTTTTACCTCCTTGGTTAGGTTTATTCCTTGGTGTTTTATTCTTTTTGTTGCAATGGTGAATGGGTTGTTTCCTTAATTTCTCTTTCTGATCTTTCACTGTTAGTGTATAGCAATGCAAGAGATTTCTGTGTGTTAATTTTGTATCCTGCAACTTTACCAAATTCATTGATTAGCTCAAGTAGTTTTCTGGTGACATCTTTAGGATTTTCTTTGTATAGTATCATGTCATCTGCAAACAGTGACAGTTTTACTACTTCTTTTCCAATTTGGATTCCTTTTATTTCTTTTTCTTCTCTGATTGCTGTGGCAAGGACTTTCAAAACTATGTTGAATAGCAGTGGCAAGAGTGGACATCCTTGTCTTGCTTCTGATCTTAGAGGGAATACTTGCAGTTTTTCACCATTGAGATTGATGGTGGCTGTGGGTTTCTCATATATGGCCTTTATTATGCTGAGGTAGGTTCCCTCTACACCCACCTTCTGGAGAGTTTTTATCATAAATCGGTGTTGAATTTTGTCAAAAGCTTTTTGTGCATCTGTTGAGATGATCATGTGGTTTTTATCCTTCAATTTGTTAATATGGTGTATCACATTGATTGATTTGCATATATTAAAGAATCCTTGCATTCCAGGGATAAACCCCACTTGATCATGCTCTATGATCCTTTTAATGTGTTGTTGAATTCTGTTGGCTAGTATTTTGTTGAGGATTTTTGCATCTAAATTCATCAGTGATATTGGTCTGTAATTTTCTTTTCCTGTCGTATCTTTGTTTGGTTTTGGTATCCGGGTGCTGGTGGCCTCATAGAATGAGTTTGGGAGTGCTCCTTCCTCTGCAATGTTTTGGAAGAGCTTGAGAAGGATGGGTGTTAGGTCTTCTCTAAATGCTTAATGAAATTCACCTGTGAATCCATCTGGTCCTGGACTTTTGTTTCTTGGGAGGTATTTAATCACAGTTTCAATTTCATTACTTGTGATTGGTCTGTTCATATTTTCTATTCCTTCCTGATTCAGTCTTGGAAGTTTATACCTTTCTAAGAATCTGTCGATTTCACCCAGGTTGTCCATTTTATTGGCATATGGTTGCTTGTAGTAGTCTCTTATGGTGCTTTTTATTCCTGTGCTGTCTGTTGTAACTTCTGTTTCATTTCTAATTTTATTGATTTGAGTCCTCTAGCTCTTTTTCTTGATGAGTCTTGCTAGATGTTTACCAATTTTATATATCTTCTCAAAGAACCACATTTTAGTTTATTGATGTTTGCTATAGTTTTCTTTTTTCTATTTCATTTATTTCTGCTCTGATCTTTATGATTTGTCTCCGTCTATTTACTCTGGATTTTGTTTGCTCTTCTTTCTCTAGTTTCTTTAGGTGTAAGGTTAGATTGTTTATTTGGGATTTTTCTTGTTTCTTGAGGTAGAATTGTATTGCTATAAACTTCCCTCTTAGAACTGCCTTTGCTGCATCCCACAGGTTTTGGATCATGGTGTTTTCATTGTCATTTGTCTCTAGGTATTTGTTGATTCCCTCTTTGATTTCTTCAGTGATCTCTTGGTTATTTACTAGCATATTGTTTAGCCTCCATGTGTTTGTGTTTTTACAGTTTTTTTCCTGTAATTGATTTCTAATCTCATAGCATTGTGCTTGGAAAAGTTGCTTGATACAATTTCAATTTTCTTGAATTTTCCAAGGCTTGATTTATGACCCAAAATGTGATCTCTCCTGGAGAATGTTCCATGTGCACTTGAGAAGAAGGTGTAATCTGCTGTTTTTGGATGTAATGTCCTATAGATATCTATTAAATCAAGCTGATTTATTGTGTCATTTAAAGCTTGTGTTTCCTTATTAATTTTCTATGTGGATGATCTGTCCATCAGTGTAAGTGTGGTGTTAAAGTCCCCCACTATTATGGTGCTACTGTTGATTTCCTCTTTCATAGTTGTTAGCATTGGCCTTGTGTATTGAGGTGCTCCTATAGTGGGTGCATATATATTTATAATTGTTATCTCTTCTTCTTGAATTGATCCCTTGATCTTTATGTAGTGTCCCTTCTTGTCTCTTGTAACATTTTTTATTTTAAAGTCTCTTTTATCTGATATGAGTATTGCTACTCCACCTTTCTTTTGATTTCCACTTGCATGGAATATCTTTTTCCGTCCCCTCACTTTCTGTCTGTATGTGTCCCTAGGTCTGAAGTGGGTCTCTTGTAGACAGCATATATATGGGTCTTGTTTGTGTATCCATTCAGCCAGTCTGTGTCTTTTGGTTGGGGCATGTAGTCCATTTACAGTCAAGGTAATTATCGATATGTATGTTCCTATTACCATTTTCTTAATTGTTTTGTTTTTGTAGGTCCTTTTCTTCTCTTATATTTCTCACTTAGAGAAGTTCCTTTAGCATTTGTTGTAGGGCTGGTTTGGTGGTGCTGAATTCTCTTAGCTGTTGCTTGTCTGTAAAGCTTTTGATTTCTCCATCAAATCTGAATGAGATCCTTGCTGGGTAGAGTATTCTTGGTTGTAGGTTCTTCCCTTTCATCACTTGAAATATATCGTGCCACTCCCTTCTGGCTTGCAGAGTTTCTGCTGAGAAATCAGCTGTTACCCTTATGGGAGTTCCTTTGTATGTTATTTGTCGTTTTTCCCTTGTTGCTTTTAATAACTTTTCTTTTTCTTTCATTTTTGTCAATTTGACTACAATATGTCTTGGTATGTTTCTCCATGGGTTTATCCTGCCTGGGATTCTCTGTGCTTTCTGGAGTTGGGTAGCTATTTCCTTCCACATGTTAGGGGAGTTTTCAGCTATAATCTCTTCCAATATTTTCTCGGGTCCTTCTTCTCTCTCTTCTCCCTCTGGGACTCCTATAATGCAAATATTGGTGTGTTTAACATTGTCTCAGAGGTATCTTCAGCTGTCTTCAGTTCTTTTCATTCTTTTTTCTTTATTCTTTTCCGCATCAGTTATTATCACCATTTTGTCTTCTAGCTTACCTATTCGCCCTTCTGCCTCAGCTAATCTGCTATTAGTTCTTTCTGGTGTATTTTTCATTTCAGTTATTGTGTTGCATATCTCTGTTTGTTTGCTCTTTAATTCTTCTAGGTCTTTGGTAAACTTTTCTTGCAACTTTTTGATCTTTGCACTCAGTCTTTTTTCAAAGTCCTGGATCATCTTCACCATCATTATTCTGAATTCTTTGTCTGGAAGGGTGCCTATCTCCTCTTCATTTAGTTGTTTTTCTGGGTTTTATCTTGTCCCTTCATCTGGTACAACGTCTTCTGCCTTTTCAGTTTATCTTTTTGTGGCTGTGGTTTTCAGTTCCACAAGATGAAATACTGCAGATACTGCTTGATTCTGCTGTCTGCCCTCTTGTGGAGGAAGCTATCTAGGAGGCTTGTGGCTGCTTCCTGATGGAAGGGACTGATGGTGGGTTGGGCTGGGTGGGCAGATCTCAGTAAAACTTTAATCTGCTTGTCTGCCAATGGGTGGGGCTGTGTTCCCACCTGTTTTTGTTTGGCCTGAGGCTACCCAGCACTGGAGCTTACAAGATCTTTGGTGGGGCTAATGGTGGACTCTGGGAGGGCTCACGCCAATGAGCACTTCCCAGAACCCCTGCCACCAGTGCCGCTGTCTCCTTGGTGAGCCACAGCTGCCCCCCACATCTGCAGGCAACCATCCAACACCAGTAGGTAGGTCTGGTTCAGTCTCCTATGGGGGTGGGGGTCACTGCTCCTTCCCCCTGGGTCCTGGTGTGTACACTACTTTTTGTGTGCTCTCCAAGAGTGGTGTCTCTGTTTCCCCCATTCCTGTGGAGCTCCTGCAATCAAATCCTGCTGGCTTTCAAAGTCTGATTCTCTGGAGATTCCTCCTCCCATTGCTGGACCCCCAGGTTGGGAAGCCTGACGTGGGGCTCAGTAACGTCTCTTTAGTGGGTGGACTTCTGCACTATAACTGTTCTCCAGTTTGTGAGTCACCCACCCAGCATTTATGGGATTTGATTTTAATGCAATTGAGTCCCTCCTCCCATCTCACTGCAACTTCCCCTTTGTCTATGGATGTGGGGTGTCTTTTTTGGTGAGTTCCAGTGCCTTTCTGTCAATGATTATTCAGCAGTTAGTTGTAATTCTGGTGCTCTTGCAAGAGGGAGTGAGCACACATCCTCCTACTCCACCATCTTGATTCCTAGCCTCCCAAATGCATTTTTAAACAAACTACAAGTTCCCTGACCATGAGAAAAATATGGAGGAAAGTCATAGAGTGAAGACAAAGAGAGAGGCAGTGGAAAATGAAGAGCTTAACAATGGATAAAGAAACAGAAAGACTGAGAAAAGGAGAACTTGGAAGAGGGAGAAAAAGAGACAGAGAAGGATGGAAGTAACTCAACCAGTTTCTTAAAAATAAAATACTTTTTATTTTGGGATGTTTAACATTTTGTTGGATTAAGGGTCCTTTCAAGTTCCCCATGATGTAAACAGTAATTAACTCAGCTCCCCTCTAAACCTCACACAGTCCTGGAAACAGTGAAAGGTTATATATGAAACGAAAGACTGGTAAACAAGATGGTCAGGCATTTAGAAGCCTGATCATTCTTTCAACCACCAAACCATACCCCCGTCAAAGCTGACAAACCTTCACGCTTCATGCGTGACTGATGTTTCTCTCAGTCAGTTAAAATAACCTATGCTGTCTAGAGTATAGCAATTAAAACATCCGGGGCGATTTTCAATTCATTGCTCTCTGAGTGTTGCACATTTGACCTCCAATGACTCCTTAAAACTGGGAGTTTGAGTGCAAAGTTACAGTAATAGATGGCACTTTCAAAAAGGTAATTTCAAACCCTAACAAAGTACCCGAAAGCCAGCCTATTTTGAGATAGAAATCACTGAGCCCATCATTAGTCAAGTTCACTTAAGGTTAGACACAATTTGAACCACCTGAGTAAACTTCCCAAATAGCACATCTTCCCAACCGGCCAGCACCTTGGAGCTATTTCCATTCTGACTTTCCCTGACTCCCAGACTGTCCTGATCCTATTTGCTTTGCAGCAGAGATTCTGTTTTTTTTGTTCTTCTGTTTCCTGACACTGCACAGAACAAATTATAATTAGGAAACCATCTGAGGGGAAGGTGACAATTCAGTTATCAATTGTCATGGACAAACCCCACTTCTATCCACACAAGCAAGGCAAGCCTCTCTCACCCTCAAAATAGATACAGAGGGGACGCTGTCATTAGCTGGTTCACTGCCCTGAGAAGGAAGCAGTCACGGAGATAACAGCAACTACAACAACAACAGAAATGTCAACAGAGAGGGAACTCCCTTACTGTAAATATTTTCACTGCCAACCAGTCTGTAATATGGTATGGAGTGACATGAAAGCCACTTCGCAAAGTGCCCCTTATAAGGCTAACTCAAACCTGTCATGTCAGCGTGCTGAACGCAACCCAATAGAGCATTCAGAGATAAATGAGGGCCAAAGTTTAAAAGGCAATAAATAAACAAATGTGTAGCTTGTGGTGGGAATGTTTATACAGCCCAACTGCTGTATGAGATTCTAGCTCAGAATGGATTAAGGAGATGTTATAACCTTCTTATCTTTATTCATTTGGAGACAAGCTTTAACAATGTTAGCCACAGAGATTTTTTTTTTTTTAATCTCAGATTATTTTTGCCTACAATGGGCAATCTTTGTTCCACGCATGCTCGATGAAAAGCCCGGAGAGTGAAACACGTATGCAAGGATTAGGATGAGACAAAAATTAAAGGAAATACTATAAATAAAAAAGAATATTAATTTTAGGCTAGCATAGCATGTCTCAGATACACAAAGCAGCGTGAGATTAGTCTGTGGGACTATATCATGGGTATATTTAATTATTATCTTAAATATTCTCTCTTTCTTGGATCCACTTTCTTTCTTGTCACAAAAGTTGTTCCTTCTGAGGAAAAACAGCCCTGGATAGAAGTCAGTCTACGAACAAATGTCTGAACCACCTCCCCGTTATTGAAGAAAAGTATAGTTGGTATAATCCAAAAAGTTGAAAACAAGCTAAATTTTGCTTGTATCCTGAGAAATTAATGAATATTTTATCAATTATTAGATAATTTAATCAAAATTATTCTCGGCTAGCCAGGGTCCAAATCTTGTCTCCAATATGCCTCCCCTTCCAAGTCTGGATTTTTTCCATATCTCTGGATTATCTGTAGCTCTACTTTTTAAAAGTAAAAGGTCCTGCATCACCACATTTCTTCACATCTAAGTGTTCTATACTTCACTTGTAACTTTCCTGAAATCAGGGTGCTTCTTCAGTCATGATGTTGTCATAATCAAGGTGTACTCTTAAGGGTCAGAGTTATAACTTCTGATTGAATAATACCTTTTGCTTCAACTCAACCCTTAAAACACCATAAAAACAACCGTATCGATGGCAGCTCCATCACAGGTGATTATGTACTACACTACAGGACAGGCAGGAGCAGATCAGGGGTGAAGAGAAAGGGAAGAGAGAGATGAGAAACTGATAGATAAGAACAAGCAATGGGTCAAGACCAGGGTAGGACATGAGGAAATAGGATTGGGTCCAGGGCACGATCCATTTTGAAAGGACCAGGAATGTATAGAAAATAGAACTGAGTGACACGGAGACCCCACAACTCACGGGCAGTGAGGCAGGGCAGTGAACTGATCTACATGAATCGATGACTACATCAAAGGCCCAGCCTACAAGACCTAAGTGGCCAAGAAAGACATTTATCAGTGAGGCAAAGGCATTGATACTGCTCTTTTAAAGACAAAGGCAGGTCCAGGAAGCAATCATCTCCAAGGATGATGACCAAAGCATTGAGAGGCCTCCACTAGAGTGGGCTGTGAGGGAGTCAGAAAGGCAATCCCTAAAGGTAGTATATACTCCAGAACAATGAGGAATCCCACTTCCTCAAGACGAGCACATGGTGGACATTCAGGAATGGTGACCGATTGCCACTGCGTAAATATGCCACCTTCCCTAAGTCATTGGTCATCCTCATCTAAGCAAGTAAAAAGGAAGAACAGAAAAACGTGTTTAAAATTTCTTGACAAGCATGCCTGTGATGATAAATAGAAGTGAATTTGAACAGAGGAAGAGGAAGAAAGAGATGAAAAGAACACATGATAGGCAAATCATTTGTGTGAACCGTGCATTCACCACTGACATATTCAGAGATGAGATGTTTCTGATTATAGTGATTCTGATTTACCAATTTCACTTGGAGCAAGGGTGCATAATTTCCATATGTTTCTCAACAGGGAAAATGGAACCCTTTCAAAAATTCCCAGGGATGCTTTTTTATAGCTACCGAGTTGTTCCCACAGCAGATATTCAAGGTTAAACAGATGCCCCTCCCCACAATAAAATCCTTGCTAAGAGCTTATTAGTTGCTTTCACTCTTTGATTTATCTTAGACTTAAAAGCTAACTATTACTTTTGAAAAGTAATTTGTATTTAATGGCAGGTATCTACCCTGACAGATGTTTGCTAAATAACATGTGCTAGAAGCAGAAAATTTTCTTACCATCTTCAATAATTTAAAATGTTAGCACTGAAATATCTCTTGCTCACAAGCATTTTCAAAGTAGAATAAAAGTTATATAATTACCGTATAAGTAAATGAGCCACAGTTTTCAAAGCATTTTATCACTGTTTTCTGCAAAAGGCATCTTCGTGAAATATGTAGTTTTACCAAATCATTTTATGCAGTTTGAAGAGCTAATCATATTAAACCACAGATAACAATATTTTGATTAATTCTTAATATGTCTTAGTTATTTTGTCCTTGAGAGTAAGAGTTTCTTTTATCAATCTGTTTTTGACAACTTAAACATTTATTATATGTAGTATTCAGCTCATTTCAAATACCTAGTCTGTACAATACATGTATGTTGTTCTTTATAGCTTATTACTTCTTTAGATAGGATAAAGAACTCTATATTTTGGGCAAAATGTAGTAAATATAAGATTGTACTGCAGAAACGCCTGCCAAGATGTCTGCAGATGGGCTGCTAGACCTCACCTTCCCAATCAGCTATACCCACAGCTACTCATGATGCATTTCTCATCAAGCTTGTGTCTGGTCACCAGGTATTGGTATCATTTTCAGCATTATTCATAAATT
The DNA here is from genome assembly GCF_030028045.1 of Hippopotamus amphibius kiboko. NCBI lineage: Eukaryota > Metazoa > Chordata > Mammalia > Artiodactyla > Hippopotamidae > Hippopotamus > Hippopotamus amphibius. Next base: position 9,078,290 of record NC_080198.1, read on the forward strand.
CCACCTCTGCTCCCTCACTGATCTTTACACAATGGTAGCTCCAGGTGCCCTTATATCCATAGATGTCTAACATATGTTCACTTACTCTACAAGGATGGATTATCACTGGGATTGAGTGGGAGGTTGAAAAGAATCAGAAGCAGGAGGGAGAATGTATCACATTGGAGCCTTTGTTGTAAGGATCTCTGGGAAAGTGAATCCACACCTGAATATTTCCAATAGACTGAATGTTTTTATCCCCACCCCTCCCCGCACCCCCCCCCCCACATGTGGAAATCCTAACCCCCAAAGTAATGTTTTGAGGAGTTTGGGCCTTTGAGACTAATTAGGTTATGAAAGCAGAGCCTTCATGAATGGGATTAGTGCCTTTAAGAAAGACACCCAGAAAAATCCCTTGTCCCATCTGCCATGTGGTGACACAGGGAGAAGATGGCCATCTATGAACCAGGAAGCAAGACCTCACCATACACCAGATCTGCCAGCACCTCGATCTTCAACTTCTCAGCCTCCAAAACTGTGAGACATAATTTTTTTGTTTTTTGTAAGTTATCTGGTCTGTGGTATTCTGTTACAGCAGCCTGAACAGACTAAGATGATACTTAAATATGCAAGAATGGGGCATAGGTTTAAGAAAGAGTACATCATAAAGATTTTAAGAAGTATTCTCACATTCACCAACAAATCTACTTTGTAAAAAGGCAAAGTAACATAAACATCATTGTTTAGAAAGGATGAATGGGTGGATGGGTAGATGACAAAACACACAGGAAATCTAACTACATCAAAGGTCAAATGGTCCAACTTTCTATATGTGCAGCTGGAGCTCATGGTCATTGCGTTACTTCCTTTTAATGAAGTCATAAGGTACTTTTAATCTGTCATAAGGTCCTTTGAGTTATTGGATCAAGTCCAAAAGAATGTCATTGGCAGTAGTGGAAGGACCTTATGATAATACCCTTTCACCTATAAATATTTATTGGGCTCTATGTGTGTCGGGAACCCTGCTAGGGCTTGGAGCATGTAATGGCTAAGGAGCTTAACATGTGGATTTGGTGAGAGAAGGAAAAAAAAGTCACAATAATAGAGCACGATGAGTGTTGAGATCCCGTAAGTGCAGGATGTTAATGGGGTCACGGTGAAAGGCAAATAAGCTGTGATGGAGCCTAGTGACAATGGAAGAGTCTCTGCTGCTTGAGTTTTATCAGGGCAACTGTCCTCATAAAGAGAAACTATTTTTCTAGAAAGTTATATAGGTAATCGTCTTGAGGTCTAAGTATGAAACTGGCTCCAGGCATGTAGGATGTTAAGAGAGTTTTAAGGTTATTAATCAAATACACACGTCCAATCCAAGAAGTTGATGGATTTGAGGTTTTGGTTGGCTTTAGAAATGGAAAAAAAGCCTTTGATGCACACACGCGGTTGAAATGGTTTGCATATTTAACGTGAAATATACGTACATACACACACATATATACACACACATATGGGAACACATATATATGTATTATAAGTATTGTAAATACATGTACATATATGCGTATATATACTTACAGATTTATGTATATTTTTAATATTAACAATACATCTAAATACATGCAGTAGGATACAGGTATCATCTTGTAAAATTTGCTCATGTAGTTGATTGTTGCACAGATCTTACCATGTTCCCACGAAACTACAACTGTCTGATAGAAGATGTTCAGAACCTAAGGGTATTCGTCACTTCTATAGCAAGAGCAGTACGCTGTGTAACCCTCTGGGAAACATTAAAATTAACATTGACTATAATCATGATAGAGCGTGAGTATCAAAAATCTCCCCAGCTTTTTACTTCCTAAACATGTTAGGTATATTAAGGTAAAATTTGCCAACCACCTGTGGATTCGGGAGCTTGAGATCTTAGATATGCAGAACTCCAGTCACCTATAGAACAATCTCAATTTTTCCACAACTGACCCAGAGGTTTTTTTTCCCTCGTGATAGGCTTTCTGGTACATGAATATTTTAGTCACTGTATATCAGCATTTTCCAGCCTTTTCAGTTTGGTTACCCTTCTCTTGATTTTCCACCAGAGTCAAAAATCTCAAAGGTCTTCAGTGTTCTTAAATATTATCAGAGACTTTTTGTGCTTGTTTATGTTCTCTCTCAGTCTCCTGGGATTTATTTGCAAGACTGAAAAAAAAAAGTCATCATTTGTTACCTTAATGAAAGATTGTCCTCTCTAGAAATCTTACAAGGAAAAACCGTATTAAATCAAAACAAAACAAATGTCATGTAAACACATTTTACAATGGGAGGAAATGAGCTATGTAAATTGGAGCTCCCATCATGGTGAAATGTGAGCTGAAGTTATCTTCTAAGATACTGACCCGATTTTGCTCTATGTGGAATAAATCTAATCTGAATTCATCTATAAAATAATGAAACTGTTCCTGATTTGAACTGCAACGTGGAAAAGCTGACAAGTTAGGCTAATCCTTTAATATACAGGGTTTTCCATGATGCGAGTGACTACAAGGAAATATCCATTCCCAGATTATAGATGTTAAAGCACGTTTCAAATGATCCACTTACAATATTCACTTTGTACCTCAAATATCTAATAATGGTAAAAACAGCACAGTATAGCTGAGAGTTAATTGTTTTTCTTCTGTCCAAGCACCTTGCAAGGTTTCCAAGGTACATACACCACCTAATCTTGTCTATAACATCCCAGAAGGCACCATGGACTGCTGTCCCCAAGCGAGAACATCTTCTTCAAACATAGCACGTATACAAGTTCATAAAACACATTCAATAAAATCATCATACAATGCTTTCCAAGGGATCAGTTTTGAAAAGTTCTGGGGAGGTAAAAAGAAATGATGGACCAAATCCATCCCCCCAAATGTGAATGTATCATATGGCAAAATGATACTAGAGAATTTTAAAGAAAATGTGGGAGGATGTTATGCAAAAACATATATAGCATTAGGGCACCCGAATGATATGACTGGTCACACACACGCACGCACACACACACACATACATACACAGTTTCTAATAAGGGAATAAACAACAGAGAAGAACTGAGAAATTCAACTAATTTTTTTTTTTAATGTAGGAAAGGTGTTGCTAGGTCTTAAAGCCAAGAAATTGGAAAGCTCCCAATGATTTAAAAGAGGAGAAAAGAGAGATTAATTATTGTTTTAAGGCAAGCCAAGATATGATTATAAATGTTACATTTCTAAGATGTAAATGTAACCTCCTAGGCAGGATGCAATGTAGACGTGCAAAGATTTGGGAAGGCGGGCATGCCGATGTTCTTATGATTAAAAAAAATTATTTTTTAAATTCTCAGTGTTTTAGTATCTAAAAAGCCAAAGAATATCTCTAGCAAGTTTTCCAAGGCACTGGCTCATCACCTTCAGGTATAGTACCACAAAAACCACACAGAAAGATGGGATGTTTATCTCAGCATTAGAAAGGAAGAATAAGTTTATCTTCTTGTTTATTTTTTTATAGAAACTGGAAGCAATGAGCTGGTCCAACACCCAAATTAACCACATACAACGTCACTTGATACTAAATCAAAAGAAAACAAGTGCTTTCTATAATTTATTTTTTTAAGGGAGAGGGCAAAAGACTAGATTACATTGTATTATTCCTTATTTCAAAAAGGTTTACTATAGTGATAAAGTTCTGAGTTTTTATAGGTAATTCTGCATAAGGAAAATATTTGCCCTTTGACAGAATTTTTTCTTCTATTTTTGTAATCTATGATGATAATTAAGTTTCTTTCCTATACATGTTAATGATTTTCACGAGGCCCTAGGCCTTCTGGGATCTAACTGAAGATGAATCAAAACGGTCCTGCAGATGTGCAGACGGCAAGAGAAAGGGTTTTAGCCTTAGGGAAAAAAAAAAAGAAGGAAAAGACTTATTCCTGGGTGATTTCTATGAGCCTAGTGTTTGGAGAAACCCCATTTATTCTTGAGTGCAAACATGTGAGTGATCCCTGATGCTCTAGTTTATAGTGACATCACTGAGGCCTAGAGGGACCAAGGATTTGCCCAAGTTCACACAGCTGTAAGGGTGGAATTGGGGATTTTAAACTAGATTTTCTTATCTGGACTATCACATTTTTTTCTTCCTTGAACTATGGAGTAATTGAGGAACTGGGTGGGGAAAATGAAGGCAATGGGTGGGGGGCACTGGACTCAACTCCAAGTCTTGTGACACCTGGGAGGATATAGCTTTAGGCACCCCGATGAAGGAGTCAGATGTCACCATCCATCTAGATCCAGTTCTACAAGGAAAAGCTTTTCTTAAGTGGTCCACAGCATCATAGATACAAGTGGGTTATTATATGATTCCAAAGAAAAGAAGGTGAAATGCTTGGTTCAGAATTTTACTGAGACCCAGGGCCTCTTGGAGCAAGAACTGCATTGTTATTTCCCTTTCAGATACTGTTAGAATAAAAAGAGAAAAGAAAAAGATCATGCATTTTGATTCGGACTTGTTCCTGCCACCCTGAATCATGTGATGGTGGAGATCCCAGGGGAAAACCTCAACACAGCACCAAATTAAACACTGTGATTCTTTTCCTTGCCGGGCTGTCCAGCGGTGTTCCTCTACCGCCTCAACTGGACTGCAAGCTCCTTCTAGACAGCGAATGATTTCTCTCTGTATCCCCAGAGGTGATCAGGTTGCCTGGCATGTGTTGGAAGCAGTGGTCGCCCCCCACTGCTATCGCATCTACTCCTAATTCCTTCTTACAGTTTCACCTTTACATGCAAAACCTCAAATTGCCAAAGCCAAAGCTTTATTCTCCAACTTGGGTTCAAGCCCTAAACTTACATATTAAGTGGTCAAGTATTGCTGTGTAGGGCAAATTATTCATATCCACAATCACAAGCCATTTAAATTTTGAATACTTAGGAGGGACCCATTTATTTCCCAATTTCTTTTTCAAAAGGTACCCAAAGTAAGAGTATTGTGTTGTGTTGATGAAATCATTTTACAGAAAAATAAACCTTGGCATTATTTAAAATGAAGCAATAAAATAGAGAATCATCTGAGAAAAAGGAGATCTAGATTTTGCTCCCAATGACCAATATCTGTAAAGTACAATAACTGCTATATAGAATTAGTTTTTCTTGGTACCATTCCAAGACATTGCTTTTCTATTTGATCCAGAAGCTATTGCCTTCTTGTAAGAGCAAAGTAATCATTTCACTTATTTACAAATACAGTGGCAGTTCACTCTTAAAATAAGGGTATAAATAGAGATAGACAGTAACAGACAGTGTGGGGGCAGGGGTAAGTTCCAGAGTCAGAGCACTGGATGCAAATTTGTGGTGTTCCACTTATCAGATGTGTTTCTCTGTGTCTCAGTTTCCTCATCTGCATAAAGGCCATGACGACAGGTTGTATATATTCAAGGAAGTAAATTTAAGTCAAGCATCTACTAGTACCTAACAAATAATAAAGCCTTGGATCAATGCTAGTTGCACCTCAGTTATTGTTGTGATTCAGGATTTTCAGCTTATGGTAAAATGGGCAGCCCCTAAAGTGACCAATCAGACAGTTGTTCTGGTGGTCCCCAAAGAACAGCTGCCCATTCTAAAAGGGAGGAATTATCCTTGCCACCATCAGCACACTCTGTTGGTACTGTCTTTGAGCATCCCTGTCGAACACAAGAAGCATGCACCTGTGGAATATGCTGACAAAGAGTCTAGGAGAACAATCCCCACAACGTGTAAGACCTTTAAATCCTGACTTCTGAAGTCTGCAGTTTTATTGCCAGGAGCCTTGCATAATAGTCCTTTGGAAGAATCTAAGTATTTAGAGTGGCAGTGATCTGACACTTAAAAGACCACGTCTAAACAACATAATTTCCTGGTCCCTGTTTTGTGCTCAAATGAAGTCATGTCGGGTTATTAATTGACAAGACTTAGATGCTTCTAGGAGGTTGAAAGATTCATTTCAATCCTGGCAATATACATTACTGATTCAAGTTTTCTCTTAGCAACCTTTCCATTGGTTCAGAATCATCAGGAATGTTTCTGGAATGGGACAGATGCATTGCATTCTGTTCTGGGCTCTCTCTTGAGTAGTCAGAGCAGGAATCATTTAACTAGACAATCTGAATGATACTATTACAGTGACCCGTCCTAAGCAACTTCCTATAACGGTCTCTAGGAAAGACCAACACATAATAGATTAGCCCTTCCATCTGGTTGGAAAACAGACATGAGGTTATCACCCACTCATCTTTTTTAGACCCTAACATGAGAAAAGGGCTCTCAGAAATATTCTTTAGCGACCATCTACAAACTCACTGTTGGCATGGGGGAAAAAAATGTCTAAAACCTGAAGATGGTAGGTTTCTGCTTGGACCCACATGGGGAAAAAGGAGACTGGAGAGAGATGCTGACATGCACTGAGCAACAAGAATACTTCAGGCACTGGCTCAGTTACTTCCCACACAGTGTCTTGAACATTCCTTACAACACTGCGGCAAGTCTGTTAATGGTAGTTTTACAGATGTGGAAATCACAGGACAGAAAAGTTAAGCAATTGGCATAAGGACGCAGAGCAAGAAGCTGAAGCAGACTGAACCAAGACTGTCCTATCCTCAAGTCCATGATCCCTAAAAATCCAACACAGTGGTTAAGATCACATGCTGTGTCATCTGAAAGAGTTGGGTTCAAGTCACCTCTAGGCCACGCCCTAGCTGTGTGACAGTGGATCCAGGACATAGACCCTTTGTGACTCAGCATCACATCTCTGGATTGGGGAGGAAAGACTAAATAACAGAATAACAAAGATGACTCATGCTAAGCACCTTCTCTCAGCACTTGGCACACAACCAGTGCTCATCTAGTGGTGGCTTTTACCACCTCATCCGTCCTCCTTCTCATGAACAGCCAATTACAGAGAGACAAGGGGAGACAGCATGCCATCGCCATGAAAGGCCCAAACACGGGCTGGGGGCGGTGATGCTCTCCAGGCGGGCCTGAGATCAGGAATGAATAGGGCACCCTGAGACAGTCATCAGAAACTGATAAAACTTGGTCTAACCCTGATTCTGACTTTTCCCCACAGACCCTCAGTCTTTTACTCACAACTGATTATATAATTAGTGATACACTCAGAGCTTCCCCAGAGTGCATGCCAAGGACACAAGTTCTGGGGTGATTCCAACAGAACCAGGTAAGTTTGGTGGGGGCAGTTATCAATCAGCCCTTTTTGTTTATACCAAAACCACAGATTAATTAGTTTCATTGATCCTATTTTTGGTCTTATTAGAGGAAAGGGGAGAAATCCTTCTTTTCTTTTTTACAAGGAGACTGCTTTTTCTAGGTATACACATTTTATGAATTAATTAATACAAAATAAATTAATCAATTTTACTTATATACAATTTTATTTATGTGAAAACTTCATTGTTCTAGGTTTTAGAACAAAGTTCCTGAGTTTATCAGGGGGCCATCAAATGTGAAGGTATAAACCAGAGCTTAAGAACTCTGGCCACATACTGAAGAGGCTTTAGTAGAATATTCACTTTTTATTATTATTGTTGTTATTGGTATTATTAACAAAAAAAATACTTTGAAGTGAGGTATGCGCAGGAACTGAACACCTTCAGAACGGGCTGCATTCCTGTGATGGCCTTGTTGCTCGCTGAACTATTCAAGTTTAACAGCCAGGCAGTGATTTCCACTTCCAGCAGTTACGTGCTAGTGTTCACATCTGAACTTAAGTAATCCAAGCACTATAAAAAAAAACTCAGAACTTCTGAATGTTTTTCCAAAATTTGAAGCTTTACTTCCAGTAAGTTGGACCCATATTTGCTACAACACAGCTGATTAGAAAATATTCTGGTCTCTACTTGTCTAAGAGACAACATGCATAGTTACTAAATTAAAGGAATTTGGAATAAGACAGATGTAGTTGAAAATCCAACTCTGAAGATCTAGCACAAATTTGGGAAGGTACTTAATCTAATAAAAGGAAGATAATAAGATATTTTATAGAGATATTAGCATTAAAAATAATATATATAAACCATTTAGGATACCAGATGAATGTTAAGTACTCAAATGCCAACTGCTATCTTCCTTTGAGCCATCATCATGGGCCAACAGACCGGTAAGAGCTTACGTGGGATCCTAGTGATGGTTTATGAGTTGGGGGTGGGAGACATACTGTAACTCCTCACACCTAACACCATCCACTGTAAGATGCACCATTGCTTTTTTAATATACCACTAAGAACAACAATAATATAAAATGCTACAGATAGGCTATGACACATGTTCTTATCACTTAGAATTGTTTTGCATGTATATAAAGACATTTCACATTTACTGAAACATATTTTAATCACATAATTTTTTAATGTATGCTCTAGAGTGTAAAAAAATGAAGTGGTTAAGGTATTTCTAAATGGATAAAAGATGTGGTAATATGTACAATGGAATATTACTCAGCCATAAAAAAGAATGAAATAATGCCATTGGATGGACCTAGAGATTGTCATACTGAGTGAAGTAAATCAGAGAAAAACAAATATCATATGATATTGCTTATATGTGGAATCAAAAAAAGTGGTGCAAATGAAGCTATTTACAAAAGAGAAGTAGAGTCACAGATGTAGAAAACTTATGGTTATCAAGAGGGAAAAGGGAGGAGAGGGATAAACTGGGAGATTGGGATGGACATATACACAGTATATATAAAATAGGTAACTAATAAGGACCTACAGTGTAGCACAGGGAACTCTACTCAATACTCGTAATGACCTACATGGGAAAAGAATTTAAAAAGGAGTGGGTATATATACAAGTATAACTGAGTCCCTTTGCTGTACAGCAGAAACTCACACAACATTGCAAGTCAACTCTACTCCAATAAAAATTAATTAAAAACAAAAGATCCAACTCCTCTCTATCACTTTTCCCCTGGGAACCAGCCACGTGTGTGCTCTATTATATTCTACAGAATTCTCCTCTAAGCTCATTTTGTACGTGTTGATGCTAACACTCCCTTTCCTGACCAAAGTCAGTTCTGTCTCCTTCCCTCGTGAGTCACAGGCCCTTGGAAGTGAGGCGGCTTCTGTTCAACGTCAGTAAGAAGGAGCATTCCTGTTGTTTGATGTGTTACCAGAAGTCCTGCTGAATTAGGAACACCAGTTGCTGGTGACGTTGACATCTCTTTCTTCTGTTTGAGAAATGGGACCATTTCTCCTGCCTTCGGTGGCACTGCGTAGCATGTGGCACCAACGCAGGTAGCACCAGCTGTGCACACAACTCAGCTGAGCTGGTGGCAGCCAGAGCTCAGCCTGGGTGTGAGCACAGGGAGGCAGGCAACTGAGCAACAGCGGCCGCCTACCAGGAGGATGGTGGCTGTAATTTAGCAGCAATTGTATGACACATCTCAACGTCAGAGAAGGAAAAAAAGTCAAAAATGCATTTTAAAAAATGATAAAATATGAAATCTCAATTGGAAAACTATTAACAAGGAGCATATCCCATTCCATAAAACAACCTTCTATTATCAATTCGTGGAGGGACTGCATAACCCTCGCTTTCTGAGGTCTGCTCTTTGCCCCACACAGTATTAACAGCTTCCATCAATCTCCTGCCTTTTGCCCTCCTGCCAACTTAAATTTCAACTTCATCAATGTTTGCCTCTTGCCAAAAATATTGGGCAAATTGAGAAATATACTTTTTATAGAAAATCAATCTCAGGTTTAACTTTAAAAAGCCCTGAAATGGGGCTTTCTGATAATCTATTCTGCTTCTTGATCCAAGGTGCTGTTTACACAGGTGAGCTCACTTTGGAGAAAAAAATATGGAGCTGTGTACCACTCAGTTTTATAGCTCAGTGAGTTTTTCACATAGTGAAAACCACTATGTAGCTATGATACATGCACTCTTCTGCATATATATTATAATTTAATTAGAAGTTAAAAATAAACGTTAACAAAAAGTCCTTGAAGTATTCTGAAGAAAAATACAGAGGCAACTATATGGCAATAATCGACTATAAATGGAATATATAATAAATCAAATCTTGCTTTTCTATGCAATAACAATAGATCTAGTTACAACTACAGTGATTCCTTAAATTGAACCTCTTGCTCCTCCAAATCTGTCAGGTAGGGGCAAGGCCATCTCTTAGCCACTCACGTCAGAAACAGGTTCCCGATGCTTCCCTCCATTCTCTTTCTCCTCCATCTTGAATCAATTACCAAGTCTCGCTGATTTTCCTTCATAAATGCATCTTGACTTGGTCCTTTGACTTCTGTCCCTAGTATCAGGCCCTCATTGCTTCCTGCCTGGACTTCCGTAGCAGAGTAACCTTTAAAGCAACTCTGGCCTCTAGTCTTGTCTACTTTCAAGCCATTTTGTCACCATGTATCCTGAAGGAATCAGCTCAAATATGCATCAGGTCATGTGTCTTTCTGCTTAAAACCCTCCTTTGGGGACCCATCCATGGGCCAGGCTCAGCACTGAGCAGGAGGTACAACAACCTTTATGAGGCCACGGTTAACCACTGCAACTATCTCAAGGTCACTCCCTGCCTTGCATGTTAACGTCAAATAGATGTAGCTCCCTCTGCCCCAGGCCATCTCTCCATCCTGTGGCTCTGCTCAAGCTGCTGCACTGACTTGAAGTAGGATCCTTTTCCCCACTCCAACTCCTCAACTCCTCTCCCCATCCCAGCCCCATCTCTTCTTCTCCAAACTCACTGATTATACTTCAACTTGTATCTCAGACATCATCTTCTGGAAGAATCTTTCAAGGACTCCTTCCACCCACGCTGTGTTGACTGTTCCTCATCTATGCTCACTTTTAAAGTGTGTACTCTTCTCCTGTAGATTTTGTCATTCCTTGTTGTTGCTTATTTATACTTAATTCTCCCCTCCAGAATAGTCAACACATACTTCTACACATCTTGTTCACTCTGTCACTCTCAACCTAGCATCTGGCACTTAGTAGGTGATCTATTAACGTTTTATGAACTGAAATGAACACCAAAAGACTCACTGAAATGCGAGGGTGTCTCTAGCAAGAACTGAATTGCAATAATTAATCTGAGGCTAAGTGTGCTAATATAATTAGCTCACTCGATGTGTTTGTGAGATTTTGGGGATGTTTCTTATTCATTTCTACAAATTGGTGTTATATTTTACTTTAGCGTTTCCTTTAAGAAATATACATAATCAATACTCATCTAATATGACTTGGTTGAACATCTGGCATTGAAGTCTTTAAAAAGTTTTCTCCGTAATCAAATCCTGTTGGAAATTTAGGTAGTGTGTTAAATTACTTGGCCACTAAATGATTTTCCATAGTCAATGGATTGAAGTTTCATAGCGTCAATGTTTTAAAATGAAAAATGAGATACAGTCTCCAGGGTGGAAAAGCCTCATGTCCCACAGAACTTTTTTTTTTGTTTTAAATACTGCTATTTACAGTCAGAGGAGCAGTGAAATGCATTTGTAGACATAACTGTTTGGCTTTGATTTTTGTTCATCTAATTTAAGGGAAGCTAAACAGATTTAATTTAAAAGTGGGAGATAAAAACATGAAGAAAGAAAAATCCACTCTAGATGAGAAGATTGCGTTTATAATGGAATCATGGACACGCTCTTCACAACGGTGGGTAGGATGGGGAAATTGTCATAATTGCTTGCAATGGTGTTGCCTTTCTCTAAATTGGTATTACCTGCATCCATTTCCAAAAAGATCAAAGAAATATACAGATGGAAGTTTCCTTTTACTGGCAAGTGAATTGATTCATTTGTATAGCAAGCCTTTATTTTTAGCATGTAAAACTGAATATAGCAGATGAGATGAAAAAGAGTCCAACCTCGTCCTTACTGAACTGAAACAGCAGAGGAGAATGGTAGAGGATGCCCTAAGCCGCATCACATGTGGGCCATTGCTTGTCTATTCCTGAACGGTAGGTTTATGGCAGTGATTCTTTCTCCTGTTGATAATCACATCTCAGTAGAATATAGCTAACAAAATAGCTAAACATAAAAACTTGTGAGACTTACTTTAAACTCACGTTGTGGACAGTAGTTTGGTGGAGTGAAGGGAGGGAGACAAAACAGAGTTGGCAAAGAATGTGGGCAAATCAATACCTTATAGCAACAATATAACAACATAAATTGTACAAAGTTAAAATAGAGAACCATCTTTGGCTTCTGACTACTTTTTAGTATTTATCTCTCCTTATAGCTCTTCTTGCTGCTCAAACTTGAAAGTAACCACTTCCTTGAACTCATTCAGGAAAAGGAAAATAAGAATGCAGTTTCCTCCTCATTGTGTATCAGCCCATCTTGTCCTCAGGGCAGGCTCACAGACGTTTACCTGGGGGTCTGTCTAAGACCATCATCACTTATCAGTCCCTGAGAGAAGTTTTAAATTTAAACAAAAAACCTTAACGTTACTCTTGGGAAAAATATTTATGAAATCTCGAATTACATGCTACCTCTGAGACAAAGCTACTTACAAATTCTGCTACGATGGATCCTGAATCATAGTGCGGTGTAGAAACTTGGGAAGATTTATCTGTGTTGAAACCAAGTACCTGACATGACTGCAAGCTCCTTCTGAGAAGAACAACCCGGGATAATCCTTACACAGAAGTGGTCTGTTTTGGGTAGCATGTGATTCTATTATTTTGGCCATAATGAATTGGACCAGGAATCTACTTTCTTGCCCAAAGTAGCTGTCGGAGCCCACTATCCTCTGTCTACTGGGCATTAGAAATCCAATGGGGAAAGGCCGTAATGGATGGGGGATGATGCACCAATATTTCTTCTGCTGTTGCCATGAACGTGAGACAGAGAAAAGACAGTACAATAATAGAGACATAGAGACCTCAAGGGGGAAAGAGAAAGAAAGAAAGAAAGAAAGAAAGGAAGGAAGGAAGGAAGGAAGGAAGGAAGGAAGGAAGGAAGGAAGGAAGGAAGGAAGGAAGAAAGAAAGAAAGAAAGAAAGAAAGAAAGAAAGAAAGAAAGAAAGAAAGGAAGAAAGGAAGGAAGGAAGGAAGGAAGAAAGAAAAGGAAGAAAGGAAGAAAGGAAGAAAGAAAGAAAGAAAAACAGAAAATAAGAATGGCTGAGTCTGAGGTACAGGAAAGTTGCAGTAGAAGCAAACATCAGCTTCTAAATGGAAGTCAGGATCACTGGTTCCTCAGAGCCAGAGTAGCAGGTCTACAATCTATAACAAATCAGCAATGTTCCAGTTGCCCCCCCCCCCCCCCCCCCCCCCCCCCCGCAGAGCCTGGTCACACCTGTTCCCAGACTCCTTCATAATCCCCATCACTTGACCACATCATTCCTTTTTTGCAGTCAGAGAGCCTAACACGGTTCCCTTACATGATTACTGACAGTCTGTTTTTACTCAGAAATATAGATTGTAGAAGACTCAATGGTTTGCTGAACACTATATGAAGCAGCACTTACCTATAAAGTTAAACTAGCTCCAATCATTGTACAAATACCACTTCCACTAAAAATGGCACTGCCCTAGCAAACAAACCTACTGCTTGGAACAGTGAATCACAAGTGGAAAATAACTTTCCCCAAAAGGCTCACATGTGCTCTTTTCTACCTGCACGCAAATTGTTGATCTCTGTGCCCACCTTGCTTTCACTGCCAAGCATCCTATAATACTCAAAAACCTGTCATTATCTTTTATTCGAGTACTTTGAAATTGAGTCTTTGGCAATCTCCTGCTACCTAAACTAGCATAGTAACATGCCAAGTAACTCCTAACCTGCCAAACCTGGTTTTTTTTTTTAATTTTTAATGAAATAGAGTTGATTTACAATATTGTGTTAGCTTCAAGAATACAGCAAAGTGATTCAGTTATGCATATATATAAATACATAAAAATATTTTTTACATTATCTTCCATTATAGGTTATTACAAGATATTGAGTATACTTCCCTCCACTATACTGTAAGTCCTTGTTGGTTATCTATTTTGTATACAGTAGTGTGTATATTTCAACCCCAAACCTAGTGTTTATCTCTTTAGTTTCCATCTTGGCTGCTCTTTAGGTAGCATGATAAAAATGGCCACCCTTTGATCTCTGAAACTCTCCCAAAACTGTTAACTTCTTGCAAGCACTTCTTGCCAACCTATTTGCAATTAAGTGCATTATGAACTAAACTTCACAGACAACTTTCATTGGTATCTCTTCTTAAAATCTAAAACCTCAAAGCTATTGGCTGTATTGGAACTTTGAGCCCAGCATCTGTTTCATAATATTTATGAGTGATCCATGCCATTTCACAGGATATTTTACCAGGGCTGAACTCTACTGCGGCAAACGTCTAGTATATATTTTTGTTATATCTCTCAGGACAAAGTACACTGACATGGTAATTGACATGTTTGTTATCCCTGGGAAGCTCCTCCTTAAAGAACATTCATTCATATAATAGATCTGTGGGACAGGACCAGTTGGGAGAACTGTTACAGACTTTACTATAAAAGCTACTACATGAATATTCACTCAGCAAACATTTACTAAGCTCCTGGTAGACACCAGACACCCATCTAACTGCTGAGAAGACTAGACTGTTTCCTCCAGGAGTGACTAGCAACAAGCCATGTCTGTTTAGCTCCCTACCATTTGCTCAGCGCCTAGGAGAGTACGTCTATTCCAGTGGGGACCCAGTAATATTTTGTTAAATGAAAGAAAATAAATACGACATGATCTGAGTCTGTCTTGTCTCATCAGCCTCAAGTCAGGCTATCATGTCCCTCACTCTATATGTCATGTGCCATGGGTCTCAACATCACTTTAAAAAGGTAACTCCTTCCTAGCTTGGTGCCTTAATGATGGTTTGTTTTGGTCACCATTACATCCGTAGCAAACCACCAGACTTTGCACTAAACTTTCAATCATTTGTTCAGTGAACAGAGTGATTTTCTCTAAACATTTGCCCGATGATGTCTCATGCAGACAATACTGGTAGGGACTTGCTCACCTGTCAGTTATACAAAATCTGTCTTCTCGTAGCCATTCAGTAAATGGGTAAATAGAAAACACAACATGTGTTTGCTTTAGTTCAGATCACCATTCCAATTTCATTCCCCAAATAGTTTATCAAGTGTCTAAAAGCAGCAGTGACAAATGCAGGTGGAAGTAGGTCGCTAGCAGAAACCAAATGTGGTCCAAATGGCAGAACTAAAAGGGACCTGGTGCCAAATTAATCCAATTGGAGCCTTTGCTTCAGCTGGACCATCCCGTGTTTGTTCCAGCTCAGCTGCTGCCATTATTCATTTGTTGATTACTGGCCCATTCTTGGAAATTCACAGGCATCCCATTCATTCGGAGCTTTGTTTTCCTAAAAATTATCATCCACACTTGGATTTGTTTTTTGATAGCTGCCTAGCATAGAAATGTCCAAGAAGTTTGAAAACTCAGGCATTTGATGAAAAAAGAAATTGAACACAAAGGGGTCAGTAGAGAAGGTGAAAGCTTTCAAAAAAAGAACAAAAAGAAGAGAAATGTCTTAATTACTATATGAAAGTTGTTACTGACCTCCAATTTCTCTAATTTTTGCAGAAACTTAAATTTTGCAGAAAGTACCTAATACTTTTATCTTAGATTTAAATTACTATTTTTAGTTTAAAAGCATGTCACTTCATGGATATTAGTTGAGTGAGTGAATGAACAAAAACACAAATGAACTGAGTGAAGTAGGAATTAGTTGAATGGGCAGCATAAAGCCTACATATATTTTCCAAAGAAGGTTTTTGAGAAGTTAATGATTTTCCCAGGCAGAACTGTACTATATAATTTGAATTATGGGAAAAAATACCAATAAATACCACTATAAATTCCAAATGGGGGGCATCTGATATCAAATACAAGTTATTCCAATATTATTACTAAGTAGAATATTTACAACAGTGGTCTTAACATATTATTGTGTATATTTAATAGTAATCAAAATTCTCTATTTAAAAAATCTCCAATACTATATTTAGAAAATCATTTAAGTTGATTCCCCTCACTCCATTCTAAATTTTTGCCCTAACTGTATAATTCCACTTACCTCACAAAATACTTGAAGGAACTTAAAGCAAACCAAGGAAATGAAGGTACAGTAGATGTGGTAGCTGACAAAATCAGTGAATGAGATTCATCAACATTTCCAAGACCTCAGAAAGATTCTTTTAAATAAGTAAGAAAGGGAATAGTTTCCACAACATAAATCTCTGAAAGATTTAAGAGAGAGCTTGCTAATCCCTAACACTGTATATGTCAATTTAGTCTATTGTACTAGGCTGGATAAACCCACCAAAAACCATGGAGAATGATCTTACAGTTCTAAAACTAACTCCTACCAGAGGGACTTGGGAAACTTGCTATACTATGACTTGGGTCATGCTGCTGTTGTGCTGTAAAATGCAGGAGAGAGTTAAAAGCCTGTAGGGTGATCTCAAAGGAGGCAAAGCTGCCAGCAGGTCTCTCAGCTTTGCAGCTGGATCCCTCAATAGATGATTATAGATGTAGGATGTCAGTGCTTTCATTCATTTTGGATAACCAAAGCCCTGCCACAAATGAGCCAACTAGTTCTAGGCCAACAACCTATTCCTTGACCATCCTAAAATATGGAAAGTCTTCAGTCTCTATACATGTTATGCTTCTTATTTTCATTACATCATTGTGAAGAATATTAAGCAATATGTTAGGATTTAAAATCAGAATATTTCATAAATGTGGACTCAAGGAAAATGAAATATATAAGCACTTATTGGCAACCCCTCATGTCCACTACTTGAGAAGAATAAGATGATGACTTCACGCATAGGGAAAAACTATGAAAACGTGAACTATTAAATGAAAATATGTTAGGTACTCACAACAATATCTGGAACATAATGTCATACAAATATAAATTATATATTTTTATATTTTTATTTTTATTTGTGATAAAATACACTAACAAAATCTATCATCTTAAATTTTTTAAGTGTACCTTTCAGTGTTGCTAAGCATATTCACACTGCTGTGCAACTAAGCTCTAGAACGCTTTTCATCTTGAAACTAACACTCTTTACTTATTAAACAACAAATCCCCTGTTCCCCCCAGCCCCTGGCAACCACCATTCTACTTCCTGTCTCCATGAAATTGACTATTCTAAGTACTTAATTTAATTGGAATCATAGTTTCTCTTTCCTTTTTGTCTAGATTATTTTGTTTAACATAATGTCCTCAAAGTCAATCCATGTCATTGCATGTCAGAATCACTTCCTTTTAAGACTGAACAATATTCTATCTTACGTATATACCACGTTATTTTTATCCATTCACCTGTTGATGGATAATAGAGTTGCGTCCACATTTTGGCTACTGTGAATAATGCTGCAATAAACATGGGCGTAAAGATATCTCTTCAAAAACCAACCTGCTTTCAACCCTTCTGGATATATACCCATAAGTGAAATTGCTGGAACATATGGTAGTTCTATTTTTAACTTTTTGAGGAACCATACAATTGTCCATACTGGCTACACCATTTTAACATTCCCACCAATGTGGCCCCTTTATTATCTCTTGTTGTGGAGGGAGCTATTCAGCCAGTCTTCAGTTTCAGTTCAGCAGGAATTACTTCATACATTGTGGTATATTTGGTGTGTCTGTGGGAGGAGGTGAGTTGAGGGTCCTCCTATGCTGGCATCTTGGACCCACCATCCTCTATTATATTCATTACAGTTCTGGACTTTGGACCAGACAGACATGGCTTTGAATCTTAAATATGCCAAATTTTACCTATTTAACTGCAAAATTTGCTTCACTTTGTCAGACTGAGATACTCCATCTGTTAAACAGGGAAAACAACAGTTCCTACCTCATAGGATTAAATGAATTAATGGTTCTCAGGCCTTGATAACTAATAATGAACATGTGGATATTGGTTGCAGCTAATAATATGGGTGCTTGCTGAATGCCAGGCATGATGCAAAACAAACATTCAAAAATGTTTAGGAAAAAAAAAGTTAGCAATTATTATTATTTGGGACAAAAACAAGGCACAAGTTATTTAGCAACTATAACAAGCAACTACATGCAAGAAAGTGTTAAGGGAGGCAATACAATGAATGCAGAAGTAGGTTTTGTGGAGATACTGCCAGCTGCATGTCTATAAATATGTTTATCTCCCTGTTTCTATGTTTTACATTATCTAGGAGGTAATGTTGGCATAATCGATCATCAGAAAGACCACCAATTCCTGGTAATTGGCAACTAACCTAAAAAGGTCAAAGGATGGTAAAAAAGTCTTCATTTATTCTTCCTTTCTAGAAGTCTGTCAATCCAACTTATATTCTTTCGATGGGCAAGAAACAAACTGTATAGGTTTGTGATGTTAAGTCAAGTTTTGAGAGTTGTATTTGCAGTGGTAGTCAATGGAACATGATTCATGGAGTAACAGTTTATAAACAGAAAAAAATTGGAAAAGCAAACAGATTATGGAAGTGGAGTGCATTACACAGCTCCAACTGCCATAACAAAATGCCACATACTGAGTGGCTAAAACAACAGAAATTTATTTCCTGACTGTTCTGGAGGCTGGAAGTCTGAGGTGAGGGTTCCAATACATTCAACTCTGATGAGAGCTCTCTTCCTACCATGCACACAGACACCATCTCACTGTACCCTCACATGGCAGAGACAGAAAGAGCAAATTCCCTGCAATCTCTTCTCATAAGGGCACTTATATCACTATAAAGGCCCCACCCTCTTGACCTTATCTAAACCTAATTACTTTCCAAAGGCCACATCTCCAAATACCAACACACTGGGCATTAGGACCTCAACATACGAATTCTAGAGACATGATTCAATCCATAGTATACTATAGGAGAATTTATAAAGCTAGACAAAGATAAGAACCTAATGTTGAAATTCAAAACACCTGGTAGCAACAAATCATAATGATGCACTGACTGCATATACTGAAAACACTGGTACAAACAGTTTTAATTTGGTGGGCTCCAAATTTCAAGAAGTAATTATAATGAGATTCACATGTCAGAAATGAAGAAAATGAAAAAGAAAAAAACATCCAAGGCTAAGGAGCAGCACACAGGCATGGTGTGAAAAGGATATGCAATGAAATATAAAAACACATTTGACTGTGGAGGCATAGAATAGAAAGCTGAATATAGAGAGAAAGTCTGACCTGCTTTATCCCTGTTCCCTATAGGAATGCACTGTTTTAGGACCATTCATCATGGACTCTAGAGGGAGAGGCTCCAGACCACTGAATGCTTCCAGGAATCACGAGCTTGCCTCTGTTTAAACCTTTGCCTCTCTGTTTTGTTTGTTTTTGTTTTTTAAATTTCGTTAACTTGGTCTTGATCTCACTTTGGTTTACTAATATCTTTTTTCCCCTGCCTGAAGATCTTTTCATTCTCAAAAAATAGTTTGATTTGATTTTTAAAAAATAAGTGAACATGGGATTATTTTACTGGCTAACCCACAAAGCTGAATGAAGCTTGAGTTGGCAGGCATCAACTATAGGAGGACAGTGCTCTGGGCTTACCCATTGCCCGCACGAAAGAACTTTAAGAATACTAAGAAGATAAAGAAATGAGCAAACAGGCTGATTGCACGGCACATGTTAGTTATTAGTCAGCAACCAATCTCTAGAAGGACTAAGTTATAAGGACCCTCATAAGGCTGGTTCAGTTGCACCTGTATGTCCAGAAATCTGTTTCCTTCAGTAATAGGAATATGCATACAATGTCTGATACACCCATGTTAATGGTAGGATGTGAAGAGAAAAATACCTAGGCGATTTCAAAAAGCTGGCATAAGAGTGAGGTTTACTAGGGAGAGACTGCAAATGGAAAAGTTCAGTCTCTAGGGTAGTGTTTCAGGAAAGAACTGCATAATAACATTAATTGCAAAAGACTTACATGATTTAATCCTCAAGTGTTGTTAAGAATTTGTCAGATGACAAAGCTTAGGCTTAGAAATTTTCACTTTCAAAAATATTATTTCAGTAGTGGAAGACTACTTACTTGTGTTGGACTAAAGTCTCCACAGGTAACAATTACCACATGTGGCCAAAATATTAAGGAAAAACGACTTGAATACACTAGAGAGTGACTACCCTAGAAAGAAACTGGAGAATTTCTGGAAGAAAAGAACTATGTTGGTTGAGGTCATCTGTCCATATAGTCCTCAACCCGGGGACACTGCCCAGTGTATATGGAGGAACAACTAGAGGTGTCAGGAAATGGAAGTCAAAATTGCCAGAATGCCTAGAAAACGAGGAGGAAGGAAGATTCCTAGAATGTTGAAAGAGCCCCGCAGTCTGCATAGTTTTATAACATAAGGAAATGAGAAAGAATCCAGATTATGAAAGTGAATTTAAGATAAGTTAGACAAACAGAACCCAATGTTGGAACCCAAATATCTGTAGTAAACAGACCAGAAAGATACAATGTCCAGTTGTGTTGAAAACATTGGCCACAACAAGGATTGGCAAGCTCAAATCCTTGCTGACTACTGAGCTAAATTTGTATGAAGTAAACTCCAAAAAATCCCAGCAGAAAGCAATAGCTGATGGTTTGAAAAAGCTGAGCAGAGATTTCAGCTTCTGCCCACTATAGGACAGACAGAACTCAGGGTCTAAATCCTACCAAACATAAAAGGCTTGGTAAACACTTCAGAATCACACCTTAGGGACAAAAGGCTAAGGATTCTCCCTCAGACCAAAAGACAAAACTGAAACAATGTGTGAAACAAAACTTGCATAAGTCCAATTGTCCAGGACTGTTAACAGCATACTAGAACAAAAGCCAATATTCTTAAAAGAAGGATAATAAAATTCAGAGTCCATACAACATATATATATTTTTTTAATTTCCAGTATAATTTTTAAATCAGAAATCCAAATAAATAAGAAAATATGATCTACAGTCAAGAGAAAAAAAAATCAATAGAAATACGCCCTCAAATCAACTAGTTGTTGGAAGCAGCAAGGAAAGTATTTAGAGAAGCTATTATAAATCTACTTAAAATTTAAAGGGAAAGATGGTCAAATGAAGAATCTTGGCAGAGATAAGGAAACTATATGAAAGAACCAAATAGAAATTATAGAATGGAAAAAAGAATCACCATATGTGAAATAAAAATTTATTGGACTAGCTTAAACAGAACATGGCCAAGGAAAGAGTCATTGAATTAGAAGACAGATAAATAGACTTTATCTAATGTAAAGAAAGAAAAGACCAAAAGATTGAAAAAACAAAATGAGGAGAGCCTTAGTGACCCACAGGACAAATTAAAATCATCAGACATGTGTAACTGAAGTCTCAGAAACAAAGGAGGGAGAGAACGGCATAGAAAACATATTAAAGAAATACTAGCCAAACACTTCCCAAACAGTTAAGGAAAACAACTTAACCTACAGATCTAGGAAGTTCAACAAACTCCAAGCACAATGAATAAAAAGGAAATCATACCTAGGTATATCATACTCAAATGCTGCAAACCAAAAAAAGAGAGAAAATCTTGAAAATAGCCAGAAAAAAATAGCACATTATATAGAAATGAATACTGAGGTTTGAAGAAACACTGCCTTCTCTTCAGACAATGGCAGCCAGAGAACAATGAACAGCATTGTTAAACTGCTGAAAGAAATGGAATTGTAACTGAAATACCACATTCAGAAAAAAAAAAAAAAAAAGCATCCATACAAAGGCAAAACAAACACAAACAACAGTAATGACCACAAAACATTATCAGGCAAATAAAAGCTAAGATACTTGGTTGGCAGCAGAACTGCATACAAGAAAGACAACTTTTTTCAGGCTGAACACAACAAGGAATGAAGAGAAACAGAAATGGTAAATAATGTGAGTAAAGAAAGACTATTTTTATTTAGTTGCAAAAGATAACTAAATGTTTAATGCAAAATTTTTAACATTGTAGTATGGGATATATAATATACGTAGATATGAAATAGTTCGCAGAAATTTCACAAAAGATGGGGCAAGTTAAATGAATGTATAATTTTGCAAGTCTCATATTTTATGTAAAGCCATATAATACTGTCTCTAAATGGACTGATAAATTAAGGATGCAGACTGCTATTCATAAAATGTCATTAAAAAATATGAAAATGTATAGCCAAAAACCATGAAAACAATCCAATAAATATTTAACTGACTCAAGAGAAGGTATGAGGGACTTCCCTGGTGGCACAGTGGTTACGAATGTGCGTGTCAATGCAGGGGACATGAATTTGATTCCTGGTCCTGGAAGATCCCACATGCCAAGGAGCAAATAAGCCCGTGTGTCACAACTACTGAAGACCATGTGCCTAGAGCCCGTGCTCCGCAACAAGAGAAGCGATCACCATAAGAAGCCTTCACACAGCAACAGAGAGTAGCCCAAGCTCACTGCAACTAGAGAAAGCCCGCATGCAGCAATCAAGACCAAATGCAGCCAATAAATAAAAATATTTAAGAAAAAAAGAGGTGTGAAAGGAGGAAAGTGGAGTTTAGAAGAGAGAGAATAAATATACTCCGAAAACGGTAGATTTAAACAAATCAATGATAATATTACACGTAACTGTACTTAACATTCAACTGAACTGAGTACAAAATAAACACACAATTATATACTGTCTATAAGACCTGCATTTTAAATATAAAGATAGTAAGAAATGGAAAAATATAAATCATGCAAATAGTAAGCACAAGAAAGCTGATAGGTTATGTCCATTCTGACAAATCTTCAGAGAAATGCAAATTAAAACCAAAATAAGATCCAAATATACATCAATGAGAAAGGCTGAAATTTAAAAGACTAGCAACATCAAAGTTGAAGTAGCTATGGAACAATTAGAACCCTCACTATCTTTTGAAATAAAAAATGGTACAACTAGTTTGGATGACAGTTTGGGAAGTTTGTTTGTTTGTTTTTTAAGATAAACATAGTGCTACCCTAGAGCCTAGTAATTCCATGCCTAATTATTTATTCAAAAGATTGAAAACACATCCACAAAAAGACTTGTACAAGAACATTCGTGATGGCTTTTTTCACAATAACTCAAAACTGAAAACAAAGTAAATGTCCATCAATTGGAGAATGATTAAATAAATTGTGGCCTATTTGTAAGATGGAATATGACTCAGCAATAGAAAGGAGCAAACTACTGAGGCACACAACAATATAGATGAATCTCAAAAACCTATACTAAGCAAAATACGCTAGATACAAAAGAGTGAAGTCTATTATTACCTTTATACAAATTTCAAGAACAGGCACAACAAATCTATTGTAATAAAAATCAAGATATGATTTGCCTTTGGGGTGAGGACTGATCAGAAGACACAAAGAAGCTTTTTTGTGTTGATGGAGATGTTCTAAATCTTGACAGGAGTAGCTCAAGATAGGTTCTCTATCTTGGTAAGAGAAATGGTTATGTGGGCATAGATGTTTATCAAAACTCGTATAACTGTACTCAAGATTTGAGAATTTCACTGTATGCAAATTTTCCTTCAAAGAGAAAAATCACATTTCCAAATAATGTTAAAACTGAAATTTAAAGTTCACCTGAATTCAAATCTCATGCTTTTCTTCACTACTCCACACTGTCCTCATTAACATTAAACTGAGCCAGGAATTTTAGACTACAATTTAGGTTGGTATTTTTGGCTTATGAAAAAGTTTCCTATTTTTGTTTTTGTAATAGCAGCATCTTCCCTTTGTACAATTTTCTTTCTGTAGGGGAAAAAAAAAGAAGTGATCCCTTGGGAAGCTGCATCAAGCTCTTTAAAACTGTAGGGGTGCCAATGAACAGATTCAGGAAATGCCTAAACTTCAATTCCAGAGGGACATTCCCATAATACCAAGGATGCAGTCCATGAAAAGCCAAGTTATTTTCTAAAGCTGATATTTCAACAATCATCTAAAAGAAATGAAAAGGACACAAAAATATAAAAGTTCATGAAGTCAGTATGTTATAAAAGTTCAGGTTCTTTAACTCTGTTCCATTTTCCTATTGCATTTCTATATCTACACTGAAAACTTGAGTCAGTGCCTATGACTTTCTGTGGAGAAAGTAGAGAGTATTTTTGTTTTCCTTTTGTAATTAAACCTGTAATCTTTTCTGGACTTAATGTCTTTCTTCATTCCTTCTACACCTATTTAGTCATTCATTCAATCATAGCAGTTACTAAACTATTACTATAAAAGAATGTTAAGTCTGAAACAATTTCAAGCACAAATAACATACAGGTCGTGGCCTTAACGAACTCACTGTCTAATAACAGTTAAGGATAATTAAAAAGATAATGCTAAAACTTTTTAATAAGTGCTGTAATAAAGAAAGGCCCAGGATTTCTCAAACGGAGAAATAAAGCACAGCTCATCTAACACGTATGCATGTCAAGTTTCACCTCTTCCGTAAATGGAAAACAACCATATTCATAGCCCATCACCCTAAGGAGCTCACATAGATGGTGATACCTTCTTGCAGTACAAACAAAGTCCATCCTGTGGTTGTTACCCATCTTAGATGTCTGTTTTATAATGACACCTAAAAATATTTCTTAATAGCTTTCTTCACCAGAGATATAATTATAGTCTCACTGAAGAGTGAAACCAGAAATGAAGGACATAATTTCACCCTGAAGTTCTTCTGTAGCTAATGTCTCCCCTGCTGTTTAGTGGACTATCAATACGTGGGACACAGAATATACGAAATTGATTCACAGATGAGAATCAAATGTCATATCTGATTCTCAATTTTAGGGTTGGTGGACAATTCTACGTTACATTATCATTTGTTTAACAGGTCAGAAATGAATCTAGAAACCCCTAGTTTATCCGTGGAATTATGTTACGTAATATGAAACAATGACTTAGATTTTCAAGGTTGTCTCATCCATAGTTGTAAGTTTACTGCTATTATTTTAACACGAGAAGGACTCAACAAATAACTGTCTACTAGATAGCTGTTTATCAGTTATTCATCCAGTCATTCAAAGTGCTACAGAGTACATTTCCTGGCATATCACTGCAACATTCATGACACACAAGGTTGAATCACTAGAAGACAGAAACAGCTGTTACTAGGGAAATAAGGGAACTCTGTAAAGAGTTTAAAAATCATTCTGAGTAATCAGTTTCAAATTTGGAAATTAACAGCTGCTTTGAAAACACAAAATCCATACACTTCAGGATTTATTTTGCTTTTGTCCCTTTGCCATTTCAATGCTTGTCATCAGGGTATAATAGCTGAGAATATACAATATACTGGGCTTTCATCAGTCACCCATCTCCTCAAAGAGATTCAACGGCTTCCTATCAGACTTCTACAAGCCATAGGTATGGCAAATACAAAGAATGCTAGGTAATGATTAAAAGAGAAAAAAGTTCTAATAATCAAGGGGTGATTGCAAATGTTAAATGAGGTGGAGGAGTCAACAGTTTTTACATGTAGACCAGGCCATGGAATTTGCTAATTGAGAAGTTCTGGTGACCTCTCATAGAAGCTCTAAGTGGTGTCAAGAGTATGGAGACCAAACTAGGAAGCATGGATGAAGGAAAGGAAGCAGTGGAGATTATTCTATTTATTCATCGTATTTAGTAAAGTGAACAGGAGATTCTTTATTCCAGTTATCCTACTTCTTTCATCTTTCATACCCTCGACTGACACTTTACTGTTAGTGGATGCATTCAGTGCTGTCCTCAAGGTTTCACTAAGTGAAGGACACTGAGACACCACTCCCTAGGAAAAAGAAATGTTTTGGGGACTGCTTACAGTTTTCCATGAAACACTCCTTTCAGACCAGCATTGTAGGAGCAGTTAACCTGATTGGAAAAAGAGACTAGCATCCAAAGGTTCCTATTTTTCACCAGCGTGGATTATTACTTCACTGGGAAACACAGCACTGGCCACTTTCTGGTTGTTTCATATCCTCTTAGACGTGACAATGTGTAGAAACAAGGTTCACTTTGATTATCAGCCTAAGTGGTGAGGGGAATATGGTTCCCAATCTCTGGGTTAGGTCTATCTACTGTTCTCCTTTATCTGTCACTGGGTAAATGATCAAGTTGGCTTTCTCCTGCAAGCACGGGTGGCTTCAATATAAGAGCGAAGCTGTGGTAACACTCCGTTAAGTTCCAGATTCATATTGTATTCTCATCTGTTCCACATGCAAGCCTTTTGTGTTTATTATTCATCAGTTACCGTTCAGATAGAAAAAAAGGTAACAAAAAGATGCTTCACGACTCGACTCAACATTGACTTGTTTTTGCCTTCCTTTCCCAGCTATGCAACAATTTTGATTACAAGTATAGGTAGTTTAGTAAATAATGTATCTGGTCTTTGTCCCTGGCTCCTAGCAAAGGCTTAAAAAACCCTTGGCATTTCCTGCAAGAGAGAAGCATGTTTGTTATGCTAATGAATGACTAATGGTATGTCACTAGGCAGTTTCACAATGAAGGTTCATCAGCAGAAAGATCAACCATAGGAGTAAAGCATTCGAACTTTGGACCATCCTAACCTCCTGGGAAGGAGATGGGGGTTGGATATTTAGTTTAATTCTGTGGCCAATAATTTATTCAGTTAAGCCTGTGCAATGAAACTCCAATAAAATCTCTGAACATAAAGGTTCAGTGGAGTTTCCTGGTTGGTGAACACATTGATGTGCGTGGAGGGAGATGCACCCTGACTCCGTGGAGCACAGAAGCTCTGTGCTCCTTCCAGCCTGCATCCTATGTGTATCCTTCATAATAAAACTGTAGTCATTGAGTACAGCTTTGTCTTAAGTTCTGTGAGTCATCCTAGCAAATTGAACCTGATGGGGTTGTGGGATTTATTTTATTTATTGCCAGTCTGTCAGAAGTGTGGGTGTCCTGGAGACCCTCCATGTGCTGCTGGCATCTCAAGGAAGAACAGTCTCGTGGAAGACTGAGCCCTTAACTTAATGAGGTCTGTGCTAACGTCCAGTGGTTAGCATCAGAACTGTATTGCTGTACACCTAGTTGATGTTAGCCAGAATAGAACCTTAAGAAGCCAGCTGGCTTGAGGTAGCTTCATGGAAGAGGACACCAGAATATTTTTGTAGGCTTGATAGAAGACGTTTATATAGAAGATACTTGAAAGAAGAAGTTTATATGGAAGATACTTGAAATATAGCCATAAAAATAACTGAGTCACATAACTATGAAGTTAATATATTATCTTCAAACGTCTTGGTTTCAAGCAATAGAAACAACAAAGCATATGTGTGTATGTGTACTATGAACACACAAATACTTTATATATACAAATTACATATAGTATATTTTACTACACACACGTATATATGTGTGTAACGTGTAAATATATATGTATATGCATACATATATACACACACAAGAACTCACAATCCTCTATGTGTGTGTGTGTATATATATATATACAACTACATGTATACACACACATACATACACCCATACATATACATACATAGAATAGTCACACACATACATACACAATATTCGCAAAGGTTAGAGGATATTGATTAAGCAGTTTTTCCAGGAATGGCAGGAAAGCCAGAAGGCAGATTTAAAAATTGGTCAGAACCTTGTCAAAATAAGGATAAGTCAGTGTCATAAGGATATAACCCCTTTTGCTAAAATCACCACCAGCCCAGGACACAGATGCATGTCACTATAACCACAACTGTCCTTGGAAATTGGCTGGCACTGCTAAAAATGAGTTCAACACTGTGGTTTTGATTCATGAGCTCACAATTCAAAGCCTAGGATTAAATGAGCTTCATGCGTGAGACTTTAATTCACCCACAAATTGCAAAGGTCTTCAACCAAACTGCAAGAGAAGCACTTTTGGCTTCTTTGGTGGAAGTTAGATTTTGCCTTCCAGTAAGACTCATGTGGTTTAGAATTCCCTAAATATAAATGAGTGTTTATTTGCAAACAGCCAAAAATTACAAATCTTCATCTTAGTTACCAAGCAATTTTTAAAGTTCAATTAACAGTTGGAATAGATAGCTTCTGAATCCAAACTTCTCTTGAAACCCAACCCCTTGAAAGTCCCCAGTTCTCCAGCTTTGTCCCACAGACCTTCAATATTTTTTTATGGACATTTTCAAACATATATCGAAGTTTAAATTATTTTTACAGTGAACACCCATATATATTCATTATCAGTTTCTACTACTGGCATTTTATTATTAATATATTGCTTATCACAAACTTATCCCTTTATCTATCCATCAATCCAAGTTATTTTTCATGTATTTCAGAGTAACTTGTAAACGTCAGTATACTTTCCTCTAAATACTTCAAAATGCACATAACTAGTATTCGATATTTTTAAAAATTTATGTAAGATTCAAATACACTTTAAAGCACAAATTTTGAGTGACATTTGAGTTTTGACAAATGTATTCACCTGTGTGAGCCAAGAGAGATACAACATTATAATCACTCTAACATTATAATCCTCTCCCCAAAGCTCCAGAAGCAATTACTGCTCTGATGTTTTTCTACCATACTTGTTTTGCCTATTTTAGAACTTGATACAAAAAGGAATTTTACACTGTTTATGCTTTTTAGGTAAGACTTATTTTTACTAGTGTTTTTGGTTTTTAATAAGTCTGCTTCTTTTCCTTGAGAGAATGAGCATCTTAGAGATCAAAAGAGAAGTTGGTAAAGAAACTGAACCAACAGCCAAAAAGAAATATGGCTAGATAGACGCAAAAGAGAGAATTCCTTCTGAAACCAACATGCTGACCCCATTCATTATGAGATTTTGTCTTTTAATCTCATCTCTGTATTTCATGAAGATAATATAGAATATCTTCTATGTGAAATATGAAAAGTATTTATCCCAGATAAAATAGAAAACATTGACTTATTTTTAAAGCAATCAGTGGAAAAGAATGCTGTTTCTGCATCTCCCAAAGTCCCAGGCTCCCCAGAACGCGTGCACTCAGTGTGAATAAGTTCCTATTGTACAAAAACAATATTCAAAGCAAGCGGAGAAGAAGCAAAATGACAGACATTAAACTTCATCATTTCTTGAAGAAAGGGCATCAATTTGGTGATAAATTCTTCACTGGGGAATGCTTTGAAAAAGAAACTGGGAAGTATCAAATTAATGAGTTTATAGATGAAGTCAAACCACTTAGTAATCCAAGCAAAAGAGTAGAATCTGGGGACTCATTGCTTCTATTTCTCCATCTGTCAGATAATTAAAGTTATTTACCTTCTTTTGAGAGGTTTAGGGACGATTAATTAATTTCTTGAAGTATGTTGAAGGTGAATCCTTTTCCTTTCAGCAACTCTCTTCCTTCCCTTTACTAGATAGGGAATTACCATAAATCAACACTGGAGACGGAGAGATTCTGCTAGGGCAACCCAAGAGCATATTACAGGTGATGGACAAGTAACTAAAGCAACAGGGATGGTTCAGATGCCCCAGATTTAAAAAATATATATATTTTGTCCCCACTGAAGTACTGCCTTTCTATCTTATTCATCAAACATTAATAAATGTCCCTTCTGTGCTAAACATTGCAATATATTCATTAATTAGCGAGTCCTTGATTAATGGTCTAATATTTTTAACATTCATTCTATACTAGATGATGTGCAAAGTGACTTACATGTATGAGCTCATTTCATTTCCAAAATTTAGTGTTTCTAATACATTTTATTATTCCCATTTCACAAATTATGAAATAGAACCTCAACAAGTTTAATTATTTTGCCCCAACTTATACAGCAAAGAAGTAGCAGAGTCAAAATATAAACTCTATAGCCTAAAGTTTTAATTATACTGCCTACAAAAGCTATTTAAAGTTTTTCCATGTGATAATTAAGTTTAGGCAAAAGTATAGCCCAGATGGGAGTCCATCTGGTACAAGGAAAAGAATATTATATCTGGGAAATAGGCGACATATTTTAAGCCCAGTTCTGCCATTACCTACCTCTTTGGTCTTGGTCAAGTTAATTCTGAGTTTTCTATCTGTAAACTAAGAAAAATGACCTAGGAGATTTCCTAAGTCTTTCCTTATTCCGGGTCATCCTTCTTGAGACAAAAGCCATTTCCTATGTGAAATGGCATTATGTCATAATCTGGCATAATCCTGGTACGCATGAAGTAGTTTGTACGGTCAATTATGTAGGCTGGATGTAGAGAAATGAATAAAGTAATCTGCCACATTTGTTCTTTGTGTTGAGGAATCGTGATTTTCTTAGCCTGTTTCACTTGTCAACAGAGCTGTCTCTACTGTCTGACATTAAATTAGTTATCTATTTATTTATTGGCTATCTCTTCCACTGGAATGAAAGCTCTTTGAAGGCAATGGACCTATTTATACCATCTCCTGCTGTATCTCTAGGATCTAGAATAGTGCCCTTCACTAAGCAGGTGTTGAATGAATAAGTGAATGAAAGAGAATGATTAAAGAATTCAATATCAAGATAAACTGTCTAATTAATATATAGCAAGAAAATATATATATATATTAGCTAACATATAGATGGGCTAATAGTTTGCTCTCTGGTTGTCAGTCTCTACCCACATTACTTTTAAATGGGATGACACAGGCGACAACATCTATAATAGTTCCTGGTACATAGTAGGTGCTCAATAGCGGTTCCTTGAAGCTTAGCATAAAACTCTACTTGGTTCCAATATCTTAAATTTTAAAAAGCAAAGCAACTACTTGATCAAAGAGTACAAGAATGCCCTCTTTTCTCCCAATACACGTGTGCATGCCCCCCCCCCCCCGCCCCACACACACCACTATGCCATTAACCCAGTATTATCTAACTTCTTTATCTCCGTCTGCCTATGTGACTTTGGAAGGTCAGTTAACCAAACTGGGCTTAGTTGCCTCACTGGGAAATTAAAAATATTTTAATTGCCTCAAGTTTCCAAGTGAAAGAGAGTAAATGGCAATATTCTATGTGGCCCTCCTAAATCAGAGTTTAAAAATTCAGTAATTTCTTTACGCTTAATATTGGGAAAAAGTCCTAGAGGGCCCACCTTTCTGCGTAGCCTCAAATATTCCAGTGGGGCTTTTATAAACATGACTGCCACCCTTCTCACAAGCATTAACCTACTCTTCAGACTTCAGCATAGTAATTATCAGAGTCCCGGAAGCTACTTCAGGATCCCAAGTGATTCATGAAGGTATTGGATGCCCCATTCAAAAAAGAGTATCACAGCTGAAAATATCCACACAAATAATAAGCAGTCGGATCTAATGTTTGAATGCTGTCAGTCAGCATTCAACCATTTAACACAGATTACCTTATTGGAACCTTTCAATAGACCATTTTATAGAAAAAAACAAAACAAACAACAACAACAACAAAACCAGAAGTACAAAATGATTGTCAGTTGTACAAGAACATAGCACTAGAAAGAACCACAAAGTTAACCAAAACCTCTGCTCTCACTACTATGAATTGAACAACAAATGTGTCAAATGTAAGATCAACTAAGAAGTGATAACTATTAGGCAGTCTGTCCTGAAGGTGGCTAATTAGCCATGGAAAAAGCTGAGTCAGGCACTTGTAACTACTTACTGATCTGCTCCATCATCGTCTCATTGATTCCTTTATTCTATGGCTTAAAAGAAACTTTATTCAATATATCCTTACAAATGAGAAAATTGAAGTTCCAAGTAGCAAAGTGACACCGTGTGACTGCTCAGGGGTTGATAACTGCACGATGGGTCAAGAGAGAGCTTTCCTACATTGCGCTCAGGCAAAAACCTTACATAAAGTATAAGGTAGCATAAGTAGCTAATCGATCATTCAGAGCTTCTAAAATTATTCTGAGTTGTCCAACTCAGCCTTGTACCACACTGTCAAAAACACTCACTCCTGACATGAAAGGCCTGACTTTAATTAAGTTATTTATACAGGTTTCACTCCCAATGTGTCTGTCGAAAACGCAGACCATATCAAAAACAAACAGTGAGATTTTGCTACTCACTGCTGCAACTCTCCTCCTGCACATAAATGATTTAATGAGGTAATGGGGCTCCAGATGAGAGCGCACATCCTAAAGGGAGCAGATGCTGCCAAAAAGGTCATTTCTTGATGCCTGTAGCAAAGGGAAATGTTCGAAATGGCCTAGCGTTAACGCACCAGGAGGCACTTCAGAATGTGCTCTGCAGCCATTTATAAGGTATTTTATGTGTTGTGTTTGACGAAAATAATAAACATCTTCTATCAAACAGCAGAAGTGATGTCTTGCGCTTCTGCTACCTGCTGTGGTATCTCTTTACGTCGCCACAGAGATGTTTAAGTCCCAAGAGGTGCCTTTAGTTATCAACGTTTAACAAGTTCATTGGCTGCTTCATCACAGGCACCTTTTGGCAGGTCACTGCGGGATCCACAGATGGATCCTCTTGATCCTTAGGAAACTGTAACATTCCTCCACCATCCTGCAGAGCTGAAGAATTTATAGCAATTAATGTGTACATAATGTAAATTCCACCAGATGTTCCAAAATAGGAAACATACAATGTCAGTATATTGGGATAAATAAATAATTACAGGTACATTTAGTATGTTAATCATTTAGAGTCAAATTTTAATGTTCATCTCAATATGTCTTCATTATTTCATTTTTCACCTAGAATACTGTCAATTCTCCATGGCTATATTAATAACCGGTAATGGAAGAGGATGTAAAAAAAGAATATATACATACACACACACGTGTGTGTATACTGAATCATTTTGCTATACACTTGAAACTAACACATTGTAAATTAACATTTCAATAAAATTTAAAAAAATTAATAAAATAAATCAATATTAAGAAAGAAAAGTTTAACTGCCTATTGACATGATAAGAATAATTATACAATATTAATGAATTAGCCAGTTATCAGAGCTGTGTGTCAGTTGATCGAAGTCTTCCGTTTAGAAAGAGACTGGTGGAGACCTCTAGCAGTGCCACAGTTGGGAGCAGTCTTGCAGTTTGAATGAATACCATGTTCTGGAAACTCCTCCTTGTTTCTTATATCCACCCCCTGTCCCATGCCCACTGCCACATCACTCAAGCCAGGATTACACTCATACAGCCTCCTGACAGCTGCCCACGTCCACTGCACGCTCCCCAGTCCCACAGGTAAATCCCTCAGACCACCTTCCTCAGCGGCTGCCCATCGTTCACACACATGAAAGCAGCCCAACTCCTCGTGACAACATTACCATACACAAATTCCACTCATCACATGCCTATCCACTAAAAAAAGCAAAATTCTATACTCCTTACAATTCATCTTTTAAATTCAGTATTAATTGAACCATTTGGCTTTATCTTCCATCATTGCTCTAGTCAGCTCTCTCTCTCAGTACTCCTTGAAATGTAGTTATTTTCCAACTTTTTTTTTTTCTTCCTCTTTCTCTGACAATTCATGTACAAGGTCTTCAAAGATGTCGTTTAGCTTCCAAATTCTCAAACAAAACTTCTAAGTCAATTCATTGTGTCACCTCGTTCCTGAATGTCTATATCATTCAGCGCTTAGATCAACGTCTAGGTGCTCAGTCACTGACTGCCTTCAATTTTAATTTTCCTAGTTTTAAATTCCACCCCCCCCCCCCCAAAGTTTGCTTAAAGAACAGAAACAACATATACAATCATTCTGGTTTTCTCACAGCTCACAGTCAGCATTAGTTGAATAAATACTACACGATGAGAATGAATACGGTTAGAGGACTGTGAAAGCTAAACAAACAGCCTTCAAAAGAACTGGATACACAAAACACTCTATTATGTGGAACCCACAGCTGATTCAAGAAAATTACATAATATTGTAAGTCTATACTTTTATACCTTTCTCATTGATTTTAGGACGATGTTTTCTTTATAATATTTCTTTATCCTGTTTTCTATAGATTTTATGCTATTCCTGGCACTACTGAAACCTGTGAGGCATAAGGTGAATATTTTGAAATAAAGTAACTCCAGCAAATGAAATTGGAATTTCCCCAAAGATATACATTTTACCAAAACCACTAGAAAACTGAGAGGTTATGCCAAAAGTAATGAAGACTTCACACTCAGTTTCTGTAATTGACATTTCCTTTTGGTTGGAGAAAGCTGGCCTTTTTTTCTGAATGAGAGCAGTAACAAATAGGTGACTGTGTAAGTTCTTGCTTTTAGAACAGCAGTCCCCAACCCTTTTTGGCACCAGCGACCGGTTTCATGGAAGAGTTTTTCCATGGATGGGGCAGGGGGGTGGTGGTGGTTCAGGTGGTAACGCGAGCCATGGGGAGCGGCAGATGAAGCTTCAATCAATGGCCCGCCGCTCACCTCCTGCTGTGCAGCCCAGAGGGCTGGGGACTCCTGTTTTAGGAGATCGGCGGTAAATGCACACAAATTCATCTTCTCAGGATGTTATTTTCACCAAATAATGAGTTTAGAGTGTTTAGAAAAGTCTTAACTAAGTTCTCTTTAAAAATCCCTGTCCCAGGCTCTACATGTGGCTCTAAGAAGTAGTTTCCAATTCTCCAGTCTTTGGATTCAAGGATGCGGGATGGAGGAAAGAATCACAGGAAGCACCTGTTAGGGGCATTCCTACTGGCACCACTGGTGCTCCTGGGGGATCCACCATGGCTTTGGGTGACTTTTAGAGGTGGAGAGAAGAAAGGGATTCTCTCAACATTCAGAACTTAAATGTGGAAACTATAACCATGACTTTTCCAAGGCCACATGCTTAGATGACATCCAGTACTTATCACTGGCACAACTGCAGCCACTAAACAGAACCCCAAAACCCACTTATTCTAGATAAACACCATTTACAATGTACCATTTCTGCCTTTTTTTAATTCCATGTAAAATCTCAAATTCTTGACTTCATAATCCATTTTAGATTCCTACTGAAAGATGTTTTGAAGACTTTGTTAGCTTCTCCTTTAAGATACCATTCAGTCAATGTCCTTCCTGGCAATCAGTTCCATACACTTTCCAGATTTCAGCAACCGTGAAGAGAGGACGGACTGACTTTTTCTTTCATCATGAGGCCCTTTTGTAGGGAAGCTCAGGCTCATGTCCCAGCAGTGGGGAAAGGGTGCTGAACCCTTAGCAAATGGACTGAGTAATGGAAATAATGGTTAACTTCTAGGGACCACCTACAGGTTTACTGCTTAGTTACATTAATCGTCTCAGTATGGCCATTACCTAGGGGTTGTCATTATTATTTTAACAGATAATGAAAAATGAGGTTCAAAAACGTTAACTACTTTGCTCAGGGACACATAGTAAGCAGTAGAGAACACAGGTCTGCCTGACTGCAAAATTGATGGCTTATTCAAATGTTGTGCCCAGGAAACCATGTTGTATCTCTGATAAGTATCAGCCAATGTGGCCAAACAGTAGAGTGTTTCTATATCAATATTAACCAAGTCATTTAATGTTTCTATAGTCATTTAATTCCCACAACTTTTGGAATAGGTAGGCAAGGTATCATTTCTTTGTTACAGATAAAGAAATTAATGTTAGAAACCCTAATGCTACAGAGTCCTTGCACTGCCTCTATAACACATCTTCTCTAGGGAGCTTTCGGCTCTGAGATCTTTCATTCATTCAATCTGTTCCATCTCTGTACAACAACAGTGTATTGATTTAAAATAGTATTTATAAAATTGTGGTGCTTTGGGTCATCTTATCAGAGAATAAAAACATTGAAAAATCTCTATCTTTCTTTCCTCTCAGTTGTCCCTCTCAGGTCCCTAGATCCTGAAAGTTTTCTTCTCTCAGATGTACATAAGCTTGTCTTTGTCCTAACTATCAATTGGAAAAAGGTCATGATGGCTATAAATCATCTTTTAGTTAGGGTGAAAAAAAGGAGTCTATTCCAAAATAGAAGATATGCAATCGCTTAGCTGAGAGCTTGGCCCACATCAGATAGAACCATCAGTCACATCCAAAAGCTTAATGAAATTAAGAGAACTGTTTACTTAGAGAGAGAGAAGGGATACGTTCTACAAAGTTTAACCTCCCAAGAAGGTTATTTCATCTAGAAAACTTAGAAAAACTTGCTTGATAAACTAAATCTCTTAATAATTAAATAGCTTTCTTAGGCATAAGAAGAAAAGGCATGCCTATTAATCAGATATTTGGGGGTGATTTTTAAGCGGCCTTTAAACTTACAAGTCAGAGTTTTCCACTTTCTTCTATTTACTTCCATTCTGGCCTTCTGTAATGTCTTCCTTTATTTAGCACTCATCGCCTCATCCAGGAAATGTGGCTGTTTCGTGTCCTTATTTATTTTCAGAAGGAAGACCTAGGATAGCAGCTACACCAACTGAAATCGTGATTTGCTGCAGAAATAGGAGGCTGGGTGCCTCCATCTGACCACAGCCGGCAGCCAGAGGGTGGCCTCCCTGTGAAGCCAAGTTCCCTGTCCTGTGTTCTTGAGCCTGGAGCTCCTCTTCCTATTCTTTTGTCTTTTTTTTATGCAAGCCTAACAAGAAAGGTCAAAAAACAAGGCTAACCCTTTATTTCCTTGACTTCACTGACGTGTGCTAGGCCCTTTGCAGCTTTCTGTTCTAAGTGGCTAGGTTCCCTGGGAAGTTCTTGTTTTGAAAAATGAACAAAGCGCTGAGTAGGAGAATGACATCCAGTTGCCCACTCCCAGCCCTTCTGATCAACATTTACCTGCACAGAAGTAACCAGGGTATTTAGGCGACTATCACAAGGATAGGAAATACTTCTTTGGAAACATTTTCTTCCCTTTGTATATCCCTCACTTTTACCTTCTAGAAACCCAATGTTCTCATGTATGCCTCTACTTTAACAAAAGTCCCAAATGCTCAAATCCAATTGAGCTTGACTGACCTATGTTTAAGAAGAACGTAAACTTGTGTTCCTAAAGGACTTTTTAAATTTTAAGGTATACATTTATAAACAGATACAGATTCATACACACTCACACACCCACGTATCTTCACATGCGTATTTATTTATCCTGATAAAGCACCATCCATGACTTTGGATGGTCACTCTAGATGAATTCAAAACCCAACCAGCCACAAAGTGCAAGACAAGGATTCTATCCATTCAGAACAGTTCCAGTGAGCGTAACTTGGACCAATTAGTTAAAGTTAAAAAGGATGCATTTGTTCAATATAAAAGCCTGTCTA
Source organism: Hippopotamus amphibius kiboko (assembly GCF_030028045.1). Classification (NCBI taxonomy): domain Eukaryota; kingdom Metazoa; phylum Chordata; class Mammalia; order Artiodactyla; family Hippopotamidae; genus Hippopotamus; species Hippopotamus amphibius. The sequence continues at coordinate 9,115,474 of NC_080198.1, forward strand.
ATAAATAGGACGCTTAGGAGGTAGATTTCTCCATCACTGGAAATAGTAAGGAAGAAGTCTTGCCAACAACATACTAGGAATGTAGAAGATGGTATTTGGAGAGGATAGGCCTAGATGGTCTGGTAGGGTGTCTTACATTCCCAAGATTCTACAATCTATCTGAATTTTCCTAATAAATGATGTAATTAGAGCTGAGATTTTCATGTTTGAAGAAAGTTTAATAGCAATAGTAATAGACCCAAACTCTACGGTGGTGAAGCTAAAACTCAGTTCCAATTCCATAGGTTTCTCCAGCAATATCACGTATCCCTTTACTACTTGGCCCAATAAAAACTGACATATTCACTGCTCAACTGAATGTTAGAAAACACAGTGCTTTCAAAGATAACTGATGCTATGTTTGTCCTCTCGATGGACATTCATATTTTTAAAAAGGAAGATAACAATGTAAAGTACACATGCTGACAGATAAAATGTGGAGGGCAATAAGGAAAAACCATCTGTACCGGGAAAGAAACCACTCCACTGTTAAACAGATCTTCTCTTTTTGTTATGCGATTAAATTTAATGAAATGAAACCAAATGTATTTAGCCATCTCAGCTACACATAATAGGCTCACATGCACATGTACACGATACAGACATCTATGACAGACATACACATATGATAGATTCTTACTTATAATATTTATTTAGCTAAGGTTATACTTTTATAATATATATAGATATATGTATATATAATATATACTTTTATTATATATCTATAAGTAGATTTATTTACCCATTTATTACTTCCCTGCTGGTAATTCATGAAACAATTTTATTTTATTTAAAATATTTACTTGTGCCTTGAACATTACCCTCGTTGTTTTCACTAGAGCCTGTGTTGTAATACATTTTCCTGAAGTACATTATCTTTCTTTTGTGGTGTTGAGATATGATTTTTATTCAATTTGAGTATAATACTATTCCTGGAAATTTTATCTGAAGGTAAAACATGGAATTCTATAATAATAGAATACATCATTTTTTTGGTAACCAATCCATAGGTGTATAATTGTTTTTGCTACAAGATAACCATTTACTACTTTGTAAAGTGAATCTGAAGGCATGTTTAGAATGACACCAAATACCTACAATTGTGATGTGATATTTTCACCAGTATATATCAACTCTATCTTAATTTTCTATTTTTTCTTTGTTCTTGTTATACAACCTGCATAAGTATCCAAAATGAGCATTGATTCAGGTAATTTCAGGCTACCTTGTATTCTCTAAACAGTGCATTATTCTTCTAAATCAATCAATCAAGAAGGAGCCTTACATTATGGGAGAATTTGTGAGGAATTCAATATAAGATAGTAACCTCTTTGTTTCAGGGTTTATTATCAGAAGTATTACTCTTATTTTAAAACCTCATCTGGCATGAGGACATTACAATATTTATAAAACAGCAGAACATGTCCACAGCCCCTTGTCTGCACTACACACCCTCCAGCCCAAACAGCAGAGGTGAGCATCCTGTCATCTCACGTTGAAAACAAAACACTCTTGCCATAGCCCTTGTTCACATTTCCAACTAACCTTGAAACTGAACCTTTGCACATCGAGAAAGGAGACCACGGACAAGGTGTGCAAAACACACCCATCAGTTAAAGCATTTTCACAAACACCACTTCTGAGTTTCACCACACACTGAATGATAGGACAGAACCATCTAACAAAACCAGACTAGCATCATGGAAGTGAGAGTCTTTGCAACACGTGAACCAGAATACCAGCTGCATGTGCAAGCAGCTAATGTTAAGGTGAAGCAGATCTGGGCTAAGCCGGATGTGAGTGGAGAAGTTACAGGGCACATGAGGGTCACCAGAAACTACGAACACCCATGAGCACACAGAGCTAGCAGTTATTAGATACACAAGGGTTAATGGGTCTTTCCTCAAAGAATCAATTTCAGCAAACCTTCAACCCAGGAAGGAACTTTATCCTTAACTCAGTGCAAAGTCATTACAGCTCAAAGTTTGCCATAACAATTTTTATCAGGTACTTTATCTTCTTGATTATGCATACCACACATTGTTTTATATCTGATTCATAAATTTGCATCTTTAAAGCATGCTGACATTTCTATGGGGTGTGAATAGCCTTTAATGACTTTAAACAACAGAACAAGATCCATGTTTAGAGATTGGGTCCTTTCCACATCTAGATGAGAAGGTAGATATTTTGGCCATGGACATAGCTCCTCAGAAAGAGGTTTAAAGGAACACTGAAGCCCCCCATGGATTTTTAACTTAAGAGTTACCACCTAGCGTACCACTCAACTCCTACTTAGGGACTCATTAAAACAGCTGGTTGCTAAACAACAAGGACCTATTTACTGTATAGCACAGGGCACTGTACTCAATATTTTGTAATAACCTATAATGGAAAAGAATCTGAAAAAGAATACATGTGTGTGTGTAACTGAATCACCTTGCTGTACACTTGAAACTAACACAACATTGTAAATTAACTATACTTCAATGAAAAAAAAAAATTAAAAAAAAAGCTAGTTCAACTTAAGTCTTTGTTCAATTTTCAAGACATCTAGACTATTTCGCTCTAAAATTTATTCTAGTTTCCAACACTTTAAGTTTGCCACTTTTGAAACTCTGGAGCATCAAAATATATCAGAACCATAATTTAGGACAGAGCTATGAAACTACCATTGTTTGCAAATAGGTAGATAATACTGCCATTACTTTAGATTCTTAATTCTGTAACAGGTTTAAATAAAATTAATTATTGCGTTACAAATTCATGCATATGGTTAAAAAATAAAAAACATTTGATTCTTTCAACAGAAAGAAAATCTACTGTATTTTAAACAAAGAGGAAATCTGGATAACATGATACATAATTTGGGTATGTGAACTTTGTAAAAGAAGAAATTATGTATCAGTATCTAATATAACTTTGAGCCTGGGCTGTTCAAAATTAAATTGATTGGTGCAAATTAGCCCTAGCAGATTCTGCACAGGTCTGATGTGAAACAGATTTCACAGACTATTAAGATCCTTGGTAGTATCTACATAAAAATGCCACACTATGGACTTCTAAAGCAACCCAGCCCCTCAGCAAGCTATTAAATCAGATACAGAGTGCTACCCAAGGATATGAAATGTTCACGACACCTTTGTCTTTCAAAGTAACAATGGAATGATTTTTCACTTCTGGGCTCGTTAAAACATACTTAGTCATTTAAGAGATTCTATTAGGTGATCCGCAGCATAGGACAAGTTGAAGGAATTCGTCTTGGGAGAAATTTAAGAATTCACTTTTCTTTTTGAGCTAATTTTAAAAATGCTGCCCTAGATAGCTCTTTCATCTCTGCAGGCCCTCTTCTAGCTTCACTTCTTGAATAAATAAATTCCAGAATAGCAATACATCGGTCTCCACATAACAACTTAAACAGATTTATTAAGAGAAACAGAACTCCAGACTTGAATACCCAACTTCCTACTCAACAAGCCCACTTGCATGCCAAACAGACACACTGAAACAGCCAGAACTGAACTGATGCCCATTCCAAACGTACCTCCCAGGGTCTGCTCTCACCATGGGGTGACTCAGTCCCACTAGTTTCTTAGTTCAAAAACCCCATGATTATCCACTTCTCACACACATTTTACATAAAATCGGTCCATTCAATTAGCTCTACCTTACCCATATACCAGGAATCTGTCTTTTTTTTTTTTTTTTTCCCCACTGCTTTTTAAAGGTATTAGTGTCCAAGAGCAGTGGTTCTCCACTGTTGTTGAGGACCAGTATTTCCTGGAATGCTTGTTACAACACAGATTCCTAGGCCCCACCAACCTCTAAAGTCTCAAAAATGCAGAAAGTGGGACCCAGGTGATGCTGATTCTGCTCCAGGAAACACCCTTGAGAAACACCATCTTAGGCTAATCCACTGTTCATCTTGCCTAGACTACTTCATAGACACCTCTCTGGTTTCCCTTTTCAGCCTTGTTCTGCAGGGTTTTCCCTCCAGGAAGCAGTCCAAATGATCTGCTTTAAATCTAAGTCAAATTTGTAACGCCTCTTCTTAAAATCCACCTATGATTCATATCTCAGTCAGAGAGAAATCTAGAGTCTCTACAATGACCTAGATTATAGATCATGGTATAGCTCTGGGGTCCCCTCCTGCCTCTCAAACACTTTACTCTCTCCAGCTGCACTGGAAGATGCTCCAGGAACATCCAAACATGTTCCCATCTCAATGCTGCTCAGTTTGCTGGCAGTTCTGCCTGCAGTACTCACCCTCTACATTTTGGCAGGATACCTTCCCTGAGAGTGCTCAAATGGCACTGTACCAGAACGGTTTTCCTATTTCCTCTCAGCACTCCCAGAGAATGTATTTAAAATTTAGTAAATGTATTTAATTATTTCCTATCTGTCTCCCCCTATGAAAATATAAGTAATCACAAGAGTAGAGATACAGCCCACTTCGTTTATCGCTGGATTCTCAGGGTCTGAAACAGTATTTTCTTACACACAGTGGGGGTTATACATTATGGGATCAACCAATGGAGGGGGAGGAATGGATACAGGCCTAGAAAAGGAGTGATGAATTAACATAAGATTATTTACTGTGCTTTGTATCAGGCACCATGATGGACACTTACTTCATGGCATCATTTATATCCTTACAAGCACCATATACTGTAGCTGTTTTTATAAACAGTACTAAGAGGACTAGAGGAAGACTCAGAGAAAATACATAATTACCTTAAATAACACAGGTATGAGCCGGAGCCTAGGTTTCCAAGTCAAGCCTTGGTGCCTCTGTAGCTTAGACTATGCTTTTTTTCATTGAACTAGATTAATTCATATGGTAAATATTTTTTGAGTGTTAATATGTCAATATGTAACTAGGTATAGGAAAGCAAGAAGAAGCAGAAGAAAGAGAAGGTGAAGGAGGAGGAGAGGAGGAAAAAGGAGGTGAAGGAGGAGGGGGAGGAAGAGAAAATGGAGGAGGAAGAGTTGTTTCCATTTTTAGTCTGGTAGAGGGGAAAGACCGTATAATCACCATACATTCTAATGTCTAAGTACAAGATGAGATAAAGCCTAGGAGAGTACAGTATGTCACAAAGATGACTATGCCAGATTCAGGAATGTGAATTGGACTTTCCGTTGCCTATGAAACAGCTAAGAAAAGATGCCAATTAAGTAGCATTGTCTATCAGCGTGAAGTCAGAGTGAAAACCCAACTGACAATCCCCATGTTGGACTTGTCATAGGATAGTCAGTAACTTTATGGCTACGAATGATATTTCCAAAGCAAAGTGCACACAGTGAGGAAAGAGAGGATTTAGTGTGACAAAAAGAAACTCTCATATTACAAAGACGGCAGGAAAAGTGTTTCATGAAGAGAAAAATATTTAACAGTGTCAAAAATACTGAGTGCCTTGATATGACTAGTCTTTGACCTTGAAAACATCAAAGTGGTTGGTGACCACATTTTTTGATGGAGTTTTGTGGAGAAAGGGGCAGATTGGAGAAGTTTATGGAGTGAAGGGGAGAGGAAGAAAGACATACTATAAACACCATAAAACAGATGATAAAGGGACAGCACAAGGATGTCTCTGAGCAGTTCTTTTTAGAGGCTTGACTGTAATGAGTAGAAAGAATTAGGGTGGCTATGTTAAGGAAAATCCACAACTCTTTGTTTCACATAAATGTCATTTGTTAAATAAACTCTGGCATCGGACTCTCAACCTATAAGAACAAACGAATAAACATTTTTTTGAGTTCTGGCTCCATATTATCTATTAACTCCAATTACCACAGGCAAGCAATGAAAAAAAAAACTCGGGATTCAAGAGGATTCTCATTCACGGAAACCATTTACTAATTCATTATTGAAAGTACAGCTACGTTACTGGTTGAACAATCTGTAGTGACCCTAGTAGGCTGTAGCCCCTATCACTCCAGGACGGAATCCTACTCATCATTCAAGGGCAATTTCATATAATACCTTTCTAAATCCCACTAGACTCTAAGCTCTCTGAGAAATCCTAACAATCCCTGTGAGCAAACATTGAGGCAGTGACTATTTCAGCCCCAGTCTTCTGGGAAGTGCTTGAAGAGTATCATCTCAATTAACCACAATTCAGCAGTTCTACTCAGTAGATATCTCACCATCACAATCATCTACCCCAGGGTTTCTCCAACTAGAGTGTGCAGACCAATACCCTGAGGAGCTTGTTCAGATGCAGATTCTAAACCTACAGACCTTGGGCAAGGCTTGAGATTCTGCATTTGTACCTAGTTCCTAGGTGACACCTACTGTAATCTCACTGAGGGATTAAACCAAGGCTCAGAGCATTTATGTCACTGGCACGTTTCCACACCCCTGGCACTGATTCCGGAGTTCATCACCCAGTATGACTCCAAAGCCTGCACTCTCCATCGGGGTTCAGCATGCTGCAGCCCACAGGCAGGACTGGCCGCGTTGTTGAAGTGTTACCTGTGGCTGCATTCGTAGATGCTATGATGGCAGAGTTGAGTTGGCTGTGACCGAGACACCGTGGCCTGCAAAACCTAAACTATTTACTCTCGGGCCCTTTTTCGAAAAAGTTTTCCAACTCCTACTCTTAATCATTTGCCCTCTGTCATGTTAATGTTTAATTTGGTAAGTTCTCGGAGCCGGATACACAGAGAGCGTCCTGAAACAAATGATTGTGATCCACTCAGTCTGAAGTAATAGCTCCCATCCACCACTTCATACCATTTTATCTGCAACTCTCATGATACATAAATTCCTACCTTGTGAAATAGTTTTCAAATACCTGTATGGTCGCACCATTGAACACTGGTCTTTACAGTGGGGTACACTTGCCTAAGGAGTGTTCCACGTGGCCCACTGGGGTGCAAGAAGAGAACAATGGGCATTCTATTTGTATGTATGTAGTCTTATTCTATTTAAATTTGTATATCCATGTATGCTTTCGGATTATCCCTAATGTGCATTACAATGAGTGACCTTCTCAATAAATACAGAATGAGTAACTGACCCATATTTGCACTCTCCCTCTACTCAGCAGAGGGCCTTGTACACAGAAGGTACATAGTAAATTTTTACAAAGTAAATTTTTATAAAAATTTTACTAAACTCACTCATTTAGTATAGTTTTTTGTTTTATGGGTTTTTTTCTTTTTTTCTTTTTTTTTTGACTTTAAAATCCTACATGTGATTGCTCTCATTAAGGTTTCAGAATCTGGGATGGAGGGATATATCCAGAAAATTAAAAATTATTTTGAAGCACGGAAGGGAAAATTCTGTCTTCCAGCTGTGTGGCACAGAGGATTGTTGATATGGGTTGGCACTGGGACCAGAAGAGTCAAGGAAGACTTTTTCTAGAATATTTTATGAAAGGTAGGTGGCAATTCAGGCCTTCGATGCAGGAAGTTTTGTAGCGGGGAAAAGAGATCAAGAGGAAACCATCGCTGTGGAGCTGAAGGAGGGTAGCGAAGGAGTCTCAGAGGCACAGAAGTCAGAGGGAAGAAAGACCTCAAAGAGGATCCTGGAGAAACGGCACATCAGGTTGAGATCCCCAAAGGCTGCAGCTAAGGCTGCCTCCCTACTGCTCACAACCCTCCCCCAACAGCCTTGGCTGGGGACATTCTGGGCACTGAGCACCACGGCCTCCCCTTGGACAGCTGTCACTCTGAGTGGCCCAGGCCTCATTCGAAAGCATCAGTTTTCACTGCCAACAATCGCAGAAGATAGATCTGAGTCCCATCCAGACTCCAAATTCTTTACAAATTATTTTTTGCATAAATCCCTGACAGGAGCCTTTTTCGTCTCATTTGCCTCTTACCCCTGGGATCAAATTATAACAACAGACTGGCTGAAGGAGGCTCTGCCGGAGAGGAGTTTCTGCTTCAGTTCGCTTCCTCCAACCACAAGCTCACTGCAGTGAGCGGCAGTGAAAATGCTGACAAGCAGTTCTTGGTTTTCATTCTGATGGGAACACGTTTAGCAAGCTTTGACTGAAAACCTACCATGTGCAGAACACAGTGCTAGATGCTAGTTAACATGCTCTTGCTTTTAAATTTGGTAATGGTCTTACTAGGTAGATATTAAATCCATTGAAAAAATAATAGACATTCATTGAAACCAGGATAGTCTTTATTCTACATTGGTGGTACTCACATGAGATACCATAAAACACCAGATTTTTGTTTTAATTTCTCCAAAATGTTATCGATTATTACTCGCAGAACACACTGAAAGTCCTAGAAATATGAAATAAATAAACGTGTAAAATAAAATTTGGATTTTTTATGATTATTAGATTTGACAGACATAAAATTACTGTCAAATTGTCATGACAGTTTTGAAGTGTTGATTTTTTTTTAATGAAAGTAGATTTACAATATTGTGTTAGTTTCAGGTGTGCAGTAAACTGATTTGGTTGTACATATATCTATGTATGTGTCTATATTCTTTTGTTAAATTCTATTCCATTATAGGTTATTATCAGATATTGAATCTCCTGCGCTATACAGTAGGTCCTTGTTGTTTATCTTTTTTATATATAGTAGTGTGTATCTGTTACTTCAATACTCCAAATTTATCCCACCCTCTCTCCTTTCTCCTTTGGTAACCATAAGTTGGGTTTTCATGTCTGTGAGTCTGTTTCTGTTTTGTTAAATAACTTCATTTGTACTATATTTTAGATTCCACATAGAAGTGATATATATATACACACACACACATATATTTTTCTTTGCTTGATATACTTCACTTAGTATGATAATCTGTAGGTCCAGCAGTGCTGATTCTTAAATTTTATGCTCATATTGCCACATGACAATAACAAACACAACTGGCAGAATTCCACAGACCACACTTTGAGTAGTTTTCCCTACATTACAGAGATCTGAGGGCCATGTCTTGCACACCACAGCCAACAAAGAATGTTTCCACTCTTAGCTCCTACTGGTCACCCCTCTGTGCCTTGTGATTCAAGCAAAATTGTTTTAACCCCATGCTGATGTTTATAGGATTTACTGGATCTGAATGTAAGTTCTACCGCTCACCACTCGTGCAACTTTCGGCAAGTGCTTCGAGTTCTAAGTCTTATTTCCTTTTGGCTACAAAACTGGGATAGTGATAGAACAAACCCCATAGCATTATTTCGAAGACTGAATGATTCAATGCATGTAAAATGCTGAGAACACAATTTAGTACATTGGAAACACTCAGAATGTGTTTATTGCTACTCTTAATAATAATTATAACAATAAAAATCCCTTTATCCTTACCCTTCTCCTTTTGTCATATGTATTGCCTTTCAGTGCTATTTTACACGTCAACACTATTGACTGATCTTTCTCTTTGAAGCCCCACAATCTGTATTCTTATTTTGTCTTTGTGATTAAGAAAAAAAATCTAACAATAAGGGAACATTTATGGAATGCTTAATCTCAATGACATTTCCCTCTCACCTCCCTCAGAGAACTGAGACAACTCTTGTCTAAGGCAGGACACATCTCTCTTTCTCTTGTCCTTTACAGATGAGGGCGAGAAACCATGAGCGCATCTTCTTCATCTTAATCAGAAGTATCAATCTATGCTACACCTAGTCAGAGCTCAATAAATGCTTCCCAAAGTAAAGTCCCAATAGCTAGTCAAAACCTGGAAATCTTAGCATAAACTATCTACAAGGGACAAACACATAAGTTTGACAGAACTCACCAACAAGTGTCTTTACATTAGATGAACATTATCTTGTTTCTTTTGCTATAATGAACCCTTATCCTACCCAATGGTCATTTGGGAATCAAAGATTTCTTGAATTTTGGCCTGCCAGTCAACTATTAGGGGAGGATTACAATTGTTTTGTTGGTCAAATAAAAAAGAAGATGGCCTACTTATCTGTAATACTAAGGTCTGGTGCTGCCTTGAAACAAGGGGCTTAATCAAACACTTCTCATGAATGCCTTCCAGCTTCAAGGATTTAATGGAGTATGTAAACCATTATTTTCAAACTGTATTGCCATTAGCTAATCAGGACCCATTTTGACAAGGCAACAGGTGTAGTGCACAGAAGCTGCATTTTAATATATAAGAGGCAAAGCATTCAATGTGTTTTCTTCATATTTCAGATCCATTTAACTCCATTATGACCACATTCAACTGGAAGGATCCTTACCATATCGGTCATGCATTTCATATATTTGTCATTACAAGTAAAATAGTGGTTCTTAACTATTTGTTACATATAAACAAAAAAAAATGTAGAGATAAAGATTCTTCTGTAGTCCTTGCTACCATATAAAATACATCTCAATAGCTATCTTAAAGTTTACTTAATAAAGGAGCCATAATCTTCCCGTATGGACCTTTAAATCCTTCTTACAGGTCCCCCACAAAAATCGCTGGAAAGCACTCACATTGAGGAGCGCTCAGTAGCAGGATCTCAATTTAGTCAGACTTCAGCCAGGGTGATGTGATTCAAGGAACCAGCAGGCCCTCAAACAAAGAGATACATTCTGGAATTCTAAGAGTATCAGTATCTTTCACAGTTTCTAGACGCATAGTGTTAGGGGATATTTTTCAACTACAGTAACTTGAGGTGAGACCTTCAGGTATGACATAATCCAGCAGATATATGAACACACAGACAGTAACTTAGCAAGAATATGTAAAGGTTCACGGGCTTACAGAACCTCCTCTAAGAGAGATGCTTTCTCCAGCTCCACTGTGAGAGTTTAGGGTCCCTAACAAAGCGTGAGGGGCAGGGACTATACCTACACCATACCCACATACAACAGATGCAGGTTATTTCCAAACAGAAAGCTCACCTCGACAGGAACTGCGCATCTTGCTATCACCTAGAGTGATCCAGGGCTACCAGCAGGAGCAAATCCTAAGATATAAGGTGAATTTATCCATGAAAGGGGAAGACAGACTTCTTCCTTTCCTTACAGTTGTCGTGGTAACAGCGGGACTGAATTTAACATTTTACTCAAGTCCTTTTTTTGTTAGTTCTCTGAGATTAAGAGATACTGAGTAAATATTAAGTATTATTATAAATCAGTAGTAATGCTTCTGTCGGTTTAACATGACCAAAGGGAATTCATTCCCAGAGGAATTCGACACTAACGTTGCACATCAGCTTACTGCAGAGGCCGCTTCTTTAGTCACTGATTGATACCAAAAATAATACGATCATTGTCAAGACAGTAAATGTGGTGTGACCCCAAATCAATATAAATTGTACATACTTAACATAAAGGACCTGGTCTTACTAAAAGATTCGTTCTTGTTTTATGGTTCCTTTTGTGACACATCTTCAGAGTGAGGAACAGAGTTTTTCATCTGTTTCTTAGACAAAGCTCACTCTAATGCAAAGGCGTTAAGAGTCATGAAACCATCCCAACACTTGAGGAGAAAACACCTAGAAACCTAAGAATGTTTAGAAAGTAAAGGCAAGTGTTTCCTCACCTCTGGAATGGTTAGAGTATTTTTCCTCCTTAATAAGAGGGACAGAAGTAGGAGGTGTTCTCCAGATGAAGCTTGTTGCATCTCTCAAGTTCTAAATGTTCCTTTGATAGGTATTAAAAGTTATTTTAAAGAGACAGAAAAATGCCACCTATTTGATTCCCAGCAACTCTTTTCTTGCTTTTTTTCCCCTAAGACTGAAATACTCTACTCTGAAATGGAAAGCATCTTTAAAATGAATACCCAGGCACAGATAAATGGTCTAGGTAAGAATCAAACAGAAAAAAAAAAAAAACATAAAAACACACTATCCCCTGCTAACCTTTACCCTAGTGGGACCCACTGACTGTTTTGTTCACTGCAGAATGGGAAGCTGAGTTTTTTAAATGAACACACTGTGACTGTTTTCTTACGTGGAGAAGGAACATTCTGTCTCTCCAGAGGATCTAAAATGGAAAACCCTCAGCACTCTGGAAATGATAAGTCTTAGATGATAATTTTAAAAGGCAAATTAAAGGAAAAAAAAGTCATTTTAGTGATGTTAAAGCGGTTGACCATTCACAAGCCTAGGGTCACACTAGAACTTTTAGAAAACAATATATAAATATTTAAATCAAGAGTCTTCTATTTGATGTGCAAACTTTTCATTAGTGCTGTCTATATTTCTCAGTTCTTCTACTCCTCAATCACTTAAACGTCCATTCTCACAATACTACAAAGGAATTATGAGCAACCGTCTGTACTAAGTCATTCAGAAGCTCTCTCAAGGTACAAATTCCTGTGAGTAAAGAACGGGGAGAAAAATCAGCTTGATGTCCATAATATTCCCACAGTTTCTGTTGTTGTTTATTTTTTAATTTTTTGTTATGTGTCTATTTCCATCAAACCAAAGGCACAGATTTTACTTGAAAAACAATTCATGTACTTCCATTGGAATAGTATTTACATACTACAGTATTTTTCTGCAGCATTAACTAATAATTAAGATATTACTCACAAATTAGTTTGATTTTTAGCATTCATTTGGGATTTATATAAATGTTTACTCCATAAGGAAAAAGTGTTAAGCTTCTGGAATGCGGCTTTAGGTACATGATCTAAAGCAGGTTATTCTTCCTTTTCCTCACCTCCCTGGGGGATTACACACATAATACAGTTTAGAAACTGTTACTCTGATAGTTAACCATGTTTTAAAACATTTATTGACCAGTTATTCTTTTCCAATGTTGGGTTAGACTTGGAAGATATAAGTATTTTTTTTTGAGATGCGAGAAAGTATGCTCTTCTTCCATCTTCCATACATTTCCCCAAAGGAGCTTTAGCCCATCTTCCCAAAGGCAAACACTGTGGTTTAATCTGCACCATTCACCCTCAGTATATACTCCTTCTCCTTCTCTGTGGAAAAGTGCATCATCTGACTGGGATGAGTGCAAAGGACTTGTAACTTACGAGGCTGCAGGGGAAAATCTGCATCTCAAAACCAGACACAGGGGCCACCATGTTGCTTTCCTACTCTGTCAGCTTCCTGGATCCATAAACACGTTTTATTTGAAAACTCTTCCCCCAACAATGAGCTTCTGGCCAGTTTGTTAATTACTCTATCCAGATGCCCACACGGACAGAGGTATGCAACCAGAACACCAAATTTCCTTCGCCAACTTGTGTGGAAGTCTGGTCAACATGGAGCCAATGAGAAGTTTTCCTAAAAATCATGTATACCCACTTGGAAGAAAAACTACCTTTTTATTCCAGGGTCTAAATTGGGTATGTTAGACAGTCTCCATGTCCCCCTCAATGTTTAAGTCTCACCTTGCTCTACACCCTTGGAAGCCGACCTCTACCTGCACCAACTGGATACTCTTACATTCAGTTAGGTTTGGCTCATGGGAGGCACTAGAAGATTAGAGGGAATGAAGAAAGAGGCCGGGATATCCATTTCCTAGCTCTCTCCTCCTGGGCTGCAGGCTGGCAGTGGCTGTGTCTGCCTACTGAAGGCCACAGCTACAATTTGGTGGCCCTCTCTCGTAACTGCAGCACTGGATGGTTCTGGCAACCCATCCTACCATTTATTCCTTCAGCCCAGGACTGCAAACATTCTCCTCCATGCCACCCCCAGAGTGCCCCACCATTCCTAACAGCCATCTCTTAACCTGCCTGGAACTTGCAAACAGCTTCCTCATTTAAGTCTCTTTAACCATCGCTTTGACTATGCCATTTCTTCCCTGCAATGTATTCTAGACTGATATATATATATATAGTGACATTATGATATATACATCAGATGTATATATATCATGACATTATGAAAATCAGCCTTAGTCTGAAAATGCCCACTTAATCTACCTTTATAGAGAAAGCCAGCATTCAAACTAAAATCTACTGAGAGAGGTCCAGCTAAGAGATGGAGAAAAAGTGATGAGTACCTAAAAACTGTTTTCAGGCATGGCTACAGGTGCGCCTGAAGTCAGCAAAACCCCTGAGCATTCCAGTTATGTGACTTCATACACTTCCATTTTCTTTGAGGTAGTTTTAGATCGGGTTTGTGACACTGGCAACTGAAAAGAAGGTAATGGAATGTATGCAGAGCTAAGAACGTCACGCTCTGCAACATCAATAAAAATTATACGATTTATGACAAAAGGAGGTTTGAGGGCAAAGCATTCAAAACCTCTACAACCACAACTCTGTCTCACTCACCAGCAAAAATAATCCTAATAAAAATACTATTTTTAAAGAGACACTATGCTCATTTCTTTTAGGATACACTGCACTTTCAATATAAATAAGCAAAGGTAAGTGATGTTGCACAAAACACTATCAAGACAGAGCATGTGACCAAAACTGGTCCTTGGAGAAGTCCATGAAGTACATGGGGGACCAGAATAGTGGAATGCTGTTCCACACTTTACTGTAACCAGCTGTGCTAGTGTACTTTCTGTTTAACTACTGTTACTCAATGGCAAAAATCCTTAATGGACAGGTGGAAAAAAGTGTACAGATCAAGGTGACTTCCATATTATGCTGACATCTTTATCCTATTTACAAAGAACATATGGGTTAATTCACATCGCATAAGCGTGTGTTGTACCAGAATAGACTGTAGGTCTACACAGCTATCACTTTTCCCCCATTGCTCAGTTGTTCCACTGATGATTTAGAAAGATGTACTCGTTGCGTTGCATTTATTTTATCAGTAATTACCTCTAGGTATTTTAAAAACACACCTGAATCTGTTTTTCATTTTCATGCAATCTCCCAGTCTCAGATGATTTCTCATAAAGACTTCTGGTTTCAGATGCAGTATCTTTATGCACCATGAATTAAAAGATATCTAAAATGTTCTCCTCTTTCCTATAATAACCACATCACAGGGTGGCAGTTGTTCTAAATAGGCTGGGGTGTGGGTTAAACTGCTCTTTTATTTTAAATGAAAGATAATATATTCATAATATATTTATATAATCAGTATTATAGTTAAGTTTAACTGAGGTAGATACTACAAGTTGAGATACCATGGTACAAACTGGCTGGTTGTTCAGCAAACATTTTTCCTTTCTTTCTAGGCACACAACTAGACTATGGTCCAAGGCTTGTACGCAATCAGGTATGACCTTATGATTAAATTCTGGCCAGTGGACTTTGGACATAAATAATATATCATCTTTCCAGACTTGAACCATGGATGCCTCTTTCTGGTCCCCACTTCTCTTTTCCGCTTCTCTCTTTGCTGCCTGCTGACAATCAGAGAAGTCTTGGGAGTCGTGCATTAAATGTGGCAGACCCTCTGTCAGCTTAGGCCCCTGAATGACTGGGGTAGGTAAGAGGCTCTGAACATATGTACCTACCACTTTTGATTCTACATGAGTTAGAAACCAATTCTCATTGCTTTAAATCACACAGACTTCCAGATTCATCTCTTTTAGCAGCTTACGGTGCCTTAATTAATACATGCATCTTCTACTGGACTTCATTAGGTTCTTCATCAAAAATTACAAACTCAAATGGAGAATAAAAAGGTAACTTTTAAAAATCCTGATGTTAATTTGCAAGTAATCCAGCACTTAAGTGCATAAGGAACAATCTGGGGTCTGTCCCAGCAGGGAGTTTCAGCTACATGCCAATGGGTTTCTTTTTTTTTTCAGCGTTTTAACCAAGACACTTTCGGTTGCAAGGATCGTAAACCTATCCAAATTATTCCACATAAAATGGAATTATTTTAAGGTATACACAGTCTTACTACATTTATGGAGAATGAACTTTGTGTGAAGAAATAACGACACGTCAGGAACTGAGGAATCTATTGCATTTAAGGTGCAGATAGTGTTTTGTTTTGTTTTGTTTTGTTTTGTTTTTTCTCCTGCTGTTTCTGCATGTTCACCCCATCCTTTCTCAAACCACTGCTTTCCCTGCTTACTCATCAGGCTTATGGTCTAACATGGTATAGGGGAACAAAAGTTTGTCACTACAAAATATCTTTCTTTGGCATGAGGATTATTTTAGGCTGACTATTTTTAAGAAACAGAAGACTAAGGAGTTTGTCTTTTCACCTCCCCCTTAACTGCCTAAAGGAAATTAAATAAAGGGCCTCTTCCAAGAAAGGAACTACAATCAGAAGTCACTGTGGGCATATATCCAAAGAAATGTCTAATTCAAAAAGATACATGCTCCCCCAATGTTCAAAGCAGCACTATTTTACATTTGCTAAGACATGGAAGCAACCTAAGTGTCCATCAACAGATAAATGAATAAAGATGTGTTATGTGTATATAATGGACTATTACTCAGCCATTAAAAAGACTGAAATAACACCATTTGCAGCAAAACAGATGGACCTTGGATGATCATACAAAGAGAAGTCA
The DNA here is from genome assembly GCF_030028045.1 of Hippopotamus amphibius kiboko. NCBI lineage: Eukaryota > Metazoa > Chordata > Mammalia > Artiodactyla > Hippopotamidae > Hippopotamus > Hippopotamus amphibius. The sequence goes on from NC_080198.1 coordinate 9,131,833, forward strand.
GACAGAGAAAGACATATATCTTATGATATCACTTATATGTGGAATCTAAAAATATGATACAAATGAACATATTCATACTACAGAAGTAGTCTCACAGACATAGAAAAACTCATGGTACTAAACGGGAAAGAGGGTAGGGATTAATTAGGAGTATGGGATTAAAATATACACATTATTATATATATATGAAATAAACAAGAACCTACTGTATAGCACAGGGAATTATACTTAATATATGTAATAACCTATAATGGAAAACAATCATATATACGCATACATATATATATGAATCACTTTGCTGTACACCTGAAACTAATACAACATTGTAAATCAACTATATTTCAATTCTAAAAAAGAGGGGAAAAATGTGAGCTAAGTCTAGTAGACTGAGGGGAACTTAGCAAGGCCTGCTTGTTTAAAGTCCTCTGTCCACCCCACTGCCTCTGCACAGCATAGCAAAACTTTGTTTACCAAATGTTTGCTTTTCCCATCTTCCCGTAAATTGTCTTCCTTTCCTTTGAAGTCCCAGACCCCTACTCTCTTCTCCTTAGCTCACTGTGGCATATAAACTGCAATTGTTTGACTGCCTGTGGGTTTCGTGTTCTTATGAGGTCCCCATACATATGTAATTAAATTTGTTTTTCTTCCCTTAATCCATCTAATGTTAATTTGATTATTAGACCAGCTAAAGAACCTAGAAGGGCAGAAGGAAAAATGTTTCCTCCCTGACAGTGGCCACCAGCCCAACACTGAACAACATCACCTGAGTTCTAACTCTTGACAGAAGGATAATGAATGGCTATGAATGGACCTAACACATGAAGATTATCTCTGATTCAGTGAGCCCTGTGTACCAAGCCCTAAATAGATCTTAACTGCCTGCAGATTAGTGACGTGCTGCTCTCTAGACCAACTGGTCTTGGCAGGGGAGGGATGGGCCGCAAGATCCATAAAGGTACCTCAGGGGGTGTGTGTAAGATAAGAAAGAGTAGACACACCATGGGGTGTGTGTAAGATAAGGAACAGCAGACACATCGGGGTGTGTAAGATAAGGAACAGTAGACATGTCAGGGGGTGTGTGTAAGATAAGGAACAGCAGACACATCAGTGGGGGGTGTGTAACATAAGGAAGAGTAGACACATCGGGGTGTGTGTGTAAGATAAGGAACAGCAGACACATTCGGGGGGTGTGTATAACATAAGGAACAGTAGACACATCAGGGGTGTGTATAACATAAGGTACGGTAGACACATCGGGGTGTGTGTATAACACAAGGAAGGGTAGACACATCAGGGGGTGTGTATAACGTAAGGAATGGTGACACATCAGGAGGGTGTATAACACAAGGAACAGTAGACACATCGGGGGGTGTGTATAACATAAGGAACAGTAGACACATCAGGGGTGTGCATAACATAAGGAACGGTGACACATCAGGAGGGTGTATAACGCAAGGAAGGGCAGACACATCGGGGGGTGTGTATAACATAAGGAATGGCAGACACATCGGCAGGGGGCGGGGGGGGGGGGTGTATATAACCTAAGGAACGGTAGACATGCTTAGAACAAAATGGCAGCCAGATGAGTTAAGTTTTGTTTGTGCTGCTCTGTGAAGGGGTGGATGGAAACAAATGCTTCTAAGTACCTTTTTCAGCCTGGCTTTCTGGCATTTATCACGGCTCCTCAGAAAACAGGCGGAAATCACATGGTCCCTCAGATAGTCATTACTTATTTCAAAAATTACATTTTTAGTATAGTTTTTCAAGGGACATTGCCAAGCATAAGCTATCCCTCTTATAGAGTCATTCCCCTATGAAGAGGCACAGATAAAATAAATATTTGTAAAATTCCATCCCTTACACACTGGGTTTGGCAGACATTACCTAATTTTTTAAGTTTATTAACAATAACCATGTAATATTGATAGAGATTGTCTGCTTTTGTATAGATGAGTAATTTCACTGAATGTGGATGTGGGAATACTGGATTAGACACATCCGCTACAAGTCGACTTTGTACTCGGAATTTTCTATTGCTTACTATCATTATCGAATTACGCCTTGGGTTCACCCGTTATCTGGGTCACATTGTTTCAAAATGGAAAACACTCTGGATTAATTGGCACAATTAAAGGTAGTGAATTACAGAAACCATATCTTATACTTCCTGGTATTTATTCTAAAACTTAGTGTAATGTTGTACAAATAGTAGGTACTATATGTCTTAATTTTTTTCATTCTTTTTAGAAAAACTCTGCAGCCCTACTCTCTGACTAAACTGGTACAGTATCTCCTTCATGCCAATTGAACGTATATATACATTGTGTGTCTGTTCAATGATACACGTATGTTCAATATATACTCAGTATAATGCTCTCTCCTGTCCATTAACTACCCATCTCCTGATCCCCATGCTTTTTCTACCTCATCTTCTAAGATCCTTCTAAGCTGCCTGATTCTTACCATGTTCATTTCTGGAAGAGTTCCCATACCATTCTCCTTCCTGGAAGACCCTTTTAACATACTATATAGATACCAATGGGGGTGGGGTAGAATTTGCTACTTTGTATTTTAAAATGCTGAGTTCAAATCCCAGCTGTTACATTTAATTCTTATTTTGACAAGAAATTTACTTAACCTCTTTGAGTTTCAGCTGCCTTGCTTCAAAACTCAATGCTGGAAACAATTTTGCTGCTTTTTTGTGGGTTTTTTTTTTTTTGCGGGGTGGGGGGTGGGGGTGGGGGTGGGGTGGGGTGCATAAATGAGATTGGTACATGCAAAGCACTCCCTATAATAGTTCCTGTTCCTCTTTTTCCCTGTCAAATTGTGTTTATAGTATCCAGCATGCAGATCAAATGTCACTCCTTCTCATGAAGTCTATGCTTTATCATTTTCTTTGCTGAGGTGTCTAATTCATGTGCCATCCTAGTTGTTCCCATAAAGGAAGATCGAGATATAAAACTTTTTGTTATTCTTTCCTATCACAATTCCCAGGTCCTAATTGGGAGGTAGTGCAGTGTGATGACTAACAATGACCAGTTCCAAGTTTGAACATCAGCTTACTGTCTGTGGAGAATTTGACAAGCTACTTGAAGTCTCAGTCCCTCCTCTATTCACCTGTAAATGTGGGTAATGTTAGTGACATTTTCTATGACAATTAAATGAGTTAATTATATGTTATCTATCTGACACATAGCTAAAGCTCTAAGAAGGCTGGCTATTATTATTGTAACTGTGAGTAATATTGTTATTTACATGTTCTGTAGCCAACCGTCACTCTGTAAGTACCAAAGCACAATTAAACCAATAAAAAAAGGAATGCGTCCATATCATGTTGAATTTTTACGCACAGCCTGATGAGATTTATCTTACATACCCCAAGTCCTGATATAAGGGATGTGATTTTTCAGGAGTCTGTCCCGCATATAAATCTTAATATTTTTATGAACGTGCATCACAAAATGGCTGTACGAATATGACAGTGAATTCCAAATAAAGCTTAAAGGGCATTACGTTACATTCACAGAAACAGCTTGGGAGAAGGCTTATGGATTCAATGGCAACGTGTTCTATAAATCAGTCACCCAGTATGACAGCAGGCACTGTGAGATGGGAAAACTGCTTGAGAGAGAAACAACGATCTGCCTTATAAATAGAAACATATGCTTCAAAGACACTGCCTTTATCTTTCCTCATAAGATTTTTTTCTTTCCTACTTTTCACAATAAAAATAAGGTTCCTTCTTCATTTATAGACATAGGGAAATATATCTAAGCAGGAAAGAAATGAGCATATTGTTTTTATTTGACATGATTAATCCAAAATAGCATTTGAGTCACTGTAATGTCAGTGGCTGTATCAAATAAACACCTAAGCTGGAGTGACTTAACATAACCAAGGTTTGTTTATCATTCTTGTAACAGTTCATTAAGGATGTTCCTGATTCATGAGCAGCTCTCTTCCCCAAAGTGATCCCTTCTACTGTGTAGATTGGTGACTCCCACAACCACAGTTTCCTCTGTGCTCAGTCAACAAAGAAAGGGAAGGTAGAAAAGGCACATCTGTTGGTCACCATCTTGTCCCTACAACGCTATATCCTTCCACTCTTACTCAGGCAGCAAAAGCTAGTCATATATCCCACCCGAATGCAAGGATGCTGTGATGGTGACAAGTGGCAGCAGCTGTAAAGTCAGTACCATCCCGACAGCCATTCCCAATAGTTTTATACCAAACCACAGCAAGGGAGCCAGAATCTTGGTACCGTGGTCTCTTTCTGCCACAGTTAGATCAGATAAATACCCTAAAGGAGACACTTGTAGTTTTGAACCTAAGGGTCTTGCCAATTATTTAAAAGCAACAAAAGAACAGAAATAAAGTCCAAGTGGAAGGGACCTCCTAAGAAATTTTGTTCCATCTTCTTAGAAGCTGTCCTTTTTCCACTCAAACAATTGTGGAATAAAGGGAAAGCTCTGAGGCTAGATTTTTCCAAGTGTTTGTACACTCTGCCCAGCTTCTAAGAAAAGAAACTATTTTAGCAAGATTTAGATTACATTTTGAGAACTCTAGAAATCTTCTCGGGAATACTTAATACTAGTCATGATCAACAGAGTGAATACAGACAAACCTCTTAATCTTTGGAGATGTCTTTTTTTCTTATCTCACAGTGGAAAAAATTGCATAGGAGGTTTTCTAGAGACTTTTCCAGCTACAATAACCTGTGAATTGAACAGAGGCTGGGAATCAAGAAGGAGAGATTGTACAAAGAGGTAGTTTACAGTCTCTCTTTAGACATAGTTCATTGATATGAAATGTTTTGCTTTGGAACATTCAAAAATTAACCTTAGTCTCTCAGTCCTGTTTGGATTCACTTTGTCCTACTTAAAATATTTAATACTGGAATACCAGTAAATGTACTCAAACCAAATAAACCACACTATTGCCAACAACCAAAACTGCAGGATCATAAGCACCCAGAAGCATAAAAACATGATGAAAAACAAAACAAAAAAACCTCAGTGGAACCAAATAGAGCCAAGCCTTTCCAAATCTATATTTAATACCAATCAATGTAAAATCCTAAATTAACCAATTCACATGGAAGAAAAAGCTTTAATATAATGTTTCTTTGACCACTTCTAAATGTAAAATGCACAGAACACAAAGCTATAAGTAAAAAATCATTTAGTTCACACTTCCTGGAGTTAGTTTACAGAAATTTTTAGAGCTAGTTACCTAGAACTACAGGTAGCCTAAAGAAAGAGCATTGGATATGATTAATCATCTTACAAAGGCCAAAACACTCAGCATCTGGATTTCAATAAAAGGGGATGTGAATTTACAAAATATAGAATGCTTGATGTGGTTATACTCATAGAAGTTAAGGTCCAAGTGATTCACTCTACTTCAAATGAAGCTATCACAATATGCCCAGAAAATTTAATTCAATCACAGAAGAGGAACTAACCAAATATTAATGGAAGGTCTAGAAACTGAAAGTCACATATTATATAAAATATATCCTATCTAGCTATTTGAAGAATCCATGGCCTTACTATATATAATTCATTTACCTGAGCAGGTCGGTTGGCTAATAAGACATTAATCGGTAGAAGAGATAGTGCAGTGGACATGGAGGTCATCCTGACAATGAGGAGGTGGTATATCATGATACCGCGAAGCACTGAATTACAAACTACACTGCACATCCTAAAATCTTGTTGAGCCCAGTTTCTCCAGCTAGAAAATTCAAACTGTAAAAAAAAATTTTAGCGGTCAGTTCATCTAACTCAAACATCCCAGTATTCTAAAGCTGACATGCTGTAGGTCACATATTCTCTAGAAACATCAAAGCATTTTTTCTTTGTGAAATGCAATGACTTGCCACAATTCAATTATGAAAAAGAAAATGTTTGATTTGTTAGAAAGCTCTTGGGCATTTTTATCTACAATGTAGATGAGAATTAATTATTTAGGGAAAAGGTGATTAAATGTATCAAAAAACAGTAAAATAATATCTAAAGAAGAAATTTAAATCACTCATATTTATACCACCTAGAGAAAACCACTGCATTACTTTTGTACCATACTAACTTTGAGTAGGTTACTTGACATGAAGGATCATCTATAGAACAAAAGATATGTATAAATACAGCGGTAAACAGATTTCAGAGGTAATACCAGCAACTATTGTAATTAAAAGAACTTCTCAAACATTCCCTTAAGCACTTCAGAAACCTTTATTTGCATAGAAACAACCCATATGTTAACTGAAAATCATTCCAATCTACTAATTCAAACAAGTTTCCTAGGGATCTATCAGAGACAACACTTACTTTGTCAGTCTAGCTCTTCATGCCAAATGGTCTTGAACTGAACTGAATTTCTTTTAAGATTTTCATTAATTCACACATTTATACAGACTTCCAAAGTCCAAATCAGTATATTTAATTGTAGTGCCAGATGATTTAGAAAGATAAGGAAAAGAAAATGACATTTTCAAAATTTTATATCTACTAAGGACATCTATGAGGTCTACAGTAAAATCAAGCACTAAATTATAATATTAATATAATTACTCAAATTCAAGTTAATGATATAACAAAATATCATACTAATTTTAGAAGAAAAATAATTAAGGTGTGTGTCTCTTTGTTATCCTGCTTTGAAAAGAGGTGCGAGATTTTAAAAATAGCTGGATGGCATATCTAATAAATATAGATAACATGGCACAAAAAGTTTTCTTTGGAGACCCCATAATGATTGGGTTGGGGTGGTAAACAGATCCCAAAGAAATAAGCAGTTATCTTCCAAAGTTGCTTTAAAAGCTGATCTGCTGAGTTGCTTCTCACTTCAATAACTGGACGTATTTATCCTAAGATGAGTAGCAGCAGGACCTCATTTAGCAAAGCCTAATGATTCTCCTGATCAACAATGAGAGGGCCACAAGTGTGTGTAAATGCAAAATACCTATATTTAAGTTTCTGATTTTGATGTGTAAAAGTGACAATCATAAAGTATGAATTCAACAAAATGGTCTTCCACCTACAATATAAATGATTTAAATAAGGATGAAACCAGCTTGTCTGGCAATCTCAGAGTAATTACTGGCTTTAAAAATGGTCATGAGTTATAGCTAATGACAAGCGACAAGACTCGCCAGCTGAAAGGAAGGAAGGGAGGGAAAGGGGGAAAAGGAAAATCCCAATGTATTATTTGGTATCATAACTATAGTATTATACTAGAGAATTATTTAAAACACCATTCAAATACTATAGAAGATTTTTATTTGTTCCAAGCAAGAAACAAACAAACAAACAAAAAAGGGAAAGGTGAAAAAAGTGATTGCTATAAAACCAGTAACTGAACTATTTCTTTGGGGTCATGATGGGATATCACTGACCAGGTTTATACTTAATATACTCACATATGTGTTTATAATTCATATGAATAGATGTGAAAATATCTTTATGAGTATACACACAGACGCATATAACACATGTACATGTGTATTCATACACCATACATTGGGCTGGCCAAAAAGTTCACTCGTGTTTTTCCCAAACTTTTTTTTTTTAAAGCTCTTTATTGGAATATAATTGCTTTACACTCTTGTACCAGTTTTTGAGGTACACCAGAGTGAATCAGCTGTATTTATACATATACCCCCATATCCCCTCCCCCATGACTCCCTTCCACTCTCCCTGTCCTGGCCCTCTAAGGCATCACCCATCATCGAGTTGATCTCCCTTTGTTATACAGCAACTTCCCACTAGCTATCTTTTTTACAGTTGGTAGTGTATATATGTCTATGCTACTCTCTCACTTTGTCCCAGCTTCCCCTATGCCCCCCACCCCCCACCCCATGTCCTCCAGTCCATTCTCTGCATCTGCATCCTTATTCTTGCCCTGTCACTGGGTTCATAAGTACCATTTTTTTTAGATTTCGTATATATGAGTTAGCATACAGTATCTGTTTTTCTCTTTTTGATTGTTTTCTTTTCTTCTTTTGTCTCCAAGTGTGTACTGGTTTACTGACCAAACCTCACATTCTAAAGAACGAAATTTTTGATCAACCCATATATACATATACATATGTGGTGTATGAAGCAAACTTCAAAAGAAGCAAATGGTTTTCAAGTAACTTAACTATGCACCAGAACAAAATCCTACACTTATGAAAAGAATACAGCAAATCTGGCAATCCACAGAGCAAACTATGCAATGTCCAGCATCAATCAAAATTTTAAAAATTAAAAAAAAGTAAAGTTCAAATTCAGTACATTTACAGAATACAAAATTAATACACAAAAATCAGTTGTGTGTCTATACACTAACAATAAACTACCAAAAAGAAAACTAAAGAAAAAAAACCTTAATTACAATTGAATCAAAAAGAAAAAAATAGCTACAAACAAATTTAACCAAGGAGATGAAAGATTTGTACATTGAAAACTGTAAGACAGTGATGAAATTGAAGAATACACAAATAAATGTAAAGATATTCCATGCACATGGACTGGAAGAATTAACACTGGAAACATTTCCACACTATACAAAGAAATCTATAGATTCAATGCAATATCTATAAAAATTCCAATGACATTTTTCACAGGAATAGAAGAAAATATCCTAAAATTTATATGAACCACAAAAGACTCCAAACAGCCAAAACAATCTTGAGAAAGAAGAACAAAGCTGGAGGGAGCAACTCTCCTAATTTCAAACTATATTACAAGCCTAGAGCAATCAAAAGAGTATGATATTGGCATAAAAACAGGAACATTGACCAATGGAACAGAATAGAGAGCCCAGAAATAATCCCATACATATATGGCCAATTACGCTTTGGGGAAGTATACTCTCTTCAATAAATGGTGTTGGGAAAACTGGACAGCCACAGGCAAAAAAATAAATAAATAAAGTGGACCCCTATTGTTACACCATACACACAAATCAACTCAAAATGGATTAAAGATGTGCACGTAAGACCTGTAACCACAAAATTCCTAGAAGAAAACATAGGCAATAAGTTGACATAGGTCTTTGCACTGAAATTTTGTAGCTGACCCCAAAAGAAAGGCAACAAAAGAAAAAAATCAACAAGTGGGACTACATCAAATTAAAATGCTTCTGCACAGCAAAGGAAACCATCAATGAAATAAAAAGGCAACCTATGTAATGGGAAAAAATCTCGAATATCATATACATATTTTCTTTATCTTACAATGGGATACATGTCAATAAACCCAAAATAAATTGAAAATAGCCTAAGTCAAAAATGCATTTGATACACCTAAACTACCGAACCTTAGCCTTGCCTACTCTACACCTCCTCAGAACACTGACATTAGTCTATAGATGGGCAATATTATCTAATACAAAGACTGTTTCACCACACAGAGTTGGATATCCCATGTAATTTACTGAACACTGTACTAAAAATAAAACCCACAGAATGGCTGTAATCATGTCGGTTGTTTACCCTGGTGCTCCTGTGGCTGACTGGGACGTGCAGCTTGCTTCTGCTTCCCAGCATCACAGAAGAGTATCATATTGCATATCATCGGCCAGGAAAAGATAAAAATTCAAAAAGTATGGTTTCTACTCCATGCGTATTGCTTTCTCACCATCATAAAGTCAAAGCTTCATAAGTTGAACCATCATATGTAGGGAACAATCTGTATCTGAAAAGGAGTTAATATCCAAAATATATAAAGAACTCATACAGCTCAATAGCAAAAAGAAATTCCAAATTAAAAAATGGGCAGAATCGACATTTTTCCAAAGATGACATCCAAATGGCCAACACGTATGTGAAAAGGTGCTCAATAACATTATTCATGAAAGAAATGCAAATCAAAAACACGAGGTATCACCTCACAACTGTCAGAATGGCCATCATCAATAAGACAACTGTTGTGGAGGACAGAGAGAAAAGGGAACCCTTGTGAACTTTTGGTGGGAATGTAAATTGGTGCGGCTGTCATGAAAAACAGTATGAAAGTTCCTCAAAAAATTAAAAATGTTTAGAGCTACCAAAGGATCCAGCAATCCCACTTTTGAGTAGCACATCCAATGGAAATGCCAACAGGATATCAAAGAGCTCTGCACTTCTATGTTTATTACAGCTTTATTCACAGTAGTCAAGATATGGAGCCAATCTAAGTGCCCATTAATAAATGAATACGTAAGAAATACGTTAAGATATACATTTTACAGCAATGAGAAAGAGGAAAATCATGCCAATTAGTACAACACAGATGGACCGTCAGGGCATCAGGCTAAGTGAAATAAGCTAGACAGAGAAAGACAAATACTGAGTGGTATCATTCATAGTACCCCTTAAATGTGGAATGTTAAAAAAAAAAATTGTAACTCATCAAAACAGAAAGTAGAAAAGTCTCTACCAGCAGCTGGGGATGGGGGAAATGGGCAGAAGTTGGTAAAAGGATACAAACTTTCATCTGTAAGTTGATTAAGTTCTGAGGATCTTACATAAACTTGGTGACAATAGTTAGTAACACTATTTTGTAACTGAAATTTGCTAAGAGAGTATACTAAAATGTTCTCACCACAAACAAAACAGAGTATGAGAGATGATGTGTTATTAATTAACTTGATGGAAGAATTCTTTTACTACATATATATTAAATTGCTACAATGTACACTTTAAATATTTTACACTTTTATGTGTCAATTATACCCCAATAAAGTTGAAATTAAGAAAAAGAAAAAAAACCAAGCTGATTAAAAAGTGAGCCAAAGATCTTAACAGACACCCCACCCAAGAAGACATATAGATGGCAATTAAGTATATGACAAGACGCTCCACATCACATGTCATCAGGGGAATCTAAAATAAAACAATGAGATATCACTGCACACTTATTAGCATGTGACCAAAATCTGGAACACCGATAGCACCAAACGTTGGTGAGTATTTGGCGCAACTGCAGGCCCTCTCACTCACTGTTAGTGGGAATGCAAAATGCTAGGTGCACTTTGGAAGGCAATTTGGTGGTTTCTTACAAAACTAAACATATTTTTACTATATGATCCAGCAACTGCACTCCTTGGTATTTACCCAAAGAAGCTGAATATGTATGTCCACAAAAAAACCTGCTCAAGAATGTTTATAGGGGCATTATTCATAATTGCTAAAACTTAGAAGCAACAAAGATGGCCTTTAGTAGGTAAACCGATAAATAAATTGTGGTACATTTAGGCAATAGAGTATTTGAGGCTAAAAAGAAATGAACTATAAAGGCCATGATAAATATGCAGGAACCTTACACGCATATTACTAAGTGATAGAAGCCAATCTGAAATGGCTAATTCCAACCGCATGTCCTTCTGAAAAAAGGTAAAACTGTGAAGACAGTAGAAAGATATATGAATGGCAAATAATAACATGAGGATTCATAACATAATTAAGCCTTAAGAAAATGCAGATTAAAACTACAATGAAATACCACTACACACCAATTAGAATGACTAAAATTTTAAAAAGAAAAAACAAGTATTATGGAGGAAACAGAGAAATTGTTACTCATATGGTGCTGGTTGGAATGTAAAATGACATAGCCACTTTGGAGAACAGTTTAGCAGTTTCTTGTCAAGGCACTTAACATAAAACCCAGCAATACATGACTAGGTATTTACCCAAGAGAAATTAAGACACACGTCCACTTAAAGATTTGTTCAAAAGCATTTAACAACAGCTTTATTCTTAATAGCCAACTGGAAAGAACCCAAATGCCTATCAACTAATGAATACATAAACCACAAACTTTGGTGTATCTCAACAACAATGCAATACTAGTCGGCAGTACAAAGAAACCATCTTGTAATACTTGCAATCACATGGATGGATATCGAAAGTATTAAACTGAAAGAAAGAAGCCAACAAAAAGATTACACGCTGTTTGATTTCATTTACGGAGAAGGCAAAACTGCAGCAATAGAAAACAGACCAGTGGTTGCTAGGGTCTGTGGGTCGGGGAGGGAACTGAATTCAAAGGGAGGACAACATAAAGAAATTTCAAGGACGGCAAAAAGTCCCATATTTTAATTGTGGTGGAGATTTAGATTTTCAAAACTTAACAGAATTATAAAGTTGGTGACTTTTGAATGTAAATTATGCTTTAATTATACTAATGAAAGTAGAAGAAAAAAATATCTGAAAGTTAATCTTAAATACTTAGATTTGGACAATTCTCAAAGAGTCCAATAAGTAAACTACTATATGAAATTTGGGGGGATTTTTTGGTACTCCTGTTAAGCAGAGAACTGAGCAGGATGGATGAATAGTTTTGACCAGCATGGTATCTCAGATAATGAAGATGCCAAATTAAAAATCAAGACAATCAAACTCCAAGGCAAACGATCATTTGCAACAGTAATTCAATCAAGAGAAACCATTTTTGGTCTAAGTATTCTGTTACTTCTTCATAATTGGGAAGCTCCAAAATTAGACCCCTGGAGCAAAGTAGAAGAAGAAAGAGAATTTCTAAAGCAATGCGATCACTTTTCCCTAGCATGATTTATTAATTTATTAGGTTAAGACTCTGCTTCTATGAAGGGGGTGGGAAGCAGCATCTTGCCTTCTGGCACAAAGAATTAAAAATTAACTCATATAAATATCATTTATAGCTGAGCAAGTTGATTAGATTAGATTTATTTAGTTTCTCACCTATTAAATAAAGTTGCCCATTGATGTTGAGCTTATAGGTTGATCTGACAGGTCAGTATCTCTTCCTGTTTTCATTATCTACTTTGAATCCTTCTAAAAATATTGTTCTGCTTGAAATCTATAGGAACCGTTGCAGAATACAAGAAATGCTCTTGCATTAAAAAGTCATTTTAAATTGCTGACTTCATTTGAATCTCGAAAAAACTTAAACCAATCTTTAAAACTATGGGCACGAGGAGGTGGGAGAACAAGAGAAAGCTTCGTGGTTACATAATTCCTTTGGACACTTTGCAGGCCACACGGCTCTGGGGAGGTCTGTGCTGAGTAATGTGTGCAATGCGATGTCTCATCACACTCCAGTTTCCTAACTGTGGAGTTTTCCACGGACCAACTTTTTCAAGAAATTTCCTTCAGTGCTAGTTTCAGTGAAAAGGAAAAACTCAACCAAGACGCAACTGCCTATATGTTCCACAGCTAGACTCTCTTCACAACTTCCAGATTTTCACCTCTGGAGATGTGCTACCTGAGCTCCTGAAAGATGGACGTGAAGGTTCTCGTAGATTGCCATCTTGGATTCAGCACCACAATTACTATCCTTACAATTTATTGGGAACTTTACTCTCATGTTCAGCTGAGCAGGAATTTATGTTCTTCTACTCACTGGATGGGAACTGCCCTGAAGTTCAGGCCAATCATTATTTTCAATGTATTAATGAGTCTCACAGGGTTGGGATGACTATCAAATGAGAAAAGAGTCTGAGTATTTTCGTAAGGCTTAAAGGCTGTTTGATGAGGAACTTTCCTCCCCAAGATGAAGCCTTTGATTCTGCACACCTTGTACTGTAAGCCCCATGTTTCCTCAACTGCAAACACCTGTCAGATTCTTACCTTAAATCTGCCATCTCGAAACTAAGGAAATATGTGTATGTACATGTATGTATGTGTGAAGGTACGCATTTTCTACATATGTAGGCCATTTTAAAAATAGGGAAAAATTAAGTTCTAATATTTTTACTCACACCTTCTTGGGGAGCTTTCACATGTGGACACACTTAACCAAATATACAACAAATAGAATTCTGATTTCAAAACAACTGAGAGTCTCTTTCAACTGGCATCTAATTGGTGAAGAATCAAACACTGTGGACAAAAGAGTAAACATTCATAAGTTTAATTCTACTGTAACAACAAGACCTTCCGGGTGCTTCTCTATTCCAAATTCCAGCAGATGACCACGTTACATAAGCCATATTCAATACAAAAACATTTCTGTACAAATTAGGGGAGAGTAAATTGGAATGAACTTTTGTAGATCTCCCTCTGCATTTTTTAAGCTATGATTTAATTTGCCCCTGAGGTTATTAGCTGTACCTCTGGAAAAAACACGTGGATTTACTTTCCAGAACTTCATTAGGTTCTATTAAACAGTCTAGTTGGTCATTGATCCCTGCTAAAATATTTACATTAAGGGAGATATCTAAGGTGATTATACGGGATAAAACCTAGGTTTAGAGATGAAACTATCATGGATTTAAATTTCATTCCCAAGCTAAAGCAGCTGTGTCACTTTGAAAGTCACTCAAGATTTATAAACTTTGATTTCTTCATAAGTAGAATGAGATGCCCTCATGTTAGTGAAGTTGGCATTGAATAGTTTGATGCATGTAGGCTTTTGCTTCAAAGCAGACTTCTATGTCAGTTTTCTTCACTAGCAGAAGAGTGTTCTATTTCACAAAAGGCCACATGGGTGAGGTCCACAGAAAATTTCATAGTTTTGAAAGAGTGGAGTCTGAAGAGACATCCCAGTGCACACATCACTCAGCCCAGACCTCCCCATAGCCTCCTAGCCTTCCGATCTCACCCCTGCTCTAATCCAGTACCACCCTAGCAGCAGGAGCGGACTTTACAACTCTCAAACATAGCCACGTGACTTCCCTGATGAAACCCCCATGCCTGTGATCCTGGATAAAGGCAAAACTCCGCAGTAGGGTGAAACCCGTAGGGTCAGATCCCTACTTTCTGTGTCCACGGCCTCTCACACTGAGCTAGGTTGGTGACCATTTTTTGAACAAGCCATGGCCCTGCCTTTTCCATGACAGAACCTCTGAACAAGCAGCTTACTTGGCATGGGGCACTCGCTCACGCAGGTCCCCAGCCCCCTTAATTAACTCCTTACTTATCAGTTAGCTTTCAGCTCAATAAACTCTGAAACCAGGAGGGGGCCCCAAATACCCAGTCTGCTTGGTTTCCTTTGCGTAATTTTTCCTCTACACATTTCTCAGGACATAATTCTATGTTTATTTTTATAGGATGATTTTATTAACAGCTGCCTCCCTCACTGTATATGTTACATACTGTACGAGAATAGTGTCTAGTTGGGGTCCCCATTTATTTCAGGTGCCTAATAGAGGCTGGAGACGGAGTGAGCTCTCAGCCTATACTTGTTTCATGACCAAGTGTGGGAAGAACACATGGATAAGGGGAAGGGAGATGCTTCATTTCAGGATTTTAATATGTATTTAATCCCTCCCTGAGTAATCGCACTACGATGATTCACTTATTTAACTTTCAGAAACATACTTTCCTTTCTCTGAGGAACAGACCTAAACCTTATTTAACTCTAATTAAGTTAATACACCTCAATGCTGCTGCTTTTTTTCCCCTTTGAACTAATAACCTGCACCTTCTTTGGTCAGCAAAAATACAAGCATCAATTAAGCATACATTTCAATTAACTATTATTTAATGTGAACACTTCAGACACTGATTTTAATGACAAAGTATTGATTTTGTGTACGTCTCAGTATACACAATATCACAACAAACAGGGATGAAAAAGCTATTCAACTCTCCCATGTCAAATGCTAACCCAACTCTGAGTTATGGGCTTTGACATATAAAAAGACAATGACTCAGTTATGCTTGGCTCAGGAGCGAGAAAATTTGGGATGTAATCTGTTACTTTCCTTATCTCTTATGCCTGACAATGTAAGTAAGAGATAATTAAAAATACAGGAAATCAAACTTTTGTGGAGGACTTTCATATTCCAAGAACTTGATGCCCACATTCAGCTGTGTTCCATTTCATTGCAATGTTGGACTCAGAATAAAGATCATTAATTATGTTCATGTCGGAGGAAGTTATTTAACATCTAAATCTTCACACTGCCGATACTTAGCATCAGGAAAGTGCGGCTGAAAAGAAATATAATTAAGCAGCAAGGGTCTGAATTACACTGGTAGAGCTGGGAATTTGAAGTCTCACAGAAATTTTCAAAATAAAGACTTTTAAGAGCAAAATCATCCTTGGAATCAATACAGGTACTCTTGGAAAGATTACCCAAGCTTTCTGATGATGCTGACTGAAAAGTCCCTTCAAGGAGCTTCATTAAAGCCTGAGTCTGCATTATAGTGAGGTCTTTCTATTATCATGAGGATTAAACAGGCTTTGGGTAGAGCCCAGGACAGAGCATTCCACTATGCATCAGCTCCCTAATCGGGGAGGGATTTTACTAAATATAAGGGACCACTTATTCATTCATGATATAAGCCTTTACTATCAATGTCTAGAAGAAATTCTGGCTGAAACTATAGAGGCCTGGAAGGTTATTCTGACTTTGTCACTTACTTGCTGTCCCCTTGAGCAAGTGACTTCACCTTTCTTTGCTCTTGTTTTTTACTGGCAGGAGAGACGGGAGCTGGACTGGACGACTCCAACAAAGTGCCAAGCTCAATTTTACATTCAGACATACACTCCCCAGTTGTCTGGTAACTCTGACCATAAACATTGGATTTGGGTAACAACACTTCTCCAGTACTTATACGTTTACTGTGTATTACAGGTGTTGACAAACTTTTCCCATAAAAGGCCAGATAGTAAATATTCTCAGCTTTTTAGGCCATGGAGTCTCTGGGGCACAACTACTCAATTCTACCATTATAGAGCAAAAGCAGCCACTGAAAATACATTAGTGGGTTCTTTTCCAATAAAACTTTATTTATAAAAACAGGTGGTGGGCCAGATATGACCCATGGACTGGATTTTTCCAGCCCCTGGTATATACCACACAACTACAACTATGGATCTGTGGATAAGAAACCTCGATTCTATCCCTAGACCCGCCCAAATGGTTCAGACATTTATTTAATCAATATTTCTATTCCTCTTTTCAGAGTTCATTTCCTTATCCCTCACTCATTCTTTATTTATATACTACTCTGCCTTTCTCTTTCTTTACAAAACCACTTTACTGCCCCTACAGGTTTATTTCCCAGAATTTATTAGAACATAGTTTGTAACAAAAATGCAATACTTTCTGGCAATGATGGATTCAAAGGTTTCCACGTCAGATTATCCTTTCCAGAAACTGAAGTTTTACCAATCAGATAAGGTTTTGCCTCTGAACTCCTGTAAAGGAGTCCGTTCTTTCTCTCTTCAGTACTCTGCATGCCTAGGCTCACTCACTTACCTGACTTTATTAAAGAATAAACTTTTACGAGAGGCAGCTCGCCACCCACATAAACTGTATGCATGTCTTCAAGGGGAGTGCTCCGTGTAAAATATCCTAGAAATGACAACATTGCAAACCAAGAAAAAGCAACGAATCTGGCTGTTGCTAGATTCAGAAAAAACAGTAAGCAGAGGAAAATCTGAAAAAAATAGTCCATCTTCCCATCGTATCAATCCCCAACTGCAGGCAAAATGCTAACAACTTTCTGTGGTTTCTCATGTTGAAGAAATGGTGATATTTGGACAGAAGTGATAAACACTGTGATATGTAAGTTATTTGGAATGAGTCCAGCTTCAGCTCCCCAAACTCTCTAACTCTGCTAACTGCTCACGGTCAAGACTTCAAACTCACCTCAGGGTCCTGTTTAGGAAACACTACAAACAGTGCAAATAGCAACACCTTCAAATCCTAATGGGAACCTCAAGAGCAAGGTCCCCTGCAACACTGTCCCTCATAAGGGTCAGCGGGAAGGAAAAGGAGAAAGGGGGAATCTACCTAGCTTTTTGAGAGGATTACTCATCAAACACTTGGCTTAGTTTCTTTGAGTTTTTAGGACCTTCTCTATCCTAAGAAACATACAACAGGCTCATGAGTCAGACAAATCTGAGAGGGTAACACAATGCTTTGTACAGCCACCAAACTGGGAAGGGACACGTACAGATGAACGAGGAAAAAGCCCATTGTATCAGTGCCCGCCTCCATCAGAGTAATGCTGACTTTCGCTGTGTGGTGCATGAGTGGAGGGGAGCCATAAACAAAAGATGGAGCCATGCAAGTATAACCAAGAAAATAAACATGTTAGAAACTCTTAGCGGTGTGCTGAACAGGAAGAGCAATCTATTGTAAAAAGCCTCCTCTTCTGTGGTTGAGTCTGGCTAGATGCTCATTGATTCCTCTTTCCTTCTCATGGTCTTAAAGAAAGGAGCCCCATGCTCTCTTCCATGTAAGGTGGAGCCTTGGAATGTGAGTTTTCTTGCATTGTCTCTTCCTTTGTTGCCCAGGCATGTGCAGAAGATTCAGGAAGACATTCTGTAAGACACCAGTATCACAAGATGGAAGGCACTTCACACTGAAGGCTGTCTGTCAAACAGCTGATTAGAATGTATATGCTTTGATGTTACATCATGGAGATTTTGTGCAATTTATTATAGCTGATGTTAACAGCCATAACATAAAACTTAGGAAATTCAACCTGATAACATTTCAGTAATAAACAAGGACAGGTTACCCGTCAAAAGCACACCATCTTTTCCCACATTAGCATACGGCATTAGTGGTCATGAGTGCACTTGAGAATAGCTTTTTATAAAAGTTCGTCTATTTGTATGTAGTTGAGCCTCCATACTAAAAGCTAAAAATTGAAAAAAAAAAATGGGCTATTGAGCCATTGATACAACAACTATCAACAGAATGGGAATTAAATGCTTCAACTTATTTCATCTCAAAAGTTTGTCAAGACATAATAAGAATAATAAATACCCTGCACATTGGGATTTATAAAATGAATATCAATGCAAGTTCAGTGAAGAGATGGAAAGAAATCTTTATGAGTACAGGTGATCTTTACCAGATAAAGTTCATTCTGGGACTTTTTGAGAACTTAAAACTGAAATTGCTCATTCTCAGTCAGTGTAACTTAAGGAATTAAGTTCTCTGCTAGCCTAAATGGAAAACCTCACAACTCATGAGCACTGGATAGGAAACTCAGAAAAATGTTTTTCTCATCAGTGCAGAAAAATATCTCTTAACACTGATCTGGTTTCACCTGTCAAAGGTTAAAAGATGAAAAAGGATCAAACTGGCTCTAGGTAACTTAAGTATATACTAGAACAAAGCTCAATAATATTTATGAAAATATAAAAAGGTCCAGAATTCAACAAGATAAATTCACAATTTTTGATAGCCAATCAAAAATTACCAGGTAAATGTCATATATAACAAGCCCACAATTAACATCACACTCAATGGTGGATGCCCCCCTTCCATTTTATTCAACATAGAACTGTAAGTCCTAGCCACAGCAGTTAGAAAAGAAAAAGAAATAAAAGCTATCCAAAGAAGCTGTCTCTAAAGGCAGGTGACATGATTTTATATCTACCAAAAAATTGATAGAATGAACAAATTCAGTAAAGCTGCAGAATACAAAACCAATATGCAAAAATCAACTGCATTTCTATACACTAATAATGAACTATCAGAAAGAGAAATTAAGGAAACAATCTCATTTACAATTGCATCTAAAAGAATGAAATATCTAGGAATAAATTTAACTCAGGAGGTGAAAGACCGGTACACTGAAAACTAGAAGACACTGATAAAAGAAATTGAAGATACAAATAAATGGAAAGATATTCTGTGCTCATAGATTGGAAGAATTAATATCGTTAAAATGTCCACACTGCCACAAGCAATCCACAGATTCAAGGCAATCCCTATAAATAATTCTAATGACGTTTTTTTCACAGAAATAGACAAAAAAAATCCTAAAATGTGTTCAGAGCCACAAAAGACCGTGACTAGCCAAAGCAAGTCTTGAGAAAGAAGAACAAAGCTGGAGGCATCACACGCCCTGATTTCAAACTACGTTACAAAGCTATAGTAATCAAAACAGCAAGATACTGGCATAAATACAAACACAGAGATCTATGAAACCGAATAAAAAGCCTGGAAATAAACCCACACATATATGGTCAATTAACTTTCAACAAAGGAGCCAAGATTACACAACCGGGAAAGGTGGCCATGGAAAGGATATACTGGCCTAGTGAAAACAACATAAGCGCAATAGGCTAGGGAATAACTTCACTAATGAAGGCAACAGCATCCATCTACCCAATAGATACTTATTAAGCCATCACTGGGTGTCTGGTACAGGGGATACAGTAACAAATAAGACTGACATTCCCGAACTTGACAAAACCATCATTTTTAAAATGCCATGGATAGGACCAGGGAAACTGGATATGCTTTCCTACCCATAAACATTCTAAAACATTGAATGATATAGGAAATACCCATCTTCATGTTCACAAGAGACACTTAGCTACAAAAGATCAAATCCATAGTAGGGGAACAGACTGTAATTTCTCCAGGAATTCTCAAAGAGTTATGTTTTTTTTTTCCCTAGTTACTCTGCCAGAATAAAGTAAGAATGACATTTCTCCTGAACTAAATGTCAGCTGTGTATTGATTGACACTTCCTAGGTGGAAATTACTTTTTTTTTTTTTTTGCTTCTCCTATCACAGTACATCCAATATTATACATGTAACATGCATTTGCTATATTGTCATCTTTGCAAGTAAAATGATGCCACTATAGATTTATTAGCATATGTATTGCTCTAATCCCTTGAAAGGAAATAAGCTGTCACAAATGCTCAGGATAAAGAAGGTTACTTTTTACTTCAGTGCACTTCTTTAGAGAAATAAAGACATAACTAGAATTTCTTGATCCATACAATACCTGTCACAAAACATAAAGAATACTTTCTCATTTAAGACTAAGTCAATTTTCTCCATGTCATCTGCCTTCCTTTATGGTTAGGATCATAAGTATCATGCCACCATGTGACAGGAATTTGGGAAATTTGGAAGTCTTGGGTTTACCCCAAGTCTTTCTAAATAACTTATTCTTCCTTCAAAGGAACCATGAAAATTCCATAATCATAAGCTTATAAGAAACCAGCAAGCTCAGCTGTCATTTTCTGATACTTGGGCCAAGAAATTTTTTTTTTTATATGAGGTCATTTTCTCATACTTGAACCAAGAGCTTTTTGGTTTTGTTTTAATTTGTTGTTTGTTTAAACATGAGGCAGTGGAGCATAAAGCAGTGGTCCTCAAACCTTAGCATGCAGCAGAATCACCTGGAGAACTTGCTGAGCCACAGATGGCTGGGCTTTCACCCCCAGAATTCCTAATTTAGTAGGTCGGAGATGGAGCCTGGGAATTTGCATTTCTAATTCCCTGGTGCTGCTGAATCTGGTTTCTGGGGACCCTACTTTGAGAACCACTGGCATAAAAGTTAAGAGCATGGGTGCTGATATAAAGTAAAACAGGGTTTGGGTATTTACTAATCACCTTGTGATCTGCCTCCAACCCCCTTGAACAAGTACTGGCTAAGCCTCAGCTTACTCATCAGTAAAATAGAAATAATAATTGTATCAATGTCTTTTTTACTGATGAGAGAATCATACAGAATAATGCTTGTAACAAATTTATCATTGCATGGCAAGCTGTAGGTATAAATAAATGTTAACCAACTCATAATCATTAATAGCAGTTAATCATGTAGATACTAGCTATGTAGCCTTTCGGGAAGAATAGTCTAGGTCTCATAACCGGGTGGTCATTTCCTAGCTCCTCATTGTAGAAAGCTGTTCCCTTCCTATCCATGAGCTCTGACCCTCAAAGCTAAGGATTTTCTTGGGTTGCAGCTAGTCAATGAACTTTGCTTTTCCTTTCTCTCATCTGCTGATAAAATTTTTTGAGCTCAAGGAAAAAGAAAGGGAAAAGAGAAGTGAGCAAATCTGACAATAGTTGGCAGTACAGTAAGGCTTAGGGTACAGGGAGGACCCATATTCTTAAGAAGCCTGATCTGTAAGGTTGTGTGCTAATGAATACCTTGGAACCTCCCTTCTTGGCTGGCTATAGAGTAGAAGTCAGTTGAGCAAAGCTTTTCTAAATATTATGCAAGAGAATTTAAGTTTATATAGGGGCACTAGGCTTCGGACAGCCTGGTCCCTAGCTGAGGATGGACCTACAAAAAACATTGCAGTGGATCAACCCATCTTTAGTCAACATACGGGTTTCCAGGAGTGAGGAGAAAACTTTTAAGAGTTTGAAAGACTTTTCTTATTGACTGAAATGATACTATTTCTTATATTTCATCAGCAGAAGCAAAGAGTACCAGACTGAAAAAAAGTACCTATCTCTTTCATGTGGAAAACAATTAGACTTTAGTTAAATTAGTATAACAGAGCTTGAGTACTTTACATTTAGAATATATTTCCATGTTTATGAGGTCTCACTTTATTATTTAATAACTAGAGACTTGCAAATCTGCTTAGAATATAATTTCCCCTTTGTGGTTTCTATGACTACTCTCTCTTTTATTTTATGAACACATTGTAGTCAGATGTGTGGCTATTGCTGCAGTAACAGGTTCTATTTCTTGAGGAAATAAAAATATTTGTACCAAATAAATTTTTCCTGTTCCCACAGGCATTTAGCACAATATCAAATACACTGCATGCTCTGGGCTTCCTTCATTCAATCGGTCACGGTATGCTTAAAGTTCTTTTCGGTTCTTCAGGAGGTGTGCAAAAATATTTTATGTCTCTGTAGAAAGGCGCCCACCCCAGTTCCAATTAATTTGAGAAAAGGAAAAGCTCATGCTGATCGAGCACTTCCGGTGTGTCCAGCACTATTCTAAACACTTCACATGCATGAACAAGACCAGGATGTAGTTTCATTATTCCTGTTTTTAAGACGAGGAAACTGAGACAGGACCAGGCTAAGTAATTTACCCACAGATTCACTGCTAGTAAGTGACAAAGCCAGGTTCTAAACCCATGCAGTCTGGTATCCTGATTCCTCGTAACGTAGTAATGTACAGAGTATGTGTCTCCCCACCTGGTAAGCATAACTTTCTTAATACAGGTAACATAAAGCCCACTAGCAGCCCATCAGTTGAGTCAGCTAGTAAACTCTAACTAAAATATTGATATCTTTTCGTCTGGTTTCGGAAAAACTCACACAGCTATTTAAATATTTCTAGATATTCGCCCAAGGACAAAGGTAATCCTAGGTACTTGATGAAGTGTCGTTAGAACTATTAGCAAACACTCCAGCACCCTAAGCCATCCACCTACTGATTAGCCTGCTGCTGTGCCGCCTTTAGTTCCGTAATGCAGGGAGGGCTTGGTGCTCAGACTGTTCCACAAATGGAGAAAGTTGACACTCAACATAGACCACTCGTACATGGCTCACACATTCTGGCATGCCCCCTTCATTTCATAGATTTCAGGAAACTTTTTGGCCAGAGCATTGTAGATAGATGGATTTGAAACACAGAGCAATTCAAGATTTGTCTGAATCTTATTCAAAATTTGTGACAGAATTTGTAACTGCTATTCACTCTGCTTAAAAAAAAAAAAGCAATAAAGATGTTTCTGAGTCTTTAGAAAAGTGGTAACTTCAACTGCATAATTATGGACACTAACAAAATGAAGTTTGATGTCATTTCTATATTAAATGGAAACCCTTTCTAGTCATTCAATAAAATGAAAGTACATAAGATTTTAACAAAAAAGTCATCCAAATAAAATCTGTTTTATAGTTCAATTAACTCTTCATTGAACTCTAATTGGATTATACTTTACCTCTCCCCTTTCCCAGAGGATATTTTTAATGAATTAGATACACAAGTGAGAGATTCTATAATCATCTCCTAGCATGGTTATCTGGACATGGTCCTGAAGATTACGACCTCCAGAGCTCTTCCCATTTTCACAACTATCATTCAGACAGCGGTCAAGCAATATGAGGCACATTCTCAGCCCACAAAACAAGTAAATTCACTGCTATAAATAAAATTAGCCATGGAAATTACATTTGAATGTCCTTAAGCTTTAATGTCCTTTCTCTTTCCTTTCCTTCTCAATTCTACTCTAAACCAATGGCCACAACTCAATTACCAGCCTCTTCTTTATCTCCCCTTTTCAGGGATATTTATTACACAATCCACAAACCATAATACAATAACCTCTATAGTGTGGGCTACGCAATAGTTGGTTTGGAGTTTGGTTGACCTGGATTTATATCCTTCTCTGGCTTCCTGATCTCAGACAAGTTAATTCATCTGTCATTCTTCGTCTCCTCATCTGTAAAACGTGAGCAACAAAAACACTATCATTTGTTGTCAAGAATAAACAAAATGATGCAAGTTAAAGGGAGAACATGCCACCCCGATATGGGACTGTGGGAATCCAGGACATACTGTCCTAAAATATGCCACTTTGTTATATTGATTATTTTGAACTGTAGGCGCTTGAAAAACAGCAAATTCAGAGACAGGCTTTCTCTGAACTCCTCTTATCTACCTAAAGACAAATCCTCCATAAGGAACTTGATTGTCATAAATTCCCTCTCTAGGAATTTCATCAGCCAGGGAAGACTGACTCTTACCCCAGGAGAAGAGATTAGAAATGGACACCAAACCCAGATAAAGTATCGCAAACTATCAAATTTCCCACCTATTCTTCTAAAGATCTATTCATCTTTCCTAAAAATCATTTACTTTTCTCTAAGAGGCCTACAATCCCCACCTCCCGTTTTCCTATTAAGAAGATATTTAATCCTGATTTCTAAAGCCATCTCTTTGAGTTACTCACTTTTTCTAGGTATCTCCTATGTATACATCAAGTACGCATGTCTATAAATATTTGTGTTTTATTCTTGTCCATCTGTCTGTTATTACAGTGGTCTCAGCCAAGAACTCAGAAGGGTAGAGGGAAAATTATTCTTCCACTCCTACGAAGTCCTAACTTTAGTCATAACTACAGCCCAGCACATAGTATATGTTCACGTATGTGTTTTACCTGAGATTTAAGAACTCATGAGTATTCCAAGACAGGTGGTGAGATATTCATGGGCCACTTGAGAAGGTGGCTCTGCGACTCATCTGTGAAAGTCTCTACACCCTTGACATTTCCTCGCTTTCACATGTCTATAGGCTCATGGGAATCATAGTTAAGCTATGATACCTCCTTTTTAGTTATGTCTAAAAGCAAATATGTCATTTGGGCTGTTTCTTGCAGACAGCACTTTCCTTATGCAACTCTTTGTAAAAGCCTTGAAACAGCATGTTCTATTCTTTATTTTCCTCAATGCCTTTCATACGTGCCCTCCTCTTCAGGTGATATTTTTTTTTTTTTAAAGGTTTTTTTTTTTGTTTTTTTTTAATTTTATTTATTTATTTATTATTTTCGGGGGGGTACACCAAGTTCAATCATCTGTTTTTATACACATATCCCCGTATTCCCTCCCTTCCTTGACTCCTCCCCCCTCGAGTCCCCCCCACCCTCCCCACCCCAGTCCTCTAAGGCATCTTCCATCCTCGAGTTGGACTCCCTTTGTTATACAACAACTTCCCACTGACATTTTATTCCAATGAGATTCTAAGTCACTGGATAGAGTACCTGAAATGTTGTCTTCCCTAATCAAGGAGCAAGAAACCCTAACTAGACTCTTCTGATTCCTTTTTTTTCTGCAGCTGTTTCAGTGGTCTAGCGCTCTGGGGTTTCAGGCTCTGTGCATCTCTGATGTCAAAGAGGAATCTTCTATCCACAAGTAACCCTACTCCTCCTGCCACAGGGTAAACCCACAGTCCCTCAGAGGGTACAGCTGCTCAGTCCCCAAAAGGTGGCCAGTGCTAAAAATCATCCCTCCACCTGCTCTTCCCATTGCGTACCCAGGGGCCTCCCACGAACCAAGCCAAGATTAACCATCCGGGAAGCCACGTTCTCTGTACAAGCATGACTCATGCAGACCTGTATCCTCTGGCTCCTTCTCCTTTCCCGGGATGTCTTATCCTTTCTGAACATCTGAGACGTCTCCCTCGACGCTGCTACACTATCCCCCAGCCACCATCACAATACTTTCCCCCCTCAGCCAGGAGAGGGTAGGAGATCAACAAAGATGTCAACTGTCCAGCTGAAATGGACTTGGCCGGTCACACTATAGTTGTATTGGGTCCTGGTTGCGGTACACAGATCATTGGATTTTTTATTGCCCTTCCTCACAGATTTATGTTCCTGGGTCCTGAGCTTAAAATTGCTAAATCTGAGAAGAGAGTATCACTTGTGATGGACTTACGGTTCTCAAATTACATGGCTACTCAAGATCTGGAAGGAAGTCATAATATTCACGTTTTATTATTATGATGATGCTTTCTTCTAGAGTAGCTGTAAATCAAGTAGGGATGCTTCTATTTGTGAGAGTTAAATTGTCCAGTCAATGCTCTGAGGTTGGTTCTTTTTTGGTAATTCAAATGTAGGCCAAACATTTCAGTGGATTAATTGTTCTTCTCAAGCTTGGTGGATTATCAGAAGCACCTGGGGTAGGTTCTGATACACACAGATTTCTAATCTCCACCAGAGACTTATTAAACTTCTGGAGATGGGGTCAGAAAATCTTCTTTTCCCCCCAAGATGTTCCCCAAGTGATTTGCGTAATGAGACCAATTTAGGAACAAATGAGCAATGATGGAATGAGATCATTCAAGCAACATGGTAAAATCTTACCCAGAGGAAAATCTTTCCCTTTGCCTACCCTTGGCAGGTTCCTATATCTTATTGCACAGCTCTTCAGCTTCAGGGGGAACAGGCATGTAAAATCAAATTGAAGATGACTATTAAATGAAAGAGTCAAACCACACATCCTATAAATAATGCCTGGGCACTGTGGCAAATAACCGTATTTGAATATTTCAATCATTATTCTATTGTACCTGTAAACTAAGGCAATTTCCGGAAACATGCATTTTCAGGAATATAATAAATTAGCAATTGGATTCCAGTTAGTCCTCTTCATCACTTTAATCCCCTGGAGTCACTTTTCCTCAAGAGCCCCTGCCAGGGTGACCAACTCTCTCATATTGCCTGTGATGGACATTTCCCAAGGATGCAAGACCATCAGTGCTAAACCTGGGACATCCTGGGCGAATTTCTGCTTATCGTTTCTTAGTCATAGAAAAAAGTCAATCAAGAGACTTAGGGAAGCAGAAGAAGATAAGGGTGGTAGCCCACCTGTAGCCTTAGGGGGAGATGCCTTCCAGAAGCATTTTATATATGGCTGGACTGTGAAAGAAGCACATTTCAGGAACACACCTGGGAATACATGTGTTTAGCATGAGAGGAACAATAATTTTACAGTTATGCGTTGAAAGTGTTTTCATAATTAATGTTGCTTTTGATGTTTATCCCTAAGGAATAGTACAAAACAGGGAAAACTTGATTAACTCTTCACTTTATTTTTTCACAGGTCATAATAAGTTTCTATATTTTGTGAGTTGAATAGCATATCCCCAAATTCATATCCATTCTGAAATCTCAGAATGTGACCTTATTAGGGTCTTTGCAGATACAATAAGTTAAGATGCAGTTTTACTGGATTAGAGTGGGCCCTAAATCCAATGACTGGTGTCTCTGTAGGAGGAGAGACACAGAGACATGGATGCACAGAGAGAAGTCCACGTGGAGACAGAGGCAGAGACGGGAGGGATGTGTCTACAAGCCAAGGACTGTCAGCAACCGCCAGAAGCGAGGAGAGAGACGTGGGACGGACCCTCCCCGGCACGCTCCGGAAGGAACCAGCCCTACGACACCGTGATTTCAGGCTTCTAGCCTCTGAAACTGTTAAGAGAATAAATTTCCACCCAGTTTGTGGTAATGTGCTACTTCAGCCCTTGAAAAGTAATCTGCTGTAGAAGTGTATACATGAAAGGGCATCGGAAAGACCCCCTGCAATAAGAAAACAGAGTCTAAATTCTAATCTCAGTATTGCCTTTGATTCACTTTTTTTTTTTTTTAACTTTGAACACATTACTTAGTGGGTTCTAATTTTCTCATTTGCAAAATGAGAAAATGGACTAGAACTAGATGATTTTCAAAGAATTTCCTCCAACTCCTCATAATCCATGATCTGAGAGAAGCTTTTTATTATTTTTGTGTTATCATTGTGTCGACAGGCTTACCAGTCACTTCTTACTCACAACGCATACAACAGTATCTCAGAGCAAATAACTGGAAACCCCAGACTTCTAGCTGCTTCTGCTTTAAAAAATACTCTAGGAAATCTGACCCAAAACACGTTTGGGGAGACAATGCTCACTTGCTGTGGAGGAGAGAGGGTCTGTCTCCAAGTATATTTCTGGCTGATTTTCTCCTGAGCATGAGAGTCATAAGAATCATTAACATTTATTGACGACTTACTAGGTTTTACTCGCTTAAGTGCTTTGTATACATTATCTCCTTTAATCCTCACACAGCCTTATGGAAATGAAATGAAATGTTATAATTGCTTACCTGGCGTCCTCATATCTAACCAAATAACTCACAGGATAAATTCCAGGGCATATAAGCATAGTTTAGGCTGAAAGCCGCATTTGTGCACAGCTACTTAATCAGTTATGCGTTTGGGGATGAAGTATAGATTCTACACTCCTCTCCAGCAGAAGGCCTACATACATTTTAGACAGCAAAATCATCAAAGTATAAGAACATATTGTTCCACAAGCTGGCTTCCCAAACTGACTCCCATAGTGGCTGACATCTATGTGAGATGTCTTTTAGATATTTTAGGAGATCAGACACTTTAAATGCAATATTCATCTACATCTCTTCTTAAAGAAGCATGGATTACCATTTTCCTCAACCCCTGATGAATGTTAGAGTCTAAGTGGGTTAACAGAGAGGGCACAGGTCAGAAGATTTTGTTAACATTCTTAGCTGAGTTCCTTGGCCAAGTCACTAATTTCTCTATGTCTCTGTTTAATTGATTCATTTTTACCATACATTTACCATATGCATTTTTGTGCTAGGCCTTGTGCTACATACTAGGGATAAATTAGTGAACAAATGGAAACAGAACATGTGGTTTACTGGGGAGAAAGAAACAAAACAACTAAAGTTGTATATTAATATGCTGATATTAACACATCAACACATAATTAACACATGATATTAGCAATATCAAGCACTATAAAGGAAAGGCGTCTGAGGTAACATTCTAAAGAGGGTCCATATTTCAACGAAATTCAAGGAAGGTCACTCTGAAGACATGAAAGTAACATGCAACTTAAACAAAGGGGAAAGCTTTCTAGGAGTCTTAGCTGAAAAGGAACTTAGTGTTTTGAAGGATGCTAAAGCAAGCAAGCACACCAGAGTAAAAACAAAGAGGAGAGAGGCATGGGATAAAGTGATTGCATTTTTATCCTGAGTTTAATTGGCAGATATTGACATTTTTACGACTGTGAAATGAGAAGAGTGGTATTTATTTCACTATTTCCTACCTAAGGTATAACATGATAGTGTTTATGAATACGCCTTATGTAACTGTCATACAAAATAAGGTATTTCTTGCTACAAGTATATTTTTTTCAGTATGTATATACAACTTAGAGTCTATTCTTTCTTCTGTTTCAAGAATTGTCCAAAGAGAGCCATGAGAGGAAGATGCTTTAACATTACACTTCAAGAGAGCTAAAGTACTCAGTAAAACTGATTCTGAATCATTTGCCTCTAAATAATAGATGCTAGACAATTTTATGACAGGCATATTAATTATTCATTTGGATAAGTTAAATTGATTTCAAATTATACTATATCATGTTCTATTAAATTTCAGTAAGACTGCAAGGAATCCATTAAATTTCAAATCATTATCATTAATTTTCATTAAGATGCATGGACACCAAATACATTCCATCTCTTAAAGTCAATGATTCCCAGGATTGGTTTAATCAAATTACTATGACTATGAACCAGGTCTGGGCTGTGCCCTTCACAAGGAACACTGGCTTTTGGATCACTGGCTGGCCTTCTAAAATATCCAACAGATGTATCCAACAGGATGACTATCATGTTAGACTTACTATTTTTAACCTTTATTAGGTATAATAGAAATACAACACATATTTAATGTGTTTGGTTTGATGATATATGACATATTATATGACTATTATAAAATCACCACGATCAAGATGATGAACCTTCACGATGAGCACTATTCACAGTAGCCTAAAGTGGAAATAGCCCAAATATCCTATAACATATGAATAGACAAATATAATGTGGTATGACATTCTTACACTGTGGATAAACTTTGTAGCATTACGTTAAGTGAAACAAGGCAGATTCAAAAGGACAATACCCAACACCTCTAAAAAGTTCCCTAGTGGCTCTTCAGAACCCCTCCACCCCATGCTGCTTTGCTACCGCTCCCCTCTCCTGCCCCACCACTCACAAATC
This sequence comes from Hippopotamus amphibius kiboko, assembly GCF_030028045.1. Taxonomy (NCBI): domain Eukaryota; kingdom Metazoa; phylum Chordata; class Mammalia; order Artiodactyla; family Hippopotamidae; genus Hippopotamus; species Hippopotamus amphibius. Next base: position 9,162,063 of record NC_080198.1, read on the forward strand.
CGTAGGCCATCACGGCTCTGCTTTCTGTCACTAGAGGTTCCACTGCATTTTCTAAAGCTTTCTATAAATGACATCACAGAGTGTATACTTGACTTCTTTCACTCAACATAATTATTTTAATATTCAGCGGTGCTGGTGTGTGCTTGAGAGTGCATTCATTTTTAATTGCTGGACATGATTTTATTGTGTAGATATCACAATTTTTTTATCCATTTACCTACTGGTGTATATTTGGATTGTCCCCAGTATTTGGCTATCAGAAATAAAACTGCTATGAACATTTCTGTTCAAGTCTTTGTAGTGATACATGCTTTCCTTTCTCTTCGGTAAAAACCTAGGAGTGGAATGGCTGGGTCATATTGTGAATGCCTAGTTTTTTATTGCAGTCAAATATACAGAACATAAACTTTACCATTTTAATTACTTTAAGTGTACAAATACAATCCAGTGGCATTAAGTACATTCACTTTTGTTTTGCAACCATCACCACCATCTATCCCCAGAACATTTTAACTTTCAAACCGAAACTCTGTACCCATTAAAAATATCTCCCCATTCACCCCTCCCCCAACCCAATCGCCATCCTAATTTCCCTATAAATTTGACTACTCTCAGTACCTCATATAACAGGAATCATGCCCTATTTTGTCACTTTGCGTCTGGCTTTTTTCACTTAACCTAGTGCTTCAATGTTCACTCACGTTATAGTATGTGTAGGAATTTCGTACACCACATTTTATCCATCCATTCATACTTCAATAGACATTGGGGTTTTTTCCACTTTTGGCTATTGTGAACAGTGCTGCTATCAACGCTGGTGTAAAATATCTGTTGAGTTGTAGCCTTCAATTCCAGAAGCGGCATTTGTGGATCATGGGGTAATTCCACATTCATTTTTTGAGGAACTGCCATGTTGTTTTCCACAGAGGCTGTCCATTTTACATTCCCGCCAGCAATGTGCAAGAGTTCCAGGTTCTTTCGAATGTCTAACTTTTTAATAAACTGCCAAACTGTTTTCTAAAGTGGTTGCATTATTATACATCCCATCTAGTACTTCCTGTTTCTTTGTTTCACTGAAAACCTTTGGTATGGTCAATCTTTTTCATTCTAAAGATTATCATAGGTGTGTAGTGGTGTTTCATAATGGTTTTAATTTGCATTACCCTAATGACTAACTGTGTCGAGCATCTTTTTATGCACTTATTTGTGCAGTTAGCCGACATGACCACAGGGATCACACCTTGTTTATTTCCCATCCCTCAGGAAGATCTGTTCTTAGTTGCCTGATTTTCAGTGTCCTAAAAAGCATTATTTTGCATATTTTCTTTTTCTGAATGGTAGTTTCAGGTAAGAGCCTAAATCTGGTACCTCTTATTCTATCTTGGACAGAAGTGGAAGTCTGGATTTACTATTTTTGATCCAAGGTTGTTATCATCTGAAAGTTTTTAAACTAACATAATACAATTCTTCATCCTGGCCTTTTAAATTCACTCTTGAATCAATCTATAAACATACTGTCAAATGTATACTAAGCATCTGTAGATAGCTACTACTTTTTACTATTAACGTTTTCAAAAATATGAGCAGAGACAGGTGTCCAATTACAAGAGGCTTACAAACTCGTTGGTCAGAAAAAGCAGAAATAGTTATGACATCATAAGCTTGAAGTAAGGCAGATAGAACTACTTAGTAAGCTGACTTTTTATTTGCTGTCCACCCAGGTCTGCTCTGATCTGTGCTAGGCACTGGGGAAACCAAATGAAATAGACAAGGTCTCTGTCCACCAGGAGCTTACATTCTAATAGAAGGAAATAGGAAGTACTTAAACAGGATCATGTTAGACAAGCAGTAAAAGGAACTAAGATAGGATAATGAGGCAAGTATGATTTGGGAGGAGTAAGAGTGACTTTACATGGGGTAGCCAAGTAAGTCCTAAGACCATAATGATGAGAAGGAATCAGCCAAGTGAAGATTTGGAGGAAATGCCTCAAATCACTAACCATTAGGGAAATGCAAATGAGAACCAAAATGAAATACTACCTCAGTACCTGTTAGAATGGGTATCATCAAAAACATAAGAAATAACAAGAGTTGGTGATGTTGCAGAGAAAAGGAAACCCCTGTGCACTGATGGTGGGAATGTAAATTGATGCAACCACTATGAAAAACAGTATGGAGTTCCCTAAAATAATTAAATATAGAACTACCTTATGATCCAACAGTTCTACTTCTGGGTATTTATCCAAAGAAAACAAAAACACTAATTGGAAAAGATATATGCACCCTCATGTTCATTGCAGCATTTTTTCTTTTTTTTACAATTGTCAAGACATGGAAACAGCCTATCAACAGATCAGTGTACACAGATAGATAGATATAGATAGAATGATAGATACATACATGCATAGATAGACAGACAATAGAAAACAATGCAGCCCCATTTGTGACAACATGGATGTACCTTGAGGGCATTATGCTAAATGCAATAAGTCAGACAGAGAAAGACCAAAACATTGGATAATCTCACTTCTATGTGGAATCTAAAAATAAACAACTCACTGAAAAACAGATCAGATTTGTGGTTACCAGAGCACAGAGCAAAGGTGGGGTGTGTATGGGGAGGGGTGGAAGAATTAGTGGAAGGTGGTCAAAAGGCACAAGATAAATGAGTCCTGGGGACGTCATGATAACACGATGACTGTCCTTAACACTGCTGTATGATACATATAAAATGTGCTAAAAGAGGAAATCCTAAAAGCTTTTCTCACAAGGAAAAACTGTTTTTGTGTGAATCTGTATGAGACGATAGATGTTAACGAAACCTTTTGTGAGGATCATTTTTGCAATATATGTAAGTCAAGTCATTCTGCTGTACACTTTAAACTTACCCAGTGCGGTGTGTCAATTATATCTCAATAAAACTGAAAGAGACAAGACCTGGAAGAAAAGCAAATGCGTAAGGAGGGAACCATTTGGCACGTTCAAGGAAGAGGAAGAAAGACAATATCGTTGAAGCATGATGAGTCGCCGGGAGAGGGATCTCCAGTGAGGGGGGCGGTCACAGGAACACGCAATTTCTCTCAATTCTATAGAAGATCACTGGGGTCCAGGAGAAGCTACCCAACAGAGTGGCGACAACCTCTTACGTACTTCTGTCTTTTCCCCCTCTTAAAAGATTACCCCAGCGTCTATGTGGAGGGTGAACAGTAGAGAGGCAGAATGATAACTAAAAGAAAAACAAAAAGAAGAGTAAGGCCAGTTTGTGTGTTATTGCAGAGTCCTGGGAAAAATAACAATGAGAGAAAATACACGAGTGAAGCTGACTGGATAAAACCCAAAGGGAAAGGTGTACTCTTTAGCAAACTGAAGAAGACATTCCCAGGTAGAGAGGATGATTGCCACTACGTTCTGGTTAATTGTTGCCACTTTAAATATAGACCCGATGTTGGCAGCTATTGTAACGCTTCAAACGTCCAGACATCCAGTTTTTAAGGTTCTGAAATAGTGTATGGAATGGTTCAAAATGTCTTTGAGACAGGTTAATACTGTGGACCGATAGTTTGTGGTCCCTGTTTATCAACCGATAATACAAAAGACTTTAAAGGCTGGGTGTAGGTATTTGGGAAAAGAGAGACTGAATTCTGCGCTGTGAATTGTGCAGGTTAAAAGCTCACCATGAGATAGATGATGGGGGTATGGAATGGCTTCATAGAAGAGGTGGAATCTGTGCTGACCCTGGACGGCTATCTGTTCTCTAGTGAAAGAACATAATGGGGAGGACGTTTAAGTTTTGAAAACCCAGGAGGTGTTGGGGGAAGATGAGTCAGCTTGCCAGAACCTGGAGTTTGGTAATGGAGCAGAAGTGAATCAAGCTGGAAAGGCAGCTTATGGTCAATTACATGAATTTGGGCGGCGATGAAATTCAATGCATAAATGCTATAATCAGAGCCTATATTTTCTTGTGAGATAGTCAGGGAGTAGTGACTCAACAATTATGCTCTCTTAGCAGCTGTTCCATTAGGTGTTCAAACCAGGGGAATGAAGGATAAGAGAGAACTCACTGGAGAAAAATCCGGTCGATACCATCAGTGATTATTCCTCCATGGACATAATTTCTGGACATGCATGTTCATAAATGAGTATTTTTTTCCTCCCCTCTTCTAAGTGCCAGGAGGATGTTTCTCTTTTAGGTAGGTGTCATAGTGATAAATGTTCCAAACTGCGTTATAAAAGGCATACTTAATCCCTTTCTCAAAAAAAGAGCAAACTCGCAGGGTTAGAAAAGACTTGAACCTTCAATGCCACGAATCCTCTTGTCCTGTAGCATTTATAAGCAGGAGTGAATGATGGGGACCTCAGAGAGGCATTTTATTCAGGATTCAGCCATCCTCCTTTGAATGAGAAGACTAAAGCTATCCATAGTATGGTTATTTCTTCTAAACAGAGTAGATCTGTCAAGTACGGAGTCGTTACTCCTGAGCCTACTGGCACAAGGTGCCTGGCAGCTTGGAGGTGGCCCTGATAGCTAACAATCTGAGCTGCTGCCTACAGTGCAATCCAGCTCACCTCAGACAACAAGGCTGCATGAGTCATTTCCCCACATCACCAGGTTATGTCGGGTCCATCATGCTCTCCGATATGACAGATTGTGATGCTGTCATAATCCAGCCCCTCTGCCTCCACCCCCTTTTGCTTAGAGTATAAAGTAGGTAATCAGCCCCGAGAAAATGCTGTTTAGTCTCTGTCAGGGAGGAGAGGGGTGATCAAGAGTCACAGGTAGTCACCTAGCTGCATCTTCTTAGTCACATAAGACTTTGCAAGCTAAGTGTCAGGAGATATAAGGGTTTTAAATACACCAGTGCATTAATTCTGGCACTGGAGACTCCTACTACTTATAACTAAATGGTAGATTCCTGTGCAGAGTAAGATTTGCCTTTTAAATGAAGATGCTGCAAAAGCCATTCTCTCAGTCATGGTCACTTGCTAATGCCCTCTACCTAGATCTTCGGGTAATGGGGCTTCTAAAAGAGCACAGGAGGCCAATGTTAGAGTAAGATGTAGGCAGAGCGAACACACATGTAGGAAGGCCAGAAACAGAAAAGCCAGGGAAGACACAAAAGAGAGAAAGAGAGCAGAGGAGTGTACCAGTAATTCTGTTCTTAAAACATACTCACGTGCACAAAGGCATGACTCAGGGAGTTGATGTCCCAGCCCTTACAGAGATGACTGGGAGGAGCTCTGGGGATGCTGGAATGTCATCATTTAAGACACTTCTCAAGATCTGCCCTCAGCTCTGTGTAAACAGGGTACTTTGTGGTGAGCAGAATATACCCCTCTGAGCCCCGGGACCCATGGATATGTCTATTACAGGGAAAGGGGGGATTAAGATTGTAGATGAAATTAAGAATGCTAATCAGCTAACCCCCAAGGGGGGGAGATTATCCCAGATGATCCTAGTGGGTCCAATGTATTCACAAGGGTCCCAGAAGCCGAACAGGGAGGCAAAAAAGAGTGTTCGAGTGATACAGTGTGAAAAAGACTGGACCAGCCATTGCCGGCTTTGAAGATGGAAGGGGCCCATGAGCCATGGAATAGGGGTAGCTTCCAGAAGCTGGTGAAGGTAAGAAACAGATTCTTCCCTAGAGCCTCTTGAAAGAAACGCAGCCCTGCCAATACCCTGATTTAACCCAGTGGGATTCATTTCAACTGCTGGTGTCCAGATGATAAGATAATACACATATGTGGTTGTAGGCCTGTAAGTTCATGGTTGTTACTTACAGCAGCCATGGAAAACTACCCGTGAGCGTATGCATGACAAGATCCCTTTTAGGGGTAAGATTCCTGGAGCAGAGGTAGTTCTAAGGAGAAATATTCAACCCCCCCACCCCCACCCCACATAGAGTCATGGTAAAATGACGTCTAACTAACAGCCCTTTCCAGGCTCACCTCTTGCTCTGCTTCCCCACACACTTTAGTCCTGTAGCCACCCTGGTCTGTCATTGTATGAACATGTCATGTGTTGTCACACTGGGGTCTCTATTCATGCCTGGAATCCTCTCCCCACCTCCTTGTCCCCAGAGTTCTCTCTCTGTGCCCAGCAACCCTCAGTTTCTCACCACCTCCTCCTTCTACACTCACCGTCTTCCCTCTCAGGAGGAAGGAACTTTCTCTCCTCTGGGACATGATGCCGCTGTCAGGGTATACGTGATTAGTTTGCTCTACTTTGGAACCAGAGTGATTCCACTTGGTTTGGTGGGTTTGGGTTGGTTTCTTTCCCTTTGCCACAGAGTAAGAAGGTTTATGTTACCCCTCCCTCCCGGAGAAGCTTTAAACATTAAGCCTTCTCTGACCTAGATAAGGGGAAACTAGTTTTTCCATGACGAACGTTTTAGACTTCCAGTTAAATAAGTCTCTTGTAAATAAGACAGAAGGAGTATGTGAGGAGAGATCACCCCTGAAAGAGATCAGAGGAGATGGTAAGATATCCCCAGAACTAAAAAGAGACATTATCTGCGCTATTTGAACAGACTGTCCAGCAAGGGTGTGGGCCCACTGCCCTGGGATAAAGGTCTGGTTTGTGGTCTAATGACTAGAGGATCACAGAGCTGACAGGACGGAAGAGGCTGGGCCTCTGTCACCAACACCTCCTACATGACTTTTACCAGTGTTTCCCTTCTCTGCCCTGAGGAGGGTACCACCCATTCTGCTCGGTGCCCTTCTGATTATCTCATGGAAACAATCTGTTATGGGTTGAACCCTGCTCCCAAAAAAGATACGCTGAAGTTCTAACCCCCAGTAGCTATGAGCAGGACCTTATTTAGAAATAGATCTTTGCAGATGTAACGGAGTTAAGATGAGGTCATTAGGGTGAGTCCTAATCCAGTATGACTGGTCCCTACAAGAAGAGGGACATGTGGATAGAACCATACAGGGAGAATACCACGTGATGACAGAGACACTGACTGAGGGGATGCAGCTGCAAGCCAAGGAAATCAAGGATCACCGTGGTCACCAGAAGCTACGAGAGAGACATGGAACAGCTTCTCCCTCAGAAGGTCCCGCCTCTGCCAGCACCTGGACTTTGGACTTCTAGCCTCCAGAACTGTGAAAGAACAGCTTTCTGTTGTTTTGAGCTGCCCAGTTTGTGGTACTTTTTATAGCAGCTCTAGGAAACTAATGCACAGTCCTTCAGAAGGAAGCCTGTAAGTCAAGAAGAGGAGGAGAGATTCCCCCAGACACCAAGTGGGGGAGGGATGCAGAAGCCCCCCGTTTTTGCTGCTATGGCTGCATGATGACCTTCATGGGGTCAAGGTCCTTTCGCCTGCATGGGTCTCTTCCTTCACAAAAAATAAAAATAAATAAAACATATTTTACAACTGCTTTGGTATGAAGATTAATGTATTAAGAGCATATATTCAAACACGTTCACCTAAAAGTTCAATTTTTTTCCCTTGCAATTTTAAAAGAATTTAGAATATTCCCTTGGGCTCCTAGACACATGTGGACACTGGGCATGGCACTGATTATACCTGTGGACTAAGTCCGTCCTGGCTGCTGCAGAACCTGACACGACTGAAACCCTTTGAGCCGGGACAACAGTCAATGAGCTCCGTACAGTCCATAGTGTTCATGTGTCTTTTTTTATCGTTTTCTTTCAGATGGGACTACATTTGGTTAACTACACTGTCAGCACTGTGTAGAATGTATTTCTATATGGAAGGCCCTTCGTGTCATAATGCCTTAGGCAATGCTGAGGTCACGCCAGGTTTTCAGCAGTGCTAAGTACTACAGAAACAATATATGGAGAATTGTAGGCATTCCACAGACTATCGTTAAGAAGCAAAAAGATAAGAAAACAGAAGAACCTGAACCACACTTTGTCTTAAAATCTTAAAAGCCAAGTTTTCCTCTAAGATTTCCTACACAGGGTTCATGTCTTTGATTCATTCCTCAGAAACGTTCTTCCTCCCCAAAGACCTGTGTAGAACTGAGACTCGAGAAGAACGCCCCACAATGTTTCTGGATGTTCTGCTTCCAATCCTCTGTAAATTTCCACATAAGTGACCACATAGGTGATGAGGACACTGCCATCACTCAAAGTCTAGTATAACTTAAAGTTCATCCACTTAAGGTTCTGTTTGATATAATGCTAAGTGGACAATTAGGAACAGGCTACACCTATCCTCAACCCAGGAAAGAAAAAAGGAATCAGGTCAAATGAATGGTTTCTTCTCCATTAAGACAAAATTGCTTTACAGCATATTATAGGAACGTATTCTTGAGTTAGTTAGACAATGTGTGCATTTATATACTTTGCCTAAATCCCACTGGGAATGTACAAGGGAAACAGAGAATCCATCACCTTAAGGACCATAAAGTTGTTTGGGAAGAGAGAGAAAATGCATATTTTAATAGCTTGAAAATAATGATTTGGTCATCATTAGCATATTTATATTCTTATGATCAATGAATAAATAAAAAATTGTGTCTAGGAAACACATAATTTGGCAGAGTTTATTAAGCTGTTCTGATCTAATCACTTTGCATAATTTTAAAAAGAAATCTGGTCTCCTTCCTCCCTAAAAGGCTCCATTCACAGTCATAGCTGGGGATGTCCTCTTCTTGATGCTCAGAAACTGTTCTACATTATATATCTTGGCCATCACCAAGCTGAATGATAATCTATGCTGTGTCAACCAGACTGATCATTTTTAGACAAGAGATAGTATCTTATTTTATCATGAATTTCCCAGCATCTAAGCAGAATTTTGCATGCAGTAGACACGCAGAAAAGATTAGATAAACAAATGCATAAAAAGGCATGAATAAGCTAAAACTCCATATTTACAAGCAAAATCATCAGGATGGTATTTATAATGTTGTATTTAGGCTAAAAAAGGGGGCCGGGGGGCTTTAGGCAATAGATTTCATAATTTCACTCCTCTGAACTGTGGTTCTCAAACTTTAATGGATGTACTCATTGGAGGTAGCTGGTTTAAAATTCAGGCTCCATCAGAAATTATGACTTCATAGGTATAAGGTGTGAGGCAGGAATCTGCATTTGCACATGAAAGCCCAACGTCGGATAAATAATTTGAGAAACATTATTGTAAACAGTGGGGTCTCCTACAGTGCATCTGATTGAACGTCCAGGTTATGATTTATTTTTTAGAAATATACCTACTTTCTACAGTGAAATAATGATCAAAAGAGCATCTTAAAATTTAGTGGAGCAGGTCACGCTGCAGTACAGTGCTTCTGAAGCTTCAGTGGGCACACCATTACTGGGGATCTTGTTAAAATGCAGATTCTGAGTCTGAGGTGAGCCTAGGATTCTGCATTCTGTAAAGCTCCCAGGTATGACCCTTAAGTTGATGAACTCTCTATTTCCCTTATATGTTCCCAGTAGCATGTAGGCAGTGTATGTAAATGCATGCAGAGGCTGCTGGTTCCCTGGAACACACTTTGAGTAGCAAAGACGTACAGCATCTCTTTGTAAAATGTGATATGCGATACACGAGTCTTAAAAGATACACCTCACCGAAAGGGTTCCTTGGACCAATAAACATTTTCAGGACTGTACACTATAGCTCGCTCTTGGAGCCCTCATAATACACTGTAATATAATACATTAAAAGTGGTACAAGTCATACAACACATTGCCACAATTTTAAATTCATAAAATTTAACTATGAACTTGCCAGGAAATTGGCATTGACTAGTATATGGGACATCTCTCGTCCCACTCAGGGCCCCTCAGTTCTACCCCTACTCCAACCACTGCAACAACTATTTCCTCTTGGCTCTGATTAGCTGCTGTCACATAGGCCCTGACAGCACCTAGCCTTGTTCCTGCACCACATTCCCGCTCATTTCCTGCCCTGGGCATGGCATGTGCTGCAGGCCCAAATGCTCCAGCAAGGGATCCCAGCGGAACCACCTTGGCCCATTGGCACAGGCAACCCAGAAGTGCAGGGCAGTTATCTCCGTGGGGCCACGTCTGTCCAGGAGAGGGTGGATTAAACTTTTCTCCTTTCATCCCAAGGTATATAGTTCTCAGACATATTTAACAAGACTCCTCAGAAGGTACCACGGTGTCAAACACAGACAACCTGAGGTGTTGCCAGTTTGGTAATGTATCTTTGCCCCTTTCTCTGTAATTTGACCCTCTCCCTCACTCCATCTCTCTGGAATCGTTTCCCAAATAAACTGGCCGAAATACATCTAGTCCAGATTTACTTGAGCTGTAAATATAAAATATACACCTGATTTCAAAGACACTGGTACAAAAAAAGGATGGAAATGCCTTATTAATAACTTACTATATTGATTACATGTTGAAATAATATTTGGAATATATTTGATCGTGATATTGTGATTTACGGTAAGAAATGTATATTTGTCTTCATCCTCAATCTTGTCACAGAGCTCTTAAAACCCTTGGAATTTCCTAAGTGCTAAGAGTGATAAAAGTAAAAGGTGTGACTTTTGTTATTCATCACAAGCCCCTTTCAACCACATCTGCAGTTTATGTCAATGAAGTCACCCAGGAGAGTCTCCTAAGTGGGCTAGTTATCAGAGGAACCAACCAGGTAACTAGAGGGTTGGAAATTTCAACCTCCCTGGCCTCCACCACACCCCATGAAAGGAGAGAGGGGCTAGAGATTGAGTTGCACTGCCAACAGCAAAAGATTTAATCAGTCATGCCTATGTAATGAAGCCTCCACGGAAATCCCTGGAGTACAGGGTTGGAGGGCTTCCGGGTTGCTGAACAGAGGGAGGTGCTGGGAGGGTGGTGCCCCAGGAGGGCAGAGGAAGGCCACACACTTCCCCCAATATCTTGTCCTGTGCACCTCGTCCATCTGGCTGTTCCTGAGTTCAATCATTTTATAATAAATTCACAATCTTGTAAGTAAACTTCTTCCATGAGTTCTGTGAGCCATTCTAGCAAATTATTGAACCTGAGCAGAGGCTTTGGGAACCTCCGATCTGTAGCCTGTCATCAGAAGCAGAGGTGACAACCTGGACTTGTGAGGCAGTTCAGTGGATAGATGGGGACCAGTCTTGTGGGACTGAGCCCTTAACCTGTGGAGTCTGTGCTAACCCCAGGTAGTTAATAGGTTGGAGATTGCCTGATACGGGAAAAAGCTATATACAGCTGATATCAGAAGTATTAAGAGTAGAGGGTGGATGAATTGGGAGACTGGGATTGCCATATATACACTAAAAAGAAAAAAAATATCAAATTGTATACTTTAAATATATGCAGTTCATTGTATGTCAATTATATCTCAATAAAAGTTCTTAAAAACAATAGAGTAGAAAATGGAAAAAGAGAGGTTTTAAAATTATTATTTCATCCATTAAATAAAATACATTATTAAAATTAAAGTCTTATCTGGTTGTTTTTACTTTTTAAAAAAAATGTAGCTACTAGAAATTTAAAATTAGATATGTGGTTCTCATTTATGTGGGCTGGTACTGTTGTCAAGTCAACTTTGTGGACTAACCCACACCCTTCCAGAAAATTGCCTCTCCCTTTTATTTAACTCACAGGTGATTATTAGGGTGCTTGGAACCAAAGGACCCAACTTTGTAAACATACAAAGACAACAGATAAGAAGTGATTATGTAACTTTTCATTTTATCCCCATTTACACCCATTCAACTAGCATTAACCCAGCAATCAGGAAGAACAAAGACAAATCACCATTCACAATCATTCTCCAGGTCAACGGTCCTCAACTCTGGCTGCAAATGAGACCATGTGAACAGCTTTTTCAAACATTCTGATAAGGGGACCCCACTGAAGACCAATTCCGTGCATAGGAATCAGTTGGGGCTTTTGTTAAAATGCAGATTCTGATTTAGTAGATTTAGTAGTGGCCCGAGATTCTGCTTTTCCAACAAGCTCCCAAGTGGCAATTTCAATTCCAATTTATACCCTCGGTTTTAAACCTTGCTCCTCCATTTGCTGTCTGTGGTGCAGTAGCACCAGCATCACTTGGGAGGTGATTCGTATGCACAGGTGATGAGTAGATGGATGGATGTGAGAATGAATGAGTAGTTCAAAAGTTGTTTCAAGCTGATAAGTATCTGTGTTAACTCGTTGAACAGCAAGAGATAACTGATAGCATTATTTACTCCGCTGTGTTCTCCCATAGACTGAAAGCACAGGACCTGGAATAGCATGCATTCATTCATCCATTCATTGAATCACTCATTCATTCTCACATCCATCCATTTACTCATCAAACATTTACTGAGAACCTGCATTTCAGGGGTTGCTTCTAGATGTTGGGGATGTAATAGTTGAACACAAGAGAAACCCTCTCTTTACAGAGCTTACAGTCAAGGCAAGGAAAGAGATAATTAAAGAGATAACTATTCAATAAATATCTGATAAATGACTTAAGGTATAATATAGAGAATAAAGTAAAATCTTAGCTCATATTAAGTGTTTTAAAGATATGCTAGTTTCATTGTTTATAATCACACTGATGCAAACTAAACCAACTCTCTTCTCAGGTTTGAGATAAGCAAGAAAGCCTAGAGCAGAGTTAGAAGCTGGTGATGATGGTACCCAGGGCTTCTGTTTGTTTGTTTTAATCCCCTTGTAAACTGATACTTCATATATAATTATCAATATACTTAATTTCAGAGAGGGACGAACATCACAAGGAGAAAAATCCAAATTGTGGAAAAATACACAGGAAAAATAATGCAGTTTCTCCCACTAAATAATTATAAGAAAAATAAATAAGAAAAGGGAGGGCATATTGATGGATTAAAAAATTGTTTTAACTTACATAGCAACCAATTACAATGTATTGCTTTTACTTAGCTCTCAGTCAAAACAAACTCTTGGACGGGAAAAAAAGATACGAATTTAAAACATTAAGGAAAATTATGAAACTGTTAGGAACATTTGAACACTGAGTATATATTTGATGATGTTTAGGGGTTATGATGTTTTGATTAAATTTGTTTTTAAAAGTCCCTGACATTTAGAGACATCTACTGAAATTATGACAGGTGAAGTAATACGGGATCTGGGCTTTGCTTCAAAATAATCAAGGTAGAGTGAAGGAGAGGGACAAGAAAGACCATGAACTGATAAATTTGGAAGCTCAGTGATGAGTAGGTGAAGTTTCATTAAATACTGTTTTCTGTTTTAACATGTGTTTGGAATAATAATGAACAGGTTTTTTTCATTTTTGTTTTTTTTCCTTAGGAGATTTCAGATAAAACTCCAGGTTTTCAGATTCACTTAAAATATCCAAGCAACAGACAACAAGGAATTGGAGCTGAGAGCTGAGACCTCTTCTGACAGACCAGGCTGTCTCAAGTTGACCATGACTCTCACTGCTTCCTCTGCCTTTGCTGGACCAGCTTCACTCACATACATTATGTTCCTCGCTCAATGCATTTGATCTCTAGGGAAACTAGACGTTTCTGCAGCACCACCTTGGAAGCCAAGGCTGTAGTTTGGTACTCTAGCGTCAAGGAAAGAAAATGCAGCCCAAGACACAGAGCTCAGAGGCAGGGTTAATCTGATTTCAACAGTTTAACCTCTTTCTGAGGTTAATTCAAAAGCTTTATTTTAGAGGAAAGCTCTCTTCTAGGAACCTTCATTTGCAAGACAAAGGACAGAATAAAAATGAACCACCAGACATCCAAATGGCTGATTTGCTATTTCCTAAGGCTTTTGTAGGCGCTCAAATATAAAGTAATACCTTTCCCATTGTTTCTATTACAAATTCACTTAACATTTTAAAATCTCCTTTTAATCCTTCAAGACTGAAGAAGAAGAGATTCCCATTATCATAAACAGGGCTCTCCGTACAGGTAACTCTGCCTTTTTCTGTTTCCAGCTTTGCTTTCAGTTGTTAGTCAATTATAGGAATACGTTTTTGATGTTATTAAATGGATGCCATTTTAGATAAAACAGATTTTTCTCTGCGAAAACCACTGGCAGTGAGCAACAGAAAAATAAGAAATAATCACCCTTGTCTCTGTTCTCCTCATTACACTCAGAAAAAAATGCATGCAAAGACTAAAAGTGGCCCCCAAAAAGCATCTCCTGGTGGTCATATACCACCATATAAACAGGTCATTTAAAAATTAAGGTACTTAGTAAAACAAGTTATAAATGCTTTAAAAGAGAAAAGTTGGCACTAAGAACATCAGAGTAGAGATTTACCCATTCACTAATGGTAATAAAGTTTATTTTCTTGTATTTGTGGATAATTATTTTATGTATATGGCATTTCAATTATGTCCACGTTAATACTATTATTTATTATTAATAATAGTAATAATAATAACATTAACACATGTGCCAGGTAGCATTCTAGCCATGTGTATGAATTACCTCATTTAATTCACATAATTTTACAAATTAATGATGGTTATGGTTATGGTATTAACCCGTCTTCTCCAACATTTTTGTCAGATAAGAGAACCAAGGTTTTGGGATGTTAAAAATCTTCATAAATTTAGAGTTAACCAGGCAGAAAAACAGTACGCAACCTAAGAATTCTGGCTTGACAGTCTAAGCATTCTGACAGTCCTGGCCTATACCCACTGCACTATTTTTCTTCAAATAAGTATCAGCCATATGATTTGAGGGATCTGGAAGACTCTTCACCCCCTGACGTTGCTTCTGCAATAGTTTTCCTGACTGTGCAATATCACAGGGAATTTTTTTTTTTTTTTTTTGCATTTCCTGGCAGTTCTATGGTCTCAAATAGCCACAATTTTGCCCAATAAATTCCCTGCAAAGGGAACTGAACCTTGAAAGAGGGTTGCTGCCCCTTCCTCTCTCCCCTGACTCATCTCCTGCTGCAGGTGTGGGTTCGCAGGTGTAGCTGGAAAGGCCTATTGATTTTTAATGCTGAGATTAGAGAAAAGGTTTCCTTTGATAAAGATCCAAGCAGCTAAATGTAATTTAGAGTATCTTTCTGCTCAACTACCAAAACAATTGCAACCAATTCCAGAGATTGCTCAGACTCCCAAAGCACATCCTGACCGTTGGGTAAGGACTCTTCCTCTCATGACTACCCCACACGCAGTGTCAAAAAGATGTCAATCATTTGCAACAAATGAAAGCAGGCAGAACGGACAGCATCAGATAAACAGTACTGACATGGACCCGGCTCTGCACCTACCAGCTCGATGACCTTTGACACGTTCTTCTACAAACTCCAATTTCCTCAATTCTGAAGTTTTCTTAATTCTAATTACCGTGTCATGGTTGTTGGGGGTTTAATTATAGTATGTAGTTTAATATTTAACACAGTAAATACTCAATACATGTTATGGAAAAGGTGAAGACAGGGTGCTACAGATGTTATCACCACCATGACATGATAAAGCTTATTAAAACCAAGGAAAGGATAAGGAGGCACCAGTTGTTTCATTTCTGGGGACAGAAAGGTAGGAAACTGGCTTAAATGAATAAAGCAGAAACTGCTTGCCTTAAAATAAACACAGACGCTTATGAAAGCAAGAATTAGTGAACACCAAAATTAATTCTTTGAAGAAGTCATTAGATCCTAGTAATGGAGACTCACAATTTTGGAGCCGGTCCTTTCACACTCATCATTTAAGCCAATTCTCAGGCACATTTTCTGATAGTCATTCTCACCCCCTGCCAAGTGAGGCGTCTCATTTAAATGCATCCTATTATTATGCAGCACAGACAAAATCTGAATCTGATCCACAGAGATGGAGGGGGCAGTGGAGGAAGGATGGAGGGAGGGCGATTAGGACCACAGAGGAGATCAGAGGGTAAGGCTACTCAAGCTCTGAAGTCCACTTTCAGCCCTAAAATGAGTTAAAAACAACTCAGTCCTTCATTTTAAACTGTAGGTACAAACTTGTATTTGAGGGAAACACAGAATTATCATCCAGTACTTTTTTTCTCTCCTTGCAAATCATTTTCCTTTAACAGGATGGTTATTTTAATTTTGTCTCCTTTTGTTTGCCTGTTGGAGGGGATGTAAATTTCCAAACAGCTGAGCGTCTCATTCAGTAGGTTTGTCCTTGCTGAGGAGAGTTCTCCTAATTAAATGTAAACACATTTGGCAAATCAGTGCAGGAAGTGCCTAAAGGTCTCCCTTTAGGGAGTCCCCATCGGTGTTTGCTTTGAATACCTAGTGTTTTCCTTAAAGACCAGGCCCTACACAAAGGATGAGCTTGAATACAATAATCTAACGAGCCCATTCTTGAGAAAGACAATAGACAATTGCAAATATCAGCTTCCACTGAGGCACTGGAATATTTTGTAGATGCTTCAAAGCCAATTAGCTCTATAACTACCTCTAGAGTAGAGATACCTCAACATAAGGAGAGAATCCATTTACTGTGACTCAAATAAAGAAGCCAAAGGATACCTGTAGATGAGTTTACTTATATATATATATACACACATTTTTTTTACTTAAGTATAGTTGATTTACAGTATTGTGCCCATCTCTGCTGTAGAGCAAAGTGACTCAGTTTTATACATATACACATTCTTTTTTTATACTCTTTTTTTCCATTGTGGTTTATCTGAGGAGATTGGATATAGTTCCCTGTGCTATAGAGTAGGACCTTGTTGCTTATCCATTCTAAATGTAATACTTTGCATTTACCAACCCCAAACTCCCAATCCATCCCTCTCCCTCCCTGCCCCCACCTCAGCAACAAGTCTGATCTCTATGTCTGTAAGTCTACTTCTGTTTTGTAGATAGGTTCATTTGTGCCGTATTTTAGATTCCACATATAAGTGATATCATATGGTATTTGTCTTTCTCTGATTTACTTCACTTAGTGTGATAATCTCTAGTTGCATATATGTTGCTGCAAATGACATTATTTCATTCTTTTTTATGGCTGAGTAGTATTCCATTGTGGGACCTAATCAAACTTACAAGCTTTTGCACAGCAAAGGAAACCATAAACAAAATGAAAAGGCTACCTACAGAATGGAAGAAAGGATTTGCAAATGATGCGATCGACAAGGACTTAATCTCCAAAATACACAAACAGCTCACACAACTCAACAACAACAACAAAACAAGCCAATCAAAAAATGAGCAGAAGACCATAATAGACATTTTTCCAAACAAGACAGACATATGGCCAGTAGGCACATGAAAAGATGCTCAACTTCACTAATTATTAGAGAAATGTAAATCAAAACTACGATGACGTACCACCTCATACCAGTCAGAATGGCCATCACTGAAAAGTCTACAAATAAATGCTGGAGAGGATATGGAGAAAAGGGACCCCTCCTACAACACTGTTGGTGGGAATGTAAGTTTGTGCAGCCACTGTGGAACACAGTCTGGAGGTTCCTCAGAAAACTAAAAGAAGAATTACCATATGACCCAGCAAATCCACTCCTGGGCATATATCCAGACAAAAGTATAATTCAAAAATATATACGCACCTCCAGGTTCATAGCAGGACTATTTATAATAGCCAAGACATGGAAACCACCTAAGTATCCACTGATAGAAGAATGGATAAAGAAGAGTGTGCTTATTTTTTAAACTGCATTCTTATTGCAATTAACAGACGCCACCCACATGAATACTGCTCCATCTGCCTACAACACGTGGCAAGGCTGCGCCATCTTTCATTTCCTTGTTACCTGGTGGACTTTTGGCTTCAAAAAGATGATAATTTACCTTAATCTGAATGCAGGACAGGAAGAGAGGGAGTGTTCTGAACATTTCTTGTATTCCTCGTTCTGAAGCAACAGTCAGGCCATGGACCAAATGTCCCCAGTGTGAACAGTCAGTTAATGAGTAAATGGCCTCCTTCCCAATACTAAAAGCTGTCAAACCTCTGTGCTGTTTGGTTTGGATTTAATTTGAAGCCACTGCTAATTACTGTATGTAAATTACTTAGTGTTTTCGGTCTCAAGAAAGGAGCAACCTATGGATGAACTTGAACTTTTTGTAGGGCATTAGCTAATTTACAACCTTTTTCATAAGTAATACCAAAACTTCTGGTAACAGGAAAATGCACGCCAAATTTTTCAGGGCAGAGAACACTCAGACAGGAGTTCGTAATTTTGAACTTTTTATTTTAGCTTATGAGGCTACTTCAAGGCACAGGTATGGTGACTGGGAACCGGGAAAGTAAAGAGAATGTGAGATAGTTAGTGCTTAGGGACCTTGAATGAGTCCAAATATTGAGAGAGATTTGCTAACAGACTTATTTGAGTCTCTGTGAGTTAGTAAGGTAACAGATGTTATCTCTATTTGGGGTATATAATATCTACTACAGAAGAGCTAAAATTACAGGGTAGACCTCTCAGGCCAATAATATCAATAACTAATATTTCTATTAAGGCTTCTGCTGTTGTATACAAACTGTGACATTTAATCTTTGTAACCGCCCTACAGGGCAAGTGCAGACGTCGTTTCCACTTGATTGACGGGAAACAGAAGCCCAAAGGGCCAAAGAAACTTGATGAGGGACACACGGCAGCTGTTAAATGGCAGAGCCAAGAGTCAAGGGAAGGTCACCTGCCCCAGTGATGAGCCTTCTCACCACTGGTCACACTGTCACTAAATCATTTGAGAAATCTCGTTTACGCTGGAGACCCGAGGTGCAATACTTCTGCGATCCAGAGATAGCAGTCACATTAGCTCTGTCAGGTTGTCTGTCAAGATTTGTTATTCTTAATAAACAGACTCCCTTATATGCCTTGAGATATTCTGCATTGTTCAAAGTTATTTACATAGGTCTTAATGATCAGTAATATTTGTCAACTCTTTTGAAAGAGTCACCTCTTTTTGTCCTTATATTTTCTTCAGATACTATCACAGTAGGTACAAAGCAAGAGCTTGTTTAACTTAATTCACTAGAAATAGTTCAAGTTAGTGAACTAAAACCAATGTCCCTTTTGCCTTTTCAGGTTTAAAAAAAATACACACACACACATATGTATATTGGTATATGTAATGTTACATTTTTATAAATTATTTTTCTAGTTATGAAAATTAACTTAATCAGAATTTCTGAATTTCTCCTCTGAATATGATTTAGTGTGACCTCTATTACTATTGTTACATGAAACACTGAATAACAAAGTTATGAGGAAGGGGAGAAAGAATATAACAGCCACAAAGACTATTACTATTACTGTGGCAAAACAATAACTTTTGCTTTGACCTTCCTTACATCCATAGTAAAAAAAAAGCAAAGATAATGGGATAAGCAATCTCTTCGATTTGAAGGAAAGATGCACATCAACTCATTAAGAAATGATATTAACAGGAATTTATTCAGTGGACATTCACGCTGAGTGACACGATAATTTCTCAGACTATGGTTTACAGCAAATAGAGACGTGCTCTTTAAACACTTTCTGATGATCTAATTGGTGTTACTTTGAAGCTCAGGGTATCTACTCAGCTTCAGTAAGAATTAATGATCCAATTAGTTTTCTATCTGCTATCCTATTTATCCAGAAATTATAATATACAGTAGACCAGTGGTTTCTAAATTCCTGGGGAACTCTTTCAAAATAAAATCCTACTCCTTTGAATTTCAGATTTGTGGATATGATGGATTTGGAGGACGGGGGAGAGTAGGAGGGTCACCGAGTATCTTTTTCTCCTGATGACAGTATTTCAGTTTTCCTTTGAGGAATCCTGCCTCTTCTGTATCTCGGTGATGTTGTTTGAATGGAACTGACTCTCTGCCCTTCATTACGTGAGTGGGCAAGTGGCACAGCTGTGGCCAGTTAGAGCATCCCTCTCCACTGACCACACTGCCTGGCTGAGCAGTAAGAAAACGAGACTCAGGACTGAGCTCCTTGTTGGAGGTGTCAGGAAACAGACACGCTCTTTATGCTAAGCATAGTGTGAGCATAAGAAGCAAGCCTGCTGCTGCCCACAAGCAGAGCCAGCCGGGTGCCAGCAAATACTCTAATGTCATTTTTGGTGCTTCTGGATTTTCCTACATCTGAAGAAATCCTGGATTTTTAAACTTAAATTGAATTTTGGATGCTTGTTATTGCAAGAGTCACAAAACGAACAATGCCTAATCGTCATTTTTAACAATCATACAAACAAACCTTTCCAGATGAGTTCATGATCAGCCAAGTTAGAAAACCACAGCATAAAACATGTCTTCAAATATCCAAGTTAGCATATATTACTAATAAATATAAGTTCGTTCACAAAATGCAGTAAATATGACTGAAAGTTTTGAGATGCTTTCAGAACTTTAAAGATGTCAGAATTGCATTATAAGATAAAATATATTTATTACACTCTTAACGTATGTTGCATGAGTGCCGTAAGTGACTCAACCACTGTCTACTTGGCTACATTTCCTGGGATGCCCATCTCTACCTATGAGGAGAGACTTTAGGCTTTCAAAGAAGGTAGCCCTGAGAAGAACTACAGAGCAAGACTAGAAAGCCCACGGTCCTTACTGGCAGTGAAAATGATAAACCACATCTAGCCTTTGCTGCTCCACCATGATGTGGAGACTTGGCAAAGGACGTGAGCCACCGCCTGGACATCAATCTCAATAGCCAGTTGGCTGCAGAATGTGGGCCTCTCCGTGTGTACAAGGTGTACAATCACGCTTCTCATGGAGTCCAGACTGCAGCCAAAGTGCACTCTGTAGAGGAGACTGTGCCTGGGGGTGGCAAGCAGGGGTCTCTGGTATTCACAATTCTAGTCAGCTGCCTGAAATCGAAGTCCTCTTGTATACTGATATGTCTGTCCATTGTCTGAGTGATTTTTAGAAGCATTTTTCTGATTTTTTTTTAAAAATAGGCATCCAAACTCCTTAAGTCCCTAATCCAACAACACAGTGCATTTTGTAAATTAGAGCTTCATCATTATTTTGAAACACTTGAAGTGGAAAAAAATGTGATTGGATTTTAAATCTATTCACAGTATCACAATAAATTGAAAAGAAAGCTGTTACAATCTTTAAACCTAATTTGGTATAATTTTTAAATGGGTCTAAGATGAATTTAATTCTTTTATTATCTACTTGTGTGAATGAAGTTTCTTGCTAAAGATGCTTATCAAGAATTTGAAGAGATCATCATAAAAATGTCTTGATCAGAAATTTCATGTAACCATTTCAAGCATTAATCTAGTTCTTAAAAATAGTTTTGTCCTCAAAGGAAAGTTTAAGTGTTTCATTACTAATTACATATTTTATTTAAATTTTTTACCCTTTCAACACTGCTTATCTGTCCTATAGGTTTTATAATTCTAACCAAAGTTACATAATATAAAAAAATGAGTATTTTCACCAAACCTCACTTGTACGTTCAAACCCTTCCAGTTTATCTCAGTACACTGTGAACATGTGATTCTTATTTTCATTTTTACTATTGTAGCCAGTTTCTAGGATGGGCCCTAATTATCCTCACGTCCTATTTCTCATTCTCCTATTTTGTTACCTCCTTCATTCCCTATGGCTGCGTGTACCTGCATAAATGATGGAGTGGACTTCTAAGGCTGGATCACAAAACTCTATGTGGCTTCTTCCTTGAGCCCTTTAGGATCACTTATTTTTGGGGGATCCAGCTGCCATGACATTAAGATGCTCCAGCTTCCCTCTGGAGTTGTCCAGGTAGCAAGAACTGAAGCCTCTCTCCTACAACCAGCGCTAAGTTGCCAGGCATGTGAATGTACTACCTAGTAAGTGAATCTTCTAATTCCAGCTAGGCCTTCAGCCCCAGTCAACCTCTTGACTAAAATCTCATAAGGAAGGAAGTCTCTCAAATTGTCCAGAATGTTTCCCATTAATTACAATGGAATATTGAGGCTATAACTTAAGATTATTTCCAACATTAATCAAAAACACATAAGTAAAGATTAAAATGAATTAAGTATCTCAAATAAGCTCCTGCTGTGGAGGACTCAATGCACACGGCAGTAAGAGTCCGTGCAACGTGACTCACCCTCAAGTATGGTACAATTCATGTTTACTGCAGAGAAAAGTTTGAGGCGTGGCTATAAATGTGAAAACTAAAGTTTTGAAATAATTCTGCTTTTCATTCAAAAGAGCTGGTCCAAACACAAATTAATAAACAAAACTTACACTGAGCACAACTTGTTCAAAAATAAATTAGTTTCAGAGCCCTTAATTCAGTTTGAAAAACTGAAACCAATTTCTGCAGTAACTCAATTTATCTGCAACTTTACTTTTTTCAACTCAATTTAAAAATTAATCTTATTATATTTTAAACTCTGAAACAAGCTGTTCTTTATATATGGGAAGAGCCTGCTTGCTGGTTTAAAATAGATATGTTTTTTCATTTGGTTTTAAAAGACCTACAGATAAATTCATAATTTACTAGCTCATCTATAAATTACACACAGATAAAATAAACATGTAGGTCCCTCCCTCAAACTACACCATATTCACAGGTACACACATATAACTTTTATAAAGCTTTGCATGACTATAAAATTGCCAATAGTTTTTGTGTGTGTGTATTATTATTTTTTACTTCATTTTGAGTTATGTTGAAGGCTGGAGTATCAGTTACCACCATCACTTGATTAGAACTTTCTGAAAAAGGCCATTACTGCACTGAGTATTGCCTAAGTAGGAATACCATGGGGAACATCACATTATTTCCCATTACTGGTTCTCATTCTTTCTCCATTGACATATGCCTTGAAGGACCCCTATAATCAGTGTACACACCCCTGCCTCACTGTTAGGCTCCATCGTGTAACCTGTTCTGGCCAATGGAATGTGAGCAGAGGTGTCAAAGGTCATGTTCAAGCAAAAGTTTGGCTCTGTCCCTTGCTTTTCCCACTCCATGAAAACTGCCGCCCCAAATAGCAGCTGCTACATGAGCCTGAGTCCCGAAAAAAAAGAGTGACGTGGAAATATATCAGTCTATAGCTGCACATAGAATATGCCTTGGTTGTAAGCCACCAAGATTTGAGGATTGTTCATTAAAGCAGTTGACTGAAATAATCGTCTCCCTACAGGACTACTATGCAACTTAAAGGAGATAATATCTTGGAAAGACAAGAGACAGGACCATTTACTGAATGCGTAAATAAAATACCCCATTTATTTCAGACAATACGATGTGAGGTAGGAATTTATGCTTGTTATACATATAAGGAAACAGGTTCAGAGAAACTAAGTTGCTTCAAACCACAGAGCAGACAAGTGGCAGAGATGGAAATTAAACGTAGTTCTAATGAAATCTACTTCTAGCCCACGCTTTTCCTATTGCAGTTAGGAACTTCGAAATGTGCCTTCTACAATGTCAAACCCCATATCCTTATTTCTGTAGCTATATTCATGCCGATGAAAAACTGTCATGAAAAATTTTAACATAAGGGAGAAGAGATCTTGAAAAATACTATGTGAGTGACTCTACTATGTTTATATAGTGCATAATGAAATCAATGCAGTATATTATTGAAAGTGCATATTATGTTCTGAAGTTTAACTTGAAAACAAAATTAACACGTTTTACTCCAAATAACATAATCATATTTACTTAAGCTATTAAGATATTAAGCCAAAGTTTCTATTAAAAGGAGATAAAATAAATTATCCCTGTAAAAAAGCAACCTCATTCATGGCACCAGACCAAGAAATTATTAATTGTCCAAGATGGCTAATAAAACCAGGTTTAAAATAAAAAAGAATAATACAGCTTTGGAATAATTAATTAACTATGTGCATATGAAATTCTTTACCCTTACAGTGAGCAAAAAATAATAATTAAACAGGATTCTAAAATTACTGACACATGTTTTTGTTTTTTTAATCACAACTTCTTACTATGTTGCAGGTATATGTTGACTTTTGATTCTGAAGCCGTGTCACCTGGATTTAGACTGTTTGTAGGCCAGGGAATCAAGTTGGTAATTTTCCTTCCAGACTGCCTCTGTGCTCACCTCTTCCTTGGGTCTGTTTTCCAAGGATTTGGATTCTGGTGAATAAGACCCTCTCAGCTCCCCTGAGGAATCCTTGGCTCAGACTTGTGTGTGCACGAAGCAGGAAATCAGCCAGGTAAATGAGAGACAGGAGATCAGACATAAAGGCTGAAGGGGAGGAAGATGTCCTCTGCCTGTGTGACAGAAAATGTGAGGAATGCCATACATGTGGCTGAGATGACTCTCACTACTAAGGGGAAGGAGAAAATCTGGCGCAGTTTTCTCAACAAAGAGGTAGCCAGTAGTTGTGAGGTTGATCAAGGGATGTACTTTTTTAGAAAATAAGGCAGTTTAGGAGCCAATTCACAAATATAGCATTGCGCGGAGATCCACTGCCTGGTTTATGGAAAGTTGAAGTTTACTGACATAAGTCACACTTTACAAATCTCCTTTAAAACCAGATTGTGCATTTATTATGTAATATTTCAGAAATGATTTCCCTCACTTAAGTTCATTAACTAATTCATTTTAAATTTTTTATTGAAGTATAACATATGTGCAGAAAAGGACATATGTTGCAAACATGCCGCTAGATGCATTTTTACAAAAAGAGCACAACTACACAATTGGCAGTGAACTCAAGAAATAGACAGTTACTAGCGTCCCAGAAGCCTACTTTTGGCTCTTTCTAGACCTCAGAGATAATCATTTGAACTCGAATATCATTTGCATTAGGGTTTAAATGATATGGAAAAAGTGAGGAAATCTCTTCTCATGGACCCTTGGTTAGACATAATTTGTTCCCTGGGTGCAATTCTCTGGCCTTCACCGTAGCCTCTCAAAGAGACTTTCTTTTGGTGTTCTCTTCTAAATGTTATATTTTGATGAAAAATTCTAAATGTTTGTACCATTTTTTAAAAATAGCTGTTCTATGCAATTTTTATTTCCCTATTTCTTTGATTCCTGATATGACTCAGTCAGATTAAGATCTGAACCCAAATCAATTTTATATGATCCCTTTTTTTAACAAATATTCTCACAGAGAAACAAAAATTGTATCTCTTCAGATCTCAAAATTCCTTTGGTATAGCAGTAGTTATATCAGACAGTATAGACTGAGTTATGCTGATATAACAAGTTCAACAACTCAGTGGCTTAAGGCAGGTATCAATAAAATACAGCCTACAGGCTGGATCTGGCTGCTGCCTGCTTTCATATATAAAGTTTTATTGAAACACAGCCATGCTCTTTTTTTGTCTTATTCTCCATGACTGCTTTTGTACTACAATGGAAGAGTTGCACAGATGTGGTTGAGGCTGTATGACCTACAAAGTCAAACATATTTACTATCCTGTCTTCTTCAGAGAAAGGTTGGTGACCTCTGCTCATAGCAACCAAGTTTTCCTTATCACTTATGTCTCATGAAGAACATAGATTGGCTGGCAGAAACTATGCTCAGTGAGGATTCCAGGATGAGTGAATGATGCCAACATGGATTAACTAAAAGAGAAGAGAGCATGGGACAGTGTACACCAACTCTTAAATGCATCTCTTACTTTTCATTAGCCAAAGCAAGTCATGTGATGCTGACCTGACTGATGCCGAGGTGGTGGGCATCTGGCTGGGCAGAACCAGAAACAGTAACTGTACATCCTTAAGGAAGATCTCCTTCTAAACAAACACAAAACTCAACCATCCAGACACGTAATTTCACTATAGAAGACCTTGGAAACATAGTATAAGGTATTTTGTAAACATCTACCATATGATCAGGGGCTATATTTAAAAAGTTAGAAAACATTTTATGTTATTATCACTGGCCAAGGTTCACAAAAATAAAAAATCATACTCAGCATGAAGTAAGTTGTCTTAAAAAAAACTGTGATGTTTTAGATTAAAGAAAAAAAATATATGTCCAGGACGAACGTCCTACTTGTGTCCTTTAAAAAGTTTATTTTAAATTTTTCAACTGGAGAAAAAAAAAAAACAACTTTAGCTCTTTGCTTCAAGTGCTGGGATATTATGGCAATTTGATTACTCATTGGGTCGATTTAAGGAAGTAGTGTCTCCATCCTGTGGACTCTTAGCATACTGTTAACAAACTCTATTAAGGATGACAAACTGTTTCATTTACAAAAAACAGGTGGAAAACACGAGAACAGGAGAACTGCTTCCCCTCTGCCTGTAAACATGCTCCTTTCTCCTTTATCAGAAAAATAAAACCACATTCCTTCCCTGTCACCTCCCTGCATTTGGTCTCCATTCCTGCTGTTCCTTGACCATCAAAGTCTCTGGAAGAGTAATTTACATGACTACCAGCTCGACAGTCTTTTCTCTGTCAGGGAGAATAAAATATTACTGAGAAATATTTTATCTTGAAAAAGCCTCTCTTCATGGACTCCAAAGGCCCAATATTTTCTCCCTTTCTTCTACCTCAAAATAATTCTTTCTACATCTTGTATTAAACTGTTTTTACAAAATCACATTTACTGAGGAAGGTGTTACTCACCAAATTTCCACTAATAATATTATTGTCTATTCTTGACAACCCTGTTCATTCTAAGGCAGCTACCATCTCCATGCAACTGACTCCCAAATCTACAGCTTCAAGCCTCATCCAAATTATCACCTCCCAGCAAGCAACTGAAAATGAATTCACTGCTTCCTCCCTCAATCTTACTTCTTGAGGACTTCCTCCTAGTGTTAGGGTTTAACACAAATCACCCAGGTTCAAAACCACTATACCTACAACTCCTTCTGTGTCTAATCCATCACTAAACCCTATCAGCTCTAGAACCATAACTTCCTGTTTTGTCCCCACTGCCAACATCTTTTTCAGACCAAGCTTGAACACTACACTACGCTCCTGCCTGGTTTCTCTGCACAGAGTCTCTACACCACCAAGCTGTCCTTTGTGACACTAGATTACTTGTTCCAATGTGCTTTTCTTTTTAGGCCAAAACTATTTGACTACCAATCACAGTACAAACCATCCAGCTAGGCATCTAAGACTTCCCTCCATTTCCTTTCAAGACCACCTGCCTGACACACGCCATATGTCAGCCATAGAGTGGCCAATCTTTATTAATGTCTTTAATTTTATACTCCCGTGCCTCTTCTCCATCAGTTCACACCTGTGGGAATGTCCTCCCCTGATATTAACCATGTCATTAAGCTCCAAGGCTTGTATCATTATGCGACCTGCTCCTCTTTGATTATCTCCACCACGGGGTCTCTGTTTCCTCGTCCTTAGATCTCTCTTCTATCTTTCCAGGCTTTGATTTGTGTTCCAGGAGGCTGACCTCATTGACTGCATTATTCAGCCTCCCACATCGGCCGAGTCTGAGCTGCCTTGGCCAATGGGAAGGAGCAGCAAGCAGTGAGAGGGTGGGAAGAGAAAGCGTTGGAAGTATTTCTTCCTGACTCTCTCCTCGTTTGCGGCCATGTTTTCCAGCAGTGGCTGCTTTTCTTGATGACCCCAGGTTTCCTCCATACCTTCACCCTTTACCTGGCTTCAGGAAACTATCTCCTCCCCTGGTCCCTTTAGGGCTAATAGCTTCCCGTGATTGCTACTTCTGCAACCTCAACAGTTCTGTTGAACCTATCCAGGCCTCTAAAAATAGTTCCTTCATTACAGTTTTCTGAAACATCTGAATTGGATTCTGTTCCCTGTTGGTAGCCTTATTGATATGAAGTGGTGACATAACCCACTTATGAGCCCCCAAAGGCAATTTCTTCCTGTTTTGCTGACCTATGTCCAGTTCTGAGTTGCCTTTCAGTTATTTGTATGTGTGAAGCATCTCTTCCATTTGACTGTAAGTGGTTTCAGGCGAATATTTATCTTTGCAGACTCTAAATAATCAACAGACTATCTGGAGTGTACAGAGACTCAATAAATACTTGTTGAGTTGAGTTTACTGAATAGTAGTAAATTATGTCAAAGAACATACAGCACAATAGACAAGGCAGGGAAGGAATATTAAGAGCAATTTTTTTTTGATAAATGCCCATTTTTAAAACTATCACACATCTCAATGTGTGGCTACATCCCTAATCTCCCACGACTTCTGTCTTTCCACTTCTGCCTTTGTTTAGGCGACAGTACCTTCCTCCTCTCCACTTTCCTGTTTCCATCTCTCTGAACCCTCTTTCAGTTTCCCCTTAAGTGGCAAAAGTAAGGAAACAAAATGTTTATTTACATGTCTGTGTTCCGCACTGGTAACTTTAAAGCAGGGGATAAGAGTAGTAACTTTTACATGTCTTGGATGCCTGGTATTCGGAAGAAAAATGAGCAAAAAAAAAAAAAGGTTTCTTTTTTTCTAGGTAATTCTTAATGATAATCTCCCATTCCAGAATTAATGGACCTCAAAAAGTAAAATTATCCCCATTTTTGGACTCCCCTGAAAGAGTCCATGAAATTGTGCCATTAGATTTGTTTGCTTGCTTGCTCTGAAATTTTTTTTCTTCTTATGTAACTTTTAAATATCAAGAAAGCAATGGACTAAAACATATAGCTAGAGAATCGGCATTACGCAGAGATTTTTGCAAAATAACGATCAAATCCAGAATCCCACCACCTGCCTTCAGTTCTCAAGGAACTCAAGATAAAAGAGGAAGTTGGGAAGGGCTGCCTGTATCTAGCTACCAAGAAGTCGCCCCGCTGGCATAAACGATTAACGGTTCTGTTAGCCTTTTAGGGATGAAGGAATGCAGGTCATCAAAGAGGAAATGGAGACTCAGCTGGCACTGTGCTCTTGGAGGTCACAGAAAAAGAGCCACTTAGGGATGAGAATCTCTGAAGATCAATGGAAGCAACTGTTATTCACACTTCTGAATGCTTCACCAGTGTTCCAGGAGAAGACTCATTAGCACATACACTTCTTCCTCTTTTATTCTGGAAGCTTCGTGTATATTGCTGCTCATGAATTCCAAGATAACATTAGCTCTTCTCATAGCTCTGTAACACTGGTGATTAATACTCAGTGAGTGATCAGTTAGGACCCCCGCGTCCTTCTAATCAAGAACACTCCTCAAGTCACAGGAGCTATCAACTCTTGAACACAAAGTTTGGAACGTTTCCTTACCCACATTCCCTCCTGGCTTCTTAGGTTTGGCGGAGTCCCCTTACGGTCACCTCCTGGTTTTAGATACCTTATGCATTTGTCAGCATGGCTGTTAACATTCGTACCAGAGAATATAGGAAAAGGAAGAGAGGTCCTGGCAAGAGGCAGGAAGTCTGAGATAAGCACAGGTTTTCCACTCATTTATGGTAGCCAGGAACACAGCAGTAAAAACTACAGAATAAGGCGTAAAATACTGGGCCCGTCCCCTAACCAGCTACGTCACCACAGGCAATTCACCTCACCTGAACGGCTCTGAGTTTTCTCTGAGAGTACAGTAGCCTTTTAAAAATTCCATGTGTTATGGACCTACTATTCTATGTTGATCTAAGTGGTGTTAAAAGCATGAGCCAATGTGGTAAAGTATATGCAGTACATGAAATGATAAAAGTATATTATTTATATGTAAGTATATTATTTCTTTGGGACCAAAAATTAACTTCCAAACTGCTTTTGGAATATATAAATACATTCAAATGGTATTTCCTAATGTGCATTCCACAGACCACTACTTCTAAAAGCTCTGTGTAAAAGGGTTATCTTGTCAATTTACTCTGAGAAACCTGGTACATTCCACCCCATGCCTACTTAGAGAGCTTCATGGTACATCTGCATTCTGAAGGATTTAAGAACTCCCATCCTAAACAAAGTGGATTTTAGTTAAACTACCATTAGAAAAATGATAAGAATTCTCCAGATATATGCCGAGGAATGGGACTGCAGGACCATATGGTAGCTCCATTTTTAGTTTTTTAAGGAACCTCCATATTGTTCTCCACAGTGGCTGCACCGATTTATATGCCCAGCAACAGTGTAGGAGGGTTCCCTTTTGTCCACACCCTCTCCAGCATTTACTGTTTGTAGACTTTTTTATGATGGCCATTTTGACCAGTGTGAGGTGACATCTCAGTGTGGTTTTGATTTGCATTTCTTTAATAATTAGCGATGATTACCAAATAAGGAAGGTCAGGGGAGGGATAAATTAGGAGGTTGGGATTAACATATAGACACTACTACATATAAAACAGATAATCAACAAGGACCTACAAGTTAGCACAGGGAACTATACACAATATTCTATAATAACCTATATGGGAAAAGAATCTGAAAAAGTATTGATACATGTGTATGTAGAGCTGAATCACTTTGCTGTACACCTGAAACTAAGATAGCATTGTAAAACAATATACTCCAGTCTAAAGTAAAAAATTTAAAAAAAAGAGCAGGAAATCAGGAGCTCTATTTGGCAATAATATCTATTAATATCTCAAGAATCAACTCGAGTCTTTGGAAAATGTTGCCTTAGGAACATTTATTTACGTGGCCTCACAACAACACTAATTTTGGTGCGTACGGAGTGAAGACATCGCCAAATTTCATGATAACTTGCCATTCAAAAGACAGAAAATTATAAATAATTTGGAACTTATAGTCCAAATGGAAAATCTGGCACATTATGAGAATTTGCTGTTTGGAAGATTTACAAATGAAAATTAAATTTTAGGACCGTTGTCATGTGAAAGGGGAAAGATGATATGAAACATTATAAAGTTCTGGTAGGGAATAAAAAGAAAAAGCAGTAAGCCTCTTTCCCAGTGTACACCTGAGCTAGAGCCGAGAAGTGCTAATTCTTTAAGCTTTTAGAGTTAATAATTACAAGGATACCATTAAGACCTGTCATTAGGAGACTGAGTCAGCAGGAAAATAAACATAGTACTTTAAGAAAGATAATTCCCTTAGTAATGGAACAGAATTCTTCGAGAAAAATGGGTCCCTCTGGCGCCTGCTGGAACTCCTGATGGCCACCCCATAGGTCCAGCTGCTAATCCCTGCTAGAGTGGTCCATGATGACCGATGAAAGCTGGAATGACTGAAGCTCCCCTAAGTGCCAGACCGATTCTCAGGGGCAATTCACACAGGAAAAGAGCCCAGCTTATGTACCTTCAAGGATACATTGTTCTTCTGAAAGGGAGCAATGGTACCAAAGAGATGATCTCCACCTCCATCATGACCAACCTGGCCCAGATCACGTTCAGGTCTTCCCTGGACACTGGCCATAGCCACCTTCCAGTCTCCCTGCTTCCAGAAATCTTCTGTTTGGGGCCCTAATACCCACCCTTCATATAGCAGCCACCGTGATATTTTAAATTCGGTAATCGGATCATGCCACGTCCCTGTCACAATCTCTCTACTGGCCTCCCACTGCACTGAGGAAAGAGTGGCTGCAAGTAAGTAGCATGATCCAGCCTGGAAGACCTCTCAAACGTACCTCGATGTCCTTCCACTCCTTGAATACCTCAAGCTCACTGAAGTTTCAGCTCACTGGCTTGTTCTTCCCTGCCCACCTTGTTTAAAGTAATGTCAACTACTTCCCATAAATTTATCAAATTTGAATTTCTTTGTAGCAATGACAAGTTCTAAAACTGTTTTACTGGTTTTTTGGCTGTTGTTGTCTGTCCCCCCCCCCCCCCCCCCCCACACACTAGTTCGAACGTAAGAGCCCTAAGTGCAGGAAAATATTTACATTTTTCACCATTTTGTTCTTGGAACTCACATCTGTCCCTACTATATAATAAGCGCCCAGGAAGCGCTTGTCCAAAAGACAGAAAGGAAGGCTAGAAGGGAGGAGAGGGAAAAGCAAATGGGGGGGGGGGAGGTAAAAGGAAAGGGACTGGAAAAGGAAAGGAAGGGAAAGAACAGAGGGAAAAAATAAACGAGAAGAAACAAGCTTTAAGAGGGAAGGGTAGGAGACAAACATATCTGAACAGGTGAAGAATTAACTGAGTAACAAAGGTTGGGATCAGATTTTGGAAAAATACATCATTTATTCATTTATTAACTCATTTAGCATTTATTAAGTGCTTGCTAAGTAATAGCAACTACTCTAAGTATTGGAGATACAGAGATGAAAAGCATAACAGTTCTGGTCCAGAAGCTCGCTCACTCACTCATGGGAGAGAAAAAAAGTGAATGACAGAGGGGTGATGAGTGCTAAGATGGAAATATGAAAGGAATGGCCATGAAACTCGGAAGAGGATCCTCTACCCTCACACACAGGTGAAGCTAGGGCAGGTTTCCAGGAAAAAATGGCTTTCTCACGAACAAGCAGAGCTTAGCCACGTAAAAAACGGCAAGAATCTATTCCAGACAGACGTCTCAGAAGAGAAGAAACAAAGAGAGCTTAGAAAATTATCATGGTTAATTCCACGACCATGAAATAACCAGTCAGGTGTGAGGCAGAAGCCAGGTATGAACCTCAAGAGGGTGACCACAATAAACAAAGAAAACAAGGCGTACGTTTCAGGAACTAAGTTAATGCTTATGGTAGGGTTAGTGGAAGTCTTGAAAGCCTTTAACTAAGTGAATTTGAGTCTTGATAACATCTCTGGGGGGGGGGCTTCTCATACGGTATTTTAGAAAAATATTAAGGTAGCATATGTATCTTTATACTTTACCCCTTTGGAGTCAAGCCCATTCTCAGGATTGACACACACCCTTGCTACACACAGACCAAAGTGCTTCTGCCGGTACCTAACCCCTTTCTTTCCACTTCAGCACCAACAGCTGTGGAACAGAAGAAAGGCAAGTGGAGCTCAGTGGGCAAGTAAGGAGCCACATCCACGGTCTACCTTTTATAGCCATGGGACATTGGGCAAGTCAGGTAGTCTCTCAGTTTCTTCATCTGTAACACAGGACCCATAGGGCATACCTACAAGCGCACTGTAGGGATTAAACAACATGGTGCTTGTCAAAATGGTTTGGAAACATACGCTGAAAACGTGATGAAGTGTGAGCCTTGCCTTCAGCAGTGGCCCCAGCCTCTGTGATCTGTCCGAAACAGAAGTGAACTGAAACGGGCTGCTTTTCTTCTCTACACATACACACAAACTGTTAGGCACATGCAGGCCCATCATAATAAAAATCCATTAAGTCAGCAGCCTACTTTCTAGGTCCCAATGGGAAAAATCTTAATTCTACTCCAGAAACAGCTTCTCAACAGTCTATGACCTTACTTCTCTTGCACTTTATTTTCTGGCAGACTCTGACCTCACAACCATCAGCAGGATGTGACACTATGCCAGAAGGGTTGTCTGGCAATGTCCCTCCATAAAGGCTGAAGAAAACATTCAGGGTGACTGCATGACCCACAAGAACATTTGTCCCACCAAAAAAATGTAGATATGTTCACAGGGGGTGGGGGATGGGTGTGAGGGAATGAAAGGAGATTAATGAAGAAAAAAATTAATTTCTGTAGCATAGATATGGCACCTTTTGCTGTGATTACTATAAAACACCTGGCAATCAATCATTAATGAAAGTAAGTTACTAATGAGTTCAATAAATGTTGATGGAATGAAGTCTATCTACTCCTTAATGAAGACTGTCATTGTAACACACTGGCTTTTAAAAGAGTCAGGAGATACATATGAGATGGCAGGATTATCAACGAAAGAGACTTTAATTGCACTGATGAAATATTACTCCTTCTCCCCAACTCTTCTGTACTCTGATTTTTGTCATGAGATATGTCTAACTGATGAAATTAATAATAATAATAGTATAGTTACATTCATTGAGCTCTTGGATTTATAATTCACCTTCTCAACCACTAGGCTGTATTGTCCCCAAGACAAGGTACCAATGAAATGATGACTATTTTAGCAGGACTGCCTGGAGATAATGTCTTAAAGAATCTCTAGAAGTCCTCAAATACCAAACGTGGCAGAGAAATGGAGAAATATTTTGGAGCAGGTGAGCTTTGATTTGTCCTTCAAATTATTCCATGAACGTGTCCACCTGTCACTGTTCTACGCTTGGTAGAAGCTCTTTGTTCTACGAGAAGAGAACAAACCATGCAAGGATTATTTGGGCAGTTTTATGGATTAAATGAGAGTCTTTTTAGTAAAATTTATCATTTTTTGGCAATCAGCCAAAACTATCAACTGGAAACTAAAAAAACAAAAACAAAAAGGTCATTTGAGAGTAGAACTGTAAAAAAAGTTTAATGCATTTAAGTCTACAAATACGAATTTTGAGAGTGGGGTTCTTCTACAATGTTAACTTGTAGATAAACTGCATTCTTCAATGTCAAACCAGAAAACAGAAATATTCCACCATAATTTACAAGTTTGTAATGCTCTGTCAAACATGAAACTTTTATGAATAAACCTTGAGCTCATTTTATATATGAGAATTATGCTGAACAATGAGACCCTCAGTAAACACCTAATTCACACAGTGTCAGTAATGTGTCCCTTTACTCGTGACAAATCAAATTTCTGAAACCATTAAGCAGAGTAAACCCTTCCTTCTACCCAACCCATAAAGCTCCCCAACCAGAGAAACCCTAGAAGTTTTTCTCAGCGGGTTTATGTCAGTTCCTGCTCTAACCCCAGCATGGAAATGTCAGATCTAATTTTTCTTGAAAATGAAACTATTATCCCGAAAATAAACTATTCACCATTTGTTATCATTTTCCCTTTTTATTTATTAATTAACTTGGCAAGTTTTCTTCCCGAATACTCTTGGATAGTCAGAGATGTGTCATTTTTTAGTGGGTTGAGTTTGTGCCTAAAATTTCTAGCCTATTGCTTTTGTAATTATTTTTGCATATTGAGTGCAAAGATAAGAATCAATGAAAGTAGAATTTCTAAAGGAAAAGTAAAGAGGATTCGATAATTAGAAATAATTAAAGAATAACTTTGCCTACCTTTTTTTTTTTTTTTAAAGCCAAAGTGAACAATTCCATTTCTGAGTACTTACTCTAGGAAAATGAAAAAGGATATTCATACAAAATCCTATATGTGAATGTTCCTAATAGCTTTCTGTGTAACATCGCCAAACCGAAACAACCCAAATGCTCTTTATGGGTGAATGTATAAACAAACTGTGGTATATTCTTAAATGGAATACTACTCAGCAATCAAAGAATAAGCTAGAAATGCACACCCGCTTGGATGAATCTCAAAGGCATTATGCTGAGTGAAAAATGCCAGTTTCATATTGTATGTTTCCACTGATATGACATTCTCAAAAGGACAAAATTCTTTACAGTGACGGAGAACAGACCAGTGGTTGCTGATATTAGCAGCTGGAGGAGAATCTGACTATAAAGGGATGGCATGAGGGAGGGTTTCTCTGGAGGGTAGTGGAACTGTCTTGTATCCTGACTGTGATGATGTTTCCATGGATCTACACATGTGTTAAATTCAAAGACCTATCCACCAAAGTCGGTTTCACTGTGCCATGATTTAAAAGGTAAAATTACAAGAAAAATACGGCAAGGATGTAGAGGAACTGGAACACTCACGTGCTGCTGACAGGAATGTAAGACGGTACAACAACTTTGGAACCCAGTGTCAGTTTCTTAGAAAGTTAGGCACAGACCTACCATATGACCTGCTCATTCATTTCTTCGTATTCAATTAACCGAATGAAAACACATTTCCATGCAAAGACTTTTAATTTTGCTGAGTGAAAGAAACCAGAAAAAGGGGTATGTACTGTATGCTTGATTTATATAGATTTCTAGGAACTGCAAACAAATGTGTAATGGCAGAAAGGGGACCAACGGTTCCCTGGGACGAGAGTAGGAAGGGCCAGAAGGTGGGATTATAAGCAAGCATGAGGAAATTTGGGGTGGGGGGAGGGTAGCTTATGGATATGTTTATTATCTTGGTTGTTGTGATGTTTTTACAGGTGTATTCACATGTTAACATTATCAAAACTTACAGTTTAAATATGTGTAGTTTATTGTATGCCAATTATACTTCAATAAAGCATAAATGAATAATTTTCTTTGTAGCAATGAAAGAAAAAAAGTAAAATTAGAGGAAAAAAAATTGTGACTTATAGTTGGTTTCTATATGCTACGTTCTATTCTTCTCCCCACTGACTTCCTTGTACCACGTATCCTGACACATCAAAATATAATTTCGATGAAAAACACACAGTCCTCTCCTGCAGGCTAGAAAATCCGGAATCAAAGCTATCAATTTGAGGGTGATCAAGTGAAAAGAGAATCATGTGTGAGGGAGATGACTATACCTCCATTAAGGAGAATGATAGTGCACTGAGTAATTACCCTGCGATGCAATTTTTACACCCAATACGGACCAACACCAGCCTCTGGAAACAGCTATTTATTAAAAGAACCAAGGACACTTCTGGAGCCTCATTTAAATAATTTTTGACAGGGATGGGGAGATTCCATTGTCTTCTTCTAAGGCCCTTGTTCACCTTCAACAGAGAAGGTGCTGGAGAAAAACACCCACAACAACAAAAAAGCCTAGAAATTGTGGTGAATTATATAATATGGCTAAATTTAGATTGTACATATAACTCAGATTCTTAAAGCCAAGATATTTTTCCTTAAAAGAACACATCTGAATTATAAATGAATCACACATTTATAATTTAAATATGAAAAAACATGCAATCCAGAAGTCAGCTGAACCTTAACATCCTTCAGAGTTTTGGTGAAACTTGAACTGAATTCCATTCCATGACCTCCACAAATTCTTGCCAAGACTTCCTGTTTTCACCTCTGTATCCATTCCCCCTAATTTGGTTCTGCCCCAAGGCAGGCTAAAGATAACATTTAGCTCATTGAAGACTTTGCATCAGGGAAAAACCCTTTCCTGAGATAGCGTTTTGTAACTTCAATAATTTTACCAGCTTACATTGGACATGCTGTGAAGAGGGGTCATCTCCCTCAATCTATAGCTTTTTTCTACCCCTCCGGCTTCAATTTTTTCTCTCCATGTTCTCTTATTTCTTTTTTAGGATAATAAGCAATTTATTTTTTCTTTTTCCAGTAGGGAAACTCACTCAGAACGTAGTGAGTGAGTTTTCCTAACCTGTCTCTCTAAAAGGAACTTGTCAACGAGTGGCTAAGAGAATACTGAACACGCCACTACACATATACTGGGGTGAGTGCTTGCTTACCACATAGTATTTAAAGCATTTAGTCCCATACACAAGTGAGCTGTATATCACTTAATATCCTTTTAGTCAGGCAAAGGAGTTCTCACATAAGAAGAATTGATCTCTTTTAAAATCACAAGTTGATCCAAATAGTTGGACCTCACCAAGGCAGAGCAGCAGATTCAAGGTTCCCAAGTGTGAAATAGACAAGAAGATGCCACTCAAGTTTTTCTTTCAGTGTAAGGATTTGTCGGGAAGACAAAGCAGTGATTGGTGACACATACAGGTAGGGATATAAGACTGGCCCTTGTCTTAGGAGAACACAACCAGAGTGGATCTTAAAGATTATCTAACCAGGAACTGGTTTCTGAACTCAGAAAACTGATTTGTGATGAACTTCAAAAAATATATAAATACTACCTT
The DNA here is from genome assembly GCF_030028045.1 of Hippopotamus amphibius kiboko. Taxonomy (NCBI): domain Eukaryota; kingdom Metazoa; phylum Chordata; class Mammalia; order Artiodactyla; family Hippopotamidae; genus Hippopotamus; species Hippopotamus amphibius. Next base: position 9,199,426 of record NC_080198.1, read on the forward strand.
CTCCCCAAAATTGTATACAACATTTTGTGTATGTGTGTTTCTCTGGAAAGAAGATAGTTTTCATCATATTCTCTAAGGGTTTGTAACCTCCCAAAGTATTAAGTATAATTGAATTAGCCATTAATACTATGATCTGATTACTCAGGTAAGAATTTTATTTGCTTTTCCTTACCAAAGATTCTTGTTCATTAGAACTCAAACACACAAATAAATGACATATTTAAAGTTGAGGGTAGTAAAATATACTTCATTTAAGCATGTGGCTCTATAGAGTATTAATTTCTGAAATACTAGAAACTCAGTGGTAAACAAAGGAAGCCTTGTAGAGATTCGAGACTGTTTCAACAAGATTTAGTAATTATGTCTCATTCCTGTGTCTTTATAAAATGGAACATGTTACCCCTCACAGAGCCACATGCTTCATATGCTTGCTGTGATCGAGATCACTTTATTCCTCATGAGCTCTCTAAAAGTTCATAAAAACTCATAATTAGAGATGGGGAGACATTAGGGAATGTCTTTTGAAACTGTGCTTTTCAAACTGTGAATCATGACTCATTGGATTGTGAAACCTATTTTATAGCCAGATTATCCAGCCTTAAAAACAAACAAGTAATCCAAAAACTAAACTAACATACCTTAGCACAAACAGATTAATGTAGGATAGAACGTATCAGAGAACATCCTTTATAGGAAAGATAAACAATGCTTTTTAAACTTTGGTTTTGCAAGTACGTGTGTGTACATCAGCATGTATCTTTAGTGGGTCATGATATAAAATGTCTTATGGAGGGAGAACTGTGGTCAAAGAAATGTGATTTTGTCTAATTCCTACACATAACAGACAAGGAAATGGAGGTCTAAAGAGGTGAAGTGATTTTCCAAATTTTACACAGCTAGAAAATAAGAGAATTGGAAATCAAGTTGAAATTCACATCAGTTCTCTTGAAACTCTCTTACTAGACTTTTCTTTCAAAAATGAACTACAATCACAGTTGTTTCCTTGAGATCTTTCACACTAAGATTTGAGATCTTTTGGTAGACTTCACTTTGACCATTTCTCTTGTCTTTTCAAACTGCAAGTACTTTTCTACCACCTCATTCTCTGCTCATGAATTTTTACTGAGAAACAGAAGAAATCAAGAGATACTCCATGCATTACCCCATCACAGCTATTCACCTACGTACATTTATACCTTAAACTATGTGTTTTGGTAGATGTACTGTCTTTGCCCCTCATGCCAACCCCTGTTCGTGTGTTATATCCTGTCCCCCTTGCTTGTTCAAAATGCCTGTTAAAACTGTCTCCATTTTCTCCCACATCATGATTATCTGCCCTGCTGGATCAAACACATCAATAAACAAGCATGCTCTAATATTTCCTAATGTGTCCCCAAAGCACAACCTATTCCACCTCTCCCTCTGGTATGACATCATCCCCTCCCCTTTCCAGCAAGACTGCTTGAATAACTTCTCTATGCAATTCTCAATTCATCGCCTCTTCTTTTCTAAAAATACGCAGTTCAATCAAGCTTCCACTCCTATCTTCCACTCCTCTGAGAGAGCTCTTTCATGGTCACAAAATACTTCACTGCACTACCTCTGACGCACCACCCCCCTTACTTAATGTGGCCGCAGCTCTCAACATAGCTGGTCACTTTCTCATCCTTGAAATAACTCTTTTACTTGGTTTCCAAGACCCTGCTTTCTTTTTGTCCTCTTCCTACTTCATACAAGATTCCTCTTCAGTATCCTTCACTGGTACCCCGTCATCCAATAGACTAGACTGTTAAAAGGCAGTGTCCAGGGCTCAGTGCTCAGACATCTTCTACCTTCAACCCATACTCATCTCTTGATAATCTCAACAATTACATCCTCCAGGCATCAAATGCCATCTTTGGGGCTGGCAGCTCCCAAACTGATATCCTCATTTATAATCTCCAGAATGCTTGCACTCAATTGCCGATTCAACATCTCCACTACGATGACTAGAAAATAAAACAACTGAGCTCCTGGTCTTTCTGCAGACACTAACTTCAATTCCACCACCCACTCTGCAAACATTCTATTCAGGTCATCTTCCTACCTTTGCAAATGGCTGTCTTGCTTGCTGTTCAGGGTTAAAACTTTATGGAGTCACCCCTGCTCCTCTTTTACTTTCATGGTTTTCATCCTCCCCATCAGTAAACTCTGCTGAGTTTATATTAAACACATGTCCAGAATCCAATCACTTCACTGCAAAGTTAAAGTTTGTGCTTTGGTCTGTGTTGACTATCATCTAACATCTTACTGTAGCAGTCATGTAACTGGTCTCCCTGCAATTCTCCTCACACAGTCTGTTCTAAACACATGAGCTTATTGGATCTTGCCCAACTCCGCTCAAATTCCTACAATAGGTTCCCTCTCACCAATCAACACCAGTCTTCATGATGGTTGCTAAGTCTCCGTAGGATTTACTTCTCTGGCTTCATCTCCTTTTACACTTCCTTTGCTCACTCCAACCACATTTGATGCCTTGTAATTCCTAGAACGTTCCAGGCACATTCCCTCCTCAGAGCTCTTGCACCTGCTATTCTCTTTGCCTAGTGGTTTCTTTCCCAAACAGTCTGATGACTCACTTTCACTTTCTACCTGGCCCAAATATCATCAGATCATTGAAATCTGTCTTGATCTCCATAGGTAATATGAAAGCCTCGTTCCCCCTCCTGTATCTTGCTTTATTTGCTTTCAAGCGCTTGTTGCCACCTGATATATTCTGTATTATTTTTTATTGTCTATCTTTCCCCATTGGCATGCAAGCTCCTTGTGAGCAGGGAGTTTGTCTGATTATTTCACTGCTATAATCTCTGTGCTAAAAAAGAGTACAGTAGATAGAAGGTACACAGTTAAGAGTCATTCACTTTTTGAATGAGTGCTATTTGAAAATAATAATAATAATAATAATACAATCACCACAATAAAAATGTAAAGCATTTGTATGTACCACAGTAATATCTGCATAACCTCATTTTTGCCTTTCCACCCTTCTTTATAGTTAATGTGTATTTACCCTATGTTCGTTTTACAGAGGTGGAAAGTAAGGCTCCAAGTGCCAGAGCCACTATACAGAGAAACCAAAATTGGCAAAACCATCCTCTGGTTCTACTTCCAGCTCCAACTACCCCTGAAATGCTCCAGAAACACACTGCCCTGTTGCAGACACAGAGACTTGTCACTGGGATTCCCCCTCAAGAAGTGACTTGCTGTCCAACTGCAAGGAGTGTGATTTGCTACCAGCCTTGCTGTTGGCTTCATCAGGATCCCCCTCAGCCTTTGAGCTGAGTTCAAGCTATTTTGGACACCAGTGACTGCACAAGGACCTAGCCATTTCTGCTCCGCGTAAGATGCTTCTAGACAACTGCCTTTGCGCCAGGGCTGCCTATTTGCCTGACTAGAGACTTTCTCAGATCTAAGCCCTAGTCTAACGGCTCCCACTGCCCATTCCTGCCTCCTCTCTTTTACTCCCACAGGTTCCTCTGTAATAGACCTTTTGCACTACTAACTTCAACTCAGCATCCATCCCCACGAAAATCCAAACCAGCACAAGCCAACAGGTGATGCCCAAGGGACCCCAGGAACGGCGCTGGATGGAGAGCAAGCGCAGCTGAGGGACCTCACCATGTATGCTTATCATACATTTCTGGCCAACTCTGCAAGAAGGACATTTTTTTTCTTCCTCGCCTCATCTTCTGCCTTCTTTCAGGAGACTTAGAGACAAGGAAAATCAGAACTCTCTATGGAAAACTCAGTGTGGAAAACTCCAGGACGGCAGGAGTATGAGGAAGAGGCTGCACATTCAAAATCTAATTCAGAGAAGAGTCACAGGAATCTCTTAATAATTGAGTGCACTTCTGCCCTGGGATGCCAAACACACTTCCGAAGGGAATGGTACTGTGTGTTCTGACATCAGTGAGGTGAGAAAACACCATTTAATACAATCCACATCTCTCTCAGAAGTTTATGCTGATACTAAAAATCTCTCTTCCACAAATTTAACTGGAAATAATGACAGATACATTCAGATACCTCAACTATAAAAGAGAGAATAACAATAATTGATTACTTGTTAGGTTGTGTGAGGATTAAATGAGATAAAACATTGTAAAAAGCTTGGTACAATGTTCAATAAACATGACTTGCTATTATTTTTACACTAAAGAAATGAAATAAAACTGTCCTTTAAAAACCATATTTCTAGGTTTTACTTTGTTTTAGCAAAATGTCTGTGATGAACTCTTTAGAAAGTTATGTAGGTGTTGACGCTTTTATTTTATTCAATGTGACTTTTCCTTTCATAGCTTTAAGGGGTTTTTTAAATCACATTTTGTCTCCATTAAGTTAATGAATGAATTAAAATACATAGCGAAAAAAAGCAGAATATGGAGCTAAATATACATAAATGCAAACATAGACGGAAGCCAGTATTCGTCTGTCTAAAGTGTTTTGAAGTTAAACATTCTGCAATGCATAATCCCGAGCTAGATGTTCTTTCCTTTAAGAGACACCTTTGGAATCATCAGTGAAACTTCCGTTGGGCATGAGAATTAAAGAGTAGTAATGTAGCGAATGCCACTGTCTTGATTTTGATGGTTGTACTGAGATTTTGTAGGAGAAATGTTCATGTCTGTGAGATGCACACGAAAAATATTCAGGGATCATGGGCATTAGGAAGCAAACATTTTCAAATGGTTCTGGAAGAAATATTCTTCCTGTATACTTTTAAAAATTTGTAACTGTTTCAAAATCATAAAAAAGTTAAAATACCCACCACAGTTTTAGTTTTCTTTTGTTGATGCATATGGTTTCACGCCAATGTTTTTAAAATATGCACACTGATTAGGACCAATTAACAAAGTGTTTTATTGTTGTTTTTGATGTTTATTTGTTTTAAATTCAAGCAATTACCTTTTGAAGACAAAATAATAAGTTTGGACCTAGGGATTTAGCTGGGAGGCCTGGCTAACTCTGGTTTGACAGATTAACAGCACCTAAATATACGGCAGTCATTTAGACATTAGTTCCAACCTGTAGATCAGAAAGGAAAGTCTTAGAGCTGGTTTCAGAGGAGGAGGCTGTCTTTCTGAGGGTGGAAGATGCCCTGACTCATTGCTAGCTAGGGATCAGGTAGAAGAGAGGAAATTTCTCTTTTAGGAGATCTATCTAGAATTGTCAATTTACAAAAAGAGATACCTTCCAGCCTAGTTCTCTTCTCAGTGTGGGGAGAAATCGGGGGGGGGGGGGGGGGGGCATTGTCAACTGTGCTTCTTCATTCCTCAGTCAGGAAGAAACTGTTCCCACTTCTTAGGAAGGGATACCTGCATTTCTGCTTTACACCATCTGAAGATGGCACTGAGAAAACGAGAGTCACCATGCTCTTCCCGGTTACTTCCTGGTGCTTTAGCAAAATACTGTGTGTAAAATCTGTTTGAGGATGGAAACATACTGTGCCGCCAACCGATTATAACTACCTTCTAGCTTTGAAGAACTCAGTATGGGTTGGAACTGTTAGCTTTCCAAGAAAAGGAACAGTCAGGGTGAAGCCATGCTGTTGTTACATAGATTTCCCAAGAACTCTCAAGAACTGATGAATTTGCTTTTCTCCAACCCATTCATGCATGACTTACTGTGCTAGGTCAGAAAAACAGGTCTTACAATCTATAATAAACCCATTGTTTTTTAAAATGCCCTAAATATGACATAAACCACAGTGGGTAGAGCTGGAAGTCTTGGGTTCAAGTTTATGTTCATGAATTCACTAACCACTCACGGTGTGACCTCAGGAAGTTTAATACACCTCTCTGAACAATTAGTGTCTTCCTCTATATAATGGAGATATTGGTGACTACCTCCTTTAGCTACTGTGAGGATGAAAAGAGGTTATGTGTATCAATATTTCTCTAAATTGCCAAGAAGCCATATCTATATATAAAATGGCCTACATTATTTAGGCAGAGACATAAAATTCTTATGACATTGTTATGACATACTACCTACTCTGCCCTGCTGGTACGAACTTCTAAAACTACAAATTTCAGAAATTAAAAAGACAAAAACAACCACAACGATAGGGGTATGCTTTCAACTTTTAATTACTGGGTCATCAGAAACCAAAAGCAAAATCAAAAAACTCTGGTCTGTAGTGTTTGCTGATTTCACTGGTATAAGTACTCCCACCATGGTCAATTTCAAACAATCAACATGACATCAATGACACCGGAGTTGAGCAGAGATGGAAATAGCTGCCAACATTTAATTTCTGGTAGCTTTCACACACAAATTGGATTTTTGGTGTATTTAAGAAAATGGACAACCTGGGGCCATCTCTCATCTAACAGTAATCATTTCCTGGTGAATGTGTAGCAGGTGTAGTAGGCTTAGGCTTTCTGCGCTGGGACACTTTTCATGATGGCTCCAAAGACAGGAGAAGAACTGTTTTCAGTCAGCCTCTACCTCTTGACCCTGCAGTGAAAACCTCCCCTGAGTCAAAGGAACCCAAAAGTTTTGGCTGTTTCTTTAGACAGAGATGCGAAAGATAAGGAAGGACAAAGGGGGTAATAATGAGAACAAAATATCACAATAAATGATCCTGACAATGTAGCTAATATTAGAATTGCTTATTTTTAGCTAGATATTGTGGCCAGCATTCTAATGATCCCATTTCATTCTCTCAACAAGACAGTGAAAGAGGTATAGTTATTATCTCCATGCTCCAAATGCAGACACTAAGTGTTACAGGTTGAATCATGTCCTCACCAAACAATATCTGAAGTCCTAAGCCCTAATACCTCAGAATGTGACTGTATTTAGAAATAGGGCCTTTAAAAGGGAAATCAAGATGAAAAGAGGTCATTAGGGTACGTCCTCATCCACTATGACTGGTATCCTTGCATGGATACAGTGAGGACACAGTCTAGACACAGAGACGGACATGTCATAAGGAAGATGACTGAAGAGACAGGAAGAGGATGACGGCCGACTGAAAGCCAAGGAATACCTAAGGCTACCAGAAGCTTGGAGGGGAGCAGGAAAGAGATTCTTCTCTGGATCCTCCAGAGAGAGTGTGGCCCTGCCTGCCGGCACCTCAATGTTACACTTCCAGCCTCCAGAACATGAGATGACACATTTCTGATAGTCTAATACACACAGCTGGCAGTGCTCTGTTATGGCAGCCCCGGGAAACTAACACACTAAGTCTCAGAGAAGATAAAGCGATGACCGTAACTCAGCTCTTAGATTATCAACTTGACTGACATACGTTTGCTTCTGTTTGTTTCTTAACAAATATCGATACTCAGATCTTCTTACCCTTCCCCGCAGTGGTTTAATCGCCTGGGATGTGACTCTAGCAGGGGATTCTGAGGCACAGCCAGGACGGAGAAGTGCTGTATGAATTGACAGAGTGGGGATCCCAAGCCAGGCCTGCCCGGCCCCCATGCCTGCCATCGAGATCATGCACTGACATCACACATTTTACACAGGACACAAAAGTTTTTTTCTTTTACGTTCGTCTACATCAGTATCAAACACTGGCCACTCTAACTGATTATGTAGCTAAAATACCACCCCCCCAACACAGTATCCTTCTCCATGAAGACCAAAAATATGACAATTTTTAATGTATAGCAACAAACTCATTTCAACTTCTGTAAAAAAAAAAAAGTGACAAGACACGTATCTAACAACAGAGTCATCTAATTATGGGAAATCAAGGAGAACTTATGAGGGTGTAGCAAATAAATAATACCTATGGGTGTTACTAGCATTGGTTTAAAGCCAGTAAAACCCCCAGTCACTGTGCTACAAGACACTCACATACGTGGTATTATTTAATCAATTCTGATTTTCAGCATGCTTTTGCAAGCTATTATTATCATTCCTCCTATGGGTGAGGCACCTGAAGTTGAAAGATGTTAAGCCTCATTCCCATGGTTCACCTAAGTTATAAACGGCAAAGCCAACACTGACACCCCAGATCCTCACCCTAAAACTCTTGCTTTGGCTACAACATCTGGGCTCCACATATTCTGTTTATTAGCAATTACAGAAACACTTGTTTTACTGATCAGTTACTGCCACTATTTCCGTATCTGACTTTAAAAATGCCACCTTCCTCTTTGACAAAGTTTGGAACTTTCTAACAGATGCACTGATGTATCACATATATTGAAGTTAAAAAGGAATTTCAATTTTTAAATGTGTCTTTGCAGAGTGAGGATAGGAAAACAGGGAAATGTTTGTACAAACTCATTTTTAACTATTTTTTAAATTCAAGCATAGTTGATTTACAATATTGTATTAGTTTCAGGTGTACAAATTCTTGACTGAATCCAATCTAATGAGCAATCTTTGGAAAGTTCACCAGTTGGTAAAATCTGGCTCTGCCCTCTTAGAATACATATTGACCGCAAGAAATGCGAACTGCAAAAATACAGCATCTTCCACTTATAGCTGGAGCCCCCAGAAAATTCCCCAGCAAAGAAGGTCTCTGTGTTACTAGTCCAAACTTGCATTCTTACATCTTTTTCCTTCTATTTAAGATGATTCTATTTTGATCTGCAAAAGATAACAGCCAGTTATGAAGGATTATACTGTCACAAATCTCTCACCTCCTGCCTACTCTAATTATGTGGTCTGATAGAGAAGGAGATTACATGATGCCAGTGAAATACATAAATTCTAGAAGCACAAACAAGTCCCTGAATCTGGCCAGTACGGTTGGAATCACGGTGAATTCTTATCACCATCACAAGCACCTGCGCTGAGGGAAAACCTAAAAGGTACTTAATACAACCACCAATGATATGATGGTTGTATTAAGACGTTTCTGCAAAATTCTCCTCCCAGGTTTGAAAATCTTTCAGATCGCCTTGGTGCAAATGACAAGGTTTGGTGGTATGGAACATCAAAACTCTCTTTCTTTTCAGTGTCCATCATCTCCAGCGTGACTTGTTGGTGGAAATGCTGAAGAGTTGCTCAGCTGCCTTCCCCGGCCTGTCTGTTATCAGCAGACCCTTCCACTGAGGCAAGCTGAACAGTGTTCACTTATTCTCTCCAGAAAGCACTGGAAAGTGGTTGTTCACAGGCAGAAATTGGGTTGGGGAGGATGAAGGGGAGCCTAAGATTTTAACTTTAAAAGGGATCTCTTTATAGCAGCTCCTTGAGCTGTCAGGTGCATACCAGAAGTGGAAGTGAAGGGTGCTGCTGATATAACAAAGGGAGATCAACTCGTTGATGGGTGATGCCTTAGAGAGCCAGGACAGGGAGGCTGGGAGGGAGTTGCGGGAGGGAGGGGATATGGGGATATAGGTATAAACACAGCTGATTCACTTTGGTGTACCTCAAAAACTGGTACAAGAGTATAAAGCAATTATATTCCAATAAAGAGCTTAAAAAGAAAACAGAAGGGCAAGAAGGTGCTGTCCGTAAGCCAAACTCATCACGTCAGAGAACCAGAATTGTGCTCAAGCTGCTTCCTCCTGTCCTCTCCATGCTTCAGCCCCACTGGCTTTCAATCAGTTCCTCTCAAGGGGCAGGCGGCATGCTCCCTCCCACCCTGGGGTGTTGGACACTGGGTTCCCACTGTCGGGACCTTTCTTCAGCTCTCTCACCACCAGGCAATACCTACTTGTATCCCTCTGATCTCAGCCCAAACCCCACTTTGTCAATGAAGGCTTCTTTAAACACACACATTTCACCCTCGTGTTTCAGAGCTATAGAGAGAAGCTCACTTACACTTCCCTTACAACTCTGTTTGTGCTTGTACATGTTGTGGAGTAATTTGATTTATATTGGTTTCCTTCATGAAACAATGAGGTGCACAAAAGCAGGGGCAGAGTCCTAGCATATAGCAGATGCTGGGTAAGTATCACCTGAATGAATGGATAAATCACTGGGATATGTTAAAACAGGTAACACCTCTCCCTCCAGACCGTTCCTTTGCCCTCCTATCACGTATGAAACCCCTCTCCTCATTAGCAAAGCACCCCTTCTGATAGTATGTGGCATTTAACTTAATTTTAATATTAGGACTTTAATTGACTATTACATGAAATATCTGAAAATCCAGAGAAGAAAAATAATATTAAAAATAATTTAGTCACTGTCAATCATTATTACATGTAAATGCATATATTTACAAACACAAATACACATACAAAGATATCACAGAAAGAATTTTATAGTATTTTATGAAATTAAAAATATTCACAAGATCTGTCCAAGTCAAAGTAGATGTATATCGTGATTTCTAATGACTGAATGGTATTCCATTATAGGAATTCAGTTAACCAATTTCCCATTTCGGACCCCTGGGTTTTATACAATGGAATTAACTGCATACAATGGAATACTATGCAACAATTAGAAATGTTCCCTTTTTTTGGACTAAGTTTTATAAAATGAAATTAATTCCATATGATGGAATTTTAAGCAACAATTAGAAATGCAACTGACATTTCGAGTGCATGTAATTTACCATACTATTACCTTTAAACCAAAAGACATGTTTTATGGACAAGTATCTCTTGAGGGGCCATTCTGGCAGTCATGCAATGACATTTAATGTGAATCAGTTTATCAGCTCACTTCACTCAATGTCACCTAGATAAGTTAGTTCATAACTGAATTACGGTATTTATGAGGCCAAGGGTAAAGGTAGATTGAAAACAACTTCAAAGGAGAGAGGAGGGGTGAAGTTTACATTCACTGGGGGTGATGTTAATTTAAAGAAAGTATGTCAACATCATGTATTTTCATGTGGGTCTTTAAAAAAAATGAACAATAAACTTTCTCTGCTTCACAATTCTCACAGGACAAGGTTCTAAATTAGAAAAAGTAAAATTAGAAATCATATTAATGTCTTTTACATGTATTAACCGAGAAGATTTTTACAGCAACCTTACAAAGTAGGTATGTCAGGCTTTACCATCCCCATTTGTAAGATAAATTAAATGAGGTTGAAAAAAAAGTGGTATATATACATATGGTGGAATATTATTCAGCCTCAACAAAGAAGGAAACCCTGCTGTATGCAACAACATGGATGAACCTGGAGGACATTATGCCACATGAAATAAGCAAGGCACAGAAAGACCAGTACCGCGTGACCTCATTTATATTTGGAATTTACCAAGGGCTGAGGTAAATGGGGGAAATGGGGAGATGTTGGTCAAAGGGTACGAACGTCTAGTTATTCGATGAATAAGTTCTGGAGGCATAATATACAGCATGGTGACTATAGCTAATATAATGTACTGTATGCTTGAAATCTGCTGAGAGTAGATCTCAAGTATTCTCACCATAAAAAGAAAAATAAAAAGGTAACCATGTGAAGTAATGGATATATTAGCTTGATTTTAGTAATCATTTCACAATGTATATGCATATCAAAACACCACATCGTACACCTTAAATATAACAATTCTAACTTGTCAATTATACTGGAAGCTGGAGAAAATTAAACGAGGTTCAGCTGAAGTAACATTAAAATTCTAGCTCGTGACTGACGTTGAAACCTCACATCTGTGCCTACAGAGTTCTTTTCATAAATTTGTCTCAACACTTCTTTAAAGTTGTCTGAAAACTTGAAAGTGCTTCAAGCAGAGGAGACCTTGAGATTTTAAACAATCATGTTTGGCATCTAGAAAATTAAAAAAGAAGTGATTTTTGCAGCATTTAGGATCCAATCCTTCTCTGCCTCAAGGCTGATGTCTGATAACCATTTGCACTTTTTTTTTTTTTTTTTTTGCTTTCATGTGCACCTGGAACCAAACTCATCACTGTTCTTTCTCAGCAGCTCATCCTCCAGACTTCTTGGTATCTGAAAGCAATGTCATCATCTTTCTATCGCCCAGGTATCCTTACTCTTTGTGGGTTGCCATGACACAATTCAATTCAATTAGACAAATGGTGTTGAGTGACTCCTTATGCCAAACATGGAGCATGGCCTCTGACCTCAAGGAGTACCCAAGCTGGCTAGTGAGTGTCAGGGCAGAAAGTGCTGCTGCTTCTCTGGTACTCAGATTCCTCTAGATGGCGAATCGGTCAGAAGCATGAATATGGGCCAGAGTGGTGGCAATTAAAGTAGAAAATGAAGGCCAGGTTAAAATAGACATTTGGAAGAAAGTACCTGTGGCACCCAGTGCATAATCCAACACAAAGTCAAAGAAAAAGAAAAAGTGACAATCAAAATTGGCACGGAGGTAAGCAGAATGATGACGGTGTGCCCATCAGATGCCAAGAAGTCTAGAGGGGCAGCCTGTGTAAAAGAGTGAGTTCCACTCTCAGCTAATGCGAAAGCAGAAAAAAAATTTGAAAATGGCCATCAGACAGAGACCCGAACTCAGCAGAGGGAAGGGACAGAAACAAATCTTTCAAGATTTTTAACAGAGATACAGATGAAGATGGGAAACTTGTTGATTTTGGAAGGACTGAGAAGCAGAGAGTTGAAGGCTGAATTTTTGTATACATATATTTAAGAGAAGCTTTTTTTGACGAAAAGGAAGATACTGATTTGGATTGAAGTCTGAATCTTAAGACATACCTTTGTTACGCGTTAGAAGGAGTCAGTAAAGAAGGGACCTGATATGTAGGAGAAGTAGGACAAGTCACCAGGGGAGGCAAGAGAAAGTTTGAAGAGGAGGAGATGCTTAGCAGTGTCAAAAGCTATCAAGAGGCTTTTAAATTTGATGTTTAAGAGGCTATTGCTGACCTCAAAAACAGCAGTTTCATTTGAGCAATGCAAGAGGAAGTGGGTGCAGGGCTGGTAAGTCAGTGATGACAACACGGGTCTTGTTCAGAAATTACGTGATGAAATGAAGGTGGCTGACTGAAGGAACTGAAGTGGCAAAAACAAATGTTTATAAAGTAGAGAAAACTCCAACAGAACTTCAGCTTGGCAAAATCTGATGTACACAATGGAAAATTTTTTTAAAAATGCTTTCTAATTCAGGCTGAGAGAACTCTTGATATTAGTGTTTATTTCATCAAAATTAGGATGCCATCCATATAAATCAAACCATTGTCTCACATAAGAAATGAAAAAAATTCTACCAATTAAACTATGGCCCTTATCAATTGTAAGCTATGCTCTGATTTTAGAAATGCCAAAATGTGTGTGTAGATGAAATTTAGGACTACCACTGAAATTTTCCAGTTTATGTTGGTTTAAACCATTAGCAGGTATATATATTGTTTGTGCAGTAGTCTACCCATACATTCTTCTGTTTCTACCAAACCTGAAACATCAAGATTCTGGCAACACTATTACACAGATGTTGTTTTTAATTATTAAAGTAGGTACTTTGGGTTGCTGAGCTCAAAAAAGCTAAATATATGTCAGTAAAGTTCCTAACCTTCAACTTCTGAGTTTTCCACATGGCCCTACTTTGGCAATTAATTTACTTCTCTTCTGGCAAAACTGCAGAATTTTATGTTTATGCTGAAGCAGCAGCTATACCACTTTGCAGAACACTAGCCACCTGAAAAACATCCCCAAAGAAAATAAGGGCTCCTAAAGTCTTAATAGACTCTTTTTAATCTTATTTATAAAAGCTGCAATTACACACTGCAGAGGAAGGAACTGAACATGGGTCCTTTGGCAGTTTTCCAGAAATGAAGGCAGTTTTCCCCCTGCATTTAACCTTGAAGTATACTTCCTCACAATCACTTCATGATTGATAATAGCTGGAGACAAGTAAGCAGCTTACATTTTAAAAAAGTAAAATGATTACTATATTCGCTTTTTTTTTTTCTTTCTTTTTTTTAAGGAAGAAATCCTCTCTACTTTATTCTCCTCTCTTGTTAGTCTTGATGAAACCTGAAACGACCTCCTTCACTACTTTGGGAATATAATTCATGCTGCATTATGGCATAAGAATTCCAGTCAGTTCTGGGTTTGAATCCCAGTACTTGGCACCACCAGCTGTGTGGACCTAGTCAAAGTACTTCTGCTAATTGAACCTTTTCAGGTTAAACCTCTCTTCACTTGCATTAAATGGGTCAACAGGGTGAGAATAAATGTATGTCATCATTACTAGTCATTATAATATGAGCTTTGTCTTCACAGACTATTGAAGGATGTTTCAGTATATTCATGTTTCTCAGGTTTTGGAGGAGGAGTGGGAAGCAGGGGAGGAGGAAAGGGAGGGGGAGGGGGAGGAGGAACGGGAGGGGGAGAAGGAAGGGGAGGGGGAGGAGGAAGGGGAGGAGGAGGAAGAAGAAGAAGAAGGGTGGGTGGGCTGGATAGGATGGACATGTAAGCAGGGAGGAGAAGGTGTGATTGATGGAAGGTGAGAGAGAGGATTTCCAGTCAGTGCGGAGGTCCACTGAGACACTGGTGTGAGACCAGTCCAAATACTTGTGCGTTTTTCTCAAGCCATGTTCTACTGTTTAAGGTCAGGGGTTTAACAGGTGGAGAGTTGGAACGGGGTTGTCAGGTAAGTGGAAGATAGAAAAGGGAAAAAGGAGTTAAAGGTATGAGCAAGGAAGTGATTATGAGGAGAGTTGTAGCAATTAAACTGGGAAGGAGGAACCTACATGAACAGGGTTATTAAGGATCTGAAGGGGGTGAAGCAAATTGGAAGAGTGAGGTTATTTGTGTGACAAGGAGAGACAAGAGGGAGCTGTGAGAACGTGAGATCCTAGCGACCAGGATGTGAGAGATGGCCCTCCTACCCATGATGACAGGTGCTAGGATACATGAAAAAATTGAATGGCTCAAGTCTGATGAAGAGAAGATCACCAAACGTGCAGAGGCCAAGGAACTGAGAGAATGGGATTTGGGGCAGATGAGCTTTGCGACTTCTGAAATTTCCGAAAATAATGACAAGACTAGTCACAGAAAGGTAGGAGGCCGCAAGCAAATTCCTTCAGGAAATGAGGAGAAATGAATGAGATTTAATAGACGATTATGACAGCCAGGATAGTAGTTTGTTGGCACATACTTCACACAAGCTGAGAGTTTTTTTGTTTTTGTTTTTTTCATTAGGAGAAATGTCTTAGAAGCAGCACTGGGGGAGAAAGAGAATGACAATCTAGTCTGTAAGCTCTACAACACAGTTGTCCTTCTCTTAGGAGATGGTAAGGAAAGCTGTGTCATCAGGGGAAGTCAGTTTTTTAGTCAAGCCAGAAGAGAAAGGAAACATTAAAAGACATTACTGAAGATTGAGAGCTTTGGTAATGACAGACTATATATTCCAAAGGATACATGGAAATTACCTGGGGAGTGAGGGATTAGAAAGAGATGGGAGATTAGATCAGATTAAGAAATATAAGGGATTATGGGGATAAAATTCAATATTTAAATATCTTGAATGGTTGGACTTTTGGTAGTTACAGAGTGAATTGGGAACAAAAGCACAATGAGATTAATCCTGATGGTCTTCTGGGGGAAGATGAATCGTGAAAACAGAGATATGGAGAGATGCTGATTTGCACTGGTGGGGAGTACTGGTTATATACCATACTGGTGGCCTTTCATAATGCTAAATAAAGGTGAGGTCACGGCTGGGGAAGGGGAAGTCTATATCTACTTGGACCACAGAATTTGGGGGAGGAGAGATTTATTAAATCCAAGAGAGTAAAATATACCAAAAAGAGTGGAGGTCAGGAATCAGACAAGTGAAGAGGCTGGAGAGAGAGGAGGGATGGATTGGGGTGGGCTGTCCTTGAGTCATTGCCTGGAGGTAAACACATCTTAAAAGACAGAGCTGGGGAGTAGAACTTTACCTAATGCAACACTGGAATTAATTACTTGAGGTAAAACTTGTTTAGGAATATAGGAGCCTGTCACTCAGAAGTGTGAAAAAAAAATTAATCTCCCAGTAGAGATACTGCATTTTAAACTTGCCATAAGGAAGATGAGTGTTGCCAGGGTCTATGCAATCATGGGCTGGTGATTCGTAACACATATAGTCATAAAGATGAATGGGTTCTAAGTGGATCTAGTGAGAGATTCTATTTGCACTTCTGGTACTTCTTATTAAAATGACTATGAACTCATCTGAGGGATATATGGTCTTTACAATTAAAGATGAAAACCAGGCCCCTTAATGAGCCCGTATGGGGTAATATGTTGTCTAGAATTACTGTCATGCTATTGCCACTTTTCAGGAAGCACTGTTTGTAGAGTCTTCTCATAATTTTACAGATAATCATGAAGTGTAATGTAATCATGGGAAAGCATTCACAGAAAAAAACTTCATTTATTTGGCATGATTGGGAAATAAATGTTCCTACCTTATTATTTTAGATAACTCAAACATCCCCCTGGAGACTCCAAAATGTAAGGAAATCTGTTTCCAATGATCTTATTTTACAATTTATTATTTTTTTAAATAGGGTAAAAGAATATCACTTAATTCTTTTTTGATTACTTAGACTAAGCAGGCTAGAGTCATGTCTGAAAGCTAGGTAACCGAAGCCAAGACATTTAACTTCTCTCAATGTTCCTTTTCTCTTCTATAAATCAATTCCAACTTTATAGCGTCATTATGAGAATTTAATGAGATAATGCAAAGAAAGCTTACCTCCAATTCTGTCACTCAGAACACAATCAAGGGTACCTATTATTATCAGTAGCCTCACCAGAACAGCATTTTAATCAGTAACATCAAAATTTGCCTCCACTCTAATCAAATGATGGTATCAGCACCATCAGGTACCATATGACCCTGGACAAAATGACCCTAGACCAGTGGTCTCCAATCTTCTTGGCACCAGGGACTGTTTTGGTGGAGGACAATTTTTCCACGGACAGGGTGTGGGGGGGAGGCTCAGGCGGTAATGGGAGTGACCGGGAGTGGAAGGTGAAGTTTGCTCTCCTGCCCACCACTCACCTCCTGCTGTGTGGCCTGGTACCTAATAGGCCCCAGACTGGTACCAGTCTGTAACCTGGGGGTTGGGGACCCCTGCCCTAGACAACTGAGGTTCTGAATTACAGTTTAATGTTTTTCAGTATCTTCACTCTTTGCTGCAGTGTGTGCACCTATACACATTTGAATTAATTTTTGTTTTCAACCACTGGATTTTCTGCTAAGATTTTCTGGTATAAGAAACTTGATAGCTGAATTTACTTGGATTGCATAGACTAAGTAGAAAATAAAGTTTGCATGAGAGCCAGAGCGACTGTGTCATAAGCAAAGTCATGGATTTTAGTGTAGGAAATTGGTGACATCCAAGTTGATTATTGGGAAACATTTCTTGAATTTCATTCATCTAGTTTTCCAAATATTTGTCAGGCATCTGTTATATAAAGTCTAGATCACTGTCATAGCCTTTTATTTTAATGATCAACTGTGTTAGAGGACTTCATATGTTCAAGACATGCTGCTGTACTGGGCATCAGGAATGCAAAGGTAATGAGACAGGCCCTACTTTTAGTTAGGGAAGCTGACCGGAACCTTCACCAGTGTAATCGCTTAACATTGGTACTAGCATTAGGCTTCAGTTATTTTACCTAGATGTGAGCTTTCGAGGGGAAACGGTATTTCTAAGTCGGTTAAGAAAGAGTTAGACAAATAAATGAAGAGAAAGTCAGGGACACAGAGTGCGAAGGTCTGGAGGTAATAAAGGACTTGGAAGAGTTGACGACCTGAATAAAGCTCATTGTAGGAGAAACATAAAATGGAACAAGTGGATAACACTGAGTCGTGACACTAAGTGAGAACATTAAGCGGGGACACGGATACGCAGACTATGTAAACCATGGTAAAGATTTTGGGCTTTTTTCCAAGGATTATGAAGGGCTATTTATAGGTTTAATCTGTGAAATGATACACTCAGGTTTATGCTGAGTACATCATGTTTTGAAGAGCATTTTCATCTTAACTGCAGCTAATGGATGGAGAGTATAAGCCAAGAGATGAGGGACAGTGAGCACGCCACCCACGGTCCAGGGGGCAATCACAGGGACCCACACTAGCACATGGGCGATGCAGATAGCAGGGGTTTTCACCAGAGAAAAACTGTAGGACCTGAAGACCAACAGAATAAAGGGAGTGAAAGAGAGGCAGGTGTCAAGGCTGACTTTGTGTCGGCAAACTTCACAGATGGTGGTACAATTTACTGAACTAAGGAATACTGACAAGGGACCACATTTGCAAGAAAAGGTCAAGAACTGAGACTCAGAACTTGGCAGATTTGAGGTACCTTTGAACTACATAGTTATCCACTGGGAAGGGACCAAAAGGTGCCCCAACTCTCCTCCTCCAAAGATTCTTTACTGTGTGCGCTCCAACCTCTTACACTGTTGCATCAGTCAAAAGTGCTGATAGTATGTCCTGGCAATGCCACTTCTAAATCTTTATGAAGAGGAAATGAAAGTATATCTCCACACAAAGACTCGTAGACAAATATTCCTGACAGATTTAGTTATAAAAGACATGACTAGAAACAACCCAAAGCCCATCAGGAAGTAACAAGTTAAACTGTGGTGTATTCTTGCAGGGGAATACTACTCAGTCATAAAATAAATAAGTAAATAAATCGAGTAAACTACTGACGTTTTCAACAACATGCATGAATCTTTTAATCACTATGCTGAGTAAAATAATCTAGAGTAAAGAAAAAGCATGATTCCACTTTTATAAAATTCTAGAAAATGTAAACTAATATATAGTAAGTAAAGCACAGAGAAGAAGGAATTGCAAAGCTGCACAAGAAAACATAGGGAATCATAACATATTTGGTATTTTGATTGGGATGATGGGTTTGTGGGTCTATACACATATTAAAACTCACACTATTTAGTACACTTTAAATATGAACAATATATTGTGTGTAAATTATACCTCAATAAAGTTATTAAAAAGTCAGACTGTTACCCCTGATCACCTGCTTCCAACCAGGTGAGCCTGCATTCACTGTTCTATGTCCCATCATAACAACCTGTTTAATAATTAACAGCATACCTGTTTGCTTACTGTCCTTCTCTCCCTATGGATTGCCAGCTACATGTCGAAAGAGAGGAAGCCCCTTTTGTTCCATGTGTTTCTTACAAACCTAACACATTGAATGAAAGGATGAAGCATTGATAGTCTCACTTGTACTGGTAACTATCTGAGAATGAATGCTTTTCCCTATCAAATGTTTTTCCCTCAGGTCCTCTGAGGACAGGGCAATTGGGGATGGATCAATGGTGGATACAAGGAAAGGTGTCTGCTTACTGTGCTCTGGTATGCAAGTGAGGGATTGGGAGGGTAAACAGGAGAGGGCATGAGATAAGTAGGAAACAATGCTTTAACTTAAAACACATGCAGAAACCAGTAAAAAAAAAAAAAAAAAATTACATGGAGGTTGAATACAATGCAAAAACTCTCCTGTTCAATTTGTGCTACCTATGGGACACCAAAGAACAACACTTACATTTTAGGAATGGTGTTGGAAGTGCAAGTTGAGAGGGAGATTTTGTGCACGATAGATGCGGCCCTCAGGGAACACCCATCCTGGAATGAAGCGATGTCACATCACTTTGGGGTTTCACTGTCATCCAGCTACACTCTGAGCTCACTGCCCTCAGGAAGCTAGCACGGTACACACTTTAATCGAGAAGGGAAAGCTTTGAGTCCTGGGAGATATTCCTGCAGCTGAAAGATTAATTTTAGCTAAATGGAAACAGTTCATGAAATAAAAGCAAGACTGAGCCTTTATGGAAAATTTTAAGATTGTACAAGGCAGCAGTCCCAAAATGAAACACTAGGGCCCAAAGGTAATTTTAAAAGATGCTTGTGGGGTCACTTAAGGCATCTGAAATGACCTACCACAGAAAATAAAATCCTAATGGGCAAATCCTTGCACTATATCTATACATACGAATGGAAGGTTAAATAGTTATAGCTGTTTTTAGATGTTCAGTTTGATGCAAACTTGATGTTATTCTTAACAGCATTTTAGTAAAGCCATCACTGCATGTCATTTTAATTGAATTTATATTTATTTAGCCACTGTGTTCAGTACCACGGAGCTGCAAATTGTAATTTAAGATATAATCAATGCCTGCTTTCAAGGATTAGTCTCTCCCTTCAAGTAGAGTAGCCCCTGCTACTTGAACAAGACATAGTAACATACTTAAATAATATGATAAAAATTCTGTGATTTAATGCTCAATTGAAAGATATGAACAGTGTTTCAAGGGGGTTAGAAGAAGAGAGATCTACGTAAGCAGTGCTGGACAGGTAACTCTGCATAGAAGAGATGGGCTTTGAGGTTACTCTTGAAGGATTCTTGAACTGGAGAAGTGATAGAAGATAGAGAAGGGCATCCACACAGGAGAAGGAGTACAGAGAGATGTCACAGAAAGCTCTCAGGTCTCCCTCCTTGGTGGGAAAAAAAAAAAAAAAATCTCATGGTGCCTGAGTTTGTGCAAAGTCTCAGACAAAAATGTCTGAGCATAGCAGGGCTTCTCTATAAGAGTGTAATGATCTAACCTGAATTAGAAACTGCCTCAGGACAGAGGGAGGGTAAAAAGACATCACCTTCTCATTGTCTCACATCAATACCCATTGTGGACACTGTTCATAGAGTAAAACCCTTTTTGACTGTGGACCTCAGACCCGGTTGCCTGGGGATATGGTGTTCCACAGCAAAGGTTAGTCTTATCTGTTTCTGGATTTATTTTGCTGCTTATTTTAAACTTCTGTAGTGAGAGGTCCCGTAGCAGGGCACTAAATATCAAAACGGAATTAGTCTTTACTAATGACTCTAAAATTAACCTAGGTTAGGGATTATAAATATAGATAGTAGCATTTCCCTGCTGTGTAATGAAAGCAATCCAAGCCATACCATGCGTTTAAGAAATGTCACCACACAAATCCCAAGAAGGTCTTCCTCCATAATTCCAGCGGCCAAATCCTTCAGGAAAAGAATGCCATCCTCTTCTTAAATAATAATGTTATGTATAGTACTATTCTTTAGAGTTGCTTAAGGGTTTGTTTTCTTGTTCTGTTTTTTTGATGTTAACTGTAACAGGCCAAGTAGGAGGCATAATCTATATAAAAGGAAGGTCAACTTGCCTAGGGCCACAGATGGCACAAATAGAAGAATTTTAACATGTATTTAATATTTTCTAGGCAAGAGTCTATGAACTTTCACATATCTCAAAATCACTGTATCAACTGCATGAAGTGCGTATTATTGGCCCCATTTCATGGATGAGGACATCGAGGCTCAGTAAGATTAAAAGCAACAGAATGTGGATGTAAATTCAAGTCACCTGACCTCAATCCTAATATTCTGTCTACTGTATTACGCCGTCTCTTCTTTACAATCAAAATGATTAAAGTAACATGTATTAGGCACTTGCTCTATGCCATCTTCTCTGCTCAGTGGTTTATATATATCATCTCATTCCCACCATAATGTCCTTAGGAAGGAATATCACTGGCTAACATTCACAGATTCAGAAACAGGTTAATCAAGGTCACACAGCTAGTAAGTAACCCAGCTAGGACTTGAACTCTGAGTTTAGAACCAACACTCTTTATTAATATATTTTGCTGCCTCTTAAAGGATAGCGCAATCCTAAAAGTGAATTCAGTGACAGGTATTCGGACCTTATTCAGGTGGTATCTGTGTGATAAGGTGAGGAAGAAAATCCATTCTCTTGGGGAAACAGACAGCAGGCACACATCAAAATATTATTAGAAATTAATTGCAGAAAATACAAGTTTAAATTTTTCAATAGATCCTCCCCCTCCACAAGAAGGACACCTCCATTTTCGCTTAATGCCCTATCCTTAATTAACAATGACAAGAGCCTCAATTATGGATTGCTTTCTAGACGTGCCTTAGACCACGCTTAGCACTTTATATAAAATATCTCATTTAATCCTCACCAACAGACTATTAAGTCCATGACTTCTTCCTGTGAATCAAGGGAACAGTATACAAAGCCCAAAGAACTCCAACAGGTACTAACCTACCTAGTTAAGGGGAGCAGAGCAATTCTGGCCCACTAACACCTTGGAAGCTACTCATCTCTTCCTTTCACGTGGCAGCCACAGATGTGAGACTACTCAGCAGTCACCTGGTGAGATGGAATGCCTGGATTTGATAGGAATGTGGGAAATGTGCTGTAAAAATGAACCCAGTATGCCTTGCTTGTTGTGCCAAAGAAACTTTCCTGGCCAGCGTGAGTGGCTAAAATATTGAAGAAATATTCAGACTGCTGCCCATGATTAGAGTTGGAGGGATGGAAAAAAATGAAGCATATATTTTAGAAGCAGATAAAGGCCACAGACTTCCTTACTTTTGTCAAGAGAAGATTGGCAATTCAGCAAAGAGTTCGCTAGCCTTTCTCTGTGTAACGCTGCTGCTAGACGTGAGCTTGCCAGGGCTGCATGTCCCAGAACCTCCTGTATCTAGACCTTGTCAACGCTTGTGAGCAAAGGTAATGAATATCACTTCCGGGTTGAAGTGATTAAGAGCAGAGCCTCTACACCCTCAACTCCTCTGTCTTGCAACGGTATTCCAAAGGCTTTGAGACCCTAGGAAATAGCAGAGTCAAAACATGTAAGAAGCCTGGGTTCCTAATTCACTTCATTGAGAAAAGTTCTCAGCATATCAAAAACACCACGTTGGATTATTATGTGAACAAGAAATAAGCCTTTTTAATGTTAAGTCACTAATAAGTAGAGATTTGTTACTTACCAGCTCAAAGTACTCTCACTAATTTAATGCAGAAATGTGAAAATTCTTTATTTCATTAAGAACAGATGTTGTATTGTGCAGTCAATTATCCATTGTCGCTGGAATTTTGCATCATGACTACATTGGGGAAACCCACAGGGAGCTGTGAAACCTCTTTTTTTTTTTTTTTTTTTATTTTATTATTTTTTTTTTGGGGGGGTACATCAGGTTCAATCACCTGTTTTTATACATATATCCCTGTATTCCCTCCCTTCCTTGACTCCCCCCCCCTCGAGTCCCCACCACCCTCCCTGCCCCAGTCCTCTAAGGCATCTTCCATCCTCGAGTTGGACTCCCTTTGTTATACAACAACTTCCCACTGACTATTTTACAGTTGGTAGTATATATATGTCTGTGCTACTCTCTCGCTTCGTCTCAGCTTCCCCTTCACCCCCGGCCCCCTCCCATACCTCGAGTTCTCCAGTCCATTCTCTGTATCTGCATCCTTATTCTTGTCACTGAGTTCATCAGTACCATTTTTAGATTCTGTATATGTGAGTTAGCATACAATATTTGTCCTTCTCTTTCTGACTTACTTCACTATGTATGACAGATTGTAGTTCTATCCACCTCATGACATATAGCTCCATCTCATCCCTTTTTATAGCTGAGTAATATTCCATTGTATATATATGCCACATCTTCTGTATCCATTCATTTGTTGATGGGCATTTAGGTTGCTTCCATGTCCTGGCTATTGTAAATAGTGCTGCAATAAACATTATGGTACATGTTTCTTTTGGGATTATGGTTTTCTTTGGATATATGCCCAGGAGTGGGATGACTGGATCATATGGTAGTTCTATTTGTAGTTTTTTAAGGAACCTCCAAATTGTTTTCCATAGTGGCTGTACCAACTTACATTCCCACCAACAGTGCAGGAGAGTTCCCTTTTCTCCACCCCCTCTCCAACATTTGTGTGAAACCTCTTTTTAACCATGAATGTGTTGGTAATAGAGTAATCTAGGATGGAAAGTCATATGGTACCATTAATTCAATTTTGTAAGCTCACATACTCCTGATTCTAGCTGAGATGGAATACAGGAACTGGGTTTACCTTCCTATCTAAAATATTAAAAAAAGAAAGAAAGGCAAGACATAGAAAGCAAATTCTTGAGAAACTGGATATCAGGCAATGTAGGTCTATGATGCCTGAGAGGGAAGAAACAAGTGTGGTGAGCCCTGTGATTGGCCCAGCTCACCGCACTGACAGAAGAGCACAGAGCAGGGAGCGGGAAATACAGGAGAGCCTGGCAGACTCCATGAGTTGAGAAGATAAAGCTGAGAGCCTGGAGACATCAGGGCCATTAGAGCTGATAGGACAGAAAACCAGAGAGAAGAGACTTACACACAGAGAAAACCTCAGAGATCTGCAGAGGGTGCTTCTCAAGCACTAAGAAGAACATTGATTAGAACATGCCTGTGAAGAAGCCATCAGGAAGCACAGAAAGGACAGTTCAGAAGAATTGGAGTAACAGAGCCCAGTGCACCCAGGGCCTGAAATAGTGCCAATCCCCACTACACAACAAAGGACTCTGAAGAGTCTTACCTCAAATGCGTGTTATAATTTGCCCTAATCCAAATGTGACTCTGGCCTTCTTCAGAACTTTTAAAAGACCAAAAAGAATGAAACTGTTTCGTGTAACATAACTTCATCCCAGAACAAAATTCAAGGATATTTGAAATCAAATATAAACAGACTGGAGCTACAGAAAACACATCACAGACTTAAATCTAATAATATTGATAATAGACTTAAACCTATATTCATAGCCATTAGTAAAGGAAGCTAAGGGTTTAGAGTGAGACCAGCCAAAGTGGATTTCAGAGCACAGAATATTACCAAGGATAAAAAAGACCTTTTCATCATGATAAAGGGATCAATCTATCAACAGGACATAGTATCAATGCCGCACACACACACACACGCACAAATCCACAGAGCCGTAAAACACATGAAGCAAAACAATCAAAATAATAAGCAGATAGAAAAATCAATAAGAATATATTAGACTTTTACAACACTTTCAACTGTTTGACCTAATTGACATTTATAGAAATCTTCACCCAATAATAGTAGAACACACACATGTATAAATTTGAAACATTTATCAATATAGACAATATTCTGGGCCATAAAACAAGCCTCGAGAAATTTAAAAGGATTCAGTTTCTACAAATTAAAAATCAATAACAGAATGGTCCCTGAAAAAAGTCACTAAATATTTGTAAATTTTAACACACTTCTAAATAAACCATGGATGAAAGAAGAAATCGAAAAGGAAAGTGAAAACTATTTTGAACTAAATGTCAATGAAGACACACTCCATCAGTATTTGTAGAATGCCACTAAAGCAGTACTTAAGGGGAAACTTAGAGCAGTGAATGTCTATATTGGAAGGAGAAGAAAAATCTTAAATCAATGACCTCAGGTTCCACATGAAGAAACTAGAAAAAGACGGAAAAATTAAACCCAAGGTCAGCTTAAGAAAGAGGAAAATAAAGATCAGAGTGAAATCAATAATATAGAAAACAATACATAATGTCCATGTGACCAAAAATTGAATTTTTGAAAAAATAATCAACAAAATTGATAAACTTCTAGTCAGACTGATGAGGAAAACAAAAAAGAAAGAGGGAAGATACAAATTACTGATATCAGAAATGAAAGCTAACTCAGATTCCACAGATATTAAAAGAATAATAAAGAAATATCATGAATACATTTTGCCAATAAATTGATACCTCAGATGAAAGACACAAGTTACTACAGTTCCCTCAAGATGTAGAAAATGTGAATAAGTGTATATCTACTACACACATCAAATTTGTTGGGGGGAAAATCTCACAATAAAAACTCCAGGTCAGATGGCTTCATTGATAAATTCTACCAAGTATTTAAAACAGAATCAATACCAACTCTACAAAGTCCAGAAAATTGAAGAGAACGAATACTTCCCAACTTATCTGTGAAACCAGTGTTAGCCTGAGCCCAAAATCAGAAGAGAAAGGCAGTCCAAGAAAATAAAACTACACATCTCTCTCATGAACACAGATACAAAAATTCTATACCAAATTTTAGAAAATAAAATTTGACAATATTTAAAAAGCACCATTTATCATGACCAAGTAGGTTTATTCTGAAAATACAAGGCTGGTTTAGCATTCAAAAAATTAATGTATTTAAATATATCAACAGACAAACGAGCCATATAAGCATCTCAATAGATGAAAAAAAAAAAAATCAATGAGCAAAACTAACAACCACTCCTAAGAAATGTTCTTATAAAATTAGGAGTAGGAAGGTTCAATGGAAAATTACAGCAAACACCATACTTAATGATTTAAGAGTTAATGGTTGTCTCCAAAGATCAGAAAAGAGACAAGGATATCGTCCTTTGCTACTTCTTTTCAACACTGCTCTAGAGATTCTAGTCAGTGCAATAAGGCTAAAAGAATAAATAAAAGGCATCCACAGTAAAAATAAAACTAAATACAAAGTTAAAAATTTTTAAGTTACTTCCATACAATGGAATATTATGCAGCAGTTAAAAGGAATAAACTATTGATATACACAATAACATGGATAAATCTCAAAATGCTCATGCTGAGTGAAGGAAGCCAGGCAAAGACCTCATGGATCAGTCCTTTCTTATAAAATTTTAGAAAATCTACAGTAACAAAAAAAATGCACGAGGAAACTTCTGTGTCTAGAGAATAACAAAAATGAATCTACAGTAACACCAAAAACGTGTAAGGAAACGTTTTGCGGGTGTTGGGTACTGCAGTGACAATTTTCACAGATTTATTCACAAGTCCAAACTTATCATAGTGTTCATTTTAATTACATGCACTTTATTTAATGCCAATCATACCTCAAAACGCTGTTAGAAATCAGGCATTTTATTTTTTAACCTCATAACCTTACTGGTAGTAACTGGGATAGTTTTGCCTCTTTACAAAAACAAATCCCATACTTCTGGGGGAAAATCAGGTAGGGAGGTATCCTAAGAAAGAGCTAAAAACATGTTCAGTAGAATATAGTTACCTGTATGCAAAGCACCGGATGCAACATAGGTACCTTAAAAGTGATTAAAACATGGATTGCATCCTTAAAAACGCAACCTCTATTAGACAGATTTCCACACTGGGCGGGTAAATACTCAAATACATAGTAAGACTGAATAAAATATTTTTCTCCTGATATTCTGTTCATAAGACTACTATGATACTTGTCCAACTGTGGAATAATTATGTGTTAACCTCTGTGACTCCCCTCAAGACTGGAAAAGCCTCCAAGGGAATGATAATTTTCACCTTTCCAGCTCAGCACCTAGATCAATACCAGGTATAGAATCCACAGTAACCAATATTTCGTGAATATATGAATAAATATATGTAAATAGATGAGTACATGAATACAAATTTGAATAAATGAGGGGAGAGACTGGAGTATACAGAGAATAAAACGATTATTTTCATAACGAGACCACAAATTACTCTCGATTTGACTTTAGAACACATTTTTGAACTTATATTTAAATGAGGGTGTATCCAAATCAATACAAAATCATTCAAATAACAGAATGAAGTCCAACCATCCAAGGTTTAAAAAAGAAAAGAAAAAAGCTTGTCTATTTTGTTTTTCATCCTCAATTTCTCTCCATAAACCTTTCTGGCTTAGGCAAAGCCCCAATCTAGCTTGACTTGTCCTTTTTCATTCCAAGTGTGCTACCTTCCTGCTGACTGTCTTCAGTAAAAGATAAAGAATAAACGTGTTTCCTGCTCCTGTGAGGCTGCAGGTTTAAGTTAGATAAAGAAAGTGTAAAAAAAAAAGAAGTTTGCCATTTTTGGTATTACTTTCAAAGTTCTTTGGGGCTGTTTTAAGCACATATCTAAAGCAGAGCGCCCAAGCAGTCTGCTTAGGTATACAGTTGTGAATCTAATGTTTGTAAGTGGGACATGACATGATGATCTCCGCAACCCTTGGGGCTGCCAGGTGAAGCCTGGGTTACCCGGAACCCTGGAACTATTCACATTCAGCCACAAGTAGCCTCTCCAGGGTCTCCAGGGAAGGTTACCCAAGAGAGTCAGATAAAAGGTCAGAAGCGGTCTCAGATGGCAGACACAGTGAGAAACACCACACCCATGGGTCCACCCACATTCGCTGACCATTGAACCAGTGGGCATCAACTTCTGCAACAGCAGGCGGCGAGGATGCCAGGGCTCACGGTGAGCAAGAGACTGCTGGGATTGCCGCAAGAACTAACGATCCACGGCACAGACACAGCAGGTCAGGGCTGGGAGTTCCCGGAGACCTTGCCAGCATGGGTTTACGCAGTTACCCCCCATCTCTGTCTTCATGTAAAGACGACATGACTGTCTAGTGGATTGGAGGCTCTACCACAGCCTGTGCCATCATTACTGGGACCTACCTTATGAGAGCAACCACAAACCGGGACAGAAATCAGTCTCATACACACAGTCAGATGATACTGCAATGAGTTTTTGTGTGCGAAGAAAGGAGAAACTAGATTCTCTTAAAAAACTTGGCTTGAAAATTTTGAATGGTTGTAAAAATGATTAAAATTTTCTTGTCTAATATGACTACCAAAAATAGAAAGATAATGTTATTAAAACATACTGATTAGAATTAGAGTCACCACTTCAAGAGTAAGATCTGGTTTAAAAAAAAAGAGAAAACAAAAAAAAACCCAAAAAAAACAAAAAAACACGTTTGTGGAAACAAGCACAAGTGTCTCATTAAAAATCCTGAAAAGTATTACTTGAAATTTGGATCTCCTCCAGTTTATCCTAGTACAGACAAGTATCGTTTTATAAGTGTGCTATTAAGTGAGAACAGTAAGCAGTAGTACCCAGCTATATAAGCAACATAATAACATTCACAACTAGACAATGTCTTCTAGATTTGAAGGGGGAAGAACCCCAAAGATACCCTTAGCCTATTGATTAGGTAAACATTCAATTTAAGATTATATATTCCCTAGACCACAAAAAGAAAAAATAAGTACCAGTATAATGATAAGATTTGAGATCTATAATTTCATCTGGCAATGTAGCCCTTAAGGCAGCAATCGCTGGTGTTTCATGAATTAATTGCCTACCATAGCACTTCTCAACATAGAATAGAAATTAATTTCACACAGCTTACTATTGTAAAACTTACATTTTTCATGACACATGCAGAATTTAAAGATTTATAAATATGGAGTAGACATGTTTTCCGTTTAAATGTGGCATCAATCTATTGCTCTGAGCCCAAAATAACAATGCAAACAACTCCGGTTTTTTTTTAAAAATCCCAGATTTACTTAATTTGGGCTGTTTGTTCCTTTGCCTAAGTTTTTTGTTTTGTTTTGTTTTGTAATCTTACTCTATAAAGCCAAGCTAAAGTGTTCCTTATTCGAAGAATCAGACTTTTTGATTGACGGTGAGGCAGATGGATCACAAAATTAGGAGGTAGGACAACTGGATATTCCTGATTACAACTTTTTAACAGATTGTTCTGGTTGAGTATGGATCAAGTCACTTCTCATTTGAGCTGGAGTTTCCCCATCACTAGAATGAAGGTTTGCATTAAATATTTCTTCAGTGTTCCTTCAAGCATCATGCGAGTTTGTGATCCTGTCTAACGTGTTGCAGAAAAAAAATTTAAATGTATATGATCCTAGAACTAGTTATACTAGTTATAAATCCAAACACAGAGTAGGGATTTTAAACACTGAATTACTTTGATTTTATGCCATGCTGCCACTAATAAACAAACGGCAAGTTCCCTGATGGTGATTCTCTATTACAGGATATCGATGCATTCTTGGATTTGGAGGTTGGATTGACCTCCGCTTGTTCACAAGACACAACTTTCTGATTTGCTACCTGCTCTGTCTTCTATTCATCTTTTTGTCAGACTTTTTAAACATTAAGCAAAACCGTCACAGTACAGAATTTCCCAGAAGTGCCCCACATTTGAACGGAATTCCAATTAAGAGACTTGAAAATGGGACACACGCAGCACACCCTGCTGACATGTTCCTCTCCTCTCCCCATATCCCTCCTTTTCTCACTGCCTGTTAACTGAAGTGATTTTTGTCAATGGTGTCAAAGCCTGTCTCCTAGGCTGTCCTATTATTTTTAAATCCTGACAAGCCCACCACAGTGATCCAGCTCTTTGCATGTTACAGGTGCTCAAGATCTATTTGCCAAGCCAGTACATCTGTTTCTCTAGACTTGCAGGTCCTTAACTGCAGACCCTAGGATGAGTGGGAGACACAGCAGCTGGCCTGGAAGAAACTGTGCGTAAACCACAGACTTTTACTTATTCAGCTTTGTGCATTAATTCTGGATAAGCTCATGATAAATGTCCCACGTGTGAATTTTATTTGTCAGGTGTGGTCATGGTGGGAAACAGGCTGGAGATACCTATGCTAGACCACACTGCATTATAAACAATCTGATAAATTCAAGCAATTCAGTTCAAAGTGGCCAATTAAGGGGAAAAAAGCAGTCATTTAACTTGATAATTCTACATGATACATTAATTCTCTCACAGACTCCACTAAAATGAAAGTGAAAGGAGTTGAACGAAAGCAGAGGAAAATTTTCTTTAAGGTCCACTACTTGATTTCTTTTAGCTCCTAAATTTGTGGGAAGCAGTAAAACATGGTACTTAGGCCACTGTACTCACCTGATCTTGGAGTCAGGCAGTCTAATTTGTGCACAGGCTGAACAGATGGATAACTGATCATAAGCAAATTCTTAACTTTTCTCTTCCTCAGTGTCTTCATCTGTAAAATGGGGATATTATTGGTACTTACTTCTTAAGAGCTTCGTGAGGATTAACTAAACTAACCTATGGACAAGAGACATGTTGTCTACCTAACAGATGCCCAATAAGTGACAGTGATTGTGCTGTGCTGTTGATAATGACCATGACAAAACATGATAGCACGTGTCTATTTTTATCATTATATTGTGATTACACATCACATATGTTGTATCTCCTTGTTCTTAGATTAGCATAGCCTCCCTTGGAAACTGCCAGATGGCTCAACAAGTACTGGTGAGAAGCACCTGTGAGCAACCCGGAAATGAACACTAAATTAAGATGACCGCTTCCAGGAGCACTCTCTGAAGTATGTGTGATCTAGAAGGGATGCCCCCATGCACTTCCTGCTGGGAGAGAATCTTCCATGGTTTCCAGTCAGGATCATTCCCTGCTCGTTCAAATTAACCTGAAAGATCCTCAGCCGTTTAGGTATGTTTAGCTCAGTATCTGAGATAGTTTATATCTGCGAAGTAGTCGTGCCAAAAAAAACCACCACTGAGCCAGTGGCTTAAGATTTCCAGCTGAAGCTACAGCGGTCCTTTTCTGTAAGCAGAGGCAATCAGCCAAGCTCAATTTGCTTAAGACATTCAGGTTAACAGTTTGCTTTGTCAAAACGCTCTCTCCCAAGAACCACCAAGATATTCTGAATCATTTACTTCTTTCCCATTTGCCATTCTTTTCATGAGGTGGATCCCCCAATTGTAAACACAAAGAAAGCATTTAATCAGAAGCAGCTAGAAGTGATTGGTGATAATTGGTATTTAACGGCTCAACCTCAAGTCTAGTTTCAGTTGTGTTACATCAGAGATTTTTCAGATTCCTGCTATGAGAGTTTGGCAGAAGACAGTAAAAGCCATGACTTCCTTATTTTTTTCTGATGTTTTATCATGGCACTAAATAATATGTTCAGCATCCCCCTGGAAATATATAAAGCACTTTACGTGATGTGTTCGTCATTCGCCTCTCACTAAAATGTCCAAATGACTGAGACTTAGGGAAAACCGTTATGGACAGGAGCAAAGGTTGTGCACCAAGATGTTCACTAAAGCATTGTCTACGTTTGTGAACATGAAAACTGTATCATAAACTGTATAACAATAGGCATAAAGTATTTACTATCACATGGACTACTACGAAACCATTAAAATAATGATGTAGACACAAAAAAAGGTGAAAAAAGGGGTTCATGATACTTTTAAAATAAAACAATACATGCACTAATGCTAAATTAGAGAATTTAGTTATTTTTCTGGGTCCAACCAGAAGGAAAAACCAACAACAACAGTAATTTGAGCATGGAAAGTGTCATGAAAAAACTATTAATTTTGAAAGAGGACTAGAGTAAGGAAGGAATGGCTAGTGACAAGTAAAGACAACTCCAAACCATACAGTTAGCAGACATACAGAGAGCCGCTAACCCTCCAGCCGAGAAAGAAGACCTCCCTGTCCGCGGAACTGAGCTCCACACCCGGCTGAACACTGCATGACTGTGGCTCACTGGATGGTAAAGAAGTTGCTGTGGTGTCTTCTGGTGGAACTTTCTGGAAATAGGCCCTCTGTAACTTGCTGGAAATCCACCTTCTGGGGTTCCCGGAAAAGCCACGCATGGGGAGATTTCTCACCTGAGGCGCTACTCCAAAACGGCTTGGTAGGAGAGGCTGAGGGAAGCTGCTGCCTGCAGCTCACTGCCGAAGCAGGCACCAGCGGAAGTTCGGAGCCCCGGGAGCAGGGCTGAGGACGCCCTCAGAGATGCAGGAGTGAGTGGGCGCGGGAGACTCCTCCAGTAGCCTTCCCAGCAAGCACCGCGGCGTCATCAGGCAACACCCTCCTCAGGTGCCGCCTATTAGTAAAGCCTAATATCCCGCCAGCGGGCAAAGGAAAAACGATTTAAAGGGCCCGTACCGACTTCCACAGAGCAAGGAACAAAAAGAGTGAATTTTGAGCTGAGAGGCAATAAATAAAAGAGCTGAAATAGAGTATTGTATACATGAAACTTATGTAATGTTTAAACCAATGTTACCTCAATAAAAATTAAATTAAAACCGAGTTCTTGCATACATAATTAGTGAAATGCAAATTCAAGCAATAAAATGCCATTTTTGACAAACAACAACGGACACAAAGAGTATATAGTATTAAAAT
The DNA here is from genome assembly GCF_030028045.1 of Hippopotamus amphibius kiboko. Lineage (NCBI taxonomy): Eukaryota > Metazoa > Chordata > Mammalia > Artiodactyla > Hippopotamidae > Hippopotamus > Hippopotamus amphibius. The sequence goes on from NC_080198.1 coordinate 9,232,136, forward strand.
GTTACCAATGGCTCTCTTTGGGGGGGAGATTACCAGCGAATCTCTCATTTTCCTTGGAGTATTGCCATATCCCTACAATGTAAATGTAAATAGATTTCCAACGCACAAAAATAAAATACAATTATCAACTCAGCCGCCCAATAAACTTAACACTCAATAACTTTTACTCTGTACTTAATTACAACAGAAAGTGTAAGAACAAATGCAATTTGGATGCTGTGTATTAAAGGGACTCGATCAATCTTCCTCATTTTGTGGAATCAAGAAAAAGGATCGTTCAAGCGTCTCTATCACTCTCTCTTCCATTCTACCTAAAACTCCCTCTCGCTGGAGGAATAATGAACAAATTCTAGTTATCCAAATCAACACATTTAATATACCTTATAGGAATATTAGTTAAGTGCTTTGCATGTGTGTGGAGGGGTGGTGGGTACAGGTGAAGTAAGTTGAGGAAATGATCAGTGAACCAAAGGGGAACAGGTTTACGTATTACTGCTTCTGTCTGTACATATCACACAGGTTCGTACGGAACTCCAATAGCGTTTGGATCCAGCGGGAGCCTGGACGTGGTTCTGCTTTACCAACCCAACAAAGAAATTCTTCTGTGCACGTGATTGAATCAAGGTGAATGAACATGTTTGGGGAAAATTTTAAAGGCCTACGCAAAGCACTACAGCTCTCTCAAGTGCTGTAATATAATTATAAAAGCTTTTTAAAAAAAGTTTACTGTTGCCTTTCAGTCTACCTTCTTGTATTTTATTACTCTTCCTTATTTTAAATGTGATTTAAGGAAATATTTTGCTCCATACTTTCTTAGTCTATCCCTCCCTTTCTTCCTCTCTACCTTATAAAAGAATAAACAAATAATCGAGCCAAAAAAACCTCCAGCTTATCTGCAAAAAAGCTTCAAATGCAAAGGGACATGTTACCTCCTGCTACCATCAATATAATACCTAACAAAAATTGATCACTGATGCTGTAAGAAAGTTAGTGGTGTACCTAAAACCATCTTTTATTTTAAATATCCCTTGTTGTGCTAGACATGATTTCTTTTATTATCCCCAAGTCATATATTTAAACCTAAGAAGACAAATCTAATTGCACTTTCCTATTCTATTATAACCACATGTACCCTAACTGTAGGAGATGCTTGAGTCACTCACTACTCAAAATTCTGAAAGAATCATGCTCACATAATCCCCACTGACCCTTCTGTAAATGACCAAGAACTTCATCAAGGCCACTGGATCAGAACAATTACTGTCTACATCAAGTAAAAAGCAATATAAAGAGTTAACACTAAGAATATCCTTGAGGGAAAAGCCTAATTGTGTGCCTCTGTAAGTAAGATATCCATTATATTTCTTTTAAAATGCTTTCGGGGCAATACTACAAATTCATGTTAATATACCTTGCTTGATTAAAAAAAAACTTTAATGGTGGAACATATCAAATTCAAATAGCACAAGCTGCAGTGCTTAATTTTTCTTAAAAGGTCCATTTTTACTTCTTACTCTTCAATCTTGACATCGCTTCTGAAATGCTTCCCCAACACCTGTCTCCTGATCCAGGCAGTGATATTTCCTTACATCTATATTTCTTTCATCACATTGCATCATCATCATTTACTTCATCAACTTTCCTCTTTACTAGAAGATGAGTTCTGTGAAGCCAGGATCCATGTTTTATTAAGTTTGAATCTCCAAAGTGTAGCGGATTTGCTGTTTCAACAAATATGTATTAAATATCTACTCTTTCCCAGATGTGTGTACTGGGTATAAATAAGGTGGCTTGTCAAAAAGAGAGATACAGTTCTTGAGCTCGTGGAATTGAGAGTTCATTGAGGGAAATAGTAAATACACAAGTAAACATTCTAACAAATAATCACTAATTCATACAAGTTCTATAGCATAAAAGAGGATGTTGTAACACATACTAACCTGGGGGAGTTTCTTAGGATGAACAGGACAAGGCATCCTTCCAAGAAGCCACTTGGAGTATTTGAGGCTCAGCATGAGGGAATAGAGTGTGTGAAGTTTCCGAGTGCAGGAGGACTCAGCAGGAGTAAATGGAGGAGTGAAGAAATAAATAAATGATTTGGAAATGAACACTCTGGCAACACGATGGAAGTTGAAACACTACCTGTGTCTCTAGGAATCTTTTAAAGAGCAAAGAAATTGAGCCTGAGAATCACCATCCTTTCAGTCCTACATGTCACTCAACCTATTTTTATTCTTTTTCTTTTACCCAAGGCAGACATCGCTAATCAATCATGGCATTCTTCCCCACTAAGGCTGGACAGAGCCTTAAATATTTTTCTTAATTCAGTGCTTCTGGCAACCATTACCAATCATTTAAAATAGGCACTCAAGATGATACCCTTTTCCTGATTTAAGAGGTTAATACCATTTTTACCTAATGGATAAACAATTTGATATCAGCTTGAGGGGGACAAGAGCTAGCAAACTGAACTAATATATATAAAGCAGTGAAGATTCGTGAATGGATAAGAAGCCTGGCTCATTATAGGTGCTGAATCGACAGGAGTGATTATAATGATGGTGGGAAAATACGGGTCATCCAGTAACTGATGGGAGCTAGCATTTGAGTCCAGTCCTGAGGGTGAGAAAAATTACCAAGTGGGAAGCACTGAGTCACTGAAGTCAGCCTTTCATAACGTCATGTTTTACTTGGGACAGCCAAGCTAACATATTCTTAAAAATACAGAAAAAACAATATCTTTACACTCAAGCAAAAAAAGGATTATCAGAAAGGGTATATGCAGTTGGAAACTAGCATCTTGACCTAGTCCTAGTATACTTAGAAATGAAAGCTCATTGGCTTTACTGACTTCACCACTTAGTCCGTGTACCAGAACCCCAGCGAGCCAGAGTCAGCCAATCTAAAATATTTAGTTTTCCACCACCTGCGTTGAGTGGACCATGCATCTTAGGTATAAAATGATAGCATTTATAATTTAGCAAGAGCTAAACTCAAAAGTACTCTAATGCATTATTAAGGTTGAAAAATCAAACACTTAGAAACCAAAGAAATACAAAGGTTTAGTTCTTATGATGACATTAGTTTGGAAATACGTTGCTTCCACTACATGTTGAGAATCTCCTTGGATACAAACTGATGCACTGAGACCTACCCATGGGATATAGCCACCCAATCCACTGAACCCTTGCCTACTTATAAGTTCTTCTGAATAAGATTTTATTATATATTGTTTCACTTTGGGACTGCCTACATTGGGCAAAGTGGTTTTCCTGAGTTATAGCAATAGTCACCACTTTGAGTGTCTGTTTTATGTCAGTGCTGTGCTAGGCCTTTTACATCTATTATTTATAATGCATACAATAACCCAGTAAGGACTGACCCGATTTCCACCTCACAGACAAGGCAACTGCAGTTCAGAGAATTTAAGGAACTTGTTCAATTTACAGAACTAAATAAATGATAGGGATGGGATTTGGATGTGGTTCTGTCTCACTCCAGAGCTCATGTCATTTTCATTACCCTTTGTTTGCCTGCACGTTAGCGCTATATTTAATTCCACAGCCACACGTGGAAGAGGGAAAACTAGAGGATCACCCCAGACACATTTGTAGGGGGCCTGCCTTTAGGAAGGGGGAGAGTGGGTTATCTGTGGGGAAGAGAGCTGTTCCCATCTGATGCTAGTAAGACCTAGGGCTTGTATAGCCTCTGTCAGCCCTGAAATCTCTGACAGCACCTGAGCAATGTGTGTGATCAGCACTTGCCACTTTTCCTGCGGCTACATATGCTGATTAATTTTTCTTGCTATAGATGCTCATTTTAACAAGTCGCTTTTTGTAAACAGGGCCAGGTGTAGGACCCACTTCCTGCTCCACCCACCTTATTGAGGCCAAACACTCCATCTATATCCTCCTGAGTTTTATCTCACAATTATAGATGATATGCACTGTGAGTCTCAAGCATGAATAGATTGACATAAATGCATTCTCTCTTCCCTAAAAGGAAAAAAAAAAGTACACTTACTGGGTGATAACATGGCAGAAACTCTGCTGTATCATCTTTATATAAACAGGGTATCGAGGTATAATTATTCAATTTTAGCTCCTATATACTTTCACTTGTTTCCTGATTCTCTTCTTGTTTTGTGCAGCTCATGAAAGACTGATCCATTCTTGCAGAGTTCAGGCCCTGCAGTTCAGTGCCATCTCTGGTAGATACCCCAAAGCAAGTACGGAGCTGGGAAGATGGGGCAGGCGGTCAGGGAGGCAGGGAGGCCCTAACAGATTAGTAATGGGGACAAGGAAGGAGGACGGAAGCTCTGTGCATGATTAAACATGAATGTGGGCCCTCTTGCCAACGAGCTGTACCATCTTTATGTAACTGCATTGACCCCTTTTCCCACACCTCCCTACGCTACACAGAATGCTTTGACTCTGATTTTTATTGACAGCTCACCATGTGCTGTAACAGCAATATCACACCAAATGGAACAGACTGACAGCATGGCAGATACCGCCATCCCTTTCAAATGTTTCTTGGCCTTCCCAGCAGGCCGCGGGTGTCCTGTGCAGCTCCCTCCTTTTCTGGCAGAGGCCAAGTGATGTAGATATTAACTATGCACTTGAATGAGGCTCCTTATGAAACGGAGCAGAACCCTTTAGTCTTTCCCCCACCACCATGTCCTCTGCCTGCCTTTTGTCTGTGGAAAAACTTCAGCCAAAGAATAAGTTTAATTGGAGAAGTGACAAAATGCAGAAGCAAAAAAAACCAACCAAACAAAAAAAAAACCCAACAGTCAAACAGGAAAAAATAATAATAGTTTAATTAGTAAGCAAAGTCAAGGACCTTTCGTTCCTCCTCAAGATCTATAGATAATATTCTGAGCCATATCATGTGAACTGTCTTGTAGATACTGAAACCTCTACCAGATGGAAGAAGTTAGTAACATGATGACCAGTCTGTAGCCACGACACAAGCTGCCACAATTCCAAGAACTGGCCTCAAAGAAATGGGAACAAACCGTCCTTGGAACTAAAGACTAACTGTACACTGGTCAAGATGACGCTGGTCAGACCACTGATGACCAATTTCAAGATGACTGTCAGAGCTGACTGTGCTTTTTCTGCATGTAGCCGTCTCCCTCTGTTGATAAAAAAGCTCTTGCCCTCTGATTGTCAGGGGTCGGGGTGGGGCATGGAGCCAGCCTTCGGACAGGCGTCTGCCCTCACCCCCACATTGCCGGCACCCAAAATAAAGCAAATTTTGCTTTCCACCAACCTTGCCTCTTTATTGGCTTTTGAGCAGTGAGCAGCTGGACCCCACTTTCGGTTATACTAACAGGAAAGGCAGATAGAAAAAATCATTTAAAAACACAATAACTGGCATTTTATGTGCCAGTTCAAATAAGGGTGGGACCTAATCATTGTGAATGATAAACAAGATTGTGACAAACCCACTACTTATTAGCACAGCATGCTCCATTTAAAAAGAAATTTTCTAATGGTAAATATAGCAGAAGGCTACAATTATAACCCTTCAGGGATTGCAATCCATGGAAAAGTCATTTAGTGATAAATTGGAGGGCAAGAGGAGATTATCACCTGCTTAACTAAGCTTTCATTGATTCTATCAAGTTATTTGCCTGGCAGTATCTGGGCTACGATGGAAAAGTTGAGAAAAACTCATTTTTCCCCTATCTAAATATTATTAATTGCAAGCATTCATTTTGAAAGGTATGTGGCACTTTGACTGGCAGAAAAGGATCTGCTTGACAACTACTAATTATACCTAATAATAAATAATATTTATCATTTACATAATTATTTTCATATTTAATCGTTTCACAGATTTTGTTTCCTCACATGCCGCAATGCGTGTATGGAATATCAACGCAGCTTGACTGCAAATGATATTAAGATATTTCTGTGAAACCAGCCCCAGATAGTAAGCTTTCATAAGAAGTTTGTGGGCCCTAATCTTATCTATACTAACAAGTGTTAACAAGTCATTAGAATTTCATTTTTCACGTACCTGAGGAGGGGGGGCAGTATTGAGCAACTATCTGAGGAAAATTGAACTGACTTTTCGGCAAAACACCCAGTTAATGCCAAAACTGTGCAAAAATATTTAGAAGAGGCAGAGATGGGGCAACAAGATCAATGAGAGCTGTATTAAATTAAAATAAAATTTATGTCTCTATCTGCCTACCTATCAACAGGGTGAAAACAAAAGAGCAAAACAAATGAAATCAATACAATTGATATAGTTGTGAATGTAAAGGTCTGAATGTATATTTTAAAAAAAATTTCTGTATGAGTACAAGTTGCATATTTGACCTAGTGAGTACATGTGCAGAAATGTATTCTAAGAATTTCACGGAAATCTAGGTACCATGGCATTAATTGGAACATTATTTGTAAAAAAAAGAAAAATTTGGAAATAATTTGTTTCCAACAATAGGGCATTATTTAGGTGATATACGTTGAAATATTAAGTAATTTTAAATTATCTAATGAGGAACATTAGATCATGTGGGAAACTGTCATGATAACATTAGGTGAAAATGTAATAGAAATAAAAATTATATAAACAGTATATCACCATTATTAAATAATGTGTGTATAAAATATAAACATGTTAATATATACATATATAAATATATATGCATATGTAAGTGGGAAAAATGCAAAAATGGAAAAGATAATATCTCAAAGTTCTGCAAGTGTATGTATATTTTTCTTTTATATTTTTCTGTATTTTATAATTTTTCTATAATAAAATATTAGTTTAATTACTATGTATTTTTGAACAACTATTTTTTAAATTGTTTTTACATATAGAGTGGTCAAGTGCTTGCCTAACAGAGTGCAAGTGAAAAATACAGGCTGTTTTTGTGTTTCTCATGATGTGTGAAAGACTGATACAAATACTAAAACCTCGAAGTCTATTTTGGCCACACAATTCCACATCCAGTCTGGGAGTTCATCATGACACTAACAAGTAACTGGGTGAAAAAGATATTTGCTGCGACACTATTTATAATAGGAGAAACACGGGACCAACATTAAGGTCTACCTAAAGGGGATTCATGAAATGAATTGTGGCGCATCCTTCGCGTATAGCGACGGCTATTGTTCCGGGAACACAAATTCACCCGGGAGGGGCTGCTCTTACGGGCTGTTTGTGGGAAACAGGCAATGCTGATGATGAGCCCGATGGAGAGCACCTCCCAGGGCATCAGAGGCACCTGCCGTTCAACGTCCCCCACATCCATGTAAGTCTGCACACCCAGGGTCAACACATGGTTCAATTTTCAGGAGAAGCTCCAACAAGCCCAGGTTTGTCAGATGTTGTGCAGGCTGGGGGGTGGGGGGTGGGGATAAAACCATCTGCGGGCTGAATTTAACCTATCCGCCAAAAGTTTGCAAACTCTGATGTAGAATTAAATGTATAACTGTAATGATGTCCAATACTTACATTAAATTTTTAAAAAGAGGTTTAAAATGTTATATTTTTATTTAGGTAAAAATGTGTGTTTTGCTATGTTCATACAAATGAACATACACAATACAGGGAGAGAGAAGAGCAGAGATGAATGGATCTGAAAGGATCTGAAAAGAATTTTCTTTGGGTAACAGGTTATTTTGAATGATTTCAGTGTTCTTTTTCATACTACTTTATATCTATATATATATTATGTAAAATATTGTATATTTATACTATACTTTTATTTTTGAAACAAGTGCATGCATATTTTATGATATAAGAATCATACTTAATAAAAATATAATTTTCCTTTTGTGTGTGTATTGTCTCATTCTGTATCAAAACGACCATGTCAGAAGCACGAGATCCAGTTCTGAGCACTGCCTTTTTTGGAGTAATTTTAAAAAACAGAAGCAAGTACAAATATCAGTAAACAAGATGATGAAGGGCCTAGACGTATTTACTTCCACAGGATTTTTAGGAAAAAACACTAGGTCTTTGTCCTAAAGAAAAGTAGACTTTAGTGGGGGTGATAATGGACTACAGAGATATGAAGTGCAAACATGGGTATTTGAAACTCAAATATTCTTCTGTGAAGTTCCATCAGGTCAAGCTAAGACCAATGGGTGGGATGCTTCAGAGAGGCAATTATAAGGCAGTACTTTGTAGAAATTATAGTTATTCGTATGCTGGATGACTTAACTCACCAAGTAGAACATTCAAGTCACTAGGAGGGTTCAAACAGAGGACAGATGACCAGTACCTGGTTTTATGGCATGAATCATTATATTGGATGAGGTGATAAAAGAGATGACGTCAACTTCTAAAATCGAGATCATATTTCTGAGACCTAACACTATGATAATATATAATCTTCTCAGTTATGGTATAAAGCAGGTAACTGATTTGAGAAGGATACTGAGTTTGAGGACAGGCTGACTGATTCATTCAAAAAATACTTACTAAGGGACTGTGCTAAGGGCCTGGGATTTCATAGAGCAAGATGCCAGCAGAAGTGAACCTCTTCAATGAAACAAAGCATGTGGAAGACAAATCTGTAAATGCTTACTTACAGTAAAGCATGCCATGTACTCCGAAATAGGAAATATAGATGACTATATGTCCAGGGCTTACCTCAAAAGCAAGTCTTCTCTAAATAGTTTATGTTTCTTTTCTCTTTCTTTACCTTGTCTTCCCCACTTCTGCCTCTATTCCCTGCTTCAGTGAAATATTTACGCTTTCCACTTCAATCTTAAAAAAGTCTCACGTGTCTATTTCCTGTGTAACTGTGGGTCCCTCTCTGTATTACAAAACAAGACCCAGGGGCCAGTGAGTCCTAGTGTCATGAGATATTTGTTTACCTCTTTAAGGTGCCTTCAGAGTGTCCTACTGTACCCCATGTACTGGGGGTTTTCAAACAGGCCATTGCAGACATGTGCTTCCAAATCTGGTGATAATCTACCCAATCGTTTTTGCCCATTCTGGCTGCAGATGGGTAAAATGTCATTCATTTTCACCACACTGTGTGGTAGTCATAATTATTCCCATGTAGAAGGGGAACTGAGATCCAGAGAAAAACAGGGGTACACATTTGCCACAAAGCTAGCAAATGCAAAATAATTAGGAAAAGGTCAAGTTTTCTGATCCAATTTAGATAAGTACTAGGTATTGTTATTTTATTTACTGCACAGATACTACTGTCAGGGGTACGCAGAAAAAATGCAGATGAATAAAAATGTAGTTGGCCTATCAACAGGAAGATTAGCTAGCATCCTTCACACAAAAGACCTCATATGTATTCAGCCATTGGGGAGGTTTAGTCAGCTGTATTTACATTCCCATAAATGGAAAGAAACATCATGACAAAAGGAAATTCTATGAATCCAGGGAAAAACACATCAAATTAAATAAATAATTCATGGGCAGAGCAAAGATCACAGAGCTGGCTCTGATAACAAAGTATCTAAAACAAGTGTTGATGTGTTTCTCCAACCACTCAGGCTGCCAGTCCAGGTGCAAAGGAAAATAAATAAAACTATTATAGATCTAGTAAAAGTTAAACAGACAATAGAAACCAAGAGTGGAGATGAATTTTAAGTTGGTGATTCTTTGAACAATCCTCAAAAGATTTCATTTGCTCTGTTAATGCAAAGTCAAGGCCATTTTAGAAATAAAAGAACATTTTCCTTCTTGCTAGAGTTTAGGCATAAATTCTCAAACTGTATTAAATCAAGATGCTTCTAGAATCATAGAACTAAAGATCATCAAGGATTACTAAAGAACTATAGTCACGCCCTCATTATACAGGTGAGAAAACCTGTGTGATGGGTTTAAAGTCCACATGATTCCAGTCAGTGGCCAAGACAAGATTAGAACACAGGTCTCCCATTTCCTCTTCACTTAATTATTCAACATTCGTTACCCATCTGAGCACAACTAATGCACTGCTGCTTGAAATCTGACCACTCCAATGGTAGTCAAAATGCCATGCTTCAATAGTGTTTCCACTGTCTTTCACCAGAATATTAAATAACTGGCAATCATGTTCTGAGCTTCTTTCCAGATGAATTATATGTTAAGCTCTATTTCAATATTGATTCGTAATATACTTTCAAGCATGTTAATCTTCCTCTGGTCTCTTCTTATAGTTCTGAGCTACAAACATGCTACAGTTCCTAAAATTTGTGATTTTCTGAAAGATATGGCTGTCTCTACTATGTCCACCAACCCAACCATAGTCACTGTTTGTTGTTAAAAAGAAAAAAAAAAGTTGATAAATTTACAAGTGAAATCATGTGTTCATTGCTTTTAGTGAAAAACAGAAACCTATTCAATTTAGAATTTAAACTCTAGAAGCATACACAGGGCTTAAAGAAATACATGATTCTTCTATGGAATATTAAAGTTGGAGATTCTTGTCTAATCAATGGAAACACATTATTAGTTACTCAGGTCCCTAAAAAGGTAGAGGACCTCACTTAAACAAGTGACTATCTTAGCTAATGGAAAGAGAAATGCATTTCCAGCTTGTTTATGATTGTGAGAAGGATAAATGGTGTAATAAAGAGGTCAAGAGCATGGGCTGCCTGACACAGACAAGTTACTCAGCTGCCCCAACTTTCCATGTGCACATCTATAAAACAAGCGATAAAACATATTACAGGGAGATATGCTTCTCCTCTCACCATGCTTTGGCCTTCACGTGTTTGGGAGGGAATAGAAGATCCTATGCCTTTCTCCTCCATTCTATTCTTGGAAGAGGAATTGTTAATGTTATTGGTCAATAACCAATCTACGGAGCAATGAGAAGAATTATTACATTTGAAAGTGACAAACATGTCCCAGGGTTCTGTCCCAGTAGCTTAGATTATGATTCAAAGAATAAGGCCTGTTAGCTTAGGTTTGTCCTATGACCTAGTCATTTGTAATTTGGGGGCAAGAGAAAGAGAGTAGGAAAGCCTCAATTAGAATTCCAAAATGAAGTAACAGGGGCTAGCTCACTATTGATAAATAATGCTTTGGTCTTTTCTGATTACTGTTTCTTGTGTACGGAGCCCTTGGCAGGAACCTTAAACACCCACTTCAGAGGTCTGTTACAAAGTCAGATACAGTACATAAAGTGCGCAGTGCAATGCCTCATATGTAATAAGTTGTCAAAGAACATTATCTAGATGACCTTGGACTTGCATGTAAACATTTGTTACTAAATCAGTTCGTATGGGACTAGAGGCTCAAGATAAAGTAGATCCATGTGAGTTAATACATGAAAAGCTCTTTGAAATTCTAACGGCAGGTCACGCTAGCTCAGGCGAGTAGAAGCTGGTGGCTGGGCATTCCCTCAGCATGCAGGTATTGAAGGAATGAGGACCCAGGCTGAAGAAACCAGCTTGGCAGCGGATGGTAAACCATGGCCCAGCACTTGCTGCCTCCTGTTAAACAGAAGGCTCTCATGCAAATTGCTTTCTGAATCATTAGCTGTCATCTACCCCCATCTCTCTTCCTGCAACGGTTCTTTCTGATTTTGCCTGCAAACTCTTCACATCGGGCCGGCTCCCTAGCCAAACAAGTTGCCTCTCGGCAGCCTTTGTTCCTGGGGGCTAGAATTGAACTGCACGGATAAGTCAAAGTAAGGATGCAGCATGGACTAATATAATATGTGCTGAAGGAATAGACTCCTTTAAGCTAAGGTGATGAATGCCTTCGAAAGTAATTTTCTTGCTGGTTCCTATGAGAATGTCAGCCAGTCTCCAGAAGTTATATGCTGCAATTTTAAAATTATCTGCCTCTATAGACTTTTCTAAAGCTTCTATCAGCTAAGAAGTTCTTTTTGTAAAAAGAAAATATGTTTATACAATTTTTAGAGGCTACTTTCCATTTACAGTTATTACAGAATATTGGCCATATTCCCCTGTTGTACAATATATCCTTGAGCCTACCTTACACACAAGAGTTTGTACCTCCCACTCCCTGACTCCCACTCCTAAATTGCCCCTCCCCCCCACCTGGCAATCACCACTTCGTTCTCCATATCTGTGAGTTTGCTTCTTTTATGTTATATTCACTAGTTTGTTTTATTTCTTAGATTCCACATATAAGTGATATCATACAGTATTTATCTTTGTCTGGCTTATTTCATTTGGCATAATGTCCTCCAAATCCATCCATGTTGCTGCAAATGGCAAAATTAATTTCATTCTTTTTTATGGCTGAGTAGTATTCCACATACATGTATGTAACATCTTCATGCATTCATCTGTTGATGGACACTCAGGTTGTTTCCATGTCTTGGCTATTGTGAACAGTGCTGCTATGAACATTGGGGTGCATGTACCTTTTTGAATCATAGTTTTGTCTGGATATATGCCCAGGAGTGGGATTGCTGTGTCATACATAATTCTACATTTAGTTTTCTGAGGAACTTCCATACTGTTTTCCATAGTGGCTGCACCAATTTATCACATTCCCACCAGAGGAGTATGTGGGAAATCTCTGTACGTTCTGTTCAATTTTACTGTGAACCTAAAACTTAATTAATTAATTCCTAGCAGCATTAACAAATAAGACTATGTATTTTTTTTAAGCTTTTTTTAAGGCATAGTAAATATTTGCTGAAAAAAATCAGGAACTCACAATCTCCTTTGGGTAGATTAAATCAGCCGAAACTAAGCTTCACCTGTGATTTTAGCAACTGAATCGGTTGAGAAATTCAAGGCAGAATAGGCACAAGTCCTCTCTGAACAACATAAGTTACAAGAAAAGGAAGGACAGGCGTTTAAGGCAAATCCTAACTCCCTATCATGACTAAATGTATGTCAGGAGTTAAATAACCTGAAATCATATAAAAATTGCCTTTATTTGTATTCCCGCCCTAAAGTTGAAGGTGAGTACAAATCTAAATCAAGCAGGCAGAGGCTCCTACTGTCTTATACCTGAAATCAAAATGCTTAAGTGTCTTCTTCAGAATCCCTTTCGCCTGGATGCAGAATAATAAGTAGCTGATCAGTGTACCCAACGGTAAAATGAAAAACAGTAAAAGAATGTTTTTCTACATTTTTGATTTTAAAATCTGAAGTATATTTCTTTAAAATTCTATTTATACCCACGTACCTTAAAAACCAAAATTAAAATATTATATTAGAGTGGAAAGAATTTCTAGCTAATCAAAAGGTTAAGGGGTGCCTGATATGCTGGCTGAATCAAGTTACAAACCCATATCTGGACTCAGCTGGAAAATTAAAGAGTGCTGTGCTCACTTGGTATGGAGATGGGTCATGGCAGTTGATTTTATTTATACACACTTTCATATATAATAATTTATCAAAACTGTCCTGTGCCACTTGCCATGCTTATTTAACCCTCATTTCCTGTCTACCAAATGAATACTGTGAGACATGTTTAATCACTATTCCCATTTCCAAGATGTGGAAACTGAGGCAGGAAGTGTGCTACATCCATAGTCACAAATTTTGTGGCTCCAAATGTCTCCAGGTCTAGCTCTTTAACCTGTGCAATAGTCTTTTTCTCTTTTCCTTGCCATGTGAGCCTTTCATCTTCTATTGTCAAATTCAAGTTTTAACTCTAACCTCTCTTGACCTTTGCTATCCATGGAACGATGCCTTCTGGCTTCCTAGAGAAGCTTCACCATTTTTAGCAGAGCACTTGACGTCTAACAGGTGCTTTGTTAAGTGAACGAGTTAGTAAACATAAAAGAGAGCATTAAAATTGCCATATAATGGATGGATAAACAGGCTCTGGAAGGTTAAGAAATTCCTTCATGCAAGGGGTGAAGTTGGAATGCAAATTCTAAAGCTCACGTGATCATCCTCAGAATAATCTAAGTTACCTTCATCAGGATAGAATATGCTCAGACTAAGTCCCTCACTAGACTCTAAGGAACATGAAGGAAGTACTAGGTACCTAACACACTTCATTTTGGGTAAATTTTTCATTTATGCAAAAACACCTGTGTAAAGATGGACTAAAGGCTTAAGCTTTCCCTGCTGGATTGCCTGCTGAACTGTGAGTATTCCTGGGATGAAAACTCGCCTAACTCACCGAATGACCTTGAGCAAGCAGCTTTCCTTTACCGCCTCCATTTTCTCTTTTGTAAAATACTGTTGACAGGACGTGTTCCACCTGCCTCATAGAAATACGTTTATAAAGCACTTTGGAAAGTATGAAGCTTTCTTCAAAAACAAGCAAGTATTTTAAATGTGATTACTATAGGACTCCTTAAAAGAAGACTTTTTATGGTGAAAAGAAACCTTAGCTTATCAATCGTGCAACTCAACCATAGAAAATTTAAGGCAGAACGTGCATGATGCAATAATAATTCCAAATAAATACTTCTAATAGTTAAGCAAAGAGTAGTCAAAATTCTTTTCTGGACTATTTTGATTTAAGATGAAGGGCATCCCTTTAGCAGTTGTGGAAGTTCAGATACAGAGCCTTAAACTCTAGATTGCAACGTGACATTTTTTTCTGAACTTCTGCTGCCGGTCTTGCTATCAGTTCAGTTGCAATGTAATATATTACTGCATTTCATTTCTAGGCAAGAACATTATTTACTCACAGAAGAAATACTTTCCTGAGGAAAGATTGTCTTTGGGAACTTTCAAGGACATTTGAGAAATGCTTCAGCCCAAGCCACAAAATTATGAGCATTTGTTTGTGCCTCTCTGTTCCCAGGGAACCATTTTTTAAAATCTTTCATTTAAGTTTATTGCAAGCATCCATCTTCCATTTCCAAAAAAAAAAAAAAAATAGCAATTAACAGCTTCACTGATTTCCAGTTTTCCTAGGTGTCATTTTATAATGCATATATTTCAAACAGTTCACATCATTTTCGCCTCTTTCAACATTTTCCTTGCTGTCGCCCTACCTGAATTTTGACCTTGTATGGAAAGTTTTATTTATCACTTGCATCTTACTTTGAATAAATCTGATATCAATATTCACTACTATTTAATTATTTTTATTTTCTTCAGTCTGTTTCTATCTTAGCAAACTATGGGTAATTTGACATATAATTACAGTATCTAATATTTATATAGAGACCATGTAGTGAACATATTTCTAAACTCTTACCAAATCCTCACCAGACCCTATAAAGTAGGTACTATTAACCTTATCATTTGACAGATGAGAAAACTGAGGCATAAACTGGTGACCTGCCTGAGCTCACATAGCTAGTGATTAGCACAGCTGGGATTCTTCTGAATAAAGGCACAAGGAATAGCTGAAACTCCTCTTCCCAGTCAAAAGGAGACAACTAGGTTTAAACTGGGGAAACCCCAAAGGGTTCCTTACAGTGGTTACCTTGAATCAGCCTTATCTTGTAACATTCCCTTTCTCCACTCAGCTGCTGCTTCAGTTTTTGTTTTTATTTTAATAACTCTTTTCTTTCTTACACTTCAGGGCTGAGAATAGTATAGACATATAGTATGTTATAAATGAATAAATAAATGAATTAATAAAGTTTCATCTTCCTGTACTTTTCCCATCACTGCCATTATTCAGTTAATGCATCCCTCCCATCTCAGTTCAAATGGCACTGACACAGGGAAGCCTTTCTTTGACCTGAAAATACTGGGTCTCACTGCTTTTATAGCATCATATGTTTATTATTCATTTCACATATTTGTGTGGTTATCTAATTATATTTGAACCTATTCTTCCTAAGGGTAACTCTAGTCCATTTGTGCTTTCTAAATTATGAAATCCATGACTACATGGGCTATGTCTGCTTTGCTCATTACTGGAGTTTCAGTATTTGGTGTATGGTAAGTATCCAGGAAATATGCTAAATGAATGAATACAGGACTTTGTAAGAACAAATAAATAAATGACTGGATCAATAAGTTTGGTTGATCATAACATAAACAACAGTGCCATGTTAAAAAATTTTCCCTGGGTCTGTAACAGAAACTCTTCTTAGCAGGGTTCCTGTTTGCTGTCTACACTGCCAGCTGGAAGAGAGAAAAACCAGTCAAGGTCTGACTTTGTCATTATGTGTACAGGCTGAAGCTGATGGGTTAGGTTGAAAGACAGAATGATTTAGGAATGATTTTGCTTCTGGCTGAATTATATATAGAACCAAGTCTTAGGTTAAAAAAAAATCTACTTTTAATATGTTTGGGTGAAGAATGAAATATGAGCATCAAGCCCATTAATTCTGATATTTAACTATTTCATCCCATTTCCTCATTCATTTCCATGAATTTGGATGCCTTTCGGTCAAGTTCACCCAAGCATTTACACCACCATGATAAACAGTGAAATATCAATGGATATGCAGAAAGAAACTTCCCAAATTTAGCAGAGAACACATTAGCATGAACTTGTAAATTTAACATTCAAGTTCATTGGCATGCACAGAATCAAGTGACTTTTGTTAAAGTAGGAAACTTTATGACTGTATGAGGAGATGAACACTGAGAAAGTGCCTCCTATTTTAAAATCAGGACATGAGGAATATTTTAATGAATTGTATTTTTTGCATATCTGCCATCTGGGTGACAGTAAAACCCAATATTTATAGATGAGATTTGTAAAAGATTGTGCATATATACTGTATACTGCTATAGAATATAAGTAGCCCCAATATCTCTAAGATACAACATGGGATCGAACAAACAGAATGACAAGAAAAACCAACTGTAATATTTTGACTCCTCCTAATTATGAAATAATTATGTTCAGAGAAATAAAAAAAAAAGAACTTAAAAATTTGTACTCTTAAGAGTATTTAAAAATATGAATGACTATTTTACATGTCATTTATCACAAAATCATAAAAGTGCAATACTCCACTGTATATGTTTAAGAATACATTCATGATGCTGACTAAGGACTTCATACGACTGTGGCTTCAGTCTTGAAACACGTACAAATTTTTTTCCTGAATTTCTATCAAACACAACTGCCCTGCTGCCATAAGCAAGTAATGTGCAAAGAAAGAGAGGGCCGACGCTTGCAGGATTAGCTAAGATTAGGGAAAAGTTTTTTCTTTCCCTAAAATGTCAAAGTCATTCATTGAACACCCACTAAGTGTAAAACAGGGCAGGATACTAAGAGATTGAAAAAACGGATAACACATACTTTTAGTCTTCAAAGAGGTGATACTGTCACAGGGTCATTTAAATGTGAAAACAACAACAAAATGCAAACTGCTATACTATCATTTTAGATAACAGTAAATCAAATACGTGAGTTAAAATACATTTCTATGGGATCAATATAAGCTGTTATTATTAAGGATTGACAACTATATTTGTACTGAGGAGAACTTTGTTAAAGCAGCCTATGAACTTATTAATGGTTTATTGATTGACTGACTTACAGATCTTGGAAAGCATAAATTTTCTTAAGGTCAAATAGTAAAGGTAGAAAAGTAAAGACCACATAGGATTTAGGATTGTGAAGAATTTGAAGGACTTCCTAGGCAGATGAAACAGGGATACACTGCAATACAAGAGAAGGAAAAGTACTTGTACTACAGATAACTGAATGCAGTTGGGTGAATGGATATTTGCTGTATGAAAAAAAGAAATAGGGAGAACTACTGGAAGTGGATTTTAGGGAATTAGAGTATGAGTATCTTGAATGCCAAACTAGGGGATTGAGATTTTATCTGGCAGGCTGTTTTTGAAGGATGGCATGCCCAGGAAGCCAGGTTGAGAAGTTAATTGCTAGTGATAGTCAGGGACTCAACCATTCAGTCTGGTTGTTTATTTTTTCTATTGCAAGAAATTGATCAGAAGAAAGGTTGGGTGGAAGACTGTGACAGGTTGAAAACAACTTATCCTTACTCTTACTACTAAAATCAGTAAAATGCTAAACCTTTAAAGGAACAGCCTTCTGCTTGACTAGGAACATCACTTCACAAATAAAGGATGAAACCAAAAGGTTCATCAAACTTGGACCTACCCACCTCCTAGAGTAATGGAAATAAAAACAAAAATAAACAAGTGGGACCTAATGAAATTTAAAAGCTTTTGCACAGCAAAGGAAACTATAAACAAGATGAAAAGACAATCCTCAGAATGGGAGAAAATATTTGCAAACGAATCAATAGACAAAGGGTTTATCTGCAAAATATATAAACAGTTCATGCAGCTCAATATCAAAAATCAAACAACCCAATCAAAAAATAGGGCAGAAGACCTAAATAAGCATTTCTCCAAAGAAGACATACAGAGGCCCATGAAAAGCTGCTCAACATCACTAATTATTAGAGAAATGCAAATCAAAACTACAATTTTGATTGTAGTTCACCTCACACCAGTTTGAATGGGCAGCATCAGAAAATCTACAAACAGTAAATGCTGGAGAGAGTGTGGAGAAAAGGGAACGCTCTTGCAGCGTTGGTGAGAATGTAAATTGATATAGCCACTATGGAGAACACTGGACGTTTCTTAAAAAACTAAAAATGGAATTACCACATGACCCAGCAATCCCACTACTGGGCATATATGCAGAGAAAAGCATCATTCAAAAAGACACATGCACCCCAATGTTCATTGCAGCACTATTTACAATAGCCAGGTCATGGAAGCAACCTAAATGTCCATCAACAGATGAATGCACAAAGAAAATGTAGTACATATATACAATGGAATATTACTCAGCCATAAAAAGGAATGAAACTGGGCCATTTGTAGAGACATAGATGGACCTAGAGACTGTCATACAGAGTGAAATAAGTCAGAAAAACAATTATCGTATATTAACGCATATATGCAGAATCTAGAAAAGTGCTACATATCAACCAGTTTGCAAGGCAGAAATAGAGACACAGATGTAGAGAACAAACATATGAACACCAAGGGCAGAAAGCCAGGGGAGAGGGGGAGTGGGAGTGGGATGAATTGGGAGATTGGGATTGCCATATATATATTACTAATAAGAAAAAATATATTAAATTGTATACTTTAAATACATGCAGTTTATTGTATGTCACTTATATCTCAATAAAAGTCTAAAAAAACAAACAAAAAAACAAAAACAAACAAACAAACCCACAAAAAAACCCAACCAAACAAACCTTGGACCTAGAAGTAGGGAGAATGGTGGGAAGGCTGCAAATAGTCAATAATTTAATACTGAATGGAGAATTAAGGACTCCAGAACTAACCTTTGGTGAAAAGTAAGAACAGAAAACATAAGATCTGGAACACTCATCATACCTGTTTTATTTTCATCCAACTATTCGTTATGTACACCCTAATTTTAAGGTGTCCATAGACTCCAGCCCTTCTAAGTCCACAACCTACTCATCTTGTTTCAGCAAATTACCCACTGATAGATTCATAACATAAACGTAGTACCATATAATAGAAATAAAATTCAAATCAACTGTAGAGTGAAATTCAAAATTGTAAAGATATAATATCATGAAGCCATTGCAAGTAATACCAGAGATCTGCTAGAATAAACACACAAAGCCGTTGATAAATGAGGATGTATAGTTCACAATTAAAAAAAGACAGACAATAAAAGTAAAAGAAAAAATATTTGAGTATCAAATAATTAAGAGAAGACCTTGGAAAAATAGATGAATTTTTATCAGAATTAGCCTGTCTGATTGAGCTGCTAACACTGAACACACAGTGAAGGGCAGGGTACTGTTCCATAATCCAATTTTGCTGAAATAATCACTCAAAACAAAATGTAATTCTTTTTTTTATTCTAGCAATTGTGCATAATTACAATTTAACCTAAATTGTATTGGCTATAAGAGAAAATGTACTGAATTTATTTATATAATAACATATTTTGACATAAATTTCAAATGAAAATTATTCTTAAATACATTTTCAATTATTCTTTGGTCAGTATTTACAGATGATTTTAAGTATCTGGACTTTTTTTTTTTCATTTACAAATCATCCTTGAAAAATAAGGATTCTTTTACTTAAGTAGGATTTATCTTAATCTAGAGATCAGATCTAGGTCCAATAGACAAAATTTAAAACAAAATTTTTTTAATAGTAAAAGGCACTTAAAAAGTTAAAATTTCTTGGGGGCTTCCCTGGTGGCACAGTGGTTAAGAATCCACCTGCCAATGCACGGGACATGGGTTCGAGCCCTCGTCTGGGAAGATCCCACATGCTGGGGAGCAACGAAGCCCACCACAACTACTGAGCCTGCGCTCTAGAGCCTGTGTGCTGCAACTACTGAAGCTTACGCACCTAGAGCCTGTGCTCTGCAACAAGAGAAGCCACCGCAATAAGCCCGTGCACCACAAAAAAGAGTAGCCCCCGCTCTCCGCAACTAGAGAAAGCCTGTGTGCAGCAATGAAGACCCAATGCAACCAATACATAAATAAATAAATTTATTAAAAAAAATCTTAAACTTCCTAACAGACCAGCATTCCAACTATAGAATCAGCTTATTTATGGGTAGTGAGCATTTTGTTATCAAATACTCATCCATAGCTGAGGGAGCCTATAGCATGGGTATAGTGTAGATTTCCACATTGGAAACTGGATGAGCTTGTCTGGGGGCCTCCTTCCAGATGCTAAGATTTCAAAGGCTAACTGAGACCAGAACAGCATTTCCCAAAGTTGCTAGAAACAAGAGCCCTTTGAAATGCTCCACTGACAAAGGGCTGTAGAGCCAAATAAAGTTTAAAAACACTTCAGACCAAACTCTACTTAACACGGAAATGCACAGTGCACATTATGGCTCATTCCATATCTCAAAAGTCCTCCAGTCATGAAATATGTTTAAATTTACCAAACCCAGCATTTCTCAAATTTATTTTACTCCAAAATCCTTTTTCTCTCTTTTTTTTTCATTTTTTTTTTCTTTCTGTTTTTCACTTCACATTCACTGATGTCCCGTGGAAGTATAGGTGATGTTCAAAATATTTAACAACTTTCAAGCAAAGGCACGAAACAGTTAGAAGGCCGTCTAATTAGAATGCACATAAAACTAGTGTTCTTTGAATCACTATTTAGGGGAAAAATCTGGTTTCAAACTGAGATCTTAATTAATAATCTAATGCCATCAATCTGCAAAATTGCCTTAATTAACAGGTTTTTTTCTTCTCTTTTCTTTTCCTTTCCTTTTCTCCCCTCTTTGGTTATAGCTGGTGAATTTAGAAAGTAGCTACTATAATGCAATCATTTCAAAAACATCCTGCCAGTGATGTCACAGGTTCTCTAACATCGTATCTATTTCACTGAGTCAAAAAATAATTTCTTTTAAGAGAGGCAATGTTTTTTTTACCCTTGGAAGGTTCAGTTCCAACCTTAATAAAACTTAAAGAAAATTTTCAAAACTAAACTAAAAATTGAAAAAATAAAAAGCAGTAGAAATAAGCAACAGCTAAAGCGGGAGAGATTTTCATTGGCCACTTAAAAAAATCTCTTCTTAAATCTGATTTTAAGAAATTAATAGAAAAGACTGGCAATTAACTTATTTTCCCTGGTGACTACCACCTGGTTGGTATGATACAAACATTTACCTAGATAACTGTGATTTGTGATTTATAGTAAGAAATATATTTTTGGGCTCTGTCCCTGTTTCTGCCACAGAACTCCAAAAGCTCTTGGAATTTCCTAAGTGATAAGATGATAATGGTGCCTTTTGTTATGTTAATCAGGTGACTTTTGTAAAGTACCAAGGATGGAAGCCTTGTAATTAGAGTTTGGACCTTTCAGGCCCCCCACGCCTGACCTCCAGGGAGGGAAGAGGCACTGAAGATTGAGTTCAGTTACCAATAAGCAATGATTTATTGAATCATGCCTGTCTACTGAAGCCTCCATAAACCTCCAAAGGACAGGGTTCGGGGAGCCTCTCAGTCGGTGAGCACATGGAGCTTCGGGGAGAGCTGGCTCCATGCTTTCTTCCCAGGCCTTGTCCTATACATGTCTTCCATTTGGCTCTTACCTAGTTTTATCATTTTATAATAAACTGGTTATTCTAGTTAGTAAAACGTTTCTGTGAGTTCTGTGAGTCACTTGAGCAAATTAATTAAAGCTAAGAAGGTGGTTGTTGGAACCTCTGATCTACGGCGCGGGGTTCTGAAGCACAGGTGACAGCCTGTACTTGTCATCTGAAGTGTGTGGGTGCATTCTTGTGGGACTGAGCCCTTAACCTACGAGATCTGATGCGATCTGCAGGTAGACAGTCTCAGAATTGAGTTGAATTATAGGACACCAGCTCTCTGAGCATTGCTTGGTTGTGTGAGGAAATCTCCATGCTTTCCCGTTGGGAATGGGGTACTCAGGACCACTTGATAACTTTTTCCAGGCTCCTGCTTCTTTGAATTCATGTCACAATAACTTTTGAAATATACATGTGTGCATTTGCCTATGTCCATAAAAAATTTCTGATAGACTCATAAGAAATTAATAAAAGTTGCTAAGAGATCTAAAATTGGTTGGACAAGGGGACAAAAAACCCACAAGGAATTACTACTATTTATCTTTTTAAAGTATGTGATTTTTGAGTATGTGATCTCATTAGATTTTCCAAATACAAATAAACAAAACAATTATCCTTTTTTAAAAAAAGCTGAAGAAAATGTAGTTGTATATACTTCAGAAAAAGGAAAAATGAGAAAGAATTTGATTACCAGTGTTCAGTAGGCCAAGAAATGTGAAGAAAGAATTATTATAAAGTGGCCAGAAAAATGATTTAGGAGACAGATTGTAGAAGACACTTTCTGGTAAGCAGAGCAGTACCTGTTACCTTTGTTTTTGGTCAAGAATGGTTAGAGGCTCCCACAAGAGGGCTACAAGGGGTGTAATGTCCACATCACGTGGATAGCTCAGATCCTGATTCCAACTACTGCAAATCATCCAGGGCCCAGGAAAGAAGTACTGGTAGGCTGCAGTTGCCAGCACTGTGCTTGGTAGATGTAAATATTTGTTGGTCTGCTAAATAAATGATAAAACTATAATTCTTATTATCTTGCACACAAACTAAATAGATTGTTAAATTTTCAGAGGATGATTTAATTTATTACCATTCAGAACTCAGTTAGATGGGACAGTACTCCTCAATGATTAAAAAATCAATCTTCCTCAATCTTCACGCATCACCACCTGCAAGCATTGTTCTCTGTCACAGATTCCCTGACTTCAACTGTGGATGAGACCGTGAGATGCATTTTATGCTCCTCTTCCCAGACACACAGAACAATGACCTTTGCTAACCTCCTTGGAGGCAGGGAGAGCTCATGTTTTTGCATTCTTGTTAAAAGGGTGTGGGCCTAACACATTCAGGCCTAGCCTGGAGCTATTATGCACGACTGCTCTAGTTCCCTTCTGCTGTAGTTTACGTAGTCACGTGGTCATGCATTTAAGAAGACCGCTGAAGGTGGAGGGGACACGGGTTCCTGATTCACCACCTGAAAGCAATCAGCTAAGAATGAACTACCTAATTCACACTGGTCTCCGACATGAGAAATAAATATTTATTGAGTTAAGACACTTGGCTTTAAGGAATGTTTGTTAGAGTATCCGGCACCGATTGCCGTGACTAATTCCTTGCTAAATTGGTACACTGGGAATAGCCATGGACTAGTGATGAGTCTTCTTAATTCCAGTCCTCTCCATTTCTCGTTGTTGATTTACTCTACTTACTAGAAATTATTTTTCATAGGACTTCTTTTTTTAATATTGTTCCTATATAACTTCATTCTTTTTTTTTAATTAATTTATTTATTGACTGTATTGGGTCTTCATTGCTGCACATGGGCTTTCTCTAGTTGGGGCGAACAGGGGCTACTCTTTGTTGCAGTGGGAAGGCTTCTCTTATTGTGGAACACAGGCCCTAGGCGTGTGGGCTTCAGTAGTTGCGGCACATGGGCTTAGTTGCTCTGCAGCATGTGGGATCTTCCTGGACCAGGGATCGAACCCATGTCCCCTGCACTGGCAGGTGGATTCTTAATCACTGTGCCACCAATGAAGTCCCTTTCATAGAACTTTTTAATGATCATGTCAACCTAGAATTATCCATTGAACCTCTATGTCTACTTCTTCCTCCAACCCAACTCCCAATAAGGAAGCTGGCATTACCTCCATGTATAGATACAATCATGGAGGATCAGTCCCCAATGGGATCATATCTAGAAGGGCCCTGTTCTGGAAGCTTTATGGTTTGTTTTGCTGTACCTTGGATCCATATGTTAGCTTAAAATAAAAAATGATATAACTTTTGAAGGATGAAGCTGAGTAGCTGAATGAAATTTATATAATCAAGTTGTCATATATTTCCCCCTTGAGTCTGTAAAAAGTCATTTCCTAAAAATTATTTTTTCTACCCTGTAAATCCATATGTTTACATAAACATTAGCTATTATTCCCAACGTCTATGTTACAGATGGAGAAGAGGATTTTTCTCATGTCCCAACTCAAACAGTAAACCATTGTTTATATTGTACAAGCTTTATATCGCACAGGACTGTTTATATTCTACAAGGATCCTGAGGTCACGTCTAGACCCAATGGGAAAAAATGTCATAATAGATTAGTAAGGACTGTAATGAAGATGGAAGGGGAAGGTGGTGGCATATGTGCTAGGCATTTATTTCCCCAACTGCAGTCATTTCCTTGTTATGTACAGTAAAATATCACAATGTTACTATAGTTGCTCATGTGCTGCGATCCACTGACCATCCATCCCCCCATCTACTATTTTTGAGGACTTAATCTGTGCCCAGGACTCTGCTATCTGCCTGAAAGGCAAGTGAAAAATACAACCCCAGGTCTTTCCTGAAGGAGCACATAAAGGAAGACTGATCCCTGGATAGTAAGTGACACAAGATAATGTCTGAATGGGTGGTTTCCTTTATGGTATATTTGCAGGATAAGAAAGCAGAAAGAAAAAAACCTCCAAAGAGTTGGACAGTTATCATTGATTTTCGAGTGGCCACCAATTAAAGGGCAGACTTAGCAGCTAGAATTGAGGACTTCATTAGATGACGACAAGAGCCAAACACTTTCAAAACTTTCCCCTAAACTCCCAGTTCCTTTTTCATTTCATGAAGAGACAGCTTGGGAAGTTGGAGGTCATGCTCTTGTATGTCCACAACAGGGATGATTTAAGGCACCGGTAAGCTCCTGCTGGGCTGCCACCCAAGGTCATAAGATTGTGAATCACGGGAGGATGTAATGACTTGGGCAACTTTCTTTCCTGCAAATATGTACAGGATGGATGATGAATAGTGCTGAAGTATAATATATGGTGCCAATCATGAATTTAAATTCTCTCAGAAATGGAGGAGAAACAATTAGCAAAGGGCATTCTTGACTTAGTGGAGCAGCAATGCATCTCTGACTCCCGAGACATTCAGTCTTAGCAGTCAGGCCACAAGACGTATCTTTAATTTCTGCAAAATCTAGTTCTAGCTAGAACTAATGGGAACATGATCTTAATGGATGTCTCATGTTTCTTATGTAGTGTGGCTATGGAATTTTATGGGACAGATCAACAAAAAAGACAGGTCCTTTCTTCCGGCATTCTTTCTATCTGGTCAGTCTTGTCACTATCATACTGTCTCAGTTAAAGGACATTTCAGGGGCTGTGTGAGGCCTGGTACAGTGCGTTTTTACAGTCAGAGTGGATCAGCGGATGGAGAAACACATGAGAGAAAACAAAGAAGAATGGGGTGCTCTTCCTGGCTCAGGCATCACTGCGGAGAATCACGGTGGTGGAATCACTTAACCTCTTTGAACCTCAGTTTTCTCACCTGTGAAATGAGGGAAGAACATCTGCCCCTTTGCTCCCTCCCAGGATTGTTGGAGAATTAAACATATCAGGGCTGTAAACTGAAGTACATTGAGCCCATGAGGAAAAAAAGAAGACATCACTTAAGTATGTAATATTCTTTTTAATCATTACTAATTTCCAAAGGTGAAGATAACCTTGTTAAAAAAACAAAACAAAACTATGTAAGCTGATTGTTTTTTAGAAACAAAATAAAGGTTCAACTAGCAACCCTGCATTATAAAAAAAGAACTTGAAATTCGCATGCCAAATCTACTTTGAGACAGAAAGACCCCCAAATTCCTTCCAGTTCCCTAAGATTTTTCCACTGTAATTGTTTTTAGTTATTGTCTTCTTTATAGAATAGTAGCTATATTTTGGCATTTTGCTATTGCATAGTTTAGTGTATATAAGGAAATATTTCCAATTCACTAACAGAAAGGGAGTGAGGGAGAGGAGGAGGAGAGGGAAGGAGAAAGGAATAAACAGAGAACAAACCCACGTAGCTAAAAGAAACTGTCCTGAGAAGACAAAACAATTAATAATTTAAAATACTATATATAATACAAATGAAGTTAAAGATGCGTTTGCCCAGAAGAGGATTGACTTGAAGTAAACTGATGTAATTTTCTGGATAAAGTCCTGTATTTCTCTACTTTAATGGAACAATCAGCATAGAAGGGCTCTAATGGGAAATCATGAAAGAAATAGTCTTCATTTTTCCATGATTCTTTAAAACCAAATTGGCCTAATTCCTTCTTATTTCTCTCCCAAACTCCATTCTTTGACGTAGAAAATAGCATTCTGGAAAGACTTAGAATTAGAGATCAATAATTCATGATTTTCAGGTTCTTCGTATGAAAAACGTGAACTTGGCTCCAATAATCCTAACTTTTTCTTTAGTTCTATAGTTCTATTAGGCCCCATTGTTAGAGCACTGTTCACATTTCCTGCCAATAGTTTTTGGATTTAAGATCAAACTGAAGAAGAATGTCATACCAAATAGGCTCAATATAAAAAAAGATTATGATCAAATTTCCCTTATTAAAAATAGAAGTCAAAAATTTAAATACTATATTATTCCACAGAGTTTTAAGGTATATTAAAATATTATGATAGGATGTTTCAGAAATGATGATATAATCCCCTTCCAAAACCCTCATCACTAGGTCACCAAGTCAGCATGACTGGGCTTTGGCTTACTTCACCAAGATGATGAGACAACAGTAAAGGAGCTTGATGGCTCAGCTGCCATGAAATAGCCTACTAGGTTCTGAAGGCAAGTGGACCAGGTGCTCCCATTGCTTAAGCCAAGCACCAAACATGTGAGGCTTTCTCTGACCAGCTCTCACTCAGCTGATGAATCAGCTGACTAAAGCTGTATGAATAAGCCCAGATAAAACCAAAAGTATAACACTGCCCAGATGAATCCAGACCCAAATTGCCAAGCAATTGCTATTTTAAGCCACTAAGTTTTGAGGTGGCTTGTAATACAGCAAAAGCTAATCTATATAATAATACGATATAATCAAGTGGGTTTATCCTTGGGAATGCAAGGTTGGTTCAATATTAGCAAATCAATTAATGGGATTCATTCTATTAGTTAAATAAAGGGAGAAAATAATATGATTTTCTTTTTTCTCTTTTTTTTTTTGATAGAGGAGATAAAAAGCCATCCCATGAAGTTCAAAATCTATTGGGTAGGGTAAATTTTATAAAACTACATCCAGACAATAACTACCTTTCCTTGATAAGGGCTACATACCAAAATTACACAGCACATGTATACACTAATAAGAATTATTATACTACTAATTTTTAAAAATATATTAGCGTTTCCTTTAAGAAGAGAATACAGATTTCTATTGGAACTGACCTGTTGTAACTGCAAAATAATGAGATATTTATTGAGAGATAGAAAGAGAGAGAGAAGGTTTAGATGAATACAGATAAAAATGTCATATTTATAGATTGTTTTGATCATGTATTTAATTTGAAACACAGGAAACTCAATGTTATTAAATCTAAGAAAAGAGCTCAACATAAGGGCTGGAAAAAATTAATAGACCAAAATCAATTGTGTTCCTCAATAGCATCAATAACTAGACAGAATACAAGATGCACTTACCATAGTAACAAACACTATACAGAGTATGAGGCTTCACCTAATAAATTAAGCAGAAAGTCTTCATAGGAAAAATTTTAACTCTATTAGAAGACAGAGGAATTAAAGAAATATATGGCATAGGTGTGGATGAGATGACTTACTATAATAAAAATAAATCTCCTTATATTAATCTATAAATTAAATCAACTGTAATAAAAGGTCAAGCTCTTTTTTTTTTTTTTTTTTTGAGGGACAGCATAAAAAATGCGATCCTAAAATGTATCTGGAAGAATAAAATTCTCCATACAGCTAAGGTAGTAAATAAACTCAAAGTGGAGAATGTTCCTTATATGTTAAGATATATTGGGAAGTCATGATGGATAAGAACAGTGTGATGCCCTTGGAAGAAATGGCAAACAAGAAAACACAACCAAACAGGTGGCCTAGAAATACAGCTGTGTGCATGTGGGAAGTTGGCACATGAAAGAGGTGGCATCATAGCCCTGTGGAGAAAGCTGAATTATAGCTTTTGAAGAAACAGTCTCATTATATAAAGAGATATGATCCTAACCTAAGGATATCACTTACATTGTGCCCAGTCCTATATAGCTCACTTAATCTTCACACACACACACACACAAAATCCATGAGGCATAAACCATTATCCTCATTTTGCAGGTGAGAAAACTGAGGCATGAGAGATAAAATAACTAGCCTAAGAAGTACATGGTGGAGTTGGAACTTAAACCTCACAGTCTGTCCTCAGAAATCATTCTATTAACCATTAGGTTTTATAATTCTACCCTATGTACAACTACAATACAATAGTTTTAATATCTAAACGTGAAAGATAAAATTTAGAGAGAAGAAAAGAAATAGATTTTATCTTCTAGATAAAATCTAGTGAGAATAAATCACAAATATATTTGTGATAGGGTAAGAGATGAAATACATCTTTGAAAATAAAACAGAAGCATATATTGTATTAAGCAAAAGTGATGAGATTAACTATATAAAATTGGAAATTTATGAATATAAAAAATCTGATTATAAAAAAATCTGATTAAAAAATGGGCAGAAGACCTGAATAGACATTCTTCCAGAGAAAACATACAGATGGCCAACAGGCACATGAAAAGATGCTCAACATCACTAATCATCAGGGAAATGCAAATCAAAACAATAATGAGATGTCACTTCATACCTGTCAGAATGGCTATCATAAAAACAACACAAACACAAACAACAAATCTTGGCAAGGATGTGGAGAAAAGGGAACTGTGGTACACTGTTGGTGGGAGTGTAAACTGATGCAGCCACTATGGAAAACAGTATAGTGGTTCATCAAAACAGTATAGTTGTTCATCATTAAAAATAGAGAAACCATATGATCCAGTAATTCCACTCCTGGATATATATCTGAAGAAAACAGAAAGACTAATTTGAAAAGAAGCATGCACCCACCCAGTGTTCATAGCAACATTGTTCACAAGAGCCAAGATATGGAAGCAACCTAAGTGTTTGTCAACAGAGTATGTGGTATATATATACACACAGAGTACAGCTCAGCCATAAAAAATGATTAAATTTTTCCATTTGCAACAACATAGATGGACCTGGAGGGTACTATGCTTCGGGAAGTGTCAGATAGAGAGAGACAAATACTGTATGATGTCACTTAAAAGTAGAATCTAAAGAATAAAACAAATGAACGAATACAACAAAAGAGAAACAGACTCACAAATAAAGAAAACAAACTAGTGGTTACCAGTGGGGAGAGGGAAATGAGAGGGGCAAGAGAGAGACTGGGGATTAGGAAGTACAGGCTACTATGGATAAAATAAATGAGACACAAGGATACACTGTAGAGCATGGGGGATATAGCCAGTATTTTATAATAACTTTAAATGGGGTATCATCTATAAAAATATTGAATCACTATGTTGTACACCTGAAATTAACATAATGTTGTAAATAAGTGATACTTTAATGCAAAATTAGAAATTTAGGTACAATAAAGGACACAGAGTCAGAGTTCAAAACAATTGATAGGTAGAGGACCTATACATTATCTAAAAACCAATAACAGACTAAATATCTGAATACAAAAACTTCTATATCCCTAAATAAAGACACAGGACACTTAATAGAAAAATGAGCAAAGGTCATGAATAAGAAGCTCACAGAATGGAAAACATAAGTGGCAAGAAAGTATATGAAGACAACTTTTCTAGAATCAGAGAAGTGCAGAATTAAAATATGAATTACATATGAATCCACACAAGACAAATTTCCAAAAGTCAAAATGCAAATTAACATCATAAGGTGAAAAGGATATGGTGAGAGAGAAATTCCAAACATTACTGGTGAGAGGAAAATGGTACTGCTATCCTGGGGTGGAATCTGTAAAATAAGGCACGTATATGACTTCTACCTCAGCCATTCCATGTCCGAGCGTAACCCCTAGAGAAATTGCACTGTTACTCAAGCGGACATGTGGAAAAGTATATTAATGCTTTCTGGTGGACAGTGTTGAAAACAACCTAAACATGCACCACTAGGGTGATGGATACACAAAACATGGTATTACCACAGGCTGAAATATTAGACTGTGGCCAGAAGCAATAATTATTATGGAACGACACAGACACATTTTAAAATAGTAATTCTGTGGAGAAAAAAAATAGGATGTGATTTGTCATCAATACTACTTTTGCAAAAATTAGGAAATATAATCAATTGTATCTTGATAAAAGTTCTTAAAGAAAAAAAAGAAAATACAAAACAATTCAGTTTTTAAAATACATACATATGTTTAAAGTAACTATGAAAGATAAGTTGGGAAATTACATATTAAATGGCCTAAATGGTGCTATATAGGGAGGAAGAAAAGAGATAAATCTGGCAAAGGAATGTCGGGATCAAAACAAATCTTAAAATATTAGAAAATAGAGTCACTATACACATTGATGACAGAGTAACATGAAGTGAGGCATATGGTCCGTTTTGTGTAAATGCCTTAAAAGCAAACTAACAAATAATATCATAAGATTTCTAGGTATTATACAAAATTTTTAGCATTATTGCAGTAGTAATATGGTAT
The DNA here is from genome assembly GCF_030028045.1 of Hippopotamus amphibius kiboko. Lineage (NCBI taxonomy): Eukaryota > Metazoa > Chordata > Mammalia > Artiodactyla > Hippopotamidae > Hippopotamus > Hippopotamus amphibius. Next base: position 9,263,053 of record NC_080198.1, read on the forward strand.
AAACATATACTAGGTTATAGTAGAAACATATAATGTTTCAACTTAAGCAAAACAAGACTGATGAAATCTCATCATGGTTTCATGTCATGCATGCTAAGGAAGCAATAAGAAATCAGCTTTTAAGACAGAATTTTTTACAGTGAGAGAGAAAAAAGCAAACCAACAATCCTTCCACCCCTCAACTCTTTATCCCATGGAGGGAGAAAAAACCATTTGAGGAGTCAGAGTAGAACACTCTGGGGATAATATTTAACATCATTTTCTTTTTTTTTTCTTTTTTTTTTCTTTTTGGAACCTTTATTGAGATACAGTTAACATACAATAAACTGCACATATTTAGAGTGTACAATTTGGTATCCCAATCTCCCAATTCATTCCCCCTCAACCCTCCCTGCTTTCCCCACTTGGTGTCCATATGTTTGTTCTCTACATCTGTGTCTCTATTTCTGCCTTGCAAACCAGTTGATTTGTACCATTTTTCTATATTCCACATATATGTGTTAATATACGATATTTGTTTTTCTCTTTCTGACTCACTTCACTCTGTATGACAGTCTCTAGGTCCATCCATGTCTCTAAGAACGTCCCAGTTTCATTGCTTTTTACAGCTGAGTAATACTCCACTGTATATATATACCACATCTTCTTTATATATGGACATTTAGGTTGCTTCCATGTCCTGGCTATTTTAAATAGTGCTGCAGTGAACACTGGCGTGCATGTGTCTTTTTGAATGATGGTGTTCTCTGGGTATATGCCCAGCAGTGGGATTGCTGGGTCATATGGTGACTCTATTTTTAGTTTTGAAAGGAACCTCCATACTGTTCTCCACAGTGGCTGTATCAATTGACATTCCCACCAACAGTGCAAGAGCGTTCCCTTTTCTCCACATCCTCTCATGCATTTACTGTTTGCAGATTTTCTGATGATTCCCATTCTGACCAGTGTGAGGTGATACCTCATTGCCGTTTTGATTTGCATTTCTCTAATAATTAGTGATGTTGAGCAGCTTTTCATGTGCCTCTTGGCCATCCGTATGTCTCCTTTGGAGAAATGCCTATTTAGCTCTTCCGCCCATTTTTGGATTGGGTTGCTTGTTTTTTTGATATTGAGCTGGATGAACTGTTTATATATTTTGGAGATTAGTCTTTTGTCTGTTGATTCATGTGCAAATATTTTCTCCCATTCTGAGGGTTGTCTTTTCGTCTTGCTTATAGTTTCCTTTGCTGTGCAGAAGCTTTGAAGTTTCATTAGGTCACACATTTATTTTTGTTTTTATTTCCATTACTCTAGGGGGTGGATCAAAAAAGATCTTGCTGTGATTTATGTCAAAGAGTGTTCTTCCTATGTTTTCCTCTAGGAGTTTTATAGTGACTGGCCTTACATTTAGGTTTCTAATCCATTTTGAGTTTATTTTTGTGTATGGTGTTAGGGAGTGTTCTAATCTCATTCTTTTACATGTAGCTCTCCAGTTTTTGCAGCACCACTTATTGAAGAGGCTGCCTTTTCTCCATTGTATATCCTTGGCTCCTTTGTCATAGATTAGTTGACCATAGTTTATCTCTGGGCTTTCTATCCTGTTCCATTGATCTATATTTCTGTTTTTGTGCCAGTACCTTACTGTCTTGATCACTGTGGCCTTGTAGTATAGCCTGAAGTCAGGAAGCCTGATTCCACCAATTCCGTCTTTCCTTCTCAAGATTGCTTTGGCTATTTGGGGTCTTTTGTGTTTCCATACAAATTGTAAAATTTCTTGTTCTAGTTCTGTGAAAAATGCCATTGGTAATTTGATAGGGATTGCACTGAATCTGTAAATTGCTTTGGGTAGTATAGTCATGTTCACAATGTTGATTATTCCAATCCAAGAACATAGTATGTCCCTCCAACTGTTTGTGTTGTCTTTGATTTCTTTCATGAGTGTCTTATAGTTTTCTGAGTACAGGGCTTTTACCTCCTTGGATAGGTTTATTCCTAGGTGTTTTATTCTTTTTGTTGCAATGGTGAATGGGATTGCTTCCTTCATTTCTCTTTCTGATCTTTCATTGTTAGTGTATAGCAATGCAAGAGATTTCTGTGTGTTAATTTTGTATCCTGCTACTTTACTAAATTCATTGATTAGCTCAAGTAGTTTTCTGGTGGTATCTTTAGGATTTTCTATGTATAATATCATGTCATCTGCAAACAGTGACAATTTTACTTCTTTTCCAATTTGGATTCCTTTTATTTCTTTTTCTTCTCTGATTGCTGTGGCAAGGACTTTCAAAACTATGTTGAATAGCAGTGGCAGGAGTGGACATCCTTGTCTTGCTTCTGATCTTAGAGGGAATGCTTGCAGTTTTTCATATTGAGAATAATGTTTGCTGTGGGTTTGTCATATATGGCCTTTATTATGCTGAGGTAGGTTCTCTCTACGCCCACCTTCTGGAGAGTTTTTATCATAAATTGGTGTTGAATTTTGTCAAAAGCTTTTTGTGCATCTGTTGAGATGATCATGTGGTTTTTATCCTTCAATTTGTTAATATGGTGTATCACATTGATTGATTTGCATATATTGAAGAATCCTTGCATTCCAGGGATAAACCCCACTTGATCATGGTATATGATCCTTTTAATGTGTTGTTGAATTCTGTTGGCTAGTATTTTGTTGAGGATTTTTGCATCTAAATTCATCAGTGATATTGGTCTGTAATTTTCTTTTCCTGTCGTATCTTTGTCTGGTTTTGGTATCAGGGTGATGGTGGTCTCATAGAATGAGCTTGGGAGTGTTCCTTCCTCTGCAGTGTTTTGGAAGAGCTTGAGAAGGATGGGTGTTAGGTCTTCTCTAAATGCTTAATGAAATTCACCTGTGAATCCATCTGGTCCTGGACTTTTGTTTCTTGGGAGGCTTTTAATCAGTTTCCATTTCATTACTTGTGATTGGTCTGTTCATATTTTCTATTCCTTCCTGATTCAGTCGTGGAAGTTTATACCTTTCTAAGAATCTGTCAATTTCACCCAGGTTGTCCATTTTATTGGCATATAGTTGCTTTTAGTAGTCTCTTATGGTGCTTTTTATTCCTGTGGTGTCTGTTGTAACTTCTCCTGTTTCCTTTCTAATTTTATTGATTTGAGTCCTCTCCCTCTTTTTCTTGATGAGTCTTGCTAGGGGTTTATCAATTTTATATATCTTCTCAAAGAACCAGCTTTTAGTTTTATTGATTTTTGCTATTGTTTTCTTTTTTCTATTTCATTTATTTCTGCTCTGATCTTTATGATTTCCGTCTACTAACTTTGGGTTTTGTTTGCTCCTCTTTCTCTAGTTTCCTTGGGTGTAAGGTTAGATTGTTTATTTGGGATTTTTCTTGTTTCTTGAGGTAGGATTCTATTTCTATAAACTTCCCTCTTAAAACTGCCTTTGCTGCATCGCATAGGTTTTGGAACATTGTGTTTTCATTGTCATTTTCCTCTAGGTATTTTTTGACTTCCTCTTTGATTTCTTCAGTGATCTCTTGGTTATTTAGTAGTGTATTGTTTAGCCTCCATGTGTTTGTGTTTTTACAGTTTTTTTCCTGTAATTGATTTCTAATCTCATAGCATTGTGGTTGGAAAAGTTGCTTGATACAATTTCAATTTTCTTGAATTTACCAAGGCTTGATTTATGACCCAAAATGTGATCTCTCCTGGAGAATGTTCCATGTGCACTTGAGAAGAATGTGTATTCTGCTGTTTTTGGATGTAATGGCCTATAGATATCTATTAAATCAAGCTGATTTATTGTGTCATTTAAAGCTTGTGTTTCCTTATTAAGTTTCTGTGTGGATGATCTGTCCATCAGTGTAGGTGGCGTGTTAAAGTCCCTCACTATTATGGTGTTACTGTTGATTTCCTCTTTCATAGTTGTTAGCATTTGCCTTATGTATTGAGGTGCTCCTATATTGGGTGCATATATATTTATAACTGTTATCCCTTCTTCTTGAATTGATCCCTTGATCTTTATGTAGTGTCCTTTCTTGTCTCTTGTAACATTTTTTATTTTAAAGTCTTTTTTATCTGATATGAGTATTGCTACTCCAGCTTTCTTTTGATTTCCATTTGTATGGAATATCTTTTTCCATCCCCTCACTTTCACTCTGTACGTGTCCTTAGGTCTGAAGTGAGTCTCTTGTAGACAGCATATACATGGGTCTTGTTTTTGTATCCATACAGCCAGTCTGTGTCTTTTGGTTGGAGCATTTAATCCATTTACATTCAAGGTAATTATTGACATGTATGTTCCTATTACCATTTTCTTAATTGTTTTGTTTTTGTTTTTGTAGGTCCTTTTCTTCTCTTTTGTTTCCCACTTAGAGAAATTCCTTTAGCATTTGTTGTAGAGCTGGTTTGGTGGTGCTGAATTCTCTCAGTTGTTGCTTGTCTGTAAAGGTTTTGATTTCTCCATTGAATCTGAATGAGATCCTTGCTGGGTAGAGTATTCTTGGTTGTAGGTTCTTCCCTTTCATCACTTGCAATATATCGTGCCACTCCCTTCTGGCTTGCAGGGTTTCTGCTGAGAAATCAGCTGTTACCCTTATGGGAGTTCCTTTGTATGTTATTTGTCATTTTTCTCTTGTTGCTTTTAATAACTTTTCTCTGTCTTTCATTTTTGTCAATTTGACTACAATATGTCTTGGCATGTTTCTCCTTGGGTTTATCCTGCCTGGGACTCTCTGCGCTTCCTGCACTTGGGTACCTATTTCCTTTCCCATGTTAGGGAATTTTTCAACTATAATCTCTTCCAGTATTTTCTTGGGTCCTTTCTCTCTCTCTTCTCCTTCTGGGACCCCTATAATGCAAATGTTGGTGCGTTTAACATTGTCCCAGAGGTATCTTAGGCTGTCTTCAGTTCTTTTCATTCTTTTTTCCTTATTCTTTTCTGCATCAGTGATTATCACCATTCTGTCTTCCAGGTCACTTATTCACCCTTCTGCCTCATTTAATCTGCTGTTGGTTCCTTCTAGTGTATTTTTCATTTCAGTTATTGTGTTGCATATCTCTGTTTGTTTGCTCTTTTCGATCTTCGCATCCAGTCTTTTTTCAAAGTCCTGGATCATCTTCCCCATCATTATTCTGAGTTCTTTTTCTGGAAGGGTGCCTATCTCCTCTTCATTTAGTTGTTTTTCTGGGTTTTTATCCTGTCCCTTCATCTATACAAAGTCCTCTGCTTTTTCATTTTCTCTATCATTTTGTGGCTATGGTTTTCATTTCCACAGAAGGAAATACTGCTGATACTGCTTGATTCTGCTGTCTGCCCTTTTGTGGAGGAAGCTGTCTAGGAGGCTCCTGGGTGCTTCCTGTTGGGAGGGACTGGTGGTGGGTAGGAATGGGTGGGTGGAGCTCAGTAAGACTTTAATCCAATTTGGTGGGCAGAGCTCACTAAAACTTTAATCTGCTTGGCTGCTAATGGGTGGGACTGTGTTCCCACCTTGTTGGCTGTTTGGCCTGAGGCTACCTAGCAGTGGAACTTACAGGCTCTTTGGTGGGGCTAATGGCAGACTCTGGGAGGGCTCACACCAATGAGCACTTCCCAGAACCCCTGCTGCCAGTGCCCCTGTCTCCTTGGTGAGCCACAGCTGCCCCCCAACCACTGCGGACAATCCTCCAACACCAGCAGGTAGGTCTGGTTCAGTCTCCTATGGGGTCACTGCTCCTTCCCCCTGGGTCCTGGTGAGCACACTCTTTTGTGTGCCGTCCAAGAGTGGAGTCTCTGTTTCCCCCAGTCCTGTGGAGGTCCTGCAATCAAATCCTGCTGGCTTTCAAAGTCTGATTCTCTGGGGATTCCTCCTCCTGGTGCTGGACTTCCAGGTTGGGAAGCCTGACGTGGGGCTCAGAACCCTCACTTTAGTGGGTGGACTTCTGTGGTATAACTGTTCTCCAGGTTGTGAGTCACCCACCCAGCATTTATGGGATTTGATTTTAACGCGATTTCGCCCCTCCTACCGTCTCACTGTGGCTTCTCCTTTGTCTCTGGATGTGGGGTGTCTTTTTTGGTGAGTTCCAGTGTATTTCTGTCGATGATTGTTCAGCAGTTAGTTGTAATTCCAGTGCTCTTGCAAGAGGGAGTGAGCCTAACATCAATTTCTTTAAAAACAGAATTGTAAGAAGCTAGTTTAGAATTGTTTACAGAGTTTCTAAATAGCATACTGAAGAATTACAGGGTCCCTCTTAATCCAGAAGCAAATAAAAAGTTCTGTCTCAAAATTCTAGGCTCTATATTAGATGTGCGCTGGTGTGTGTGTGTGTGTGCGCGCGTTTGTGTGTATTTACAATAAATTCAAGAGAGTACATACCATGTATGTTATTACATGGTAACAATTCTTGAGCAAGTCTAAATGATGGTCAGTAGCAAACAAGTAGATGCCACTTGGGTGGCCCTCCAAACTCTCAGATAATATGCAGATCTTCCTTGGCAATCGTGTTCTGCTTTTAGACATAACGCATTTTTATGTTCTTGTTAGTAGTACTGAAAAAGTAACTTGAATATTTTGCAAATGATAAAACGCACAACAGAGCAGTAATCTAGAGTTTACAAAAGAAGATTCCCCAAGTATTTGAGGCAGTAAAATTTTAGTTTTAGATTTAACTTGGATTTTAGTTCTAATTTAACTTGCATTTTTTATAACTGAATTTTTTTTTCTATAAACTGGAGGTATATATCACAATAATCCTAAAAAACTTGTGACTTTGGGCTTCAGGGGCCTTTCTCTCTAAGTGACCGAACGGTACAACTGGATATTAGACCTGCATAAAATTGTCCGTTTCTGTCCTCATATACAAGGAATCAGCTTGCTTTTTGAATAGCTGTCATTTAAAAAAAATGTGCGAAAAGCTAATGCCTTTTGCTAGAAGACAAAACAACTTCCCCTGGACATGTAGTAATAGGAGGCAATGCCATGTATTGGAAGTATGTACGTATTTTATGATAGATATTAATTTGGAGCTTAACAGCTAGGTGCTCTGGCTGAGGTATGTAGGTTACTTCAAACATACATATAATGTCAACTCACTTTGTAACAAAGCCTTCAACATTTCATATGCAAAATCATTTTTCTTTCTAGTTTAAGCCCTAGAAAATCCCCACAAATCTTGTCTCCAAAGAGGAAATATAAAGAATTCATAAGATTAAAGAGTTCTTATCAAATGTGTATAAAAACTAGAAATGTACTAACTAGACAAAAATGTAAAAGTCTAAGAGAACATCCAACAAATAGAAAATTAAGAGAATTGCACTGAGATTGCAATCTTGAGAAAAATAGTTTCTAAATGAAAAAGTAAGTGGAGATAGTATAGATTAAAGCCATAAGAAAAAATTAAAACCTACAAAAACATGAGTCAATACAAAGTTAAAACTCCATTAATTTTACTATATAACCAAAGGCTTCACAAATGATCTCATGAATATCACAAATTAAAAGAAAACAAAAGCCAAAAACATTGTTTCCCCCAAATTACACTACTAACTGCTTATTGCTTCAGTGGTAAGAAGAAAAATTATCTTCAAATAGTTAAACTGTACACCTATTAACATTTTAACTGTGAGGTGGATCTTGTTATATAATACATATGATCCTTTTTAAAGAAAATGTGCTTGTTAATTGTTTATTTTGGCATCCATCAGTCAATTACTATTTAATTAAATAAATCACCTTAGATAACTTCTGAGTAAAAATAGATGCAAATATAGTATGTTTCATATCATTCATTTTAGACCTCTAAGAGTTGGAAAAGCTCAACCTGGAGAATAAATTTTAGTTTTTTTGAGTGACGAAAACTACTTTCCAGTTTAGGAAAGGCAGGATTATCCCATTTCTATAGCAGAGGCAATCCGGAATATACAAACTGAGTGATCCTTGCCTAGGGCTAAGGCCAGAACTACTGTGAATGTTGCACCAGATCGTGTAAAAATAGCCACCGTGCTGGCACTCACAGGCCTGGGTCGTGGTGTGTTCAACAATAATACCTTGCCCTGATGGAACTCCTTTGGGCCAAAAAGCTTTCGCCTGCATTATTCCATTAACCTTACTGCATGGTTATGGGAAATGTGTTTATTTTTTGACATGACATTGAAATATATCTTGAAAAGAACACTTTAGGTCTCGACAAGATTCTCTTCTCTTTCAGCCAACACATTACCTTTTAGAAATCAATAGTCTACTTCTCTTTCTTTAAATCATCACATTTCAAAACAGTAGCAGCTAATAAATGTTAATGTAATTTTTCCAAAACTGCTGTCTCCCTAAATTTCTATGCCATCTGCTTTATCCTGCCTTCTGAAGGTAAAGGTTATCTTTCCAGTCTTTTTAGCAGTATCCGTATCATGGATTTTGTTCATTTTTAAAGTGGTATTTATGGACATAAATGAATATAAATGCAAAAACATCTCGTATTATTCACTAGCTGGTTGAATTAAATCACTTGCTTCAACTTTAGTAATCCCCAATCAGTTCAAGTACACAGAAATATAAATTTAGGATGATGTGGTTTTTCTGCAGTGCCTTCTTTTCAGGCTGCAGTCTACACGCCAGCCTTGTATTTTATCCTTGTTTCTGTTGTTGTTCAATCTATAAAATCTCTCTAGAAGGCCCCCAAACTGCTTGTAATTTAAACTTTTACTTTTGGTGATTCACAGTTTTCAAATTGCCATCTCTGACTGTATCCCCTTTCCAGGGGAATTTATGCAGACTTTTAACCAATGATTGCTTTTACTCTTTACCTCTATTTCTGGATTCTTAAGGTAACTGTTACATCAGTATTCTTCACTGCTCAAGTTATTTTGTTCTTAGGAACTTTTCCTGGAAGTAAGTTCACGCTATTTTTGACAAGCAAACATTTGACTTCTGAGAGAATACCTACGGAAATTGGTTTATATACCAAATGCACCACTAAAAATCTTTGTGACCTTGCATAAAAATCCTGTAACATTTCAGGTGCTCTCTTTGCTCGACTCTAAAATGAACTGATTAAAACTATGAGCATCTAGCTGTTATGCACTTTTGTCTCAGTTTGGTCAATAAAACTCTCAAAAATCCATCAGATTTTCATTATTTTTATCATTAGCCTGTTTATATAAAATAAGTTATCATTTATGAAGCCAGTGATCTCCTTTATTCTGGCATCCAATCGTAAATATTTCTCATGGACTCACACTTAGAAGGCCTGTGAGTAACCTGGCCTCTTACTGATCCTTCCTTTTGGAGTCTTACTAGTCTGGCTTCCCCAGAAGCTTTCAGAGAGAGTTTTCCCCCTTTTCTGTTCTTCTTTTTGACTTCTAGAGACTATAGATTTTTCAAAAAACATCACACCAATACTAATACTACCACATATTCTCCAAAAAGCCCCAACCTGTTTATGCCTATTCATCAAGTTAATGTTATCGAAATTTGTTCAATTGAGTACTTCTAGCAGAGACATTTTACACATTTTAGCACAGACATGCCCTGTTACAAGGCTGACAGGTCGGTTAAGAATTAACTTTCTGGTACATTTCCCCTCTGATACTTTCCTCACAACTGAGCCTTCCGTTATCTCTTGCCTATAGAAAGGGAGATAAGAGAAAAGAAAGCTAAGTGAGAAAAGATATGTAAACGGGCTAGCACAATATTGGACACATAACAAGTATTCAATAAATGGTAGGTATTATTCTTATCCATGTCATCATCCCATTAGTTTATATGTAATAAGAACTGATTTTTGCACTCAACTCTTACTTCCATTTCTCATTAGATCCTTACAGCTACCCTGGAGGAAGCTACATTTTATTCCCATTTCACAGACTGGGAGACTGCAGCCTGGGGGGCTTAAGCACTTTAAACTGAAGTCATATAGTCAAGAAATCAGCCTGAATATGTCACAATCACTTGCCCACGCTTTGATGTGATAACACCACCCAGCAGGTACTCAGCTTCACAAGGTACTTCTACATTTTTTACCCTCTCTTTTTTTTTTTTATACTGCCAGTGTCACCAAATCAGTCAAATTCACTTTTAGTTTTCCAATCTTAATGAAGGGAATAGAAGGCGGAAATGGAGGTAAAAGGAGGAAACTTTAATATTCTTCAAGGATTGACTTCATCTTGACTTCCAGCCTTCATCTACCCATTCTCTGCTCCAGTCACACCCAGTGTATCTGAGATTTCTTCCATGTGTCTTGACTTTTCTTGTCTTTATGCCACTGTTTTTTCCCTCCATTTGCAATGAATCTTTCCGTTTCCCTTGGCGCCTCACCAATTCTTACTCCATACTCCCCATTAAAATTCAAATCTACCTTTAAAGCCCAAATCAAATACCAGTTGTGTCCTGAAGTCTCCTGGATCTGCCAAGTCAGAACTAACCACTTGTTCCACGGAGCTCCTGCAATGGCAGTGATGTTAGAACAGGAAGTGATTTTACAGCTCGCTCACCACCTGTGGGAAATATGTCCTATTTGCCCTTCCAGATTCTTGCTCCATCCAACTCTGTCCTGTGGATGGCTTGCATGGCCTGTCTCAGTAAGTGTCCTTGATCTGGCTTCTGTTTGGTTCACCAATGAAGAGTACCACTTGGAGAATGTAGGGAATGAAGGAGGGAGTGAGGTCAGGGTATTAATTCTTTTTTTTTTTTTTTTAATAAATTTATTTATTTATTTTATTTATTGGCTGCTTTGGGTCTTCGTTGCTTCACATGGGCTTTCTCTAGTTGCTGCGAGCGGGGGCTACTCTTCATTGTGGTGCACAGGCTCCTCATTGTAGTGGCTTCTCTTGTTGTGGGGCGTGGGCCCTAGGCGCATGGGCTTCAATAGTTGCAGCACATGGGCTCAGTAGTTGTGGCTCACAGGCTCTAGAGCACAGGCTCAATGGTTGTGGCGCACGGGCTTAGTTGCTCCGCGGCATGTGGAATCGTCCCAGGGCAGGGCTCGAACCTGTGTCCCCTGCATTGTCAGGCAGATTCTTTACCACTGCGCCACCTAGGAATTCCAGGGTATTCATTCTTGCCAAATTGCTGGGAGGTGGCTGCACCCCTCAACTGACATATAGTGCTTCTCTGTGGGGCGTTACAGCATCTTTGGGAAGCCCCTCTCTCTCCAGCAAGGCTTCCTTTCTCTTTCCCCTCCAACAGAGCAGCCATGCTTTTACTGAACCCAGGGCACTACACTATCTCTTGATTCTCTACATTCGGCTCAATTTATCCTTACTGATGTACCCCTGATTTCCTGCTGAGACCCTGTCTGATGAACTTTGCAGTATGTTCTTCTAAGCTGTTAATTTTACAAACCACATTATTACACTTATCAGAAAAATGTCTTCAGGATGTGTCAGCAAGCTCTGATTGATGATAATGGTAACAGAGTTTAAGGAACACACAGTATATTTCGGTCACTCTCTTACGTGCACTGAGTGCATTATTCTAATTAATTAAATCACTACTAGCTAAGCAAGGCACACAGATGGTAAGAAGGTACCAGAGGTAACTTGCTCATGGTCACTCCAGTGTCTTAGTGGAGTTTAGGATTCATATCTGCCCAAAGCCTAAACCTCAAGTTCTAGGTCTAAGCAGTGGTCCTCATACTTAAGCATGCCTTAGCATCACCAGGAGAGCTTGCTGAAACAGGTACTGGGCCCCACTCCCACAGTGTCCACGTATGTAGGTCTGGAGCATGGCCCAAGACTTTGATTTCTGACAAATTCCTAGGTGCAGCTGATGTGCTGTTCTGGTTTCCACAGTGTGAGAACCACTAGTCAAGGCATTTCATGTCCAGAATTACAGGTGTTAGAATGATTTGCCGGTGATAAATGGCAAAAAAAAGTACTACATTTTTCTGTTTGTAAGGAGGTAATAAATTCAATCTTAAAGAGTCAATAATGGGACTAAGTATTTAAGAAAGAAGAGTTATTCTCCAGGAAGACAAAGGAGATGGACATTCTAAGGCAGGAAATGCCCTGTCAGGAAACTTGCAAAGGGAACTGAAAAATAACAGTATGATTCTGCTATCCAACGTTTACAGAACATAAGAGGGATACTCTGACTCTAAAATGAAAAGCCAACCTTTGCTCACTATATACACCTTATTCAGTGCAAATGCTTATTGAGCATCTCCTCAAAGCTAGATACTAAGCATCAGGGCTACACAAATAACACAGACAAAGTGCCTGGTCTCAGGGAGCTTGTGCTTCAGGTAATGTACATGAGCTAGACAGACTGAATATGGATAATATATTGGGTTCACACTTCGTCTCAAGAAAAAAATATATTCACAAAAGTAATCCAGGAGTCAAATGACAAAAGACCTAGCCTCAAACTCTGTGTTCATTTCATTAAGTGGTACGTAAAAATTATTTTATATGCCGAGATAGGCTCTGCTTAAAAGACATAATATTCCTCCAAACATATTATATGAGCCCGCTTATAAACCTGTGACTTTTTCTAGAAGAAATGTTGCCTTCCTTCCCAAGAAGGTAGAAGTAGGGGTCAGGGGCGGAAATAATTTCATCATCAAAGGCAAAATCTCATTCCTCCTGCTCAGCTCCAGTTCACAACCTTCTGAATGGTTTCCGAACTAAGTAATTTAGCAAAGTGAGGATGAAAAAGTGGCCCATTAATCTTATGCTGCATGTTATAATTTAACTCCAGGTTTAGCATAGGAAAAATATTATTTGCATTGATTAGAAATATGCTTTATGGCTGCATATATTATCCAGTCTGAACATTTTAAAATTATCGGCTGGGCTGACATGATGAACTGCAAAGGAGTACTTCTAGATGACATCTCAATGTCATCTGTTACTCGTCTCCTATAGGTCTAGGAATAAACATGTATTTTATTCAACATGAGCTCTTATTCCAAATACCAAAATATGCCCATTTTTATTCATAGGTTATAATCATGAAACCATCAGCTAAACATTGTTTAGAAAATTCAATGCAAATAAATTAGTGTATTAACAATCTAACTATTATCATGGCATTCCTTCACTTAGCTGAACCTAATAAAATGATCTGGTCAGTCTGACTGTGAGGACTTAGTAATTTACTCAAATATTCTGAGGTATAATTTGAAGGAGTTAAATCATGATCTGGTTTGTAGGATCTAACAGAGAGGGTGCAGATTTATCTTCTATAAGCTATGTGATCTTGCCCAAGTGACTTAGCATCTCTGAGCCTCACTTTCCTAATCTGTAAAGTGCGAATAATAATAGAATCCAAGTGGTAAAGCTGAAGGAAAAAAAGTTATATGGTAATGTATTTTGGCACAAAAGAGCAGTTATGCTGATGGTCATGATGTGTGAATATGGTTGCTAAGATTGTTGAAAACCTGGTGTGTGTTAGGTGCTATTCAAGGACTAGAATTTTCAGACTGTTCACCTTTATCCCACCTCTACAATTCTGCCATGTACTGGAAAGACATACTGGTATTTCTAGGAAAGGGGACCACTCAGGTGACATTTTTGTTGTATGAGGTTTATAAAGTATACAAAAGTTATAGTGTATCTTTGGAGTCCTTTGGACTTCTAGTTACCTTTCACTAGAATGAGTCTAGTAGATACCTGATAGATAGCTGAGACGAGGTCAGGGCAGTGATGTTGGTACCTTTTCTGGCTCATGAGCACAGGGCAGAGACACAGGAAGAGAGGTCTTCCTTTCCCACTCCTGTTACTATGAACCCTCTTAAATAAAGACAACCTTAAACAGATTGCTACGTTGTTGCATGTTATCGAATCAAAGCAGTGTACAAAGCAAAGAGCAATAGTATCAGTTCTGGAGGTCAAGGGCATTTTCCACCTCTAACACAACATCTCTACTGCCTACTTGAGTGTCCAGCACTTATTAGACATCTAATAAATACTTGAATAAGTTTAAACATACATCCCCTTTTTAGGCTATAGAAGAAAAACATAGTGTATAATATATTTTGATTCACTTAGGGAGAGCAATAATATGAATAGATACATTTATACAAGTCATTTTAAAGTATATATATTTTATAATACTTTTTTTCATGAATCTACACAATTGTATATGTAATGGTGATAGCAAACAAACTGCATTTGCTTCCCAAAACTTGCTAAGAAGGATGGATACCAAAAACTACAACTTGAGCCCAAAAAAATTGATATAGTTCATTGGTCTCCACTCCTCACCAGTTTTAAGATAGAAAAAGACAGAGGTACAAATTTCTTCTCTGCCAAAATACAGCATCACTTAAGGAATGCTATTTTATTAGCTAGAAATAAGATTTGCTTATGTTATTTTAGTACATTTGATCACATTAGAATAATTCTAGATTCTTTCCCTCCTGAGACTTTCATAACAACCCCATCTAAAATAAACTTTGGAGATTTAGGTCAAATGTCACATCAATGTCCTGACTGCTTACTATGTGATTTCCCTGTAGATCTTAATGTCAATAGAGAAAGGAGGAGGGAAAAGGTAGCAGGAAGTGAAACAGGTGTACTCCACACCGGCTCAACTAACGCCATTTCTCAGAATTCTGTGGGAAGTTGCATTTCAAGTGCAAAGATGTTCACCATGGAACTCAGGGTCGTTGAACTTTTCATGAAATTTTTTCTTTCCTGAAGAAAAACATATTTGATTTTACCATAAATGAAAAGTTCTTCCATTTCTGCTTCTTAGGTTTGCCCTCAAGACTACTATTTACCTGGTGGAAGTTGCTCCTCTGTATGGAGGAAGAAATGCACAATTTAAAGGAAAAGCTAAAGAAGTGATATTAAGGTAGCTCCTCATCCCACCACTGAAAAGATGCACACAGATTTTCCAACTTACACCTTATCTTCCACCTTATTTTCATGGTTTTGAAATGAATATGTAGGGTCTGATGAGTTCGTCAAAAATAGTCTGTAATTATGAGTGTTATTAATACAGAATACGAACAATAAGCCATGTGTAGAAATGCTGTGTGAATAAGCTGCTATTGCCCAGAAAGTACAAATGAGTGAAGGTTAGTAAGTGCTAAGAGGGATTGACAACATGAAGGATATAAAACAATGACGACCATGTATCACATTCGTGTCTTTTTTTGCTCTCACTGTTACTCAACTCCTAAATAACTAAGAGGATATATTCACAAAAGCTAAGCATGTTTTGGATGTTCAGTTTGTATTTGTGGGAAAGAAAAAAGAAAACTGCCTCAATTAGGTCAAATATTACACAAGAGATGAGTGAGATTAGAGATGGGATTGCGACTGACATTAGTTTCTCGATAGCTAACCAATCACAGATATGCCTGTGTAGTGCAATATGCAAATATGCTTTCAAACAACTTCTCTTAAGTTATCTACTGTCTGTAAAGACAATCACACCTAACTGCTCTGCACTTAATCCCGGAGCTTCTGAGTTAGAATCTGTCAGAAGTAGGTACATGTTTCATTGCTTTGGCAACATTTAAATGGCTCTGCATCAGGCAATACAACAGCTAAGATCACAGTCTGGGAATTCAGGAAGAGCCAGTGTCCAGTTCTGGTTGTTCTACCACCCAATCATGGTCTAGGGTAAAATCCTAATTAAAAAAAAAACAAACAAACTGAAGATACTGGAATAATATTTCCTACTTCACAGGGTTGTCATGGGGATAAAAGGACATTAGGATAAAGTGCCTTTCATGCAGGAAACACTGATAAATGCTACCGATGTTATCACCATCATCTCACCATCATCACCATCATAACTGATCAAGGATGTACTACCATATGGAAATTCAACATTCCCTGGGCCATACACAACTTTCCTTTAAAGGATTCATAGTCTATGTGGGGTCTTAACACCATCAAATAACAGAAAATACAAGTCCTTACGCCTTTTTTTCTGTAGCTAATTTTGCCGTCTTTCACCTCTGTCCACGTATGTCTTGGATTAGCATATACTTGTCACACAAAGAAGAAGCTGCCTCCTAAAGAGAGTAACAATGTGTCAAATGACAAGACATTGAGTGAAGTCTTTCACATCCTAGACTGTCCACCGTACAGCTCAGCAGGCCTCTGGGTTGGAAGGCCTGGGTCTACTTTGCTGATGTGTAACAGGGGAAGGGACGTGGTCCTTAGCATGTGGTCTGTGAAACAGAGGCAGCTGCAGGTAAAATTATAACACAAGCAGAATTGGCTTCAAGTCTTCCTTCTCAGGTCTTTTGCTTCTTGTTCAGATGTTCAAGGAACTTGCCTGCCCTCTGTCCCTGCCAGGACAATGTTACATCTGCTTGGATGAGTAGGTCACCATAGTATATCAGGAAAGGTCTTATTTGTAACCATCAGGAGCCAGATATGGCTGATTTGAGCAGAAAAGGAAATTTCTGGAAGTTTATGGTTAGGTCTCAGAGACTAGAAGTAGACAAAACAGCTGGAAGCCAAAGCTATGCTAATGAAATTATAGGATCAGGTCAAACTGATGTTATAAGTCCTAGCTGGCCTTGCTTTCCTGACAGGAACAGGATACAGGAGGCTGACCCAGGACGACTGTCCTTGCTTCTTTAAATCACTTAGCTCTAATTCAAAATCCAAGAGAGGGGTGCAATTGGCCAACCTGAGGTCACCAAACTGCTTCCCATCTGTAAGGGAGACTGAGCATGAGAGGAAACAATGTATCTGATATTTTCAGCTTGTATAATGGGAGGAAGGCTCTGTTTCTCACCAAGACCCACAAAGTGGAAAATTCCCCAAAGAGAGAAAGGACTTTCAGATCAGATGCTTGGAAAGTTAAAAACAACAACAACAAATAAATACAGATGTGGAATTAAAGACACCGAGTGGTTAAGAACCAATATTTGGAATCATTCAGACCTGAGCTCACATCTTGAGCAAGCTACTCAATCTTTCAGAGCTTCAATTTTCTCTAAAGGAAAAAATGTGGTAGATAATAATCACATGTAACTTGTGTACAAATGAAGGAGGGTAGTGATGATGCTTCTAAAACCACTAGTAGTACTATCATTATTGTTACTCATTACATAATTTATGGTAAAAATCAACAGGGACAGTATTAATAACTGTTAATACAGTGCTAAGTGTCACATTCATGATCTCAACTAATTATTTGTTGATTGAACAAACATTCCACACATCAGAAAATAACCTGTTAGTATATTCTTTTTTGAAGAAGAAAAAAACCTTTGAGGCTTAGAAAGTATAAACAATGTATCAAAAGTCATTCAGTTAAGAGGTAAGGGAATGTCATTCAGCCTTAAAAAATGAAGGCAATCCTGTCATTTGTGACAACATAGATGAAACTGGACGGCATTATGCTAATGAAATAAGCCAGAGAAGATACATAATGAATGATATCATTTATATGTGGAATCTAAAAAGAAAAAAAAAAGTCAAACTCATAGAAACAGAGAGTAGAAAACTGGTTGCCAGGGGTTGAGGGGTTGGGGGGTTGGTAAAAGAGTACAAACTTTCAGCTGCAGGATGAATATGGTCTGAGGATCTACTGTACAACATAGTGACTACAGTCAATAATACTGTATTGTATAGTTGAAATTTGCTGAGAGAATAGAACTTAAGCATTCTCACCAAAAAAAAGAAAGCAAAAAGGCGTCATGAGTTGTTAGAAGTATTAATTAACACGATGGGAAATATCCTTTCACATGCAAATTATATCAAATCAGCATGATATATTCTTTGAATATCTTACAATTTTGTCAATTATACCTCAATAAAACAGAGAAAAAAAGAGGTAAGAAAGGTGAGATTCCAATCCAGGATTATCTAGCTCAAAAAACTACACTCAACCATGATAATATAGTATCCACCGATATGTTGTAACTGTAAAATGCTTAACAGAAAGGAAACATTAAATAAATGGTATTTATTCTAACTCTAACACTTACTAGACCTTAGTTACATGGTATACTTTAGTTCTAACTACAAGGGTTTAAGGTGCAAATTCTTGCTACAGAACATAAAAGCCCCTGTGGGGACCTGCAGGATAAACACAACAGGAAATGAGCTCTCTCATCTTTCAACCCAGAGTCTCCTCAAGTTGGATATTCTTTACCCCCTTTATAATGTGGGAATTACCATACCAAAGATCATTTATTCCATTAACATAAATGATCTAGGGATAGAAGTAAGGGATATATGGAGAGTACTGGAGAAGTCTAAACAATTGCCTGAGTTACCAAAGTCCTCTCAAAACAAATTTCAGAGTTCCAAAAATAAAGAACAATGTTTGGAAATAAAACTAAAAATGAAACTAACAACATCTGCAACTAGCCAAGTAGTTATTATGGGCCAGGCTACATACTAGGCAACTGATAAACATTAGCGCTCATCTTTCTGCAGTCCTTCAAAGCATATAATACAGTTTCTATTTCATATAAAAGAAAATTGTATCCAAGCAGGTTAGTGACTTGCCCAAGATCACGTGGCTAGGCTATAAGAAAATAAGGCCACTTTTCAATGGTCAAAATGGTGATGGGTGTTATAAGTAGAAGATTGTGGCTAATCAAATAAAAATATTCAAAACGGTCCTAATATATTGTTAGGATTCTTTAGAATAACTTGGATGCCTCAGTGAATACAATAGTCGTAGACATTATAGTCTCTTTAATTTGCTAGTCATACAAATCTAATATTCTCAGTGACAAGGAGCTAACTACTGACGAGGCAGCTTCTTCAGCTTTTGGGCTGCTCCAGGGATGAAATGCGCTAATGTCTTACTGCCTACAAGTGTCATCTCATTCTACCTGGGGGAATAAAGCAGAACAAGTAGCCACCGTTCTTGACAAATGGATACAATTTCAGTTTTTCAAAATAAGAGTGTCAGATTCATTCATTGTACCAGATGGATCTGTCAAATGACTTTGCCCATTTAATAATGGATGGCATACTGCAGACACACGTTGGGTCATTTGAAGGACTCAATGTCACCTCATTGATACTGATGTCAATATAATTTGTATCGGCATTTTGTCTCACCCTGACTTTAAGGACGATGCGGGGAGATCCAAGTCTCCAGACCATGGATTGATCACTTCTGCTTGACAAAGTGCTCTCTGCTCACTTCCAGAGGGGACCAAGGATGAGCTCTTGGACTTCTGAGTTTAACTCACCTTACTTTGCAACACATACTAGCTAGGCTGATTGCATCAAGCAGGAGCCCCAGAGTTTAAATTTCTAGCTATTTTGGAGGAAATGGAGTCTGTGCCCCACTCCCATAATCCCTCACTTCTTACTGCTAGCATATTCTAGGCTGTTCTTGCCCTGATATTAGTATTTCATCATAAAAATTAATTTTGCTTATTTGATGGCAGTCACACAACCTCAAATGCCATTTTTATAAATAAGGCAACCACCAATGGAATGTGACTTAGGGTCTTTTCTTCTATAGACCCTGCCTACCCTATAAAATCTCCCATTAACTGCATCTCGGAGACTATAATCCCTTTCCAAGGGAATATATTCTTTCCAACCATAAGATGAAAGAAGGATTTACATTTCCATACTGCCCAAGAGGAAATAAATTGATTACAAAATGCAAGAGAATGACAGATTTTCCACATCTGTTGCGTTCATTAAAGGGCTTTTGAATAGACTTGACAATATTAAAGAAGTTCAACACACAAAATAAAAATTAGTAAATGTAGAGAAAAAATTGCATTTGTAACAAACAACAAAATAAACACATTGATATATAAAAGGTCATTATAAATTAAAGACAAAACATGGTTAAAAGCCATAAAGTCACAAAATAAAAACTATTAACAGCCAATAAAGATATGAAAATGTTCAACCTTGCTGTTACGAATCAAAGAAATACAAATAAAATAACTCAGGTGTCATATTTTACTCACTAGAATGAAAAAGATTTTTTAAAAAATTGATAATACTGGCACTGATGAGTGTAAGAAACCACACCAGATGTTAAATTGTTGGTAGAAACAAAAGGCAGGGTAACCTTTTTGGAAGACAATATGTACCAGAACTGACAAAGCAGCCATTCAAGCTCTTAGAAGTCCATTCTAAGGAAATAAATAAGCAAATGCTCAAAGGCATAGGAACAAGGATGCTTGTCACATTGTTTAGCAAAGCAAAACAGGAATAATCTAAATGTTGAACGGTAGGGACTGGTTAAATAAATAACAGAATGCTGCTCAACCATGAAAAATTATGATACAGATTTTTATTAGGTGATATGTAATCATGCTTTTATTACTAAACAAAAATGTTATGGAACTGTTTTGTAGTTGATATAATAATTAAAGGTATTTTATGCTTGCATTGTATTTATATGCTTCCCTGTCACAAAAAAGTCTCAAAAGATACCCTCAAAAATGTTACAGAGATGATTTATCAGAAGTGGGATTTTTAGTTATTTTTCCTTTTTTCTTTAAATCCTTTCTATTTTGGAGTTTCTGCAATGGGTTTGTATTATTTTACAATTAAAAATATTTACATTTACAACAAGAGGTTTTAAATCCCTTCAGTTTTCCATTTATTCTGCACCATGGTTCAGGGTATTTGTGTAAAAAAAAAAAAAACCCAGCTCATTTCTCATTTTTCCTTTTGTATCAACATAAATTTACTTTTCATAAATTAACCATTTAGGTTGGCAACAGTTTCGCACAATAAAATTGTTAGGGTTTGAGTATTCTATTACCTTTAAAAGCATTGGAAACTTTGAAATTATCTCGTTCACAATTTTCATATGATACTTAAAGGTGGGGGTGAGGTAGCATGATGAAGGGAAATAGATAGTAGTAGTCACCTTGAACTAGGAAAGACTAACAGGAGGCAATTTGTACCCTTTTTTTTTTTTTTTTTTAAATTTGTACCCTTTTTATAAGGCAGAATCCCCAAGTGTCAATTCATGCTAAAGTATTTGTATGTGTGTGTGTGTGTATATATATATATTTGTGTATATTACATGTATAAATAACAAACACACACACATAATTAATCCATTGTCTTAAGCCAATCACTCATTGTGGCAGAAACAACCAGCCATTGACTACACTTTAATTAGCTCCTCCAGCTTGTAGAGGCATCACTGGGACCAAGACAGGAACCACATTCTCCATTTCCACTTGCATCTGAGTATGGTTCTATTCCAAAGAATGTGACCAGAGGTGATATGAAGAGTTTATGTCTGAAGGATAATGAGTTGATAATTGTAGTTTGCAACTTCCTCTCTCCTTTCCCTTTTAGGACAAATGTAGAGCCACATGATGAAGGTGTTGGGTTCCTGAATAACTGAGCAGAAAACTGACCCCTGAACCACCAAAGTCCATACTGAACTCCCAAGTGAGTGAGAAATGAACTTTTGATGTGTTGTTCCACTGAGGTTTCAAGTTTATTATTTACTGTTTAACGCATTTTTTTCTTTAAACCCATATGGCTTATCTGTAAAATAAAGTATTTGAACAGGATCAACTCTAAGTTTCTTCCAGTGCTTATATTTTTATCTCAGTTTTCTATTCGTCAGAAACATTGCATGCATTTTACCTTCTAAGTTAGTAATTTTACTTTTTTTCACAAAGGCAGGTTCTTCAAGTTATGAAGTCATAGCAGACTGTTGCTTTAGTTTGAGATGTGAATTCAAATCTGAGATGAGAAGAAGGGTGAAGACCCAGAGAATGTCTTTGACAAAGGGGAGTGAGAGACATGCTGAAGAATGCCTAGTAATAAAGAATTCAGATGGTAGAAACGGATGGGTTACATCTAACAGATTTGCTCAAAGGCATTTTGGAAAGGAAAATATGTGAAAGTGTATAGCAAAGACATGAAATGCCTTTTGGTCCCCAAATGGTTTTTATTTTGAAGAGATACATACTGCTTAGACATGTACCATAAAGCTTCTCTGTCCACTTCTAGAATTTTCTAAAGCCTATGGAATATCTGCATAGAGGGGATGTCATTCCAGGATAATCAACTGCAAGTTACTAAATTAAGACAGAAATGTCCTTATCCTTCAACAGTTTTCAAAGAGTTTTTAGAAGAAAGGAGCTCTCTAGGGGCTTGTATAATTATATAATTGTACCCTTTCTATGAGGCTATTTACAGATAAGTAATGTTTCCCCTCCATTCTTTAAAGTAAAATATATGAAAAAAATAGTTTGAGGATTATATTTGTTTGGGGCAGTAGGGAGGGAATCCATGCAGACACTGTTAATTAGCACCACTCTCTCCTCATTCCTTACTATAAGAGCCCTGGTGTAGGAGACCCCGTTACCCTTAAGCTAAGATGGCCAGTTTAAAACCTGAGCTGATGAAATCTAAGTGGAAGTCTGCTGACCATTTGTGGCAAATAATTTGCTCCCTGATTTAGAAACTGCCTTTTTCTTACTTAATTTCTCTTTTCTTTTCCTTTTCTTTCTTCCTCCCCATATGGTTGGAACACTATCAGAGTTACTGGAGCCACTCTGAAACTATGTGGACCACAGGGAAGTGCTAGAGATGTGGGAGTTGGAATATCTCAGCAACCCAGACCCCTGGTGACGTTCTTCAGCAGCTGGACTAGAGGGACTATCTCCAAACTTCCCGCTACACGTGGAAAGTAAGATAAGCCACAAATCAACCTTCTGTTAGCTACTAACTGCTATGGAATTCTAACCTCAGGTTTCTAGAACCCTTCTCAGTATCCCATAGTCATACTCCTGTTCCAGACTCCTAACAATCAGAGTTACTTATAGTGGATGTGTGGAGAGGGCTGGTTCTTCTGGAAGCCCGGATACTTCCTCCCCCTACCCCCACCACGCACAAATAACAATTTTTATGTCCACTCATCCTTCTGCCTACACTCCGAGGCCAGTGCCCCCTAGAAGCCTTCACTCACAACCTTTTAGTCCTCTCTACATGCAGAATGGTTAAGGGTGTAGGCTCTGGAATCAGACTTCCTAGACTCGAATTCTTAATCTGTTACTTACCAGTTTAGGACTTGGGCAAAGTAATTACTTTCTCTGGACTCCCCTGTAAAACAAGTACACTAAATAACACCTATGTACCTTATTGAAAGGATAAAGTGAGCAAATGCAGGTAAAGTGCTTATAATTTTTTTTTGATTCAAGCAATTCTAGTTACTATTGTTACCTTTGGCTAATTTAGCACAGAGCTCCTTTGCCCGCCTATGGTTCTCTGTGCCTGTCTCCTTCACAACACACACAATCCATACCACAGAGTTTTGGAATGTGGTTCTCAAAATGTGGTCCCCGGACCAGCAATATCAGCCACACCTGGGAACTGGTTAGAACTCTAGCCTTGCAGCCCAGCAATCTGTGTTTTAACAATACTTTCAGACAAATCTGATGCACACTAAAAGTTGATGACAACTGAGAACATCTGTCTCAGACTCTCCTGGAGGCATTCACCAAAAACAGAGTTACAGGATCTTATACCTGGCTAGTTGGAGAAGGGGTCTAGTAATTGTCCTGGTTAGCATGCCTGTCAGGATTCTTCAGCACATTAATGTTTGAGAATTGCTGCCATTTTGAATGTGTGATTGACTTGTCTATTTTTCCAGTGGACTTCACTTCCTTGCAAGGAAGGTTTGTGAAGATGTGTTGTTGTTGTTTGCATTATTATTTTTATTATGCTTATTCTAGAATCTCTAGTGCATAGTGCAATCTCAGGCACAAAGTAGTGGCTCATTAAAACAGGTATCCCAAAAGTCTTAATAGAGCTTCAAGATTAATTCCTTCAGGAAGAGGTAAAATTGTCATTATATGCAGATGATATGATACTATATATAGAATTCCTTAAAGATTCTACACAAAAACTGCTGCAACTGATAAACGAACTCAGCAAGGTAGCAGGATACAAGATGAACATACAGAAGTTGGTTGTATTTCTTTACATCAACAATGAAATATCAGAAAGGGAATGTGAGAAAAACCCAAAACAATGCCTTTTAAAATCGCGACCCCCCAAAATAAAATACTTAGGAATAAACTTTACTAAGGAGGTAAAAGACATACATTGAGAGCTATAAAACATTAATAAGGAAAACTGAAAATGATTCAAAGAAATGGAAAGATAGCCCACGCTCTTGGATTGGAAGAATTAATATTGTTAAAATGGCCATACTACCGGAAGCAATCTGCAGATTTAATGTGATCCCTATTAAATTATCCATGACATTTTTCACAAAACTAGAACAAATAATCCTAAAATTCATGTGGAACCATAAAAGAGCCAGAATTGCCAAAACAATCCTGAAGAAAAAGAACAAAGCAGGAGGCATAACCATCCCAGACTCAGGCAATATTACAAAGTTACTGTAATCAAAACAGTGTGGTATTGGCACAAAAGCAGACATATGGATCAATGGAACAGAATAGACAATTCAGAAATAAACCCAGACACCTATAGTCAATTAATCTTTGACGAAGGAGGCAAGAATATACAACGGGAAAAATTCTCTTCCACAAGTGGTGCTGGGAAAGTTGGACAGCCTCATATAAATCAATGAAGTTAACACACACCCTCTCACCATACATGAAAATAAATTCAAAATGGCTTAAAGATTTAAACATAAGACATGACACCATAAAACTCCCACAAGAGGGCATAGGCAAAACATTATCTGATATAAATCATACCAATGGTTTCTTAGGTCAGTCTCCCAAGACAATGGAAATAAAAATGAAAATAAACAAAAGGGAACTGATCAAACTTACAAGCTTTTGCACAGCAAAGGAAACCAGAAACAAAATGAAAAGACAACCTACAGAATGGGAGACAATATTTGCAAATGATGCTACAGACTGGCAAGGGCTTCGTTTCCAAAATATACAAACAGCTCACACAACTTGACAACAAAAAAACAAACAACCCAATAGAAAAATGGGCAGAAGACCTGAAGAGACATTTCTCTGAAGAAGAAATATAGATGGCCAATAGACATATAAAAAGTTGCTCAACATCGCCAATTAGTAGAGAAATGCAAATTAAAACTACAGTGAGCTACTACCTCACACCAGTCAGAATGGCCGTCATTAAAAGTCTATGAATAACAAATGCTGGAGAAGACATGGAGAAAAGGGAACCCTCCTATACTGGTGGTGGGAATGTAATTTGGTTCAGCCTTTGTGGAAAACAGTAGGGAGATTCCTCATAAAACTAAAAATAGAATTACCATATGATCGAGCAATCCCACTCCTGGGCATACATATATACAGACAAAACTATGATTCAAAAAGATAGATGCACTCTGATGTTCACAGCAGCAATATGCGCAATAGCCAAGACACGGAAACAACCTAAGTGTCCATCAACAGATGAATGGATAAAGAAGATGTGGTACAAATATACAATGAAATACTACTCAGCCATAAAAAAGAATGAAATAATGCCATTTGCAGCAACATGGATGCAACTAGAGATTATCATACTAAGCGAAGTAAGTCAGAAAGAGAAAGACAAATACCATATGATACCACTTACATGTGGAATCTAAAACAGGACACAAATGAACCTATCTACGAAACAGAAACAGAGTCACAGACATAGAGAATAGACTGGTGGTTTGCAAGGGGGAGGGAGGTGGGAGAGGGTGGGAGTGGGAGTTTGGGATTAGCAGATGCAAACTGGTATATATAGATTGGTTAAACAACAAGGTCCTACTGTATAGCACAGGGAACTATATTCAATATCCTGTGATAAATCATAATGGAAAAGAATGTGTGTGTGTGTGTGTGTGTGTGTGTGTATATAAAATGTGTGTATAACAGAGTCCCTTTATTCTTCAGAAGTAATTAACACAACATTGTAAAGCAAGTATACCTCAATAAAAAAAATAAATTAAAAATTTAAAAAAAGATTAATTCCTTCATAAGTACTATACACTCACAAAAAAGCACCCTTTGAAAGTTTAAATTTTTGAATTTCTTTGCCATATCCCTAGTTTTGATCATTGTGAATAACATATTTTTAATATTAACTTTAAAAAAAAATTGTTTCAGTGTTTGCTATCCTTAGAGAGACTGAAAGAGATACATACAATTAAATACTTATTTTTCAAAAGTCCCAAAAGTGTAAGGGACATGAAAGTAATTATACCTTCAAATGATTTTGCAGGTATGTTTTTAATTTCATATTTCTGATGCTATTAAAGATTAAAACTGTACTAAGATATTTGAGACATTCTATATTGGTAGTAAATGAATTTAACTTTGTGTAAGTGGTAGAAATATGCTTTTCAGCAAACATACCTGCAAATATAATATCACAACCATAAATCTACAAAAAAACAAGCTATTGAATTAAATCTGATTGGTTATCTTCCTGCTGTATGGATCTGCTAATAAGTTCATTTACTACTTGCTAACAGAAGCCAAAATTTAAATATACATATGTGTATATATATGTATATGTGTATATATCTCTCTCTTCAATTTTAAATCATTCATATATATGAATGTATATATATATATATATATATATATATAAAACAATTGTTCATATATATATATATGAACAATTATAAATTAAGGAAAGTATTATCTGGTGGCCTATTTTCTTCCCCTGTGATTTCTAAAGAACACCCTTTTTCTACTTTAGGCAGTGGAATGTCAATCTACCTTAAGGGTTGTTTAATGAGCATATCTAAGAAACCACTGGTTTAGCCAATCATGTACTTATTGGGGGGGGAGGCCCTACTGTCACTCTCAAGAGCTTATGCACAGAGGAGATAAGAAAGTATTTGTGTGGTTTGTGAAAAGAAGGAGTAGAGAGGGCTGGCAGGTAGCTGCAGGCTGATGACACAGGATGTCCATACATATGTAGAACCAACACACCCATAATTGTACCCATTTTCCATACCCAAATCCAAAGCCTTTATGTCATTAATCCCAGGCCAAAATTGTAGGATTCATGTGCCTTGCTGTCCCATGGCATCAAGATACCTGTGAATAATGTGACTATGTCTTGATTTTATCAGTGGGGGACCAACCAGGCTTCCATCACCAGGCCCCTTTCCATACCAGGCAAGCCAGTCCAAGCCTTCTCTGACTGCTGCGGGAGAGTCTAGGAGTGGCGCTCACTCCACCGTGATGCCTAGAATGCCTTTGCACAGAGCAAACATTCAATACTCGCTGAGTGAATGAGTGAACGGGTGCCATAAAACAGGCTTATCTGAGAGAAATTCCATTCAACAGGCTGGTATTCCTCCCTACCCATCTTAACTGCTAAGCTTGCAATCAGACAAAAATTTAATTATAAAAAGTTAGAGCTTAGGAAATTTTAGAAACTATTTACTCTCGCAAAGGTATACAACTTTAGTGGTAAAAATCACTAGGAGTGATTTGGAAGTCAAACAGACCTGAGTCCAAATTCCACTTCTATCATATTTTAATGAGCAAATAACTATTTCTGAGGCTCTGTTCTGTGTGTGCATGATAGGATATCATGATAACGCATACTTTTATTGTATGACTATCAGTGGGTTAAACGACACAATCCAGTGGCCATGGTCACCTAAGAAATCTGCACCTAGTCAGCACTCAGCACACTAGCCAATGTTAACAGCGGAGAGATGAAAACAAACCTCAGGGACTGACTCCTACCCTAGCGGCCCCAGTGGTCATGATGAGTGTCTTCCATTCAGCCTACTCTCTTCTCGCTAAGATGAGGAGAAGGAGATGAACAAGTTAGGATGAACATTTGGAAAATGGTTTTATACTCCCTGAATGAATGGAATTATAAACATAAAATGATTCATGAGTTTGGCAGAAATATGATAAGACTTTAGTTCTTTACATTAGTTCTCTACAAAACCAATTTATGGCCCTAAGATGTACCTTCCCATGCAGCCCCATCCCCACCAGGATCAAATATCATTGTAAATGGAAAAGTCAACAACACGTCATCAACAAGCTAAGTTATATGGCCGGTGATGGCTCACAGGTTTCACAGAAAACTCAGATTTACCATTATACGTAAAAATAAGGTGATATGAAGAACTTAACCTAAAAAATATTACCTGAACATCCATAACCTGTCTTATAAAAAGTAACCAGCTAGAAATTTATTTAGATGGTTTTCCTTATAAAAAAGCATTTTCTACATAACTTTTAATGGATTATTGATGAGAACAATTCAACAAAATTCAAATAAATATCTGCAGATGCCCTACGAGAAGAAAAGCACAGTGCTACATGCTACAAGGGATAATTGGCTTCAGGATGAGTAAGACCCTATACTTGACCTCAATAAATTAACATTAAATAGAGTGGATGAGTCACGTACAGAATGTCAGAATTCTAAAAGGCCAAGGTGAGTACCAAAAGGAACACGTGGGGATTCTTAAAAAGGAAATAAAACATTGGCTAGTTGGTTCTGGAAAGGCAGAAGGGAGTAGGTTGCCTTTGGCTGGTCGCTTTCTCTCCCTTCTAGTCCTGAGGTGAGGGCGGCACGGGCTGTAGATGGATACGGGGATTGAGAACCGTTTCTGCTCTCACCAGAGTGGCCGGAAGCAGATTTTCTTACCAAGATGTAGTAGTATCCTAATATTTAAGACTTCTTGAGGCCAGAGAGAAAGGGGTTTGAATACTCTGGCTCCATTTCTTGCTATGGGTTGCTTCTCACCTTTCCAACACCTCGGAGTCCTTATCTGAAAATTGGGGACAAAGATAACGTCTCCTACCTGAGTGTGGGAACAACACAATACAGTGCACGCGTACTGGCACACAGAGGGCTCAGTACGGCAAGTACAGTGACAAAGATGGCAAAGATGATGGAGGTAGCACTGCTGGTGTGGATGCTACCCCCAGAACAGGCTCTGACCGGGAGAGAGGGAAAGCACTTCTGGGTTCATGCAGGTTTATATATAAGCAACACTTGATAAATGTAAACTGGTTGTCCAAATGATTATGTGCAATTTAAGAAAAGAATGGGCCTCAGATTTGCACAACTACTTAATAATATTAGCAGTGGTAGTAGTCAAAGAAGCTAAATCTTATTAAGTGCTTACTATATGCCAAACAATGTGCTGAACGCTTTAAAGGATTTACTTATTTACTACAACAAGGCTATATGATAGGTGCTGATAATGTTATCCCTCTCTTTCAGATGTCAGGCTTAGAGGGGTTACAAAAGCACCCAAGATTCCATTGTCAGTATATGACGGAAATGAGTTCAAATCCAGCCTGACTTGTTCTTCATCACTAAGGTATAAAATTAAGTATGTTGCCCTTTGCCTGATTTTCCTTCTGAGGCTTGAACACTTCACTCAGCCCCCTGAGTGAAGAAGAGAGAAACCTCCCTCTCCTTGACCGCACTTGATGTCAACATCCAACTCCTCTTCTCAAAACAGGGATTGCTTTAGTGAGCAGCAATGAATGCCAGGTCGTGGTCCAGTCACCTTGAAGATTATGGGTCAGACCCCAGGGAAAGAAAAGGCTCTGTGACAATCCTACCCTCATAGAGAAACAAGACAGAAATAGGGGGTCGGGGGCAGGAGATAATGGAATAAGGCATAGGAAAAATAGCACTTGGCATTGCGAAAATAATAGTACTAGTAGTAACAGTAATAGCAATAGACTTTACTGTGCTCTGGGCACTGTATTAAGTGCTTGGCAAGGTAATTTCATTTTAACATTGAAAACAGTTCTATGGGGATGATCTATTATTATCTTCATTTTATAGGCGGGAATATTGAGGTTCGGGTAATCAGGTAAATTGCCCAAGCGCATACAGTTGGCAAGTGGAAAGCAGGGATTTGAACGAGCACCTACACTCCTAACCATTATGCTATAACCAATATGCTAAAGACATAAGAATTCCAATGATCCTTCCCCATAACCCACTCCTGCACTCCAGACTTAAACCGTCCAAGATCAAGAGAGAGCAAGCTTGGAGTTCCCACTCTGCAGTGAGTTTCAATCATTTCAAAACAATGTATTTGCTCACAAGATGAAGTTCCTGTGATAATCTTCTCAACCAATTATCAAGAAACAGGAAGCAAAGATTCGAGTATCAGTGTGTTCCCACTTATGAGGAAGGTGGGACAGCATAGTTGACGTTGGGCTTAACTGTTCCAGAAAATGTAGTCCCCGTAGGCATACGTGCTGAGACATTTTTCCCCACCTACCAAATACAAAAGCAATATTTCATTTCCATGCTGCTCTTCATACTTCTACCTTATTCATGTCTGTCATTCATCCTCTGACCTCTTGCTGTCTCCATTTCTGTACAGAAAGGTGCTAAGTCTCTGCTCTCTGATATGAAAAGGGTGTGTTAGGAGAGGGAACCGTGGTACCTCAATGTCTTTTTTTTCCATCTTAATTCTATTATGCCAACTCCACTGAACTTAATTATAGTGAATACAGAATTACACAATTACCCTCTGTTCTGTTCTTCAGATGCTATATTTTGATAAAATTTACTACATGCTGCTCTCCCCTTGAACACTAGATGCACACTAGAAATGGATGTGTGTTGATATAAAATCTGTTATAATTACAATTAAAACATAGCTTACATAATGATAGTGTTAACATAAAATTATAGATGTGTAGAGACAACGTGGTCATGCATTTTTTAGTATAAGTACATGCTTAGACCAATATCTGGTAGTGGAATGAATACAGAAGAGAATTTTGGTTAAGCCACAAAGGCTTTTTTAAAGATTTGCAGATAGCTAAGGGGAACTTAAAACTAATAAGATAATAGTTCCCCTGCCATGTTTTTAACTGCAGAGTGAAGGTAAGATGTCAAATGCCTGGTGAAATTGTTCAAAGTAGCTACCCATATCAAAATTATAAGACAAGCATATTTTTTTCCTTGAATACCTGGTTCTGTGCTTAAATTCTCATGTATATCAGTGATCCAAATTTTCAATTGAGTTTGATAAATCATAAATTAATAATTATATATATATATATAAAACTGCACTGAACTAGGTAGTTCAGAATTACTTCTAATTAAAAAGGTACCCTATGATAACTAACTCAAACCTTACAAAATATGGTTCCAAGTACACTAGCAGAGTGAAAAGTAGGAAACTGAAAGGTTTATTCTAAATGTTTGTAGTCATGGTGCCTTAACTAAAACAACTGTGTCACAAATACTATTAAGGTAATTGTAACAACATTTTACTCAGTTTTACTGCAAGCAACAAACAAACTATAGGTATTTTTTCATTTCCGATAATTATCTTAGTTAATAGTTATTAAATGTTTTGAGAAGACAGTGTTAACTGTATTATTTCATTTTATCTTTAAAATAGCGCTACCATATAATTATTCTTAATATCTCCATTTCGTTAAAAATGTATCTCCAGTTTAGACATTTCTTCAGAACTGCAGACTCGTGTATCCAACTATGTATTCAGCATCTCCACTTGGATGTCAAGAAAACATCTCAAAACGTATACCTCCAAAATTGATCTTTAATTCCCCCAAACATGCTCTACCCAAGCTTTTTCCATCTCAGGTGATAGTAACCCCACCTTTCCAGGGGTTACTATCCAGTTGCCCAGGCCCTAAATCTTGATTTCATCATTGACCCCTCTCTTCCTTTCCATTCTTGCATTCAATCTATCATGAAATGCTGTCACAACCTTCCCAATGTACCACTTCTGATACCACCAGCCGCTAACAGCATGGTGAAGGCCATCAACATGGACCTTGAGGATCCCGTAGTCGCCTCCCTAGATTCTCCCTGATTTCACTCTCTCCCTCCATCCCCAAGACCACTGATGGAGTTATGCTTTTCAGACAGCAGATAGATCATGCTGCACCTCTGCTAAAATTCTGCCCTTGGCTGCCGACACTTAGAGTAAAAGACACAGTGCATGTGATGGCCTCCTGGAACTTAACCAATCCATCCCATCACATATCTGACCCCAAGCTCTCTTGCTGCCCCTTCCTCCCCACTGACTAAGTCAGCCAGGGTGGCCTCCTTGATATTCCTCCAACCTGCCAGGCATACTTCTGCCTTAGAGTTTGGGGACTGGTTGTTCCTGTTCCCAGGGAGTGGTCTCTCCCTAATCCATTCTGACAACTCCCTCACTTCAAGTCTTTGCTCAAATGTCAACTTATAAAATCCAGCCTGACTACCCTACTTAAAAATAGAATCCACCTGTACACCCCTCCAGCACTCCCAACCCAAGGCTCTTCAGTGAGCTTCACAGTCTTTTCCTTATCCCATAGCGCGCATCAAATTGTGACATAGCGTAGAATTTATTTATAACATCCATCTGTTTCCACACGAGAGTGTAAGGAGAGAGAGCGAGAGAGCGCGAGCACACGCAAGCAGAGGCTCTTGTCTAATTTATTCATTGATATGTCTAAGCATGTAGAACGCTACAAAAGTAAGATGCTTAATAAATATTTCTGAAAAATATATAGATGAGGAAACGAGTAGTAAAGGTCAAAAAGTTTAAGTAACTTCCTCAAGGTTCTACAGCTAGAAAAGGGTCACAATGGAATTCACATTTGGGGATGGCTAACTTCAAATCTCTTAGCGTCTCTGCTATCTTAAGTCCATGAAATTCATGATTTGTTTTAATCAGTGCCATGGAAATTCTCACTCCACTGAATAATATCACTAAAGTGTTCTCTCTCTCTCTATATATATATATATGTATATATATTCTTTTCCATTTAAACAAAGGAAACAGAGGAGTGGAATTCATCATGGAGCATTATGGTAATTTTACACCAAATTTAGCAATAATGGCATTTAAGTAATAGTGATATTTACTGATAACATAATAATAATAAAATAATAGCTCTTAAATGTGTTGAACGCTAATCACATGCTAAACTCAGTCCTAAAATATTCCCACGCATATTGCGTGCAATCCTTATGATTATTCTACCAGACATGCTTTACGTGCAACTCTATCAGGCACACTTCTCTTATTGCCATTTCTAAGATAAGGAAATTGATGAGACGTGTGGTATCTGTTTGATCAAAATGAGACTGGTAATAAGTTGTGAGTATAAATTTAAATTCAGGTCTGCCTAATTCCAGAATTTCATTCTTAATCCCTACATGAAAATACTGATAATTTCTTTGATAAAAGTACATTTTCTCCTGGAAAACATCCCCCATTATGTCTGCCTTCAGAACACAGTCAAGTTTAACATGATAAAAATGTTTAAATAGTGCTTTAACAAATGGAAATATTTCCATCTAAACAATAACACAAAAAGGCAGGCTGAGCCCTTTGAAGTGGCTGCATTGCTATCTTCCATGCAGAACAAGAGAAGGAAATAACAGCCACAGAGTAAAGAAAGCACAAAGCCCAGAGATGGAGGATTCTGTAAATGACCAATTATAAGACTATTAAGCCGAAGCACTTTCATAGCAAGAGGCAAAATAATCCATTAAACTGAAAATTCTCCTACCCCTCACTCGCTATGGCTCACACAAACATTAACGTTGCATTTATTAGGAGGTATTTCCTGTGCTCTATCAACTTGACTTTCAGCAATTGTATTAATGCAGTCCTCTCGCTTTGCACATATATCTGAATGATGGATTCCTCACTTGAGTTTCGTGGAAAGCGTGAAGTGAATGAAATAAAGTTTAGGGAGAGCCATCATAACCCATAATGATGGGCACTGAATCAGGACAAGAAGAAACACCTTTTCTCATTTATTTGAATGAAAGTCTACTCTGTATTTATTGCCTCTGTACAGGGCTACCTGTTGAATAATGGAAAACAAGCATCTTTCATTTGGAGGTAAGGATTTGTGTGCTCAAGTTTCTATGGGCCTACAGAATTAATCTTGCTTTAGAAATGAAATAAAACGTTCTTTCTTTCTGTAAGTAGATGTGGGTAAGCGATCGGCAACTTTGATGTCTGTAAATCACTACCGTTAGGGTAGGCAAGTCTACAATTATTTCAAGCACTTCTTTATTGGTGCAACAACTGAGCAGTCATAGTGGTCAACAACCTGGGCATCGTCAGACAACTCTAAGTTTGAACCTAGACTTTGCCACCTACCAGCTACGCGACTTCCGGCCATGAGAATCACTTTCTTCAGCTTTAGTGTGGGTTATTATATGCCCTTTGCAGAACTACCATAAGAACTAAATGTATACGGCACAGTGGCTCATAGTAAGCGCTCAAATTAGTACTGTGGTCACTCCTAATAGTATTGAAAAAACTTAGAACTTCTGTTCTCATAAAGTGAGATATGTGTCCTTTATCACTGTAATATCATATCATTTTACTTTTGACCTTATAATTTAATAACTTGATCCAAGAAACATTTAGCAGTAAATATATCTGAAAGAAGATTACCTGTCAAACATGAACTACCAGAATATGAAGTGTGCTGGCACAATCCTCTTCTCAGATAAATATTTAACTTGTGAAAATAAGTTATTCTCTTCTTTTTAATTAAGTACACTGAACATACATATTTACTGTGCCAAAAGGTCACTTAATTAATTAGTCTATATGTTGCGTAAACGTCTTCTAAACATAATCACATGTGTATTTTAGTTGTTGGGAAAATGTGCTTGAGGTTGTTCTTTTTGGCCTATTTAAAGTAAAAGAGGGTGAGAAGTAGAGTTAGGCTTAATGTACTCTGTACTCCATTACACCATGAAAATGCTTCTGTGCCCTGGAGACAACAACAAAAGATTTGCTTTAATGACAAGAATCAAGTATCGTTCTAAAGCTTCCAAATAGAAGGGCTACAGGCTGCAGTTTACATTGGGAGTATTTGCTCTCTCTCTCAACTGCAACAAGATGGGAAAGATGTAAGCACAAATGACTCAAGGTAATATAGTAAATGTTGGAAGCTGTTGGGGGAGAATGCAGAGCTTTGAATATCCCAAAGCTGGGCTAGAAGGATTTGAGTTAAAGAAAATATCAGATATGATTTTTCACTTAAGAAATGCCAGTCAGCACACCTGACATTACTGTAGGAAATTAGCTCTTTTAGGCATGATGCTTTGATTTGCACATGGCTGAAAACAAATTCCAAATACCAAAAAGACATTTCAAAAACAAACAACAACCACCTCAACAAACATGTACTGGAAATTCAGGGATGCAGCCATATTCAGATACAGTTGGATTTAGGAGTTCCAAAGTATCAACAGGGTTCCACCTCTCTCTCCATCACTCAGCCCTGCTTACCTGGGCAAGACTTTATTTTACAGAAAGTCTCTTGTGCTGGATAGTCACTGGGAGTCCCAGGGTCATATCTCCCCAGCTTAGAAATTCCAGAGAGAAAAGACAATTTTTCCATTTTTCTCTGAGAGAAAAGTCTTGGGGAGGAGTCTGATAGACTTAGCCAAGATCAGATGCCAACACATGAGCCAATCACCTGCTTTGCTGGAGCTCAGTCCCTGCGTGACTCATCCCTGGGGCCAGTGAGGAGGCAGGATGTCATTATCTGGCAGTTCTCCAAGAAAAGCCTGCTGTTTTTGCAAGATGAAAGGGGAGAGGACATGGGTAATGAAACCTGTATCTGCTTCTGTAAAATCTGCAGTTCTGATTCCCTGCCCTGTGTCGATGGCCATGGTTATTTTTCCAGGTTATTTTAAAAAATAACCAAGCTGACCCAGGTTATTTTTCTACAACAGCCTTGATGTATATGACTAAGGAACACACTGGTAAAAGAATACAGGAGAAAGTCTGAGTATGGAAAATCAGCTAGACTGATATTAAGTATAAAAGCTGTGCGAAAACATCCTTAAAAAGTTGCCCCCAACTCACTCAAAGTCCAAAGTTGGAGCTGAAAATACAACCTCATGGTGTTTGGACAAGAACAGGTTTTCTCCAAGCTAAACTATGATAGACTGGACACTTGTAGAAACTATACTTTTAAAAGAAAAAATATCAGATGAGAAAAATGAGGCCTAGAAAAATTAAGTGACTTAAGGTAACATAGCTAATTAATGGCAGGATTGAGACTACAGTATACTTTGTGTAATTGGCTATGGTCTTTTAAATCCATTATACAACTTCTATATGTAACAAATAGAGCATTTATGATGTTAAATCCTAAATGTTTATGAAATCGAAGTAATCCATTAATTCAATTATTCGTGAAGAGAAAAACATCCAAAGACTTCTTAATCCTATAGGTATACATATAGAAAACACATGTGGAGGTAACTTCAAATATAATATGTGCCTATCTCTATTCCTTCCCTCTCTGCTCTTCTAAAAAATGCCCCTTTATAAACTGCCCACTCACCATCTGTTAGGTAAATTTGCTGAAACACTGTAAATATGGAGACAGAAATTGTTATAGAGACTATTTCAAATGGCACTGACACCTATATTTGTGAAATTTTTAAAAGAGTAAGAGTTGTGTGTGTGTGTTTTTTTTTTAATTCCCACTATAGTAAAACCACTTCATCCTAGGTGCCCAGTTCTATCCAATTACATAAGATGGAGAAAGAGAGAGAGAGAGAGAGAGAGAGAGAGAAGGAAGAAAACCAGGTACTTCTGTATAAAATGTTGCCCCCAAAGTTTGAGATTATATTCAAGCATTAATGAACAGAAGGAAAACACTTGCAAATTTACAAATGTATTTCATTTATGGTACCAGGGCCACAGGTTTAGATTTGCAATATGCTCCCACAAGGGTCAAGTTGACCACTTTCTTCCATCTAGTTGCTCTTGAGAGAACAAAACAACTGAAACAGATGCCATTCAATTCCAAGTCTATAGCTTAGACCATGTCACTGCACATGAAATATTGTTCATTCAGGGTCAGGACGTAACAAGAGTAATTCATACTCTCAGAGTGTTTGCTCTCAAGCCAATAGCAGAGAAGCCTTGAATAAAAACGTTCCCATTACTTTCCACTATAATATATCTTACTTATAGCCCATGAAACAGTGGTCAGGGGAGAGTTATTCTTTGGACACCATATTATATAAGCTCTCCACTTTAGGCCATCCCCCACTCTGTGATTATTTTTTAAATATGTTACTCATAGTCAATATTAATTTACATTTAATCTTTCTTAGCATTAGATGAGTATTATTTTGTATAGGCTCAGAAACAAATCTCCAGAAATTCCTCCCTGATGCTTCTTTCAGGCTGAAAATGCATTGCAGGGCGGCTGCAGTGACTTAATTCTAGTTGGCAGAGCCCTGGCCACACACTAATTTCATTAGCCTCACATTCCTGGATTTGAAAGATCCACTGGATATGATTCCTGTCCTCTGACATGTCACTTCCTAACCAATTCAGTGTGCATTCAGAGGAGAGAGAGGACTTGCTCAGCTCTGGCCCACCAGCAGGCAGATGAGAATTCCAAGTCAGAGACACTATTTACATCTGAGTAGTCATTCCTGCCCGAGTCCTCATTTTCAGGAAAGAACTTCATTCCAGGCTTTGCTGGCAGCTGCAGCATTTGTTAATCTATTACTATCTCCCTACTCCTTCCTGCCCCCAGCGCTTAGCATCCCCCATTTAAGTCACTAAGTATTCCTTCCCCCAGCCCAGCAGCTTATCTCACCATAAATTTTTATCTCAAATGATAGGTGTGGCATGTTCCCCATAGCAACCCACAGGGACCAGGGGAAAGAAAATTCAAATCTCTGGAGAGCTAAGAATTCAGTCATTTAGAGGAGTTTCTTTTATATAGGACAATCTTAATTGAGCTGAACCCTGCAATCCCAGAGAAGATTCACCTAGGGTTCCTTTCCTATCTCCCTAAAGTGACTGCCTTTGAACAATGGGTCTGTGTTCCACCATTCTCTCTATTCATTTTGCAGGCTTACAGAGGCTGGGAAACTAGCGATTGGACTTGCATGCCAGGAGCTTCTAAGATCACACACACACACACACACACACACACACACACACACACACACACGGCTCCTGGAAGAGATTGTTGGAATCTCTCTTGTGTATTTGAACATGGGGAATGGTTAACCAGAATGCTCACACCAACGGTTATATCCAGCTTGCAGCACAAGCTACAAGTTGGTGCATCCCTCCTACTACCAGCCTCTTCTTAATAAATGCAGGTGAAAACTGGGGGCTCTTTTCCTTCAGCTGTTCAATCCAACATGAATAGCTGCAATTTGCAAATTAGAGGAAAATGACAGTGTTTTCTCTGAATGGTTCTGGTCCCAACCCACACTGCTAACGCTGGCATTCAGTTCCTTTCCCTCTCAGCCCAGGGAACGGGGAAGTAAGCATAAGGCAAGCGTTTCCTTTTCTTGCAAGTGCCTCAGGTCCACACACCAGAGAAGGAATCAGCTCCCCCTGGAATCTTTTTCAGCAAACACAATCCTTCAGCCTAGTCTGCAAGCTCTCTCTTGACTTTAACATTTCACTCTTTTTTAAGATAGGCAGGCCCATCTGCAGTACTGCCCAAGCTCTGAGTCAAGAAAGAAATAGGCAACAAAATGATTTAAAAATATCAAACAGCTAATGCACCTTCAACCCCCAGGGCTTCAGTGAAAATACTGTGAGTCGTGCCCCTTTGGCTTTCAGGTGACCTCTGGCCTCATCCTCCCTGCAGCACTGTCTCCTCAGGTTCTCTAGTTTAAGCTCAGAGGTAAAGGAAGTGCTTCTGGGTTTTGCTTACAACCCAGGCTCTTCCTGAAGGCATCAACTCAAAGTGAAGGCTGCCCCTGAAGCACTTTTGGTTTTGCACATGTAGAGGTCTCCATGGCTGCATACTCAGGAGGTGCTAGGGATGCTGAGAGGATCAGAGGGGCCTTACCAGGCTGCAGCCTTGGACAGCCACCCCTCCTTCTGGCACAAACACAAACTTTATACTTCTGGGAGCTGCGGTGGTGACGGCTTGAATCTCACAAGGAGTCTCCTCCAGAAATCCAACATGCTCCAAGAAAGGCACTTGAAAGGGAGCCAGCTCTTTAGACGGGGGAGCATAAGGGTCAGCCAGAACATCTGGAGAAGGGATTAACTGAGTTTGGGTACTACCAGGCAGGGAGAGAGCTGTGCATTAGGAAAGGATCACATCAAGATAGACAGGAACAAAAACTTGGAGGTGGGGGTAGAGAAGGAGAAGAGAAGCAGAAACTGAAAGAGAGAAAATAAAAATAGAGAGGGGAAAAAAAAAAAAAAAACACCCAAAAACCAGCAGAGAGAAAGAGACACGAGGAGAGAAAGATACACGGAGAAACACAGAAACAGAAATAAGAAGGGAACCCACAGTCATGCAGACCCTGAAACTCAATTTCTTAATCCAATAGCCACCCACTTATACCCAATGCAGCACAGCAGCCATGGGGCTGAGGCAGCGGGAGCAGGCGACGAGAGAGCACTGCAGTAGAACCCACCGCTCAGCTGCCCCGATCCGCCTTCCTCCTATTTTCGCCGTCTCCCTCCTGGCACCCCGAGTAGGAGGACCACCCTGCCAGCCTTGCTCAGCGCATCCTACTGCCTCCCCCCTCCCAGGCGCCTTCTTGCCTGGCCCTAAGAATCGTCCTCAAAACCCAGAACTGGGGTTGGAGGGCTGCATTAGGGAGGTCGTGGGAAAGGATGGGCGGAGGGAGGAGGCAGAGAAAGCGATTTTGTTTCGCAGTTAGCATGAGCTCATCTCTGGGCTCTGAAGTGGCAGTAGTAGAAAGCTGATCGCCCAGCTCCTGCCAGTGGCCGGATTGCAAATGCAGTTTAGACGGTGCAAACAACTGCCCAGAGCAAATCACCTGGGGGTCACATCTGCGGGTGGCATCTTCCCACTTGGGGACCGTCCCGGGGCCTTCTGCCCTATGCCCTCGCAGAGACAGGCTACAGGTCGGGAAATCCAACCCGAGAGAAACGAGCAATTAACATCCAAATGTAGGTGGAGACCTAGCCCTCGATTTAAGAAGTGCCTCCCTAAGCTCTTCTCGAAATTTTCCACGGGAGCTGCAGCTTGCCGGGCAGCTTGGGGCTGGGAAGCTGGGGAGTTGAGAAATGCCTAGTTTCCAGGCGTCTTCTCATCTTTCATATATTCCTTGCGCCTAGCTGGCTCTCACAGGAGCCCGGCACTTTTACAAGCCTGTTTTTGGACCATATTTCACTCTAATGCAAACCCATTTAAATCATCGCCTTGTTTTTCGCAGATTGCTTCTTGTAAATGGGGCCATAAATCCAGGATGTCAAGCCGGATGGAGCGGAGCGCAGACAGGGGAGAGATGGAAGGGAAATGAATCAAGCAGGGAAAGTACCTCTTCGGGTGGAGTGGGAGGGATTCGGCAGGATCTCCAGGGTGGAAATGAGCGAAGGCTGACCTGACCCCGCACCCCTGAAGTCCAAGCCAGCTTTTAGGATTAAGAGCGCGGGGAGCTACAGCGCGCTCTGCCCCGGAGGGAGCGCCCCCCTACCTGGAAAAGCCTCAGGATGTTGGCTACCATGATGGAGACCGAACTCCCCGAAGCCCCAATCACTCCAACTACTTTCTCCGGTTTGACGAAAACCGGAGGCTCGCCGTTGGTGCATCGCACGTCGGAGGTGTCCTTCTGGATGAGCGCCTGGACGAAAGTGAGCGACTGTTCGAGCGCATAAGTGTCCCTGGAACAAGTGTCCAGGATCCGCGCTCCCAGCGTCACGTTGGGCAGCAGGTTGGGATCGCTGTTGATCTGGTCCAGGGCGTAGAGCATCGCTTCCAGCCTGTGGATCCCGTTCTCCCTCTTGATGTCGCCGCAGGGCACTCCACTGGGACCCTTCGCGTGCACCGGGAACAGCCCCCCGAGGGTGACGTCCCCCTCGATCCGGATGGAGTGCGGGGCGTACATCTCCTGGCCGCGCGCCGCCGCCGCCAGCGCGCACAGGAGCACCTCCAGCACGCAGCAGGGGAACTTCATCAAAGTCAGGACGCGGAGCAGCTTCCCCAGCTGGACCATGCTGCTCCGGCGGCTGCGGTGGTGGCGGCGGCGCTGGAGTAGATGGTGGCGGGCTCGCCGGGGTTCTGGCCCCTGGGGGTGAGCTCCTCGGGGGAAGCCCAGGGGCTCCTGCAGGCTAGGAGGGTGGGGGCGCCCAAGGAGGGGCAGCCGGCGAGGATGGGGGGTCCCGCTGCGCCTGCCAGTTTGGGGCGCCGTGCGCTCTCGGGTTCCCCAGCCGACGCGCCGCGCTCGCGCTCCGTGGCTTGCAGCTCAAGCTCTCCAACAGCCCAGCACTGGGGAGAGGGCACGGATTGCTATCGCTTTAAATGGTCGTTCGGCTCCCTCTCCTCCTCCTCCCACTCCCTCCCACCCTCGCTCGCTCTCAGGCTCTCCCCACCCTTGCCAGCGCCCGCCCTCCCCACTGGTTTGCATCATCACGCAGGGAGGGGCTGCGTGCTGAGGTAAAGGAGGGGGGGAATGGGTGGGCGGCTGGGGGGGGGAGTGCCTCCGATTGGGAGTTTCGCGGTCCCTAGGGAATCTGGGGATTGCAGGTCGCAGGCGAAGGCTGAGCTTCTGCTCCTATCTCTGTGTAGAATCCTCTCGCTCGCCCTCCTGCACCCACACGCACATTCTAGGCACAGAGTGGCATCAGCCCCAGGACAGGGCGGTGCGATCTGGGGCTGACTGCTCCCAACGCTGAGGTCCGGAGTCGGGGCCGTCAGCTCCCGGAGAATGCGAGGTAGTCGCAAGGTGATGCCGCCAAGGATGAAGGGGAGTAGGGAGACTCCAGTCTTTACTAATCCGTCTGTGCCAGTTTTTCCTAAGGAAAACACACATACCCACAGGAACCTGATTTATGACTTAAAGACCCTTTACGCAGACACTTCTCCGGAGCCAGGCACTGGGCTAGCCTGAAGGGAAAGACGCCAAAAACGAATGCTAGGAATGGAAGTGCATCCTTGGTCTTCAGGGGTTATTGTGGCTGGAGCCCGGATGAGCTAACCCTGGTCTCCAGCAAATCTGTGGCGGATTCGCTCCTTTTCTTCCTTTCATCGCAAGAGGTGCAACTGAGAACTCTGCAGAGTGCACTTTTTTCTCCAGCGCTGACAGGCGTAAGGCTCCCTCCTATCCATTTTCAGAGATGCTTTTGGGCTGGTGTCAGGCTTCCGAGGGCATGAAATAGCAAGAAAGAGGTGACAGTAGGAGGAGCAGACAGAAATCTCCCAATTGAGCCAGTGTGCCATTCTCTCTCTCTCCTTTTTCCTGGCTGAAGACTTCGGGGGGAAATCAGGATGCCAGAACAGGTTGCAGTGCAGTTTAAGCTGTTTTTCAAAGGTGCCCCCTCCTGCAGGTCCAGCCCAAACTTGGCCCATTAAAGCAACAAGTGGCCCTAGCTCCTACATAAGGAAGGGCAATGTCTCTGTCCTTGGTACCCAAGTGTACTTCTTATGCTGAACTCTACTCTTGCTGAGGATTTCTGTTGGAGGCAGCAAAACCGTTTTATACAGAATTGAGGGTGGAAAGAAAACCAAAAACAAGACTATACTTTTTGTTGCAAAGTTAGTGTACTAAAGGAAAATGTCCTTGTACAAAAACAAATACCCCACCCCCCCACCCCCCGAAAGTAAGAAGATGGGTGGTTGGTCTCTTCCACCAACCACCCGCATGACTTTGGCACTTCTGTTCCTGTGCTTGGGTTTTAGTTTCCCCATCAGTAAAATGATGACATTGAATTGGATGTTTTACAAGTTAACTTTTTACTCGCAAATCCTCTGTTAAAATAGGCCATGCCCCTTCGGCCACGGCGTTCTTTTTAGATCAATGTTCTTTGTTGCTTTATGTGTAGGACACCTGTTTTTGGATATCCAAACAACATTTCAAACATTTCCTGGTACAGAGGATTTTTATTTTCTTGTTGACCATCTATTTATCTTCCTTCTAGGGAGAGTCTAGCCCATCATTTTCTTTTCAGATATGCCCCTCCTCCAGGTTTCAATACTTAAGGTTTGAGGAGGAAAAAACCTTCTGGCTACAGTGTTCAAGGATGGGAATAGAGGCCAATCAGAGTGATGAGGGCTAATGCCTGGACTTCTGCTGGAGTGACTAGGGTAGTGACACAGGGTTACTACTGTCCAATAGACAATCTGTGCCAGAGTTAAAAGAAAAAGGAGCCCCTCTTCCGCAAAATGCTTTATGTATATCTTTTGGACAATGTTACACTATTTGATTTTGTAAAATCATACCATTTTACTGCCATCTTCAAGAAAACAGTGTTGTAATAAATACACAAATCTACCCCTGTATACAATATGATCATCAATCACTCGTGGATGTGGTGCCCTGCTACATAAAGTGCACACCTTGTGCAACCTGATGCTGTGATGGACCCGCCTCTTCCAGCCAGCCCTGGAGCTGTGAGGGTGGGTATAAGCCTGTAGCTGTGCCAGAAGCTCCCACATAAACAGGGAAATATTTGAATCCCATAATGAGACACCAGAGAGGAGAAAAGGAACAGAGAAGAAGCGGTGGAGAAGACACAGACAGGGGCCTGGTTAAAATATGTGAACTCCTGGATCCACGTGTGCCTGAAAGATTGCCTCTGGTTTTGTTTTTGTTTTTT
The DNA here is from genome assembly GCF_030028045.1 of Hippopotamus amphibius kiboko. Lineage (NCBI taxonomy): Eukaryota > Metazoa > Chordata > Mammalia > Artiodactyla > Hippopotamidae > Hippopotamus > Hippopotamus amphibius. The sequence continues at coordinate 9,306,375 of NC_080198.1, forward strand.
TCAATTATATAGTATTTTATTTCTGTTGCTTGACGTCAAAATATCCTCTTATAATTCACATGTTCTACTACATAGGATCAAAAAGGGTGGAACAAGTGAAATAGCCCTCCTGTTAAAGCAGAATTAGCTAATTTGGAAAGCGGAGAAGAAGCAAAGCAATAGAAGGCACCCTTGGGGACACAAATACTGTGATCCTAGTATTTAGGCATCAGTACCTCAGGCTATATTTGACAGAGACGATATCCTTATTTAGTTTTTAATTTAAGGCTTTTCATTAGGAACTTGGTGCCGAAAATATATTTGAAGAGCTGTCTTACAAGTAATATCACTTGATTTTTCACCTGCTCATGTGAAGATCTATGTTCTCCTCTTCCATTTCCAGTTCACATCTTGCAATCGCTCAACAAATAGTTCTTGGCTGACTACTGAATGTTGCCTTATTCTGTGTTTTGTATTTTCTCTGCTCATTCTCCCCAAACATCTGGCAGCAATCATTATCTTCTTTTTATTGCAGTCATCTGTGTGCATGTTTTATTTCCCTTGCCAAGTTGTAAGATCCTTGAGGGTAAGGGCTGGGTATTATTTATCTTTTTATCCCAGACAATGCTCGGAATGGTGTTTTGTACCTAAGAAGCACTCATGTGTTGAATGAATCAGAACTGGTTTGCTATTTCCCACTGCCTTTATTTCATAGTGACAGAAACATAAAGTGGGCAGAGCAGAAATGATGGCAGATAAATTGCTATCCTCTTAGTCACAGAATGTGGTTTCTAGAACCTAAAAGATAATTAGTAGATTTTGAAATAATTTTGTTTTACAAAAACTGAGAAAGATTGAAATACTCTAACCTTAAAGCTCTCGATCAACTCTAAAGGAAGGCTTTAATTTGTTCTTCTTGAGTCAAGTGTTTATTCCTGGGCCAATAACTGGAGCCATTGTCATAGGCTGGTTAAGGAAGGTCAGAAGCCCAGCAGTGGTGCTACCTGAACCTAACAGAAAGTGTGATTTGTCACCAGAGAAAGAGGAAAGTGATGCTGAGCTTGCAAAATCTATATATCTTAAACCACAGTGCATAGGATCTGGAACTTAGGTGACATAGCGTTTGTTTGTTTGTTTGTTTGAGATTATATGAATAGAAAATCTTTGTGTAAGAGTGTTAACCTAAAACTTAGCCAGTCACTGTTCTAGTGTCATTAAATTGGAGGAGAATCTAGCTTTAGGCACAAAGATCATAATTATAAAATGTGCTCACAGCCTTGGTTCTGCATAGTCAGTAATCTGTCCTCACCCAAGTATTAATAAAAATGGAAGTTAAGAACTCAGTCCTAACTTATATGCTTAGCATTGTGTTTTGTTAATCATCTCAGTTTTATTTATTTTCTTTCTTCTCCCCTGCCCATCATCTTCTGCAGAAAACAATGTCTCCATTTTCAATTCTCTCCCTATTTAAAAACCAGTTTGTAATTTACAAAGTTGTTCTCCTTAAGGGCTGCTACTCCTGCTATAGCTGCTAAGGTACTCTGGCTGTTCTTTTATTCTTCTATCCTTCATGTACGTCTCCATCCCTAGCTTTTTCTTTTCATAGCTTTTTTTAAAAAACACAATTTTATATTTGTATTGCTTTACTGAATCAAGGTCACTTTTTTTGCATTGGGGAGGGAGAGAGGGAGGGAAGGAAGGAGGGAGAGAGGAATAGAAAAAATTTCTATTTCATCTGTCGTACTTTCCTGTCATATTTACTTGCAGTAAACATCTTTTGCCACTTACTCCATCTACTTCCATTTTCCATCTTGTTAAGGAGTTCTGATTTTGTACATTTTCTTAGTTGGTAGGGGCTGGAATGTTCTTGATGTTCCTTTGGTAACATCATGAGCTATTGCTCTGGGGAAAAAACCCCTCTCAGTCTCTAGGAGTTGAAATGGAGCTATCAACCTTAATGCCTCACCTATCAAAACTCAGGTGTGGGCACACATCTAGTGTTGGCAAAACTGAGCCCTCCCTTCCCCTGCTGAAGAGTTTAAGGATAGGTAAAGGACCTGAGATCTGATGTACTGATACTTATATAAGGTAGATCTATTCCTCTTGACCTCTTATCTATAAAGATAGAAATGAAGACAGAAATAGTAACTGTCTTTTCCATCACGTGGATAAAGCTCATCTGAGAATAAAGTCAACCCATGTAGAGAAGCAGATCAAAGATATATAGAGAAAAGGGTAGCCCTGATGAGTCATCCAAGACTCTGCATCTGGCAATGCCTGAAGCTGTATTTGCCTTTGAAAATTCCATTTGGTCACCCAATACACTCCATCCCTTCCTTAAGCTAGTGATTCACTTGAGTTGAGTCTCTCAAAATTGAGGATGCTAATTTAGATTGCTATTGCTTAAAGATAAGCAGATAATTAAAAAAACAGCTACTTATTCTTAGATTCCTGTGAGAATGAACTACAGAAAGTTTAAAACTTTATGACATGGAGTGTGGTAGTAGTCAGAGTCACCTCTGAACATGAATCCAGATCTTGAGCATATGATGTAAAGCTCCAAATGATAGTGACTTCAAATGACCAGTTGAGTGAGAAGCAAGATTAAAGCTTAAGAAGGCTTGAGTATAACTAGTGAGTTTTAAAATTTTCTTAAAATCACAATTTGTGTTCATCTCATGATAAGATGAAAACAGAAAAACAGTGATCCAAAGTCTATGTGATTCAACAAAAGCAATATCAAGAGAGAAGTTTACAGCAATACAAGTCTACCTCAGGAAATAAGAAAAATCTCAAATGAATAACCTAACCTTACAACTAAAGGAACCAGAAAAAGAACAAACAAAACCCAAAGTTAGAAGGAAAGAAATAATGAAGAGCAGAGCAGAAATAAATGAAATAAAGACTAAAAAAATTAGAAAGGATCAATAAAACTAAGAGCTGGTTCTGTGAAGAGATAAAACTGATAAACCTTTCACTGGAATTATTTAAAAAAAAAAGAAAGAGAGAGAGAGGATCCAAATAAATAAGAAGTGGAAGAGGAGACTTTACTGCCAACACTACAGAAATACAAAGAATTGTAAGAGATTACTACAAACAACTATACACCAATAAACTGGATACCTTAGAAGAAATGGACAGATTTCTAGAAATGTTACAATCTCTTTTGACTAAACCAGGAATAGAAAATATGAACAGACCAATCACTAATAATGAAACTGAATAAGTAGTAAAATACTCCCAACAAACAAAAGTCCAGGACCAGGCAGCTTCCCAGGTAAATTCTATTAAGCATTTAGAGAAGAGTTAACACCTACCCTTCACAAACTATTCCAAAAAGTTACAGAAGAAGAAACACTCTGAACTCATTCTATGAGGCTAGCATCACTATGATACCAAAACCTGGCAAAGACACCACAAAAAAGAAAATTACAGGCCAATATCACCAGTGCACATACATGCAAAATTCCTCAACAAAATATTAGCAAATCAAATTCAACAATACATTAAAAGCATCATACACCATAATCAAGTAGGATTTATCCCAGGGATGCAAGGAAAGTTCAATATCAGTAAATCAATCAATGATGTACACCACATTAACAAGGTGAAGAATAAAAATCATATGATCATCTCTACTGATGTAGTATAGGTTTGTGTGTGTGTGTGTGTGTTAGATATATAGGGTGTGATAGTTCACCTATCTAAAGCTAGTAGTAAATCTAAAGTAGTAGAGTTTCCTTTATTTTTTAGAAGAATCACACCCTGCTTATTTATGGGCAATGGAGGCATTTGAACCTGCTCCCTGAACCTCACAGATTTCTTGAGTCAATCATGATGTGAGGTTTATTCTATTTCATTGAGCATCTACTGTCTATTAGGCACTAGCATGGGCAGTTTGCATGCAGTGACTCAACCTGTGTCAAACCTATAAAAGACTTACTATTTTTATTATTATCCTAACTGTATACAAGAAATTATTTTAATAGCTAACACTTATTTGGCATTTACTATGCCCCAAGTACTGCTTGAATGGTTTACACGTGTTGACTTATTTAATTCTCAAAATAAACTGATTTATTTAATCCCCAACACATAAAAGGTAAGTATTATTATCATCACCTCTATTTTTCAGATGAAGAAATTGTGGTACAGAATTTTTAAGAGACTTGCCAAGGACACAAAGCTATGAAGCACCAGAGCTCAATCTGAAGTCAGGAACTCTCTCCAAAGTCTATATTTCAGCCCCTCTGCCACCTAGATCTTGGGTGCAGAAACAGAGCTCACACCCAGGTCTAAATTCAGTAACCACACTTTTAACTACTATACTCTGTTGTCTGTCTATGTATTAGTCACTAATCTCTATCAGCAGTGTTTCCAGAATTATTCCTCCTGGATGAATCATGTTCTGGGTATGTCCAGTGAACCAGTGAACATAAAATGTTCAAATTATTCTGGGGAATGTATTAGTATGTCTTATGAGACCACCTACCACGCTTAATTCCACTAATGGAATTAAATGGAATTTTAGGCCATCTACCATTTTTTAATATCCACATCTCACTTAATATTCAAACAATATTCCTTAGGGTAATTACTCATGTTCTTTGCAAGCCTTGATTCTTTGTGATGTGGGCCCATTTCTCATGATCATATCTACTTTGAAATTATTTAATATAAGTTGATATTAGTATTTTCCCTGTGCAAGTTATTTTTCCTGTAACTATTTTGATTCTTCAGTTTCTCAACCCTGCACCCCATTAAAACAAAAGCAGAAGAACTGGGATCAAGTCTCATTTCTGTCTGGAGAAGGTAGCAGGTAAGCTCTTGCAGACATTCATTCAGCCAATCAATCTCGATTGAGGTCTCCTGCTTATAGCAGTGCTGAAATAATTAGCCCCAGAATTTTCCTCTCAATGCTAATCATTAGAAGGTTAGAATATCTTAAACAACTGGGCAACCAGGACTCAGGACTGTGATCCCCAAAGGAGGGGAATGAACGAGGCAAGCTGTATGAATGTTTCTGCCTGGTACAGCTTTTCAGACCCAAGCTGAGCGTGGTCAATGGGCTAATTTAAAAACAGAGATCAGAGTTCAGGGAGACTTAGGAAGGTGAAACTTGGCAGACAAGAGTACAAGATAAAAGGGAAGTATACAAAGAAAGAGGGCTAGAAATATGTATGGGAGGCCCTTGAGTTTTGGCTCTGTGCTAAATTGGGAAAACATAGGATGAGGAGCTGGGACCCTAGGAAAATAACAACTATTAGGGAACTGTAACAGAGCTCACACAGCATTGGGAGACATTGAAATGCTAACCCTTCAGAGGGGAGAAATCTTTTTGAATACGCAGACAAATTAGTAGAGACCCAGAAAAGTTACACTTTAAAAGCGGGGCTAAACAGCCACCTGTATGAAGTCTTAAAAAAAAAAAACCTTGAAAGGATCAAGCTGACCTGCAAGTAACCTAACGTCTCCTAAAATAGATGATGAAATGACACTTAACCATGTTACCTTTACACTGTACAGAATCCGATAAAAATTATAAGGCATGTGAAAAGGCAGGAGCAAAACTAGTCAATAAAAACAGATCTAGAAATGACAGATTTTAGAATCAGCACAAACACGCACACAAAAAAAGGGGTGTGAAATATAGAATTCTAAAATAGCCCCCACGATCATATTATATTACATAGTGAATGGGATTTAGCAGGTGTAATTGAGGTTATTAATCAGTTGGCTTTGAGAGAAATTATCCAGATGAGCATAATCTAATCCCTTAAGTCCTTAAAATAAGACTTTTCTTTGGCTGGTCACAAAGGAGTATGTCAGAGAGATTCTAAGTGTGGGAGGGGTTCAGTGTGAAGGAGGTTCTCTATTGTTGAGAGGGAAGAAGCCATCTGGAAGGATCTGATAGCGACTCTAGCAGCTGCCTGGGCTCTGGACAATGGCCAGAGAAGACAGGGACATCATCCCTACAGCTGTAAGAACTGAATTCTACTAATAAGCTAAATAAGCTTGGATGTGGATTCTTCCCAGGCTTCCAGATAATAGCTCAGCCTCGCTGCCACTTCCACTTCAGCCCAATAAGAAGAGGCTCAGGAGAGAACCCAGCCAATCCCACCCATATTTGAGTACCTAAAGATCTGTGAGATAAATGAGTATTGTTTTAAGCCACTAGGTGTGTGGTAGTTTGTGACACAGCAAGTGTAAACGTGTTCAAGAATTTGAGGGAAACGAATGCAATGAGTAGAGAAGTGAAAAATAAAAAAAATAAAATGGAGTGTCTAGAGCTGAAAAATATTATTTGAAATTCACTGCATCTGTGTAACAGCAGTTGCACACTACAAAAGAAAGGATGAACTTGAACACTGTTCAAGATAGACTGTATATTGTTCTACAAACAAGTCGCAATACACTTATTACTGAACTCATACTGATAACAGTGGCATTAACTTGAAAATCAATAACAAAATGATATGCAGACAATCCCCTAATATTTGAAATTTAAACACACAATTCACAGTTTAAAAAAATCCAGATAAATTAGAATATATTTTTTAATGACTGATAACAATAATAGTCTGTCAAAATCTGTTAACTGTAGCTAAAGCAGTTCTTAGGGAGAGATTTATAACTTAAAGCCTTATACTGGAAAAGAAAATATACATTTAATTCAATCATCTAAACTTTGCATTGGAAACTAGAAAAGTAAAATAAATTAAACGCACAGTAAGTAAAAAGAAAGAACAAAAAGTATAAATCAATGAAATAGGAAAGAGAAAAAAGAGTGAAAAATCAATAATACCAAAAGCTGTTCCTTGTAAAGACCAGTAAAATTGAAAATGTCTAAGCTGGACAGATTAAGAAAAAAGAAAGAAGAGAGAAATGGCCAATATAAAAAGAAAAAGCATCATTCTAGATCCTAGATTCATGGAAAGGAAAATAAGGAAATCTCATGAAAATTTTTGTAAAAAAAAATAAGTAAGTGAAATGGACAAATTCATTGAAAGACACAACTTATCAAAATTGACTCAAAAAGAAAGAAAAAATCGAGAAGCTTTATATTTGTTAAATTTCCTTTACAATGAGAAACCTTCCCATGCCTGGGGCTGGTGGTGGGAATGGGGATTAGCTAAACGTGGGCACAAGAGATGTTATTAGGATAATAAAAATATTCTAAAGTTGCTTTATGCTGATGGTTGTATAACTTGGTAGTTACTAAAAATGACTAAATTATATCCTTGAAATCAGTGGATTTTATAAGTAAAATGTATCTCAATAAAGCTGTTTGAATAAGATAAAATAAACATATAAAAAACAATTTCTATGAAGAAAATTCTAGGTGCAAATGGCTTTCCTTGGTGAGTTTGATCAACAGTTTAAGGAAAAATGCCAATCTTACACAGGCTCTTTCAGAAAATAGAGGAGAAGGAAGCAGAAATGGAGAAAACTGCACGAAACATATATTTTATAAAGAACTTGTACATAAGGAAGATTATATAATACACACACAGGATAAAAGATATATATGGTCACTAAAGGAGATATTCAAAAGGCAGTAGGCACACAAAAAGATGTTCAGCACCATTAGTTTTCAGGGAGATCACACTACCTATTAGAAAGGTTAAAATTAAAAGGACTGACCATTTTGAGTGCTAGAAAGGATAGAGCAGAACTAGTACTTTCATACACTGCTAGTCTATGCAAAATGGTGCAACCACTTTACAAAAGTCTTTCTCAGTCTCTCACAAAGGTAAACATATACTTACCATTCAACCCAACATTTCCACTTCTACTCATGGAAATAACAACACATGTCCACAGGTATTTCTGTATAAATGTTTATAGTGGGGCGGGGGGTGAAGGGGAAGTTGAGACGAAGCGAGAGAGTAGCACAGACATATATATACTACCAACTGTAAAATAGTCAGTGGGAAGTTGTTGTATAACAAAGGGAGTCCAACTCGAGGATGGAAGATGCCTTAGAGGACTGGGGCAGGGAGGGTGGCGGGGACTCGAGGGGGGAGAGTCAAGGAAGGGAGGGAATACGGGGATATGTGTATAAAAACAGATGATTGAACCTGATGTACCCCCCAAAAAAAAATTAAAAAAAAAATGTTTATAGTGGTGTTATTCAAAATAACTATAAAATGGAAACAACCCAATTGCCCATCAAAAGGATAAATACATGTGGTATATCCATACAATGGAACACTACTTAGCTATAAAAAGGAACAACTAACATACACGACACGGATATATCTCAAAAATGTTATAGCAAGTAAAAGGAGAAAGACATAAGAGAGTGTATATGATATGATACCCTCTATACGAAATTCTAGAAAAGTCAAAATTAATATGTAGTGAGAACAGATCAGCCTGAGTCTGATAATAGGGAGTGGATTGAGTAAATAGGGGTATAATGTACCTTTCCAGGTGATGGCAATATTATATATCTAATTTATGCTGGTTTTTATTATGTAGTTTTATGCTTAGTTTATATATTTATAAACTCATCAATCTATATCTTTAACATGTGTATACTTTTATCTATCTAAATTATACCTCAATAAAGTTTATATAAAAGCTTAAAATCCCATTATCTGGGCAAATTATCCAACTCTTTTCCACTTTTATTGTCTATAAACTGAAGAGTTTTTTTTTCTCTTTGAGGTTTCTTTTTTTTAACAACTTTTATTGAGATACAGTTAACATATGATAAACTGCATATATTTAGAGTGTACAATTTGGTATTTCTTTTTTCTTATTAGTAATGTATATACGGCAATCCCAATCTCCAAATTCATTCCCCCCAACCCTCCCCGCTTTCCCCACTTGGTGTCCATATGTTTGTTCTCTACATCTGTGTCTCTATTTCTGCCTTGCAAACCAGTTGATTTGTACCACTTTTCTATATTCCTCATATATTCATTAATATATGATATTTGTTTTTCTCTTTCTGACTCACTTCACTCTGTATGACAGTCCTTAGGTCCATCCATGTCTCTACAAATGTCCCAGTTTCTTTCCTTTTTACAGCTGAGTAATATTCCATTGTATATATGTGCCACATCTTTTTTATCCATTCATCTGTTCATGGACATTTAGGTTGCTTCCATGGCCTGGCTATTGTAAATAGTGCTGCAATGAACACTGGAGTGCATGTGTCTTTTTTTTTTTTTTAAGAACTTTTATTGAGATACAGTTAACAGACAATAAACAGCATATATTTAGAGTGTACAATTTGGTATCCCAATCTCCCAATTCATTCCCCCCCCACCCCCCCCCCCCCCAATTTCCCCACTTGGTGTCCATGTGTTTGTTCCCCACACCTGTGTCTCTATTTCTGCCTTGCATTTCCTCTTTCATAGTTGTTAGCATTTGCCTTATGTACTGAGGCGCTCCTATATTGGGTGCATATATATTTATAATTATCTCCTCTTCTTGGATTGATCCCTTGAGCTTTATGTAATATCCTTTCTTGTCTCTTGTAACATTTCTTATTTTAAAGTCTATTTTATCTGATGTGACTATTGCTACTCCAGCTTTCTTTTGATTTTCATTTGTATGGAATATCTTTTTCCGTCCCCTCACTTTCCGTCTGTATGTGTCCCTAGGTCTGAAGTGGGTCTTTTGTAGACAGCATATATATGGGTCTTGTTTTTGTATCCATTCAGCCAGTCCGTGTCTTTTGGTTGGTGCATTTAGTCCATTTACATTCAAGGTAATTATCGACATGTATGTTCCTATTACCATTTTCTTAATTGTTTTGTTTTTGTTTTTGTTTTTGTAGGTCCTTTTCTTCTCTTATGTTTCCCGCTTAGAGAAGTTCCTTTAGCATTTGTTGTAGGGCTGGTTTGGTGGTGCTGAATTCTCTTAGCTGTTGCTTGTCTGTAAAGCTTTTGATTTCTCCATCAAATCTGAATGAGATCCTTGCTGGGTAGAGTATTCTTGGTTGTAGGTTCTTCCCTTTCATCACTTGCAATATATCATGCCACTCCCTTCTGGCTTGCAGAGTTTCTGCTGAGAAATCAGCTGTTACCCTTATGGGAGTTCCCTTGTATGTTATTTGTCATTTTTCCCTTGTTGCTTTTAATAACTTTTCTCTGTCTTTCATTTTTGTCAATTTGACTACAATATGTCTTGGCATGTTTCTCCTTGGGTTTATCCTGCCTGGGACTCTCTGTGCTTCCTGCACTTGGGTCGCTATTTCCTTTCCCATGTTAGGGAAGTTTTCAGCTATAATCCCTTCCAGTATTTTCTTGTGTCCTTTCTCTCTCTCGTTTCCTTCTGGGACCCCTATAATGCAAATGTTGGAGCGGTTAATATTGTCCCAGAGGTATCTTAGGCTGTCTTCAGTTCTTTTCATTGTTTTTTCTTTATTCTTTTCTGCATCAGTGATTATCACCATTCTGTCTTCCAGGTCACTTATTCGCCCTTCTGCCTCCGTTAATCTGCTATTGGTTCCTTCTAGTGTATTTTTCGTTTCAGTTATTGTGTTGCATATCTCTGTTTGTTTGTTCTTTAATTCTTCTAGGTCTTTGGTAAACTTTTCGATCTTTGCATCCAGTCTTTTTTCAAAGTCCTGGATCATCTTCACCATCATTATTCTGAGTTCTTTTTCTGGAAGGGTGCCTATCTCCTCTTCATTTAGTTGTTTTTCTGGGTTTTTATCCTGTCCCTTCATCTTGTACAAAGTCCTCTGCTTTTTCATTTTCTCTATCTTTCTGTGGCTGTGGTTTTCAGTTCTGCAAGATGAAATACTGCTGATACTGCTTGATACTGCTGTCTGCCCTCTTGTGGAGGAAGCTATCTAGGAGGCTCCTGGGTGCTTCCTAATGGGAGGGACTGATAGTGGGTAGGGCTGGGTGGGCGGAGCTCAGTAAAACTTTAATCTGCTTGTCTGCTAATGGGTGGGGCTGTTTCACACCTTGTTGGTTGTTTGGCCTGAGGCCACCTAGTGCTGGAGCCCCGCAGGCTCTTTGGTGGGGCTAATGGCGGACTCTGGGAGGGCTCACACCAATGAGCACTTCCCAGAACCCCTGCTCCCAGTGCCCCTGCCTCCTCGGTGAGCAACAGCTGCCCCCCACCTCTGCAGGCAACCCTCCAACACCAGCAGGTAGGTCTGGTTCAGTCTCCTATGGGGTCACTGCTCCTTCCCCCTGGGTCCTGGTGAGCACATTTTTTTGTGTGCCCTCCAAGAGTGGAGTCTCTGTTTCCACAAGTCCTGTGGAGGTCCTGCAATCAAATCCCACTGGCTTTCAGGGTCTGATTCTCTGGGGATTCCTCCTCCCGTTGCTGGACTCCCAGGTTGGGAAGCCTGATGTGGGGCTCAGAACCCTCACTTTAGCAGGTGGACTTCTGCAGTATATCTGTTCTTCAGTTTGTGAGTCACCCACCCAGCATTTATGGAATTTGATTTTAACGTGACTGCGCCCCTCCTACCGTCTCATTGCGGCTTCTCCTTTGTCTCTGGGTGTGGGGTTTCTTTTTTGGTGAGTTCCAGTGTCTTTCTGTCGATGACTGTTCAGCAGTTAGTTGTAATTCCAGTGCTCTTCTGGAGTGCATGTGTCTTTTTGAATGATGGTGTTCTCTGGGTATATGCCCAGCAGTGGGATTGCTGGGTCATATGGTAACTCTATTTTTAGTTTTCCAAGGAACCTCCATCCTCTTCTCTGTAGTGGCTGTATCAATTTACATTCCCACTAACAATGCAAGAGCGTTCACTTTTCTCCACACCCTCTCCAGCATTTACTGTTTGTTGATTTTCTGATGATGCCCATTCTAACTGGTGTGAGGTGATACCTCATTGTAGTTTTGATTTGCATTTCTCTAATAATTAGTGATGTTGAGCAGCTTTTCATGTGCCTCTTGGCCATCCGTATGTCTTCTTTGGAGAAATGCCTATTTAGGTCTTCTGCCCATTTTTGGATTGGGTTGTTTGTTTTTTTGATATTGAGCTGGATGAACTCTCTTTGAGTTTTAGCACTTCTTTCAGCTCTAATTATATGCCATGATTTTTATAATTATTAATAAAAAGTGAACTTGCATACGTCTCCTCATGAACTTTTTAATTATATTTATGTTGCTTCCTGTAAAACATTATTTCCCTATAAATCTAACAGTGATTAATATTATAACTAACACTTTAAAAATGGAATTGATAAAAATGCTTTAGTAACCTCTTTCAAATACTAATAATATCTTACTTAGGATGTTAAGACCATACCTGTCTCGTACCAACTTAAGATCCACTCTCAGCAATCTTTGAATATAAAATGCCATTTGATTCTCTTGCTTTACATCCTTGCTCTTCAGAAGGTGGTATCCCATGATATCATCCACAATAATCCTCTCTAAGCCAGACGTGTCACAGTCATGTCGGCCTTCTTCACATCTTGTCACCTTCTAGCAGTTGTAAAGGAAGCTGCTGGTTTCTTGTGATTTTTTGGTAAATCTCCCTTTCTTAGGTTTGTTCATCCTCGTATTCTTACTTACAGGACAAGGTTTCAAGTCCATGGGATGGCAAGTCTGCGTCACCTAGTTACTCCAGTCAGGAAAGCTATCTGGAGAGATACCCAATCTATAAAAGGTTCTGGTAGAGTCAAACATAGTTAACAACCTGGTTATTTATTTCCAGAGCAGCTCAAAATTGTGTGACATGCCTGCTAGAGTTGGGGCACTTCTGACTGAAAGGATTCTTTAGGGACTTTATGAAATCAAAAGATTAAATTAAGACAAGCTAAAACAGCTTTAGAGGGCTGACGGAAATGTTCTACATCTTGATAGGGGTAGTGGTTACATGCGTAAACATACGTCAGAAGTCATGGATTCACACGCTTAAAATCTGTGCATGTTCTCCATGTAAACATAACTTGAAAAGGTTAATAAGCATTTTACAAGAGTACTTTACAATGGAGAAACATGTCAAACACTACCTCAGCCAGCTGATCAAGGTTAATATCAACACTGATAAGCTGCATCGATCGCATATACCTTTGATGTTATGCAATAAAATTGCCACTTTACCTCTGTCATCTCCTCCCCCAAACCCATAACCCCATTCTAAATGTGAGGAAAACATCACAGAAATCCCAATTGAGAGACCATTCTACGAAACACCTGGCCAGTACTTCTCAAAAGGGTCAACGTCATCCAAAACAAGGAAAGCCTGAGGAACTGTCACAGTTAAGAGGAGCCTAAGAAGATACGAAGGCTAAATATAATGTGATATCCTGGATGGGGTCCTGTAACAGAAAAAAACATCCTAAGTGAAAACTAAGGAAATATGAATAAAGTATGAACTTTAGCTAATAATACTGTATCTTATTTTATTAATAATGTCTCTTATTAATTGTGACAAATTAATATAAGATACTAATAATACAGGAAAGCTGGGGCGGGGATATGGTAACTCTCTACACTATCTTTGCAATTTCTCTGTAAATCTGAAGCTCTTCTGCTAAAATAAAAGGTTATTAAAATCATTTTGAATGACAGGCAAGTATATAAAATACATGGGAGTTCAAACATATCCATGAAGGAGGCACTGTTAGTGCTTATCATACAATTTATTGTCAAAATCTGAGCATGTTTTGTAGTAGAAGGGGATGCAGTTAATACTTGTATCAGGACAAGAGGCATAACCTGTGATGTATGGTCACCCTAAGTACAAAGTCATGTTAAATATCCAAGTTCCTGTTTCACCCTTCCTGCCTTTCAATCCAATCTCTGCCACTTGCTAGTTGAGTAAATTATTTCACCTCACTGAGCATTATTTGCAATTTGAGAGAGTAATATTTACTTTATAAAATTTGGGAGAATTAAACGGGTTGATCAAATTAAAGAGCTTACTTAGCAAATGCCTGGCACATAATCAGCACTCAATAAATGGTAGATGACATTTGTGTATATTTGGGCATTAGTGAATTTTGCTAAAGCATGCCTGCATAATTACACTGGATCCTCTACACTAATGCATCCTCTTGTTTTTCATCCTAACCCAATAGTGGTCATACAAATACTTACTCTTTCATAGTTAGCTCAGATGTGACTTGACCACTTCTGGGTCCCACCCAGGATGTGTCAGGAGACTGAGTGGCAGCTACAATAACGATGATGAAGATTCCCATCAACACCACCACTATCATAAATGATACTGACTGCATGGCCTCTTTTCCTTTCAATAACTCTCACTTCTTATCTCAGTGGGTCTGTCAGTATCATGGCCCCAGCACCCAGCTACAGAAGCAGTACGTGGACAAGGCTGAGGCAAACCTCTCAGATACAGAGATTGCTTCAGAAGTGGGCCGAAGGCTAAAGCAGAGTAAATCAGTGTCGTGTGGGGAAAAGAGAGAATTTTACCTCTGGAGTCGTCATAACCTCTGATGATATTAACCCAGATCTGCTAATGGTCTTCTTTCCAACAATGTAGAAAGACATTCCCTAAGGATAAAGCCAACTCAGAAGCAAACAAAATTAAGAGGTAGAGAGGGAGACAGAGTTCAGGTGTCATAGTTTGAACTTCTGAGTCCAGCTGTTCCTGAATGCATCCCTCACACAAATTTCCCCTACTTAAGCTAGTTTGAATTGTTTTTCTCTGTCACTTACAATCGAAGAAGCCATAAGCAATAGACTGAATTTTCTGTTTCATTCTGCACTTGCCTACAATACAATAGCTTTCATACTACTCATGACTTCTTGAATTTTTTTTTTCCTCCTTAGACTTATATCTGTGATAAAGACTGAAGTTCAGAGACTTGGTGTTTAACAAGTTAGGATCCTTCCCTCTTGGTTGATACTTTGTAAATGTTTGTTGAATAAATAAATTATACAGTTCTTACACAGGTGAGCTGAATTATTGGTCCTCCATCATTAGAATTCACAAATTCACAGTGGGTGAATAGAAGGACAGTCTCTGGTTTGATTCTGGGACATTTTCCTCCTCCATTATCGTCTCTATTTCAATCTGTTATGAGGTCATTTTTCTCTGATGCCTTGCTTGTCCTTGAGGAACAGGTCTTTCAAGAGAGCTCACACATACTTTTTACTTGTTCATTATTCCTGCATTAAAGTTCAAGGGGCTATCCTTGTTTCGTGCTAGTCTTTCATCTGTATAGCTGTCATTCTATTTCTTTCATTTGTAATTCCTTTCTCACATTTGCTCAATGGGAACATTCTCCGTATTCAGCAGACCTCTTTCAGTTGTAAATGATGGAAACCTAACACAAACTAGATGAAGCAAAAAGAAAAACAAACAAAAACGTGACTCTGTTGACTCATGTTGCTGGATGTCCAAGGGGCTTCAGATATGGCTGGATCTCCAGATGTTTAAAGAAGTCTTGAGGCTCTTTATCTTTCAGGGTCTGTTTGCCTTTGTATCTTTTTGCTTGGTGGCTTAATTCTCTCCTGTTGTGGCCAGGCTCTTTGCAACTGCAGGCAAGACAGTCACTCTCAGCTACTTTACAAAATCACTACAGGTCAAAATCCTAAAGTAACAGATACCTCTATGCCAGTGACCATAGGACATAAAAAATATCATAAAAGTAATCTGCTTGGGCAAAACTGAGTCCTGCTTTACACCAGAAAGTGATTAGTCACTGTGATTGAGAGACTCAATAGAACTATGTGGGTGACAGAGGAACAATTCCACACTGGGATTAATAGTTGTTCACTAAATACAAAGTAAAAAAAAAATCCCTTTTATTGTAGCTAGGGAAAGCTGATTTACAGATGTCCTTGGTTTTACATAGTAAAGGAGTAGGTTAAGATCAGAAGTTATATAGGATGCTATACACCACTCCTCAAGATAGCCCTTTCTTCATGATTTTTTCCACCTTCCACACCAAGACACATCCAGGCATCAAAGAGGCAAGCTTAAAAACCCCATCACCATCACCATGCTCTACTCTAGTTTGACTGCCTTGTCCAGCCATCAAAGACAAATATTTAACTCTTTTTGCCTATTACCTGTCTGCCGAGACCAGCTCGGCGACTCGAGGTGAGTGACGGGTGCCGCAAGCTTGAAGAAGACACAGACACAGACTGAAGAGAAAAGTGGGACCGGGGGGCTCAAGACCTCTGGGATCAAGAGCCCTGCTGACTCATCCCAGGTTGCTTTTATTGAGTTCTTCGGCTAACATTCTCAGGTTACTTCCATAAACAATCAAAGGCCTCACATGACTGAGGCAATTATCTTTGTTTGCTTCCTGGGTCCGAGTTGAGCGGGTGTGGATTTGAGCTGGGGGTGGAGAGCAAAACAGCCCTGGGGGCAGGAGACCTCTCTCAGATATTGGGGGTCTGTGCCCCACCCCTGTTGGCCCCTCTGCGACTGTGCCTGTCTTAGGTTGTTCCTCCCTTGAGGAATCTTACCCGTCTCTGGCTAACCAGTCATCCTCCAGGGCCAAACAGGGCGATATAAGGAAGGCTCTATGCACCACCCCTGTTGGCCCCTCTACGGCTGTGCCTGTCTTAGGTTGTTCCTCCTCTGAGGAATCTTACCCGTCTTTGGCTAACCAGCCGTCCTTCAGGGCCAAACAGGGTGATATTAGTCTCCACGCCCTGCACCCTCAGTTCCTCCACTGCTCAAGCAGGACATTCTGAATCCCATCGCTCGGCCCACATACTTTAACATTTTCAAGGTTTCAGAAAGGTTCCTGAATGTCTCCCCACACCTGTCGGGTCACATAATACAAAAAGTTAACAAGAACTGAGTTCTATTAAATTAGAACATTAAATATTTTTGTTGACTCACCACATTCACCAAACATATAGTCAGCTCTCATGCAGCCCACTTCATCTCCTTGCATTAAGGCTTGGCTTGACTCCCACACCTGCCTCACTTCTTATCACCACGATTGTTTCCCTTAGAATTTCTAAAATATCTCAACATGCTGCTTAAAACCCTGGACCAAATGTCTACACACAATAACTAACATATGGTAAGATTATCTTCAGTTTGGTGTCTAAATTCTGATCTAGATTGTACTATCTAGATCAGTGGTTCTCAACCAGGGGTAATGTTGCTCCCTGGTGGATATCTGGCATTGTCTGAGACATTTCTGATTATCATGGCTGAGGAAAAGACTGTCATAACTTCTGGTATCAGGTGGGTTGAGGCAAGGGTGCTGCTAAACATTCTACAGTGCATAGGACAGCTAATGACAACAAAATGTCTCAGTCTGAAACCTTAGTGCTGAGGCTGAGAAACCCTGATCTAGATGAATGGATTTGGAGAAAATTTTATTCCATTATTTAAATTCTTTATCACATCCAATATGCAGAATATAAACAGGTGAAGAAATAATTATTTGAAGGAAAAACGCAGTAGGCAGGAATAATTATTGATGTTTTAATCCTCTTTTTAACTCTTTCCTTTCATTCTTTCCATTTTTTAAGCCATCATGTCCTATTATGGAATTCCAGTTGGGTTCTTAGATCTTTAATAGAACCAAAAAGTGAAATAAAAAACCAAAAAGCACTGAAACACAAGAAACCATGGTCCTAGCTCCCATTATGTCTTTTTTAAATTAATTACTTAATTAATTAATTTATTTAATTGGCTGTGTTGGGTCTTCATTGCTGCACATGGGCTTTCTCTAGTTGTGGCGAGTGGGGCTACTCTTTGTTGTGGTGCACAGGCTTCTCATTGCGGTGGCCTCTCTTGTTGCAGAGCATGGGCTCTAGGCGTGTGGGCTTCAGTAGCTGCAGCACATGGGCTCAATAGTTGTGGCTCACGGGTTCTAGAGGGCAGGCTCAATAGTTGTGGCGCACAGGCTTAGTTGCTCTGTGGCATGTGGGATCTTCCTGGGGCAGGGATAGAACCCGTGTCCCCTGCATTGGCAGGCAGATTCTTACCCACTGTGCCACCTAGGAAGTCCTCCCATGATGTCTTTCAGTAGAGTCACGACTTGAGAAAATCATTAAATCCCTTAGAAACTAATTTTCCAACTTTTAAATATGAAATATTTATATTAAATTAATGTTTTAAAATAAAATGTTCAGCTACTAAAGAAGAATATAATGTAAAAAGAAATCTGAAGAAATGTTATGAGGGGAGAAAACTGAAGAACCAGAAGCCCTACTAATTTAGCTCACCTTCTTCCTCCACAATGGTACTGAAATAGGAATTCCTCTAGATTCATTTTACTAATCACTGAATTCAATGAACTCTATTTTCCTTTCTAGCTCTAATGTTTAATTGCTAAGTCAAACTTTATCTGCCCTTGGCTCCATTTTTATATTTTGCTCTCTATCAAGGATTAAAGTTTGACCTAATAAAATAACCAAATCTATCCTCTGAGAAACCATCAGGTAGTAACATTTCTGAGATAAACAGAGAGGAATCTTAGAGCAGTAGTCTAATACTTATAATCTCAAGAATAATGCCAATCTAGTGCAGGTGACATTTGACATGAGGGTGCCATTTTGCTTCTGCCAAATTATGTAAGAAGATTGCTTATTCAAGACTTGCCTAAAAGGGACAGCTCCAAAATGCCAAGCCACTGAGCAAACCATGTTCCAGAAACATGAATAAGTGATGGAAGATCACTCCCTACAGAATTTACTTGATATGAGAAAAAAAAAAAAAAAGTTTCACATACAGGAAAATAGTTCTGAATTGAAAAGAAAATTTTAATTAGGAAACAAAATTTTCTTTGTTGACCTATGGATTCTTCTAAGGATGTTTATGCCAAAAATTTCAAGTAAGATTTTGGAATGCCAAAAAATGAGCAGTAATGTAAGACCAGTAGAAGTACTTACTAAGAATTTGTTTATCTCTTCTAGTTTGTCCATTTGTTGGTATATAATTGTTCATAGTAGTTTCATATATCCCTTTCCATTTCTGTTGTATCAGTTGTAATGTACCCTCTTTCGTTTACAATTTTATTTATTTGTATCCTCTTTTTTTCTTTCTGTGTGTTTTGTTTATCTTTTAGAAAAGATTCAAGTTTCAGGGATCTTTCCTATTTTCTTTTTAGTCTCTTATTCATTCATTTCTGCTTTGATCTCTATTTCTTTCCTCCCACTAACTTTGGTCATAGTTTGTTCTTTTTCTAGTTTCTTGAGTTATAAAATTAGGTTGTTTATTTGATATATTTGTTTTTTCTTCATGTAGTTATTTATCACTAAAAACTTTCCTCTTAGAACTGCTTTAGATGCATTCCATACGTTTTGTTATATTGTATTTTCATTTTTATTTGTCTCAAGAAATGTTTTTGATTTCTCTTTGATTTATTCTTTGACCCCTTGGTTGTTCAGTAGCATGCTGTTTCATCTCCACATATTTGTTAATTTTTCAGTTTTTGCCTGGTAAACAAGGAGAAACTAAGAAACTAGGAAAACATCTACTTTTGGGCAATTATGGCCTGAAGAGGCATTTGATACGATTTCAAGCTTCTTCATTTTTTTCAAAGAAGACAAACAGGTACATGAAAAGGTCTCAGCATCACTCATCATTGGAAAAATGCAAAACCACGAGACACCATCTCATACCCATCAGAATGGCTATTATCAAAACTACAAGATACAAGTGTTAGCAAGGATGTAGAAAAAAGGACCTCTCCTGCACCATTGGTGGGAATGTAAATTGGTACAGCCACTATGGAAAACTAAGAGGGTTCCTCAAAACATGAAAAATGGAACTGCTATAAGATCCAACAATCCCATTTCTGGGTATATATACAAAGGAAATGAAAACAGGATCTTGGAGAGACATCTGCACTCTCATGTTCATTGCAGCATTATTCACATAGCCAAGATATGGAAACAACTTAAGTGTTCCTCCACAGATGAATGGATAAAGATGATGTGGGGTGCGTATATATGTACAGCATTCAGCCATGAGAAAGAAAGATATCTTGCCATTTGTGACAACATGGATAGAACTTGATGGCATTATGCTAAATGAAATACGTCTGACACTGAAAGACAAATATTGTATGATCTCATTTACACATGGAATCTAAAAAAACCAACCAAACAAAAACCAAAAATCATAAAACTTGTAGAAACAGAGAATAAAAGGGTGGTTACCAGGAGCTGGGAGGTGGGAGAAAATGGAGATGTTGGTCAAAGTTTACAAACTTCTAGTTATAAGATAAATAAGTTCTGGAGAATCTAATGTACAGTATAGTAATTGTAATTATATAATTATTAGAGTTAATAATACTGTATTGTATACTTGAAAGTTGCTAAGAGAGTATACCGTAAATATTCTAACCACAAAAAATAGAGATGATGCTACATGATTCAGGTGTTAGCTAATGCCATGGTGGTAATCATTTTTCAATATATATGTGTATCAAATCAACATGTTGTACACCTTAAATTTACACAATGTTATATACCATTTATATTCTCAATAAAGTTGGAAAAAAGTACTTACTAAGTTTCTTTGCTTCATGTTCTCTCTTCTCTTAATCAGCCTTAGCAATTATTTTGGTTTAAGATTTTCTTCTGGGTTTTCCCTTTGATGCATCTTTCCTTGATGTCTTTTTGAAGAAAATAAAAATGAATGGAAATTCTGTTACATGGCTCTGTCACTATTTGAGTGTATGCTTGACTTCAGAAGGTCTTTATTTACACTGAACCTTTAAACATTTTGAAGTTCCAATATTTGGGCTTTCAAATCTAATCAAACTTATCCTGGAGTAGAAGGGATTCATGCCTCAACTCAAACAAGGTTTCTTTCAACCTATCACATGGATGGACATTGAGGGCATTGTGCTAACTGAAATAAGTTGGAGAAAGACAAATACTCTAGGATATCACTTATATGTGGCATTTTTAAAAGGTCAAATTCATAGAAACAGAGACTAGAATGGTGGTTTCTAGAGGCAGGCGGTTTTGGGTGATGAGGAGATGTTGCTCAAAGAGTACAAACTTCCAGTTTTAAGATGAATAAGTTCTGTGGATCTAACGTACGTTATGGTGATTTTAGCTAATAAACTGTTTTAATACACTCGAAAGTTGCTAAGAGTAGACCTTAAATGTTCTCACCACAAAAAAGAAATGGTATTTATGTGACATGATGGAGGTGTCAGCTAGCACTATGGTAGGAATCATTTTGCAATATATAAATGTATCATCAACATATTGTATACAGTACCTTAAACTTAGACAATGTTATATGTCAATTATGTCTTCATAAAGCTGGGGAATTTAAAAAAAATTCCTGATGTTTTCTTTCCCTTCTTTCTTTTTCTATTAGGGTTAAATATCTTGGCTTTTTCTTTTTATTCCAAAGCAAAATTTCCCAAGTGACTAATAAGGAATATTAATCCCAAAAAGTGTTCTTTTCTTTTCTTTTTCTTTTTTTTTAAGAAAATAGATAACCGAATATACCCTCTTGTGGATATTCTCCATTCCCACTTGCCAAATAAGTTTTCTGAAGTTCTGCAGCAAAATTAACTTTTTAAATTGTTTCCTCATGATATCTCACAACTGAACTCTACCCCAACCTTCTCCTTTATATTTTTCAAGTAAGAGCTATTAAAACCTGTGAAGATAGCAGAACTCATTCTGGAAAATGCTGGTCTTTTATTTGTATCTTCCTTTCCTCCTCTTTCCTTCTTTTCAATATTCTTTGCAGTCTTCATTATGGCTCATAATATGTTACTCCCTTTGTAGCAAAGCACTTTGGCAAGAATCCCCAATAATTCTGAATGTCTGATTTTAATGGTGTCTTTTAAGTGTTCACCGTAATTGAGTTTTCTACAATGTACACGAGACCTCCCATCACTTACTACCTGGTTCTCTTTGTCCCTTGATTTTCAAGGAACCATTTATCTTCTGGTTCTCACTCCTTTTATATGTCTCTTTTCCCCCTTGATTTGCTTTATATCATCTCATAAATATGTCTTCACCAGGACTCCATCGTTAGTTCTACTATTTCTTTTGTTTTATTTTCTCTGTGATCTCATTCACTGCATGCCTTCAGTTATAATAATTGAATACTAATGACTCTCAAATCAGTATCTCTGGCCCAGACGCCAGTCCTGAGCCTAAGAATCAAATTTCAGTGGTTCCCAAATACTAGTCTGGAGTTGACAAACTTTGGGTAGGAATTTCATGTTTCAATTTTTTTTTTTTAAGCTCAGCACTTGTTAGAGTGCCTTCATCATTACACATACTTAATACATGCTGGTTAAATCAAAAGTTTGAACCAAATTAACAACATGGCTTAATAATAGATCTGAAAGTTTGACGTCTCTTTAACTTGCCATTGGTTAAATCACTTAATTTCTTTGGCTGTCAGCTTCATCTGAAAATCGGAGAAGACAGACGAGATAATTGCTATGGTTCCTACTAACATAACCTTTCTGTTTCTAATAGTCTCTATTATTTCTTTTAAAATGAAAAAAGAAATCTTATAAAAAAACACCTAAAACAAGAGAAGCCTTAACTAAGCAGTTACGTTATTTCCGTTTGAATGTATTCATTTAAAAAAGTTTTCTGAGTGCCAAAATATGTGTCAGGCACTGGGCTTGCAATTTTATTAAGATGAATAAGAAATACTAGGTATAAACAAAAAGATAATTCTAAAGTATGTGACTTACATTTCCATTTTAAGTCTTATATTTTCTTATATATGACTTAAAAAAATATTCCACCGAATCTTAATTGAAACTAAAAGGAGTTTGAAAAATGACCTAAAAAACTCAAAAGTTGATTGTTAAGGGTACCACTAAAGAAATATTTATGCTAAAATATTTTCATAATTTTTGAAACTTGTAATAAAATCAATCCTAGATGCAGAGTCTTTTTTTTAAAGGCAGTCTTTAAAAAAAATTGTAGTGTTAAACATTAAATAATTATTTCATTTTGTGTTTACTATAAATTTTGAAAAGATAGAGGGAAATCAGAGATAAAATACTATTGGCCTGATATTGATCAGAAGTGCCGGAAGGCAAAATAATGACATCTACTCATTATCAGAGTTAAGAGATGTTATGAATGGGGCATTTGGCACACAGCGGTTCATGAGCCAAAAAATAAAAATAAAAACTCCGTGAAAGCATTGGAGGCCACCCTGCTCACAGTATTTCAGAGATACATATGTGAATCAGAAATCTCAGGGGACTGAGAAATATTTAAATTTAACCCTCCCCACACTGGAGTGAAGGACTTTAAAATAACTAGTAGCTGAAGCAGACTGAAAATTAGTGACAATGTCACATACTTTTATCCAGATATTTTTACATCTTTAAAACTTGCCCTAAATTATGCAGTAAAATTTCACATAGAATACTGAAGAAAAACTGGCATAAGAATAAATGCCATAGGGGCCTATTTTTAATAGGTGAAAGCAGGTACTTTTAGTTTCTGTGCTTGGTGGGATTTACTCCATGAAACATGCATCAGTGTCGTTATCGCCCTTTTAGACCCTCATTGCATTCAGGGTTCAGTCCCTATTCACCTTGGTCTTCCCAACACGTAGCTGAGTAGGTGTCCAGGAGAAGGGGCTCCAGAAGGCTGTTGAATTCCGCCAAGCTAAAAGAAAAAAGAGAAGAAGTACAAAATACATGCATGATTGATATTATTATAGAAAATGTGTGTAAACATGGGAGAAGCCCTTTTAACTGGCCTCAATTTAACTAACCTATTGGATTAAGTAAAAATCCCAATTTTCTTTGCAAGACTTAAAACTTAGGTTCATCAACCAAGGACTATACCAGGATACTAAATTATGGTCTAATACTCTTCCACTTCTGCTACCACTCAATAAGCTACATGTTTACCAAAAATAATTTTTGTTTTTTCTCAAATGTTTTCTTTTCCCCCCAGGTGTCCTTTTCATTACTTTTTCATTATTTATATAACCTAACGGAACATGAACATGGAAAGAGCAATTCTGTGGAAGTCTATGCTTAATGGTTTCAAAGTACTTAAGCAGGTTACAAACAAAGTCTTGAATTATGTACAGAAAAACATAAATTTAAAAAATTAGGCAGTGGAATAAAAAATCTATGACGATATAGTCTTGGATAATTTCACAAATACATTTACATTCTCACTTCACTTAAAAAAGACAAACAACCTAGAAATAAAAGACAAGGCATTACAAATACAATTTATACAAGATAAGTAAATTCATGTTAAAAAACAAAATAAAACAAAAACAAATAACAGTAAATGTAGCCCTACCTCAAATTATTGTAAAATGAATGACAGTTAAAACAGTACATCTGTAGCAAACATTTTAAAATGACTCCCTTCTTTAAATTATTTCTCTCATTAATTGACCAGTGAGGCCAGTCATAGTAAATAAGAGACTATTCTGCCCAAACTAAGCCTAATATACGATACTAAACTTCAATTTTTAAAACACTTTCCTAGTACCTTTTCTTACTGGTAAGCCAATTTCTTTCTTTGTATCCATTCTACCATGAAGGCTTGGCCATGAATTTTATTACCTCAGGTTAAAAATAGAGCAGGTTCATCCCAGAATAACATAGTCACTGTTCAGCTTCAATTCTCAATGTTGACTTATTTTTTTTTCCTATTGGAAAAACTTATCTTCATATTCTATGTCAACAACAATATCAGAATCTCAAAATTCCAAGGGATCTTGTACCTAACAAGGTAGAAGGCAATGCTGGGTTAAAAAAATACTAATTATGTATGTGTGTTTTAGTTAGTGGTCTCACAGCCACTTATATATAACCTTTAAGATAACCTCTTCTTTGAAGAGAGGTACCTAGAAAATTATTTTGCTTGGAAGGTCTGCTTTTTAAATTGTATGGTGATGCCTCTTTATTTGCTAAACACCCGAAAGTTCTTCCCTCTGAAAAGGATTTGCTAGCTGTCCTTTGCAGCTAAGTTGAGAGCATGGCTTGATATGTTTAAGAAGAGAGTAGACATGAGATACTGTCAAGTCTGCACAGGATGGGAGAGGGATCTAGAAGGCCTGGAACTCCCCCAGTGGAATTGCTGAGGACTGAGAGCCAAGCTCGCCAGGAGGCTGGGACCACCATGGTGAGGGATAGGCAGCCTTGGGATGTATGCCTTGACATGAATAGTCTAGGCTGGGACCTAGAAGGCAGGCATTTCTGAAACTTAGAGGATCTGAAGCAAAGAAAATCAAGATGGAGCCAATTTACTGGGGATAGGGAGCCACTGTGTTCTGAACAGACCATGAGTTATACCAGCCTTGAGAGACTTCAGTGGTAGGTAGAGCAAGATATGAAACCATGGTTCAGAGTCTAGCTAAGAGCACTTATGAGTCATCTAGAATTTGTTATAAGTCAGGAAGAGAAGAACATGCATAACATAGGCCCCTTCGCCGATTCTGTGGGGGTACATGAGCATCCCTGTGCACCTAGAGGGGCCTACGTGGGGAAGGAAATGATGGGACAGCCATTGAGATGGGATCAGCAGCCTTGATAGTAAGTGTGAACTATGACTTCATTGAGTATTCACCTCATAATGAGTTACATTCCCTTAGGAAGTTTAAGTTTTTCTGAAGGACACTTATGGAGGAACAGGGTGTCACATTTTATTCTTTCCACAACTGAGTGGGAGCAAATACAGTTTTTACACATACACACACACACACACACACACACACACACACACACACACAGATGTATACATACAAATCTAAGAATAGAAAATAAAAGTATCTGGAAGAAAACCATCTTGATCTCTCTACAGAGAAAAAAACATTTGTTCCATTGATTCTATGGAAATTGGAGTGAATGAAAATGTGTCATTCTTGTCTTTGTTTTACTTATTAAAATGATTCATGGACAGTTTTGAAAAACAGAAACTCTTTAGTGTACACCCTCAAAATGTTTCTAGACAGTCATAAGAATTCATGTCCCAGAGCTAATTATTCTGATATATATAAATATCAATAGCTGGAAAACATATGGCAGTACTAGATCTGTGGAGAATTATTTTATATTTGAGACTAATTCTGGTCTCATTTTCTCATTTTTTTAAAGCTCATGACTGGTGAATCAGGCCAATGCACTTAATAAGAATCAGACTATGTTATACGGAGGTATTTTATAGAAAAGTTCTATTTTTGATAAAATATATAATATGTTCCTAATGAATCAGACTGTCTTCATGAGAGCACTAAAGAACATTGTAAAGAACCAAATATTTAGCAAATCAATATATTTATCATTCTATTGTAAGACAACCAATTTGACTTTTTCCCCACAAAAATGACTATCTGAAAGCAAAAATAAAAAATTTCATTCTAGTCTCAGTGGAGTAGAATCATCTGTGTTCAAGCTCCCAACTTTGCTGTCTTTGTTTCTTAAATTACCCATTGTTTTTAAAATATCCCATATGATACTGTCAGAGAAATGTAGCAATGAACTTGAAACAAATTCAAAAACTGTAAATACGCTCTTCTTTAAGAAGAATATTCTGGCTGTCATCACTTTCTCCTCATACTCTTCATTTGAATAGTGCTTGGCTATTTTCTAAAGGATATGTAACTCTGAATCAGTTATATCCTATTATGCATAAGTAAGAATTCCAGACTAATTCCAGAAAAATCAAAAGGAAGCAAAGTTCTTCCAAGAAAGTTAACTTCGCTAGAACATTTTTTTTTTCACTTTTTTACATTCTCATCAATCTTTCTAGACAACAGATACAACATTCTCTAGTTGTAATTTGATTTTCTCCCCAAACACATTTTATTCCCTGGCTTAATGTGGAAATAAAGGCTTACTTTTCCACTAATGCTACATTTCCCAAGTAGTCATGTTCCCCTATGAGATCAACAGAATAGTACAGAAGTACAGCATGCTGTGGTGACTTGGTTCTCATTATAGTTGTTGAATCCAATCATTCCTTTTTTCTTTTCCACAAGTTATATATTCAATTTTTACTATGTACTGGCAATTTGAACTTGAATAAAATGGAAACCATTCTGGTTCTCATGGAGTTTACATTCTAATGGAGGAGAGAGACAAAAAGAAGTGCACAATAAAAAATTCTTATTTTAATAGTTCTTAGGTGAAAATGGCATATTGAGGCAGTTAATATCTGAGGGTAAGATGGGGGAACCCATTTTAGATGAGGTGGGCAGGGAAAGCATCTCCAAGTAGGAGACATGTCATGCAGGACATAAACATGAGAAGGGACTAATTACAAAAGGAGCTGAGAGATAGAATAAAGAAAAAGAAATGAGAAAGGAAGACAGAAAGGCTGATGGGAAGGCATGCAGGTAAAGAAAGAGAACAAAGGGAAGGAAGGAAGGAGGGATGGAGGAAGGGAGGGAGGGAGAGAGGGAGGGAGGGAAGGAAGGAAGGAAGGAAGGAAGGAAGGAAGGAAGGAAGGAAGGAAGGAAGAGAAAGAAAAAGAAAGAGAGAAAGAAAGAAAGAAAGAAAGAAAGAAAGAAAGAAAGAAAGAAAGAAAGAAAGAAAGAAAGGAAGGAAGAAAGAAAAAGAAAGAAAGAAATGCTCCATCTGAGGGAAAGTGTGAGGCTAGGTGTTGGAAAGGAGATTGGAGCACAGAACTAAAATAAGAACAAAGTAGCTGCAGTGAGATATGCATGGTGGAAAGTGATACCAGATGACGTTGGAGCACTGGTCAGCAGCCGGGACATGGTAGTCATGAGAAGGCCTTGCTGTAACTGCAAAAATATAAGAGCTGTTCAGTTTTGAAGTATCAAATGTCTGACAGGGCAAAAAGAAATGAGTTCTTGGTTATGATTTAAGAATTCTGTAATCACGGTTGCCATCTAACGTATTAGAATCCCTTCTATCACAAACACTCCCACAAACACTTCTCCTCTCTGTCTAGCTTTGATGCCCTCCCTACCATCAACTCCTAATAATGCAAAGATGCCCACTGTACGAGCACCGCAGTGTCTGTGTGTGTGTGTGTGTGTGTGTGTGTGTATGATTTCAGAAAATAATAGTTTTTTGTTTTTTGTTTTTTTTCCAATAGGAATGAGAATGTTCTGAGGTTCAAGAGTGTAGGTACATACAACAGATTTACTTTGGGTCACATACCTGGCCTACCACCTAGATCTACTTTACCATTCTTCTAACTGTGGTCCAGAATAGCCACAGGCCATGAGTTCTAACAGCTGTGTTTTCCTTCCAATTTATAATGACTGCTTCCATGTTTCTTCCTCCTCATTTATAAACTCTGAGTCCACAGTCTAATCCCTCACCCTCCTTGGGATAAACTAGCAAACCTATTTATACTCTATTAACGATTCTTTCTTTTTTCATTTTTCCAAATATCGATTTTTGAAAGCAGGGATTATTAAATAAAGTATTTCCAAGAACACTCAGAAATGTATTAACTACAAAGGTTTAAGTGGAATTCATTTCTGAGGAATATATGAATTTGTAGAAGGGGGAAAATCATGATGAGTTCCTAGACTCTTCTGCAAAATTTGGCAGTTAATAAAATAAATCAGAGATTTTAACCTGTTTTCTGAGAAAAAAATAAAACAAAATGAAACACAGTAACTGCAAGCACTATAAACTCTTAAAATTAATAAAGGTTCAACCATCCAAGGTTTTTACTATCTTTATTTTATTACCATTATTAAATAATTGTAAAATATAATGTGCTATAAAGTCCTTTGAATTCATTAATCGTATTTACACTTAATAACCACTGGAGTTCAATAATATTTCATTAGATTATTTATTTTTCATGTTGTTCGATCAGATTTCAGTATCTAAAAGATTAGTGAAGCAGCTATAACTTCCACTAATGAAGACATTTAGTTTTTGGAGACATTTTCGCCCCCCTGTTTTTTTCCTTCAAATTCTTAAGCTATTTTCCAACATAAGATAAACTTTTTCAAAGCCTGAATTAGGGTAAGCGTAGACAAATGAATTTCATTTCACCTGTGCAATGAAGAATATATTCTTCAAATTGCCGGTAGCAATAAATGAAACACAGAGCAAACAGCAAGCTGAGCCTCGGCAAGTCCTCCTGTCCTTTGTGCGCGCTGTTTCATACTGCCCACAGTCTATTGGTGTCTCTACAGAGGCCCCTGAGAGATGTTATATAGCCTTAGTATTCCAAAAATTGAGTGAGGAGTCATCAGTGTCAAGAATTTTTTGAAAAAGCTACATAAGAACCTCACTGTCTCCGAGTGAGGTTCCCAACAGGAAGCCAGTGCGTACCGCATGCCCAGGCTGAGTCTAAGCAGTCCTCTCCCGGCGGGAGTCAGGATGATCAGAGATGCAGGTGTTGTGCTGTGTGACACTGAGAAGAGAGTGGGATTTGGTGGTTGAATGAAGCAAAACTCTGATCTTTGATCCATGGTTCTGTCACGTACCCTGGGATAAACTAAGAAATCAGTGTGTTCCCTTCCAGCTGTTGAGAGGAGTAGCCAAGTCTCTGTGGGTAATTTTCTGTTAGGAACTGGAAAATTCACTACACCAGAAGTGGGCAGCCATCCTAAATTTTTTATACGATAGATTAACTTGGACAATATCATTGGAACTTCTGCCTGGGGTGAGACAAAGGTAATGACAATTTGGATCAAAAAGTATAAATCCGAGTGTATTTGAGTTCAGAGGCCTCATAATCACTAATAGGTAAAAAACTTCAAAAATATTTTCTTCTTCAAGAAAGGTGCCTAGATGATTCTGTGTTTCTTTCTAATCAGGTTGTAATGCCCCTTCTCCTGTTAAATGCCCTAAAAATTCTTTCCTCTGAAAATGATATGCTAGCAGTCATTTACACCTTATAGTGAACTAAAGTCATCATGTCTTTTCAGCCAAGGGAGTACATGCTTGTATTGAGAATGCATTTAAGAATTGGTCTGCTAATGCGGAAACCACAGAATACGGAATAGAGGAAGTAGAATGGGAAAAGGAAGTAGAAAAAAAAAAGAAGGAATAGGGTGGGGCAGCAGGGTAAAAGGAATTCAGGGTAAGAAAAACCATGTGCTTTTTTAAAAAAATGGAACTACCATATGACCCAGCAATCCCACTCCTGGGCATATACCCAGAGAAAACCATAATTCAAAAAGACACATGTACCGCAATGTTCACTGCAGCACTATTTACAATAGCCAGGACGTGGAAGGAACCTAAATGCCCATCAACAGATGAATGGATAAAGAAGATGTGGTACATACATATGATGGAATATTACTCAGCTGTAAAAAGGAACATAATTGGGACATTTGTAGACACATGGATGGACCTAGAGACTGTCATACAGAGCGAAGTAAGCCAGAAAGAGAAAAACAAATACCGTATGCTAACTCATGTATATGGAATCTAAAAAAATGGTACTGACGAACCCAGTGAAAGAGCAAGAATAAAGATGCAGATATAGAGAACGGACTTGAGAACACGGGGTGGGGAGGGCAAAGGGGAAGCTGGGACGAAGTGAGAGAGTAGCATTGACATATATATGCTACCAAATGTAAAACAGATAGCTAGTGGGAAGTTGCTGCATAACAGAGAGAGATCAACTTGATGATGGGTGATGACTTAGAGGGCTGGGATAGGGAGGATGGGAGGGAGTCCTGGGAGGGAGGGCATATGGGGATATATGTATAAATACAGCTGATTCACTTTGGCATACCTCAAAAACTAGCACAACAGTGTAAAGCAATTATATTCCAATAAAGAACTTTAAAAAAAAGGACACATGCACCACAATGTTCATTGCAGCACTACTTACAACAGCCAGGAAAAAAAAAGAAAAAAAAAGGAAAACAATGTGTTTTTTGGTGGTTTTTTTTTTTCTTTTTTTTTTGAGCATGAAATCAATGGCAGGTGTGGTGCTACTAACGTTCATGTCCTAATGCCTTTTAGCTCCCCAGCTGCAGTCAGGATCACAGATGAACTCTGAGATGTGTCCTGAGACTTCTACCCTGAATTGTCTTTGTTGCCTTGGGATCCTTCGCCACATGCATCAGCACAAGGTGCGGAATTAGAGGCTCAGCTGATAATATCAAGGTAGCTAGGACATCAACTCCTATTTTTGAGCTTCCTAGTATTTCTGTGATTCCATTGTGCAAACAGTAACTTTCAGAGAAAAGATTTTTATGAATCAAGAGTCAAATTCCCGGTATAAACAAGAGATTTAGAATATTAACCTAATCTGCTTTAATCACCAGAACAACAGAACAAGAAGTCCTTTTTAGTTCTAGAGAACACTAGAATTCGTTGCTGGGTTGGCTCTCGTGCTGATAAATGAACCCACCATCCTCCAGCCCTGTGCCAACCTCAGGCAGGAAGGGGGTGGACTAATGTGCACATAAGATTTATCATTTAATCAGCAGAGGCTATTATTAAATTTAATAACATTTTAGGTTGTCTTGATTTCAGTCTGCATAAAAACTGCAGTGCCATTAACAGGCAATTATACCAAAAATGCCATTTATTTTTACTACTATGCATTTAGAAATTATGGATATAATTATAAGGGAAACATAAGGATATTTACAGTATTTTTCATTTGAGAATTCTGAACCACATTATAAATTATTGCTATTGTCCATTGTAAAACAATACAACCTGAAAGAATTATAAATAATTCGTTTAAGTCATATTCTCATTTTAGACACAACGAAACTTGAAAAAAAATTCAAAACATTTTCTAAATAATCTTATTTGCCTTCATAACACACCTGTGAAATTTTTATCTTCTATTTTACAGAAAAATTGCTCTCATCTTTATAGCCCTCAGATTTGCAAATTTTACTCACTTCTATTACCTAAAATTTTATCTTCATAACATCCACGTGCTAGGTTGAGCAGGCATTAATACTTCCATCCTATATAGATAAAAATGAGGCTAACTTTGCATGCTCTTCTCAAAGGCACATGAAAAACTGGCAGATTCAAATTCAGACTGTGGATCTCCATCTCCAGGACCAAAGGTTTTTTTATTTGTTTGTTTGTTTTATTCAAATCACAAAGCACAGAAAGGTTATGTGACTTGTTCAAAGCAACTGGCAGAGTGGGAACAAGGAAACATCTTCAGGTTTCACACTTAAGTGTGTATAACAATCACTGGGTTCTGATGAAAAATGCAACTTGCCAAGCCTTATCCTCAGGGATTCCAATTTGATCGTTTTGCTTGGGGCCTAGGAATCTGCTTAGTTAACAAGATTCAACTGTTTCTGATGGTGATGGGCTACAGACTGCACGCTGAAAGACAAATGGCCCTGCCACCAAAGTCACAGTTTATAGCTTATGAATCAGAAGCAAACTTGTTGTGGACCGTAGAAAGTTGCTATAGGTGCTCTATACAGTTTACTCCATAGAGGATTTTCCTCTTATAAAATATCAATATCTGTACCTATATCTATATCTGTATATCAGTATCTATCTTACTTTTATATATATATCTTACCTATTGTAAAATATATGTGTAATAAAGGTAGAAAATATATATCTATTATAAAAATACTTTATACATAAATATTTATAAATATATTAATAGATTCATTTATAAATATATCTCATTTATAAATATATGTAACATTTATATATTTATAAATATTTAATATAGTTATAATATATCATATTATATATATTTGTTGAAAGCAGGTAATGCTTTCTTTTTAGAAATACAAGTTAACATGATCTGAGCACTATGTGCTTTATAAATATTTTCCACTACATAGAAATGTTAATTCTTATAACAGCCCTCTAAGGTCTGTGCTGACATTATCCTCATTTTACAGATGAGGACACTAATACACAGAGTTTAAATGACTTGCCCACGCTTACACAGCTTGATATTGGAGGAGCTGAGATTTAAACCAAACTGCTTAGCTGTTAGGATTAAATAGTGTTTATATGGATCTAATAAAGTGTCAATAAAATGCAAGAAGCTGTAGTAAAAGAGGAAAACTCCACAAGTCAGAAACATTTCTACTTAAAGTTCACTTTAAATAGAAATGAACAGGGACTTCCCTTTGTCCTTTGGCTTATATTGAGTTTACTGCACTACTAAACAGGAACAATAACAAAAAAACTGATAAATGTACCCCGTATTTTAAGAATGAGTGAAATAACACCCATTTCTTATTTTTAACTTATTAGAAATTCAACAAGGCTGAAATCTTCACCTCTTACACAGGGGAAAGAGGTGGGAGCGAAACACCTATTTCATTATCCTAAAGAAAGTTAGAGGGACTTCCCTGGTAGTCCAGGGAACTACATCTGACATGCATGCCGCAACTAAGACCTGGTGCACCAAAATAAATATTTAAAGGAAAAAAAAAAAAGAAAAGTAGAAAGTGCTCTGGACTTGAAATCAAAGCTATGTTTCTGGACACCTTTGTTTGCCAGGTTTGCCTACTTCAGCAAGACATTTTTACTTCTTTGAGTCTCATACACGTGGGTTTTAAGCACATTTATACCAGATTTGGGTACTGGTTGAAATAACATATGTAAAATTTCTGGTAACAAAGCTCATGTTCAATAAGTGCTTCTCAATAGTGATTTCTACCCTAGGATTCTATTGACTAAGAAGTTACCTTTTAAGAGTAGAGAAAATTACTTCAGAGGTGGAAGATAATGTTCCCAGGTAGACCTTTTCCCAAAAGCAGATTTTGTCAGGAAGAGATTTGTAATCCATTGCTTACAAAATAAAATTGGTGTTTACTTTTTATTTTCTCTGAAAATTTGTAAGGCTCTCTTATTTTTATTTTTATTTTCAAGAATTCCTTAGGTTGTAGGGACCACATGCAGCTCTATTTCTGCTATCAGATATAGCACTTTCAACTTGACAGTGAACACACCCCTTCATTCTCACTATTACCTTGTGAGATAATTACTATTATCCCAATTTCCACAGTTTAAAAAACTGAGATTCAGGAAAGCAAAGTGACTTTCTGCCATCGAATTCTATGCTCTTTCCACTGTCCCATACACCCAGGGTTCTGAAGTCCATGCCATGGAAACCTTGTCTGGTTAAATAGGGGGAATGAGTTATTAAGAGGCTGTTAGGTGTCTTTCAGGACTTCTAGGATGTTGGCAATCCAGACCGGTGACTATGACACCAGGAGTGATATGTGAAGTCAGGCTGCCCTCCCCATGGGTGAGAGTGAGCTGGGAAAGCTAGAGTTTGGATATTTTACCTGCAGCAGTGAAGAGCAGGCTCTGCCTCATAAGGTAGGTGGTATCCCTGAGCCTAGGAAGGAGGTTTAGATGCTGGATGTCCAAAAAGAGTAATAAGATGCACCATATATCCTGTTTGAAACTGAAGAGTATGTGCAAAGATGAAAGAAAGTAATGCAAGACGTTTACATTAATAAATTCTCCTTCTACATCTAAATATTAAAGTCATGTATATGCAATGACTATGTACGTGTATGCTTATGCCTGTGTATATATGTATATGTGTATATATGTATAAAATATCAATGTCCAGCCCTTTCCCAGTTATTGGTTAAATATGTATAGATTATGACAAAGCAAACAAATTTTGGCATTTGAAGAAATTAGCTTTGAGTACTGACACTTTCACTTTCTCAGTGATCTTGTTCAGGTTACCAGATCTCTCTAAGACTCAGTTTCTATCTGTAAAATGGAGATGTAAATGCATACATCAAAGATAGTTATAAGGATAAAATTACAACACCCTAATGCGTAGTACATAAAGTGTTCAACATTTGAAAGCTTAAAAGAATAAAGCAGGAACTTCCCTGGTGGCGCAGTGGTTAAGAATCCGCCTGCCAATGCAGGGGACACAGGCTCGAGCCTTGGTCCGAGACGATACCACATGCTGCGGAGCTACTAAGCCCATGCACCACAACTACTGAACCTGCACTCTAGAGCCTGCGAGACACAACTATTGAGCCTGCGTGCCACAGCTATGGAATACTGCACGCCTAGAGCCCGTGCTCCACAACAAGGAGCCACTGCACTGAGGAGCCTGTGCACCGCAACAAAGAGTAGTCCCCGCTCACAGCAACTAGAGAAAAAAGCGCCAACGCAGCAACGAAGACCCAACACAGCCAATAAATAAATAAATAAACAAATTTATATAAAAAAAGAATAAAGCAAACAGGACAATGTATTGTTTTCAGCTGACAAATGTGTAATAAATATAATAACTGAAGCACCATCACACTTAAAATGCTTTGTGAGAGATGGGAAAGATTAGAGAAGGCTCTACTGAAAACGAAAATTGATATTTGGGCTCAACCTGGAAAGGCAATTGATAACATTGTTAACAGACTTTGAAATAATCAAAAAGAAGCCATAACTGCATGTCCCAAACGTGGAGAGACTTATGAAGACTTGGTACATCGTCCCCTCTCTGTGCACTTTTTAGCTCTCTCAAACACAAAATAAGACATTATAACTTCTAGTTCCATTCCACCCCTGACCTCCTGTTATTCCTATTTAGTCTTAGGCTTTAGTTTATCTACCTTTGACACCTTGAATCTGTAAAATTTTATTCTCAGGCCAGAAATAAGTATCCAATGGCGAAAGAAGCCTTTTGGGGTTTATTTTTATAACACTAAAGTTCCTTCTCTCAATCGCGCAGCTCCAAGAGAGCTGGCTGCCTTTTCTTAGCATCACAAATGTTGTTCCTTCCTCGTCCCAGGACCACCTCGGGTAATGCTCTGTGACCACCACGCAGTATATATTATATTTACCGAGTGACTTGAGTGCTTTTTAGTCAAACAAACCATGAATTTGAGAGTCATTATTAAATACGTAGTTCATCTTGTGGAAAATGCCTGGCACTTGTAGTCACTCAATGGTTGATTAAATGAACGAATATAGTAATTTAAGTGTGGGACAGAGTTGGACACAGAACAGAGTACCAATTCCTATGAGTGACGGGGAAAATCATTCCTTCCTATAGACAGTCTCTGTCGCTTCCTAAAAGGAACTATCTTTTATATTTCTGAACGGAGTGAGGAGGAGAATCCTTACTGAAGGAGCCACGAGAGATCATTTAAAAACAGGCAGTGCACGTATGTGCGTGCGTGTGTGTGTGTGCGCATGCGTGTGTGTGCATATGTTGGGGAGGGAGGGAAGAAAAGGTAAAGAAAGCTGCAACCAGCTACACTGACTGCAAAGCAAGGAAAAGGAAAAGGACGGTTTGCGTAGAAGTGAGGTTAAACGGAGAGGGGAAACTGGAAGAAAATCTGGATAATTTCATGAAGTCTGGCCATATGGTATCTGATATATTGTCTTTCATGGGTCTTCATCAAATAGTCAGGAAAAATATCACTTCCTCTTTAATGTAATGTAGAGTTGGTTGTTCCTAGGATACGTCAAAATGCTGAGGTTTGCTCCTCCGAAGGTGGTGAGAGCAGAGGTTGTCACATTCTGGTTATGGATGCTAACAGTGCTATTTGCTCCAGGCAATCCCACGGAAACCAAGCTCATGTGCCTTGTATATCAGCTCTTTTGATTTTTAATGTTCTTCAATTGGGAAATAAAAAGCACTAAATTACCCTCCCTCCCCACACCCACCTCTCTCCACACACACAAATCTCAGCCCACCCTAATACTAAACCAGTGCATCCCCAGAGGGTCCAGGCTAGTCAGAGACCACAATCAGAGTTTCACCTAAAATCTGCTGAATGTCAAAGAAACTTTAAATAAAATGAGGTGGAGGTGGGAGAGAATCATCTGAAGGGAGTGTTTACTTTGAGACTTGCACTTACATTTTAAGCTTTTGTGCATGTGTCAACAAAATATTTTAACTATTTGACTTGGAATCTGAATGTTTTGGTGAAGAAGGGATGAGTAGTTTACACACCTTCAAAATAATATGTATACTGCAAAGAAAACTGTAATAAATATTTAAGAATACTACATTTAAGCCGGTGTGAATCAGCAGCTTAAAGACAAAATGGTAATATAACAACAATAAATTCAAATAAAGTCTTCCTGTCTATTTGCTAGCTGATGGTCAATGTGGTTAAGCATTCCAGATTGTTTAAAAACATCTGAAATGGGATCAATGACAGCTATTTAAGATCCAAGATAAGGATAATAATTTTTTAGAAAGCAGATTTATTGGATAATCTAAGACAGCTTCACTCGATTTCACAAAGGGACAGGCAGACTTCTGCATGTAAGCTATATATTCAGAGAAAGAGAATCTTTTGGGTGATAGTGTTAGCTTTGTTACATTTATGTGAACTTAAATAAAATGATTTATTTGAAAAATATATTTTAGTTCAACCTTCCAAGTTATTCACATTCACCCTGTATTCTTCATAATTAACTCAAATTACTGATATCCTACTATTCCTTTTATTTATTCATTCATCAAATATTTATCTACATGGTACTGCTGCGGCATTTTGTTTAGCACCAATACAAAACAAACAAATAGAACAGAACTCTCTCTCCTCTTAAACTCACTAGATACCAGGGTAGATGGATATATAAAAGAAACAAACAAACAAATGAAAAACTGACAAATATTTATCTAATATGTTCTGTGTGCCAGGTACTATTCTATGTACTGTGAATCTAAAGGGAATGAAACACAAATGCCCCATTCTTCATGAACTTACATCAAAGAGGGTTTGTTAAGTCCTAGAATGTAGCCCTATGCAATTCGTTACCAAAAACAAGAATGAAAATGCTTTACCTTCTAAGTAGAATATTATTGAATTCCAATTGAAATTCTTCAGCAACTTTTGTTATTACTATAGTGTCCCAAAGGATATTGTACAATGCAAGAGAAAAGATGCCAACTGAGAATAAGAATTTACCTCTGACATTAGCTTAGTTTGTGCAATTAGGTAAGTGATTTAACATAGCTAGGTCCCACTTGCTTCATTGATTTTATTTGTAAGGTGAAAGGATGGGTCAAATAATCTCTCAGAGCTCTCAACACCAAAACTTTGTGTTTCCAAAACTATAGCCTTCATCCAATTCAGGGATGTTTGTTGGAATAACTTCAAATGCTAAGGGAGAAAAGGGGGGGCAGTGGGTAATAATAAAATAGATATTTCCAGGAGAGCATTGTTAAGCAAGGAAAGAGGAGTCTCATGCTATGGTAGTCATTATGGTCCCTTACCGAGAATTTTTCAGTTTTCTTCATTCTGGTCCTATGATCAAATATAAGTGGATAGATAGTATTTTTCTTTCTCTGTCTGACTCATTTTACTTAGCATAAAAACCCAGGTCCATCCATGTTGTCAAAAATGGCAAGATATAATTCTTTTTTATGGCTGAGTAATATCCCATTATATAAATATATATATCTCCATTCCAACAAATGAACAAATACAACAGAACAGATACAGAAATACAGATACAGAGAACTAGTGGGTACCACAGGGAAGAGGGGTAGGCAGGGGCAAAAGATATGAAGGGGTTAAGAGATACAAACTAGCAGTTATAAAATAAAATAAATAAGCCACACGGATGTAACGTAAGGCACAGGGAATATAGTCAACATTTTATAACAACTGTGTACAGTGTATGATCTATGAAAATATCAAATCACTATATTGTGCACCTGAAACTCAAATAATCTTATAAGCCAATTCAACTTTAATTAAAAAATGTGCACTTAAAGTTGGGCCTGCAGGGGACTTGCTTAGGCCTAAAATATGTGAGCAGGAGTCTTTATGAGTAGGCACACAATTCATTATCTTTCCTTGCACCTGCTAAGGTGATAAATGATATTCCAAGTAGTGGAGTGTCCATCAACCTGTGTTCCTGAGTGAAGACAATGAGAAGCAGTGACCCTGGTGACCCAAGATGGATTATGGCCTGAGTAAGTCCTTTGTTGCTTTGAGGCACTGAGATATGAGGAATTTTGTTGACACAACATAACAGTACCCATCCTAAATGACAGGGGGACCATATAAGCAAAATGGCTGTATTATACCGACAGGTCTGTTCCTGTCTTCAGTCTTCTTTCTATGTAAAGCTCAAAAGGTTTACTCTCACTGATTTATGGCTATTACCAAAAAGGGAGAGAGATATTTGATCTTATTCTATACACGATTTGCCAGGGGCTTATTTAGATTTTTCAAACTGAAAACTAAAGGCTCTCTAATCCTTCACTCATATACTAAATTTGGTTGATCTGGGTAAATTTTGTAAGCAGTATCATTTAAACATATTTACTCAAAGGGTGTAACATGGATTGTAAAAACTCAGCAGGGATTAATTGTAGATGCTGGACCTAGCATTCCTGTTTGGATTCCCTTCTCCTGCCATGAAGACTGCATTACCTCTTTATAATACTTTTCAGCCAATTAGAGATCCTTCTGGATGTAATAATCCTAGGCACCTTAAGCATTAGAGTTATCAAGTCATTATTATCTTCCAGAAGTTTCCTCAACTGTGTGAAATTGCCAAGCCTGTATCAGGCTGACTCACTCAGAACCTGTCTGTTCATATACCACCCACCCCTA
Organism: Hippopotamus amphibius kiboko; assembly: GCF_030028045.1. Taxonomy (NCBI): domain Eukaryota; kingdom Metazoa; phylum Chordata; class Mammalia; order Artiodactyla; family Hippopotamidae; genus Hippopotamus; species Hippopotamus amphibius. The sequence continues at coordinate 9,345,673 of NC_080198.1, forward strand.
ACATGTGGAACTCCAACACCACGCTGGAGGCTCCCACACATTAAATCCTGGTTAACAAAATCCAACCCACAATATAACACCTGCCAGTGATAATATTATGACTGTAACTCATGCTGTTCAAGTGCTGACCACAGCACAACGAAAAGATTTTACTTTGTGATATCTTTATGACTTATTCTGAAGCCAAGGAGGGGGAGCAAAAGAGAACCACGGATGGTCACGAATTGCTGGTAGCTGGCCTTTTCTGATCTGCTTCCAGTGTTCAGACCTGGGACGCCATTCCCTAACCTGTACGGAAGGAAATAAGGATCCCATTCGTCAGTCCTAAGTAATAATTCGTAAGGTCTGAACTATGTAACTGATCGCGTGTCTTTTTATGCCAGCTTTATTCCTGCTGGTAAATACCAATCCATTTAATTACAGAAATAAATCTGCTATGCCATTGCCATGAACTTGAAAGTGTTAAAAAAGTTTAATAAAATAAAATAAGCCCCAGAAATAGAGAACTCAATTAGATGCCATTCTTTGGCCTCAATGCTGTTTTATTTTAGTTCCTAAAAAACCTCCTGACCCCGCTAAACATGGCGGCCTGGTGGAGGTAATTGCTAGTCCTTCATATTAGTAGCTACCTTTCTGAGTTGTCTTTGTCATAACTAGTTTCTTATTAGTCCCGGGCTCTTTGTCAGGCAGCCTGAACTCTTGTCTGGATTGTATATTCTTTTCTCTTTCTCTCGCCATTTCCCCCGCCATCCCCCCCTCCCTTTTTTTTTGCTATGATCTTCCTGTCCTAGAAAAGGTAATTTCACACATACTAAATTACTGCAATTTAGGTCAGAGAGACCAGGCACCATGAAAATAAGATCTTTATTTAGAAAAAAAAAAAAGTTTCTGATCTATTTCTCCTGTTAAGCTTGTGAGAATCTCACCTTCTTTCCTGTATAGATATTGTGAAAAAGGCACTTTTAAAGCACCCTTTTAAAAACTCCTGAGAGGTACAAATATGCTCGTGTCTTTCCATTAATCTGTTTAGGGTACGACCATATCTTGGGAAACAAAGGTTTCTAATTTGGATCCTTCTTGTAATGTCATTGGTAAAGCTTCTGTGACTTAGTTCAAACCAGATCTGATCTTTTATCTTTTTATGCTAAAGTCCATGGGGGGTTCAGGTACTATAACTATTTTGGCTTTCAAAGTTTGTGAAGTCTTAGGGGATTATTTTGGAGGGTTAAATTTTATTTTGCATTTGCTAGTACATACCCTTATATTATCTGTGGGAAGATGTGCATACATCCTCATACACTGTGCTGGCATTCTTCCAAGAGCTTTGCAAAGATTATATCATTTTATCAAACACAACGATCTCACTTTATAAATGAAGAAACTAAGATTTTGCGATTTCAAGCAACTTGACCAAGATGACACAGCTCAAAAGTGCTACTGTCAGCACTAAATCCTTAAGGTTGGACAGCACAAAGTTCTAACTCCATTCCTCCTTGTTGTCCATCTCTACCACGCCCTGCCACCAAATGACTAAACAGAGCGACTGAGTCCAAGTCCACAAACACTGTTGAAGCCCTTTAATGGAAAAAGTGCCAGACCAGATGTTGTAGGGCATGCACAAGGGGATCAAAAAGAAACTCACCTCAGTCAAAAGTCTCTAAAGAAAGAAAAATGAAGTGCACAGAGAAGGCCATTTTCCTTCTTTTTGATTAACAACCTGGTCCAGCCAATGTTTATGCTTTACCCTGGAGGGACATGCCACTGACTGAAAGATGAGGTGGTTTGCTACATTTTAGTTATTTCTTTTGCAAGATTTTAGTCATATCTTTCCACCAGATGCCTCAAGACTCTATTAAGGACTTTATAGCATGCGAGTCACCTTAAGATATTAAGGGTAAGCTATCTAGAGGACCAACATCTCTACGGGACATGTAAAAATAAGATGTAAAGAAGAAAACTCATCCTGAATTAAACGCATATAACGTGGTTGCCTGAGAGAAGGCAGGGCTGATGATTTCACATATATCTGAACATAAATTGAGACTCTAAAATCTAAGCCTGGGACCAATCCTGACGCTGCTCTGATTAAGGTTAAATGAGAAATCTCTTTCTCAAAATGGCATCTTTTACCCTTCATAAAAATTAACAGAAGTGTCTACTATACGTGATATCCTCTACTAAGAACCAGGGATTCAGAGGGAAACAAATTACCCATAGTCTTTTCATCAAGGGGCTCAAATATCTGAGGGAGACAGACATATTCATGCACAAATAAAAATCTAACCATAGGTGATCATTAGGACTATACTGAAAGGTATTGATGGGAAGTGAGGAGACAGTGAGAATAAAGAAGAGAAACTACTTTAGGTTGGTGACTCAGTGTCTCATTGTGTAGCCACAGCGCCACCTGAATTTTTTCTTCCTCTTATATGATCACCTTAACAAACTATGCGGTGATGTTTGGTGTGCTTTGAAGACATAGCTGGTGTATTTGTATGCAATGTTTTTGATCTGCTGTAAGGATTTGCCATACCTGGAAACTCCATCACTGGGTCAAAGGTCCATGAACAGCCTGCTTCAGATACCTTAATCCAAGTGTCTAAAGAGCCAATGAAAATATCTACTTTATATACAACAAAACACAAATTAATGTCCTGTTTAGCAAGAAACATCAATTCAAGCATAATTTAAAATTTATGAGAACTTTTAAATAATGTCTTTGACTACTCAGCTTTTGAATTTAGCACAAATTATATTTTAAAACTCTCATAGCAAATCTGAACTTAAGAATAGTCTAAGTATTTTTTAAAGCCAGCGATTACATTATGATGTCCAAATCTTATACTATTAATATGTACATGAATGTAAATTTAATTAATACTTAAAGTACATTTTCTGTCAAACCAATTCAGCTACATCAGGTATTTATTTTAGTACAATGAAATAAGGGGGAAAAAAACCACATAATTATTGGTCATTCCTACCATGACAGTAGGCACTTCAGTCAGAAGATACAGGAATAATACTGCTCTCTTGTTAACTCAAAACACTCAGAAGGCTTATATCTAAATCTCTGTGTGTGTGTGACACTTTTCCTATAACAAAATTTTAGAAAAGGATGATAAAAGGGGAATAAAGAAAGCAGATACTTTTTTCCTTAACTTCAATCAAAGTTGGGTAAATGTCAAGCATTCTGGAAGAATCCAAGAAGCAACTGACATTGGCAAAATAACCAAGAGTGACATAATCAACAAAATTCTATATTTTTTTTCTGTTTGCAAGTTCGAGGGGTTTCACTTACTAACAAGATTGCACAAACTCTTTTCTTTGTTTTCATTAAAAATAAAAATAACCATGGATGATACAGAGGAGAAATTTACAATGCATAACTTATTCTAATTTACACAGTTCAAGTTGCAACTGTCAGCTCCAAAGATATTTTATAATAAAGGCCCAGAGTTAAAATCTTGATGGACAATAATATATCAGGTCGTTAAGGACAAAGAATGAGACATTTCCACCACGACTTCTGAAAACAGCCATTATGTTGGTGGTCTTCCCCATACCCCAAGATTAATCAGAAATTACTGTTTGATGTTTGCTACAGCTTCAGATAGGGAGACTAAATCTTTTAAATTCATGATTCGATGTTCAACATTCTCGTTGATTATTTTAATCACATCACACACAGAAGTACTTCAGTCATCCACTATTTCCCAGGAGGCACAGCCTCAATTGCTATCTCTAATCTTTTTAGAGCACCCTCTTCTGTTACTGTTCATTAATTAAACATAGTTCTGCTGATGCTTCTTTTGGCTGCTGTTCCCCTAGAAGTTGCCCGATCTCTTGTCATCATATTGTTTCCTTCATTGCAATCACACTGGTTCATTATCAATTATTTTCCTCCTTCAGAACTATTTTCCTCTCCTGTAATATTCTTTGATGACTCGATAAATCTTTACAATCAAATTCCACCTCATTTATTCAAATTACTATTCTTCAAAGGCACTACCGATCTTTCTTTGTAATCATTTTCTTATTCCCCAAAGGAGTTTAAGATTCCAACATCAACTGTAGACATACAAAGGTAAGTGCCCAGATTAAAGAGCAAAATTTCAAGCCAGGAGCCAAGTTTGATACGAATATCAGTGTCATTCAGAAAGAGTCAGGAACTAGGGTAATAGTACAAATTCACTCATTTATTTTCATTCACTGAATGTACTCATTCAATGAGCAAATATTTATGAAGTACCAATGTTGTGTCAGCACTATTCTAGACACTCTGGTGGGCAAAACAGAAATGGCAGTTTTGGCAGGTTGTGTTTTTCAACAGAGTCACACCTACATGTACTTCTCATCATGTAACTTTGACACTTCCACTGTAGAGAGATGAGGGTCTACGTTCTTTTCCCCTGAATCTGCATGTACTTGCAACTATGGGCAGAAGTAACATTATTTGACTCCTGAAGCTAGATTTACAAAGCCACACAGTCTCTGCCTGGTACTTCTGTGACACTCATGAATGACACTAAGCTACTATGTAAGCAGTCTGAGTGCTCTGAGGTGGTGGCCATGCTGTGAGAAAGCCCAAAGAAGCAGCTAGCAAGCAATGAGCACCCAGGCTTTGGGTGAGTTCACTACCAGCCATGTGAGTGGGCCATCCTGAGACAGTGAACCCGCAGCCTCAAGTCAAGCCGCCAGGCTATGCTTCATGGAGCAGAACAAATCATCCCCACTGAGCCCTGCCCAAAGTGCAGACGCAATAACTACTGTTGTTTTAGTCACTAAGTCTCGGAGTAGTTTGTTACTTGGCAGTGTGTAACTGATACATCCCAGACCTCAGAATACTTACAGCCTATACTAGAAGACAGAAAATGTTACCAACTTACATCTATATGACGTACTGTGATACACACAACGTTTTCACATAGTTCATTGTGTTTGGGTCGGTGGGGTAAGAACAGACACCCTGGGAAGCCACCCTTCCAACTGAAACTTCACCTCTGTGTGAAATAGAAAGGGCTGTTTCTTCCTCACAAACTTCACTGCCACTTACTGGAACACATGCCATATAAACCTAGGATCACCATGGGCATGGGAGTTATGCTTGCAATTCAGTTACAGTTCTGCCAAAACCTTGGCATTCAGAGAGCCCCACAAAGTCAGAGATAAAGTCCAGGAAACCAGAAAATAATTTAATCCCTTTTGCCAGAGCACTCTTCCTAAATCTTAATATAGTCATGGGCTATTAATCCCACTGCTGGAAAGCTTTCTTTTTAAGTTTCACACCTGGAATCTAAGAATAATAATGATGCTACTACTCTACTGCAACTACCACTACTACTACTAATACATTTATTGATTGATTACCAACTACTAAGTATTTTACTAAGCGTTGAGTATATATTTTCTCACTTAATCATCAAGTAACCCCATAAGATAAATGCTAATGTTATCAACATTTCATGGAAAAGGAAATTGAAGCAAAGTGAACTCAGCTGCCCAAGGCCATCCAACGTGTGAGCAGTGTGTTGTGTTTGAACTCAGATAGCTTCACCCACAGCCTGTACTCTTAACCACTGTGCACTGTCCTCTTTTGTACTATGACAATGTCATTCTCAGTTTACTTAACTGCCCAATGGATGGCAAGTTTACAAGGGCAAGAATCAAGTCTTAGTCACTATTTTATCTGTATAACCAATAATGAAGTGCCTGGTACGTGTATATTTGATGCTATGTAAGTAGACATTACATAACTGTGTGATGGGATGAATTGTATAAGTTAATTCTCCTTCCTGGACTGTAATATCCTCATCAGGAAGGTGAGGTGGTTATAGTAGGTAGTCAGAAATATCCCTTTCAGCTCTGAAATTCAATTATTCTCTGACTTGTACTACCTTTAAGTGAGACAGGAACTGAGTAATTTCATTGCCTTATCCCTAGACTAGAAAATAATATGTTTCATAGGGTTGTGCTGAGACTGGCTTCTCTTAGTATTGGGATTTCTTGTGCTACTTTAATGAAAGAGATCATTCCCTGCAGATCCTTGAGAGGCACCCAGTTGAGTCACACCTTTGTTCCTAGAGATTGGGGGAGAAATGGAAACATCCTCAAGGCCCACAGGACTTGGCAGTTCTTAGGGCAGACAGAGGTCACAAGGTTGGGATGCCATTATCACTCTTCAGGTCTCTTTGGTCCTCAGGAACAACTCACCCAGGGCCTCCTCATCACAAGGTAAGAGAAATGAGAAGCTGAAGCTCCTTGTGCAAGGTGGCAAAATGAACTGCACATTTTATAGCCTAGTTCTTGGAATTTGATACATAAATGCGGTGGAATGCTGAGTTGGCTTTAGGAGGGAGATGATCTAGCTCTGTTACCTAGTCGAATTTTGCTTTTTTTTTTAATTGGGGGAAGAGGAGGGAGGCATTAAGTTCATTGCCAAGCAAAATTACTCAGCACAACCCTCCCTCTTCGAGCTCTCACAAATGAGAGGCGTGGATCTCTGCCCTAGATTCTCTGCTCCACTTAGGTGTCACAGTCCTCACTTCAAAGACTTCATTTATTCCTCTCAGAAATGCTCCTATTTTCCCCCTCTGCCATCTACTGACTAATCTCCCATACAGTTTACCTGGACTCCCTGGGTAATGTTTTACTATTTCCCCAGCAATGACTTTAGAAAAGGATTCTGTTATCTATAGGACACAGTTCATGCCCTCCTTTTCTTACTTTATATTCTTGCCAAATTGTCTGTCAAATGAGTCATTTCTCTTACTCACTAACATGGCAAAATGAAAGTTGCCTTCTTTGGGAGGAAAGAAAACAGCCTAAATGAGTAGAAACCATGTTTGACTACAGGGTTAATATATGGCAGTTTGATACTACAGATATTTAAACATTTTCCCTGTCTATAACTACAAGGATTATATTACACTGCTGTTGGATCTGCCTACAGTAGTACTTGGCTCTCTTCTCTTCATGTGTCAAATATACATTTACTTTATTGGTAACAGTTTGCTAAACTCCGGGAATTTATACCTCTGCTATGAGCCTCACTGCTCTGTGATTTCCTGGGGACCACTCCTAGACTCGTCTTACTACACATCCTAGTGGACCCGTGTAAATACTGACCCTTGCTGTCTGTCATCACAGTGATGATGGACACAAGCACTTTTGCAGAACCTGCCAAGGCAACTCATTCTCCCAGGGTTATCCAACTGCCTGGGTGTCAGCCAATTTCCTCCAAATGAATGTGGGAGAGTACCAAGCTTCTTTGGTCCCTCCTTTGTTCTTTGACAACAGCATCTAATGACAACACTCTCCCTCCTCTGTTTCCATGGCTAGTAACCCTGAGGTCACCCTGACTCAGATTCTTTCTTTGAGATGAACATTAGTCAGACTGTTAGGAATTCATGTATGTATAGCTTGGCACAGAGATATACAGAAAATCGGAATGACAGTCACACACTGTCCCGGGCCTTTGGTTTCCCTTGTTGCTTTCAGTCTGCCTCACTGAGTGGCAACAATGAGCTCCCTGCTGCTTTCTAACCTTTAATGGTTTAGTATCGTCCATTGCTTAGTCTCCTTATGAGACCTGAATCACACATTTACACCTGTCATGCAGAATGACAGCATTTTTTTTAAATTTTATTTATTTATTTATTATTTTTTTGGGGGTACACCAAGTTCAATCATCTGTTTTTATACACATATCCCCGTATTCCCTCCCTTCCTTGACTTCCCCCGCCTCGAGTCCCCCCCACCCTCCCCGCCCCAGTCCTCTAAGGCTTCTTCCATCCTCGAGTTGGACTCCCTTTGTTATACAACAACTTCCCACTGACTATCTATTTTACAGTTGGTAGTATATATATGTCTGTGCTACTCTCTCGCTTCATCTCAGCTTCCCCTTCACCCCCTGCCCCCTCCCACACCTCGAGTTCTCCAGTCCATTCTCTGTATCTGCGTCCTTGTTCTTGTCACTGAGTTCATCAGTACCATTTTTAAATTCCGTATATGTGAGTTAGCATACAATATTTGTCTTTCTCTTTCTGACTTACTTCACTCTGTATGACAGACTGTAGTTCTATCCACCTCATTACATATAGCTCCATCTCATCCCTTTTTAGAGCTGAGTAATATTCCATTGTATATATATGCCACATCTTCTGTATCCATTCATTTGTTGATGGGCATTTAGGTTGCTTCCATGTCCTGGCTATTGTAAATAGTGCTGCAATAAACATGATGGTACAAGTTTCTTTTGGGATTATGGTTTTCTTTGGGTATATGCCCAGAAGTGGGATTACTGGATCACAGGGTAGTTCTATTTGTAGTTTTTTAAGGAACCTCCAAACTGTTTTCCATAGTGGCTGTACCAACTTACATTCCCACCAACAGTGCAGGAGAGTTCCCTTTTCTCCACACCCTCTCCAACATTTGTTGTTTCCAGATTTTGTGATGATGGCTATTCTGATTGGTGTGAGGTGATACCTCATTGTGGCTTTGACTTGCATTTCTCTGATGATTAGTGAGGTTGAGCATCTTTTCATGTGTTTGTTGGCCATCTGTATGTCTTCTTTGGAGAAATGTCTATTTAGGTCTTCCGCCCATTTGTGGATTGGGTTATTTGCTTTTTTGGTATGAAGCTGCATGAGCTGCTTGTATATTTTGGAGGTTAATCCTTTGTCCGTTGTTTCATAGGCAATTATTTTTTCCCATTCTGAGGGCTGCCTTTTAGTCTTGTTTATGGTTTCTTTCGCTGTGCAAAAGCTTTTAAGTTTCATGAGGTCCCATTTGTTTATTCTTGATTTGATTTCCATGATTCTAGGAGGCGGGTCAAAAAGGATCTTGCTTTGATGGATGTCATAGAGTGTTCTGCCTATGTTTTCCTCGAGGAGTTTTATAGTGTCTGGCCTTACATGTAGGTCTTTAATCCATTTGGAGTTTATTTTTGTGTATGGTGTTAGGAAGTGTTCTAATTTCATTCTTTTACATGTTGCTGTCCAATTTTCCCAGCACCACTTATTGAAGAGGCTAGAATGACAGCATTTTTTGAAACAGGCGAATAGTCTCTTTACTGCTTGGCCTCCTTCCTCTACCTCCAAACCTCTACCTTCCTTTCTTCCACTTACTCATTAGACATTTATTGAGCACCTACTATGAACTGGTATTGTTCCAGATACTGTAGCTAACTTGTTCAACAAAAGAGATGAGATTCCTAGTGCTTATATTTCTGGAAGGCAGGGAAAGGAGGGACCAGAAAAAAAGAATAAACTATAATCAAGATAACCACTGAAGGGATGAATTATCTAACAGCAATTATAAAGGGTAAACCTAATAGAGAGTGACTGGGGGCAGTAGGACTATCAGAGAAGACTTCTGAGTTCAGTTGAAATGATCCTGAGAAGGAAGGGAGTTCCATATTTGAAAGGTGCTAAGACGGTACATCTTAAAAGTTCTCATCACAAGAAAAAAGTTTTTTGTAACTTTGTGTGGTGACACATGGTAACTAGACTTATTGTGGTGATCACTTAGCAGTGTATACAAATATAGAATTATTATGTCATATACTTGAAACTAATATTATATGTCGGCTTTACCTCATAAAAAAAGCAGCTAGTCATGCAATCAAAGCTTTACAATAAGAACATATGCCAGGCAAAGGGAACCGCATATGCTGTGATGGGAAAAACTTGGCTAGAAATCATTTAATTAAAAAAAATGGTAAAACCAAACTTAAGAGCAGGAAGGCACTGCATCTCGCTCATGTTACCAAAGGTTAAACAAAGAATTAGTAATGATATACGAAAGAGGACACTGATCATCTATTTCTCCTATTCATTTGTTTCAATGATACGGGATGGAACTCAGCGTAACCCATTAAATACTGAACCAAAATCTGTGAGACTGCAATCAAGCAGCTAATTCAGTATATCTGGTTCTATTATGTTACCTCAGCCCATCCTTCCTTTCCAACTGTCTTTCATAAGAGTATATCTTTGAATTCTGCAGAAGCATGAGTGCGGGATATAACACCAAATTTTGAGAATTAGGAGATAGAAATATATGCACATGTATTCCAAGAAACAGGCACAAAACTATTTACATTATAATATTCATATCAGTCAAATGAACAAATGCCATCTATTCTAAAATGGATTAATTTTAGGATACTTATACAACAGAATAAATTGTGATATATCTGTACAATAGAATAAAAATGACCGAGGTAATGCTACAAAAAAGAACATAAATTACTATCACAAATATTGAGTTGTGTGAAAGAAAAGCGTATACACTACCACAATTCAGTTTATTTAAAGTTAAAAGTAGATTAAAAAACATCATTTGTGAATGCATGTGAATGTAGTAAAACTATACAGAAAAGCTAAGTAATAGTCATGACCCTCAGGGGAAGGGCAGCAGGGACGGGGGCAGGAATGGAGTCAGAAGTGGGCTGGGCGGTTCAGTGATTCTGAGACGCAAACCCTTACCCCTTTCTTTACCTGAGTGGCATTACATGGGTGTCCTTTGTTTTTGTTTTTGTTAAATCAGCGACCTACATATTTTTATGGTAGACTCATCTTTAAGGATGCTAAATTTCATAATAAAAATTGGTTAAAAGTAGAGAATAACACAGATCCTATAGCATTCACTCAACATTCCATTTATTAAAAACGATGGTATTACTAGTTTGGGAAAGACATTTCTCCTAACCTGTGAAAGGAAGGATTATGTGAAATGTTTTCTAAGTACCCAGATAGCTCAAAGGAAAAACAAAACACACCTATTTTAAGAAACAGTTTAACATACTGAGTCTACTCGCTTACTCTGGACACAGGTCCCTGGGTATAACATGAAATCCAGATTTATGTTTGTCCAAACTAACATTTGGAAATAATCATTAATAAATAAAAAATATATTTGTCAATGCTAGAGTAGTTTTGTGTTCCATAGCCATGCAATTTCTGTTTTGCATTTCTTTATATCTATAACTAACAGACTAATTGCAATAGTTGATGTCTGTTTTCCCTGCTGCTCTAACAACTGAGTGGAGGTAGGGCCCTTTCCTGCCTTGATGACTGTGGAATCCTTGGAACCTGCAGTCCTACATGGCACACAGCAGGCAGTCAAGAGAGTCTGTGGTTCTACTGACTGAAGTCATGCTATCACAGGGCTCACGGTACTTTTATAAGTTAGAAGTAACAGTAGCTGTTGGAACAGATGCACTCAAAGGCTCAGTGATTAATAATAGTTTCACTGGCAGGGTCTGGAACAGTGGTGCTCCTGTGTGGTCACTGGTGATAGGGGCTCTGCCAAGACATCTCAGTGTGCCCCCATCACCAGTGACCACACAGGAGCACCACTGTTCCAGACCCTGCCAGTGAAACTATTATTAAGTGGTTGAGCCTGCAGAGACTATTCAATTCACTTTTTTCACCCAACCTTATATGCCCTTCCCCACTAGAAAGCAGGTTAAGGAAAGAGATTGCATTGGCATTTGAAAGGGTTTTACTTCTCTCCTTTCCAAACAAGCCATCCTTTAGTGTGACCAATATCAGTGATTACTTTGTGTTATGAAACTAGAGAGTAAACAAACATTTATGTTTTTGCTTGGCTGTAAGGACCTAGATGTACACACACATGCACACACATATACACCCACACACACACAAAGAGAGAGAGAGAGAGGAGAGACAGAGAGAGTACTTGCTAGAGTTTTTTAGAGAATGTCTCAAAACATTCAACATTAAAAAGAGAGAACAGTTCTGCTGGAAGATTAATATTCATCCTCACATAGTGCTGGGTAAATTTGAAATTACAACCTCAGTTTCTGGATTCTCACCAATAAAGGGATATTTCCAAGAACTTCTCTTTCACATCAAAACCTTAATTTGTCAAAGCAAACAGTATCCTTCTTTTTGTAAATGCTTATTTGGTTTTCAAACTATTCCTAAACTGTATGTTCTTTCTTATTAAAAGTCAGCTATCGATATGTTGGCCATTCAAGACAGGAGATTTTGAAATTTTTAATTTCTTAATAGGTTACCTTAAAGTGCTGAATGATCACCAAGAACTAGAAATGGTGGATATTCTGCCTCTGTGATTCCAAACGAGAGCTTACAGAACCTTTGGTGTAATCAACATGTAAAATAGCATCACAGCACTGGGGTGGTTTAAACGTGGAAAAAATGGTGCAGGTAATGTGGTTTAGAATCAAATCACTGAAATACTGAAGATTACACAGAGTTAATGAATATTATGCTGCAGTCTCCATAAATGAGCCAACCAATATGCAACAAAATCCTGAACTGCAGCCTTGAAATAAAGAGCTTAATGTAATTCAATGCTTATTGGTTGCCTAGAAACAAACTTGGAAGGGGGTTGGGGAGGGAGGACTACAAAACACGAAGGCTTCATAGGTTTAATAAGGAAATTATTAACTCTGAACTGCGTGGCGATGTGAGATATATGTTCTCCAGTGCTCTCCTCTCTCACGAGCCGGTTAATACATCAGAAGGCAAGGTTAGAGGGCATGAAGAAGGGGCTGCTTAGAATCACAGAGCAGTGGTTAGGCTCCAGGCAATTACTGACAGCAAACGTCATCATAGTCAAACCTGCAGTCATTGCAACCAGAGATTATCTCCCCTTTTTGGCAAACTGCATCTGTGGGCAAAGCTTGCTTATTTACTTTTCCTAAAATATCTTTCTAGAAACATACCGCTAAGGACTTGGTTATTATATGAGAAATATCACCAATTAATTAGATTACTAAGGATGTTAAACATTTAAAAAAGGACAGGTAGGAGATGGGGGAGAGAGAAGACAGTAGAATAGCTTTCATGTTAAGAAAATTGAACACGCTGTGAAATGGGGCATGCAACTTCATTCAAAAGCCTTTTGGAAGACAAGGGACTAGTTTTTAAGTTTTAAGTGAAAGCCACAATATCTTAAGGAGTCACTGATATCACTCATGTCAGAATCCCTGTTGTTAGTTCAGCTTCTTGTTTTTATTCAGATATAGAAACTGAGGAGCTGATGCCCAGGTGGCAATTGAAGAGGTATCATTTTAGCATTTCCTCTAAAACCATTAAGTAAATAGCCCTCTCACTTTTAGCACAGTGCATACACAGGAGATACCGTGCTTTAGCATCTTAGCTTGAAAGAGTTGCTCAGGGAGGACATATTTTATCCTAATTATTTTTGACAGGAATTAGGTCAGATTAATTAGTTTAAAATTCAGCGGAACAACAGCGTCTTTGCTAATTACTTCAGGGCATATACATAATTCATTTACAACAAGGAAAAAAGGAAAATACTAGGGAAGAACGCAAACCCTGACCCTTTTGGTGGACAATTCATAAAAAGAGGTCCCTTTGTGACCTGAAAGGGGGCCTAGGGAGCAGAGAGTATCTGGTGCATTTAATTCAGTATGAGGACAAATGTTTCTTTATATATATATTCATATTTATATGTGCATATGTTTTAAAGTATCCATATTTAAAATATTTTTAAAGATACATTTAAAAGTAGTTTAGAATATATATATATATGTCAGAGTAAGACAGTGAGTGGTTAAGAACACGAATTTTAAAGAAAAGATTTTCCCAGCTCAACCCCCTTTGCAAGCTTTGAGACCTTGGGCAACCTCTTGAAGGTTCAGGTTGTCCTTGTTAAACTAATAATAGCTTTTAGCACCTACTTCATGGCTTGTTATAAGAATTAAAACATGAGATAGGTAAACCACAACAACTGACAAAGAGTCAGTAATATTTGTTAGGTATTATCATTTCTATAGCAACACAGGAAATTAAATAAATGTTTGCCTACACACTTTTAAGCTAGTCCTAAAATTACCTTTAAAATGAATTATACCTTTCGGCTTGGACTGCAGTAGAAAAGCTCTTTTAAATTTAGGTTCAAATTTCTATAGGGAAAGATGGATTAAATTATTTCAATAAACTAAATATCCATTGATATTAAGCAAAAGTCAAAAGAGTCCAGGGGCACTCAGGCTGATAGGAGAGTGTTAGTGTGTATTACTTGTGCAGAGTCCTACTCAGGGCTCTGAAAGCATTTCAAAATCTTTGATTTGTCAGAGAAGCCCAAATGAGGACTTTGATATGAAATCTCCTAATATTTAAATGCTTGCTCAGAGCTTTTTTAATAATCATATGAGACAAGCTTATTCTCACATTGGTTTTTATTAACTGAAGGATTCTAGGAAATATTACGGATCTGGGGGTTCATAACCCAGCACTTAGATACATACAAACTGAACACTAATTTTGCTGACAAAACAAACTAGTTTCAGCCCCTGGTACACAGGATCACTTTGACTTTCTTTTCAAATACTAGAATGTACTTACAGCTAAAAATTAGATGGAATGGAAGCCATTAAAATTGATGACATTGAAGGAAATAGTAGAACTATTTTCCAAATGCAAACCCCAGTTGAAAATACAACTTGTAACACCATCTGCATCAGCGCCATCGATTTTGTTGCCTAACATACACGTTAACGTGATTGTCACTACTTTAATTTACACATCTCTCTTGAAAAGTGACGAATACGGCAGAGAATCCATGCCTCACCAGGCATGGGAGGCTTAAGTCTGGATGGTGTATGAGCACATGTGGCCAAGACGATGCTTTCTTATTTTCCACGAAGGAACTATGTGTCTGAACACTATTATTGTTAATCTGCATGGACAAAATGTCAGTAGAATCCTTTGACTGCTTTAGGGTGAAATTCAGCTATTAGAGTGAAAAGAGGAAATAAATGTGGTTAGGATGGAGTTGGCAAAAGAATGCAACTATCTTAAATTGCCAAATGGCTGACTGCAATAATCATCAGATACTGGCCATTCCTGCTCTTGTGTCTTCTCTTCTCCAGAGTGACGAAAGCTCATGAGACACTGAGTCTGAGAAGCTCATAGATTCTCACAGATCCTTATAGATGCCCTCCTTTCTCCTCATTGAGGAGCTAGCTAAGTTGGTTGGATGTGAATAAAATACTTGGAAACATAATAATTAAAATTACAGTAGGAGCCCTATTATCTTTGGGGAAATAAAAGAGGCAAATAGATTTTCATTCATTTTGTTTTTGTTTCTCTGGAGTAAATAAGTGTAGCTTGTTTTTGGTAAGAGCTAGCTTTCCAGAATAAGGAGGCTCACCCAAAAGAAGGCTAACCTTTTCAGTAAAAAGATTTAAATTTCTATTCCTTCACAATCTAATGTTTTTGTTAAACTATATTACAGAACATAGGTTCCGAAATAATTTTGGGTTGAGTTATAGGAACAGAAGTGGTAATAGGTCAAGAGTTATGAGGGTGTTTCCTCATGTAAACAGTGGTTTAATATTGTTGATGTGATACATATATTTACCTCGTTGTGATATGATTAATATATAGAGAGTGTATAGGACAGTAATGACTACCTTAACCCCTATGAGAATAATGGTGATATTGGACCAGAAGAAAGATGATAATACTACAAATAGTTCTCTAAGCTGATTGCTGGGGGCAGGGCTGGGTTTGTAAGATTTACGAGTAGTCATCATGTTGCCATTAGTGGAAGAAATGTTCGTAGGCCATAGGCTAAAATTATGTTTTGGCTGTGAATACGCTGGTAATTTGAATTTGCCAGGCAAAATAATATAGGTGATGTGAGGCTGTGGGTGTTTATTAGGGCAGTAGTTCCTTGTAACTTCAAGGGCAGCCACTATGACAAGTGCCATGTGGTTAACAGAAGAGCAATTTTAAGTCTGTTTGGTGCAACAAGATTGAACTCATTATAATTATTCCTTAGATGGACAATATAAAGGATGGGTACCCTACGTACCTCATTTTGGGGTTCAGGATTATTGTGATTCATAGTATACCACAGTCACCAGTTTTGAGTAGTAGGGCTGCAAGAATCATAGATTAGGCCATGTGGGCTTCTGCATGCACTTTTGGCATCATAAGTGTAATCCATAAAGGGGCATTTTCAGTATAAAAGCTATTTTACATGCCAATTATATGAAAGTATGGCACCAAGAGTTAGGTATTGTTTGGGCTCTGTATTGCATTATTAAAAAGTTTCGTGAGGCTGTAGTATTCTGGATCGACACCACTGTAACTAGAAGTGGAAGGCATGCCACTAGTGAGTAAAATAAAGCAGTGGAGTCTTGCATTCAGTCGTTCTGTTTGGTTTCCTCAGCAAGTAATAATAACTAATGTTGGGACTAGCGTTGCTTCAAATAAGGTGTAGAATAGAATCAGTTCTGTGGCCTTGAATGTTAAGATTAGGAATACATGTAGTATGGTTAGCACTGTATAGTTAATATACAGTTTGTTTGTTTGTTTTTTCTGAGCCAGAGATTCTTTAGATAGGTGGAAGTGGTTAGCTCTGAGTGTTAGTGGTAAGAGTCATGTTGTTAGAGTTAGTAAAGGTGCAACAGAGAGTCAGAGAAGATAAAAGAAAAGTAAAGGCTGTTGCCATCAAATTGGTTAGGAACCTAAAGACTAACAAAACTAATTACTAAGCTGTAGGTTGTGGTGTTAATTCAAATTATATCGGTTTTTTATAAACATGCTAGTGGCATCAATATAATAGTTGGGATAATGATTTTTAACATTGGAGAAGGTTGAGATTGTGTACGTAAGCAATGCTGTAGGTGTTTGATAATATTACTAGCAGTGATAACCCTAGTACAGCGTTTCAGGCAGTGAATATTAGTAAGGTGATGGGTATTATGCTAGCTAGAGTGAAATGGACATTTAGAATTATTAGGGTTGCTATAATGAATAATGATAATATTATTTCCTTTAGACATAATAGAGAAGATATTAAGTGGGATCTATATATTAAAAGCCCTATAAGGGAAACTGTGAATGCTGGAATAATATTTATGTAGACAAAAGATATTCAGTAATTATAAATTTAATCATAGTTTAATGAGTCAAAATCATTTGTTTTAATGTAAACTAATTATCATATTTGTTTAATTCTGATCCCATTTGACTTCACTCACAAGCTACACTTATTGCTAGTCGTGAGATTAGGATTAGTGCTATAAGTATTGTTTCTAGGTTGATAATTTGGGCCGCTCAGGGCAGGGGAAGAGGGGGGTCAATTTCTCGATCAAGGGGAGAAATGTAATGGCTACCATGAAAATCTTTATGAAAAACCATATGGGATCAGATCTGCATTTGTAAGGACCTGATTTTTCTGTATAAGTCTTTAGTTGGGGAAGTCAGAACTTGCTAAGTAGTGAAGCTAGTACAATGTTTGTGGTTAATGCCAATATAAGGTTTATTATTCTTTCCAGATTGTACCAAAACTAATTGATTGGAAGTCAACTGTACTAATTGAAAACTAAAAGAATAAGACCTCATCAATAAAGGGAGATGTATACCATGTCTACAAAGTGTCAGTATCAGGAAGTGGCTTCAAATCTGAAATGACTTGAAATTTTAGTTGGCAGAGGCAGCAGCAGACCATTAGGAAATGTGGAGCCACTGATCACATGTAGGCTGGGGAAGCCTTTGGTCATGAAGACTGCTGACCCGTACACGCCATCTGAGATCGCAAAAGTTGTTTCATAATATTCTGAGGCTTGAAGTAGTATAAACTAAACTAGGGACATTGTAATAAAAAGAGCTTGAGGAATATGCTTACAATTTCCTTCTATCAAGCTGTCCTGAGCTCGGGTAACAGATACTCCAGAGGCCAGTAAGACAGGTGTTGAGAAGCAGTGCTTCTAATAGATTTAGGAGGTGAATGCCTGTCGGTGGTTAGCAACCACCTAATTCAAGTGCAGGGGCAAGACCTGAGTGATGAAAACCTCAGAAGAATCCTGTAAAAAAGAGAACCTTGAAATAAATAGAATTACGCCATATTGACATTCTTTTTGAACGACTGGTGTGTGATGGCCTTGAAAAATGCTTTCCTTGGTAATGTCTGCTCATCATTGATATATTGTTAAGACACTAGTTAATCTGCCCAAGGGTAATAAAAAAGTTGCGTAAAGATGGAATCATATGACTAGATCAGATATTAAGAGAAGGGCTGCGGGGGCTCCTGTAAGAGGTCAGGGATGAGGAATCATGTGTCATCGTGTAGGTAGAGGCTTACTGACAGGGTGAGCATGTAAGCTTGAAGAAGGGCTACTGCATATTCAAGAACAGTGAGAACAAGACTAGTAAATGTAATGAGGGCTGTAGGAGGGTTAATGCTTATTAGGGCAGGGATGCTCCTCTGACTAGGTGAAGTAACAGGTGACAGACTGTGATCCTATCCATTAGTCGTAGGGCTAGAGCTATTGGTTGGATAAATAAGTTTCAATAATTACTAGCATAGGGATAAGAGGGATTGGTGTCCCATGTGGTAGAAAGTGGGCTAGAGATGCTTTTGGTTTATTGCAGAAGCCGGTAATCACAGTGCCTGCTCATAAAGGGACCACTGTGCCTAAAGTTATTGAAAGTTGTGTAGTGGGTGTAAATGGGTTCGGTGATAGACCTAGTAAGTTTGTCAGTCAATGAATAAGTGATATAAGTATTAATGTTCTAGTTTGTCCTTTATAGTTCTGGATGGTCTTTATTTGTTCTGACATAAGCTGAACTAGTCATCATTAAAGGGAAATCATGTGGTCGTTAAATCAGTCAGTTGAGTGCGGAGAAAAAATACCTGGAAATATAATATTTAAAATAACAAGTCAGCCCTAGTATTGTTGGAGTAATGAAAGAAGTGAATAGATTTTTGTGCATTTTGTTTTTGTTTCTCAAGGGATAAATGAGGTAGCTTTTTTTCTTGGTGAGAGATAGCTCTCTAGAACAGAAAAGCTCAAAGAGAAGAAAGCTAGTTTTATCAATATCAGTATCAATATCAATACTTTGTACATAGTCTTTGTACTTCTCGGTAATAACAAGCTGTAACTGATATTATCATTGCCACTAGCAGGGCCAGCAGAGCAAGGAGTCAAGATGTGGGGTCTGGGTGAGAAAGATACAGATGAAAATCTTTTCTCCAACATAGACCATCTAAGATCTTTGCCTACCTCATAAAACTGTTTCAGCATTAAATTTTACATAAGAAATATTTTAGCAAATGTCTTGATATACTGTTACTGTAAAATAATGGAGGACATTATTGTTGGTATGGTTGTAGCTTTTATCTATATCAAATAAAACAATCTAGTTCTAAATTTAAAGAGGTTCCAACTGAAATAGAGAACATTACCATGGAATGTGAGCAAATGAGAAGAACCGAAAAAAAAAAAAAAAACAACCAAAACCACACAAATATTATGAATAAAATTGCATTGTAGTAGTTGACTACATCCTTGATTTTTTTATCATTATGAACTATGAACACCTGCTCTTTCTTGAATGTCAACTCTGGGTTGAAATGTGATAGGTGCTTTACATACACAATCTCATTTAATCATCTTAAATGTCACTCTATGGTAGGTATTACTATAATCCTCATTGTAAATATGAGGAAATTGAGCTTAAACGAAGTTCAATATTGTTCTCAAAGTCTCCCAGATGGTGATGCTTAAGCTATGACAACAGATACTGATCTCAGGCAGATAGCAGGATGTAGGGACTTCCATCCCTCTGCTCCACTGGACCCCACAGTACACCATCTAAATTTGGACGGGCATACTTAAACCAGCTGTCTACTGTTATGTACTTGCAAGGAAGGACAGAGGTGGAGTGGCAGCTCCTGTGATCTGAAGGGTAGAAAATACTCATTTCCAAGTGTAGCCCCATGGATCTGGACCACCCCTAGGGGGCAGGCTAATATTCAGGCATATTTCAGTATTTTTGGCATAACCATAATGCACAAAACACAAAGCAGCACCGTAATTTGCTCCCCAACATCCAAATGTAAAACAGAATAGCACTCTGGAAAAGTATTTCATAGTTTCTTAGAAATTTCAACATAAACTTAACATACAATCCATTCTTTTTTTTGTTGAATTGAATTGTAATATATCCATTCATAAGCTGATAGACGAAAAACTTCAAAAAAGCCTCAAAAAATTAGAGATCAGAGCATGTCAACGGTGCGATTAGACTTTTACTTAAGCTGTTTCCTTCCTAAAACATTCACCCCTACCCACCTTCTGCTGTAGCAACCTCCATCCTTTCTAACTTCTTTTAGCAGATTTTGTCTCTGCTTCATGTCTCTTCATCCTCATCTCATATTCAACCCTCAACCCACTGCAATCTGGCTTCAGCCCACATTATTCTACTGAAACTATTCTTGCCAACTTTGTTATGACCTCCTTTTTGTTACACGTCGTAGGTGTATTCCAGCCTTCATCTTTACTTTCTCTCTCAACACTTTTGACCCTGTCGACCATTCCTTCTCTTACATTGACTCTCTTTCCATATAACTTGTGATATTTTATACTATTAATTTTCCTCCCACACCTATTGTTACTTCTTCACAGTCTTCTTTCTGGGTTCCTCCTCCTCTGTCCATCTCTTACATGCTGACACTACTTAGATTTCTATGCAAGATCCTCTTTTCTTTTTACTTGAAAGTGGGGTCAGGGGATCATCTACATCAAAATCATGGGATGGGACTCTACATGTCAAACATGTAGATTTGTGACATACATCCTATACCTACTCAATAAAGCTCTGGAGTTGGTACCCAGGATTCTGAATTTTATCATGTCGCCTGGGTAATTCACCTGACCCCAAAGTTGAGAATCTTTACAACATCTTCCTTGGGTAATATCATCCATTCCCATATATTCAATTACCATCTACCTGATGAAAATTCTAAAATTTATATCTCCAGATCATATCTCATTGCTGAGCTTCAAAACCCATAGGTCCAAATTTCTGCTAGCTACTTCATTAGAAGTCCTACAGAAACATAAAACTTTCTACGCCCCCAGATGATCTCACTACCTTCACTTGCAAACTTCTCCTGTGTTTTCTATCTTTGGAAGTGGAACCAGCCACCACTGCTATAGATTCCAGAAATCTAGTTAGCTTCCCTGACCTCCTACCCTCATCCTCCTCTACTTCCAAACAGCTGTGAAGCCCTCTCAATTTAATCTTCTAAAAAAATGATGATTCCAGCTACTCCTCTCCATCAACACTTGGTGGCATCCCAGTTGAGGCCAACAGCATCTCTCACCTGGAACCACTACTGCAGATTCCAAAAGAGTTCCTCAGCCTCTAGACTTAGGCTCTCACCTGTCCGTGATCTTTTCTTCACATTGACATGACTTTTCTAAAATATGAAGCTGACCAGGCAGCTTCCTTATTTAAAACCTTCCTACAGAATCTCAATGCTCTTAGAAGGATGATCGCGCTTCCATGATACGATCTCAGCTTTCCATGATACAATCTCAGCTTTCATTATCCCCAGTTCCCGTTTTATCTTCTCAAGAATTGTAACTCTTAAATTGAACTTCTCTTACTTCTTCAAAGAACACCAAATCCTCTTTTGCCTCTATACTTGCACATATTATGCTCATTGTGACTGAAAGATTCTTCTCCATCTCTTTGCTTGGTTGACTTCTACTAATACTTCAGTATCACCTTCCATGTCACTTTCCCTCGGAGCTCTCTCTGACCACGCCCCACCCCCTACCCCAAGTTCAAATAAGAGGATCCTGCAACGTGTGATTATAATACACTGCACTGACCCCTTCATAGCACTTATTATACTGCATTTTAAGCTTCAGTTTACTTAACCTTTCCTGCACTAGACTATAAGTCTAATGGAGGCTGGAACCACGTGACCGCATATATCTGTCTTAGAATGTGCCACTATATATCTGCTGAATGATTCAACAGGTGAACGACTTTTTAAAAAATAACCACAATCTAAAAAAACTGTTACAGTCTTACATTTTTAGCTTTCATAAAATGAAATTAAAATCAAGGCTGGGGGACTTCCCTGGCAGTCCAGTGGTTAGGGCTTTGCCTTCCAATGAAGGGGGTGCAGGTTCGATCCCTGGTCAGGGAGCTGGGATCCAACATGTCTCCTGGCCAAGGAACCAAAACATAAAATAGCAGCAATATTGTAACACTTTAAAAACGGCCCATATCAAAAAAATCTTAAAAAAAAATTAAAGCTGGGAAATTATATTTTAGATCTTTAAATGATAATATGGACATTATTTTAATATAATGTTTGAATTCTTAAGAATATATAAGTA
The DNA here is from genome assembly GCF_030028045.1 of Hippopotamus amphibius kiboko. NCBI lineage: Eukaryota > Metazoa > Chordata > Mammalia > Artiodactyla > Hippopotamidae > Hippopotamus > Hippopotamus amphibius. The sequence goes on from NC_080198.1 coordinate 9,367,847, forward strand.
CAAATTTATTAATATTTTAGGGAAAAGTATTAGACAGTGTTCACAGTTTCACAGCCACCTCAGTATGAGCCATAATAAATTATATAAAATTCTTTTCACATACTTGGATATAAGCAATACCACTATATATTTTAAGCTATTTAATATTGTATTCCTATTTAACAGTACCACAAATTGAATACAATTCTTATTTAAATAGACATGAAAAAGAGTCCTCTTCAAGTCTTTTATCGCTATTGATTCACCTTCCCTGAATGAATGGCATTTAAAAAGCTATAATATCCATTCCCTTATTTGAAAACACATTTTCCTCCTCTAAAAATCATGTTTTCTATTCTGTTGATTTCAGGATGACCTCTTCACTGGCAATTTCAAGGAATTTCACTTATTTCTGCATGTTGACTTTTTAAATAGAACCAGACCCCTTTGAACTTTTGTATTTGAAATCCAGAAAGCAAATTCTCCTAGGGTTCCACATTAGGATCCTTCAACTAGAAACTTAGACTGGATATGCATAAAATCAAATATTCAAATCCTAGAAGTCTGTTTTCATGCCTCTTCCCTCAGTGGCCGCTCCGTGGCAAACTCAGCTCTGGCCAGCTCTCTCAGAAATCGACCAAGGTGGGGAATTCATCATAAATCCAATTCAAGGTGTTGTTACATTGTCACATCATGAGCTACACAACTTCAGAAGACACTGGTATAACCACTGGGATATAGAAATTGATGATATAGCTGTAAAGTTAATTTTTGCCTTCATGTAAATGCTGAACAATTAAAAAAATACAAATAATGGAATCTGGAAGACTAGTTCCTTCACTTACTAGTTGTGTGACCCTAAAGCAAGTAAGATAATGTATACATATATTTTTAAGATTTATTATTTATTTGCTGCACACGGGTTTTCTCTAGTTGTGGAGAGTGGAGGCTACTCTTCATTGTGGTACTCAGGCTTCTCATTGTGGTGGCTTCTCTTGTTGTGGAGCACAGGCTTTAGCTGCATGGGCTTCAGTAATTGCAGCACACGGGCTCAGCAGTTGTGGCCCCCTGACAAGGGATCAAACCTGTATCCCCTGCATTGGCAGGCAGATTCTTAACCACTGCACCACCAGGGAAGTCTTGATAATGTATATTTTTAATGAGCATATATCAAATTAAAAACAAAGTGTGACTTAAGTAAACTACAAATGACATCACACAGGTCTGAAATTGAGTTCTTTTAAAGAGCTGGTTTGTGAATTATATAAAAATATGAGATATAACTCAATATACTAGCATACTCCCTGGTATACAATTTTGATTAGCACCAATGGCTCCCAAAGACAGGACACTGCACTGCCTGGAAAAAAGTGTCATGATATCAAACAATAGGGCAATATTCCAACAAGTAATACTGAATGCTTTTATTAAGGAAAGAGAAAAAAGAAAATATGAAATAGTGGCAGTTTCTTTGCACAAAAGCTGAGTAAAAATTGTTACCCTCAGGGTAGAAAAGTTTCTTGAATTGGGAAATCATACCCTGAGCTGAGAGTCTGGGACATTTGTTCACAAACTTATTAACTTTTCTATAGCTTTACATTAAACATCACAAGCAGTTTATTCCCTTACCATCTGGGCCAGTAGGCCAAATTCTGCCCTGAATTTTTCATTCCTATATTCCCTGTGGCTGTTTTTACTGATCTGTATGCCCTTTCTCGACAAAGAGTGGCTTTATTCCCCCCCTTTCTAATTTTCAGCAACATGTTTGTGATCCTTGTGACCTTTCAGTGAGGGACGTTCAGCCCAAAGGGGAAAAAAAAACAACTTCGTAAAAGCACCTTTGTGATGGCTGGCAGAGCACATAAGAGCTCCTATCTGTGTCCCTGGGTGATTACGTACCCACTGCAGCTCCAGGTTTGTCATCTGCTCATCTGCGAAATCGGCATAGTTATAATAAATACTACTATCAGTTTCTTTTTTTCTCTAACAAAGTAACTTTCATGTGCATTATCTCATTTAATCCTTATAACATCCTTATACACCTATGAGGCAGATAACACACCCAGCAACATTTCATAATGGTATTATACAAACCCGCAGAAGTGAATATGAATCACTGCACCAAAAACTCTCATTTAAGGCTGGAAGGAAGACGACTTGTTAACATACAACAGATATTTCCTGAGCACCTACTATGTGTTTACCACTGTATCCACGATAAGGATGGAGTAATGAATAAGTTAGAACACATCTCTGTCCTTAACAAGCTTACATATGAGTGAGAGTGGAGAAAGACTATAAAGTAGAAAACCAAATAATAAACTAGATGAATTAGAGAGGGACATGGCACCATGAAGGTAATAAAACAGGGTAATGGAATACATATACATGGCAGTGACTTGGAGACGCTACACTAGGATGATTGGGGAAAGCCTCTCTTAGGTAACATTTGTTCTCTATCCTGAATGATCAGAGGTCAGAGGTACATGCAGAAAGGTGACTTGCAGACAGAGCAGAACAATCAACTACAGAACCCTAAGGTGGGAGTTAGTTTGCTATGTCCAGTGATCAGAAAAATCTACCGTAAACAATGGAGAGAATGACGTGTGAAGAGGGAGTTAGATAGAAGCCAGTTCATACACTCTGTGGGCTGTGAACCTCACGACGGACTCCCTGGGGGAAATGTCACAATGCAGAGAAACCACTTAAGTGAACTGCTGGAGTTCAGGTGAAAACTATGGTGGTATAGACTAGGATGGCTGCCATGGAGGGACGTATTTAGTTAGATCCATCTCCATCCTATGGAGGATGGAGAAAAGAAAATACATAAGATAGTGCATGGTATACATATATTTATGGAATCTTGTCAATTTAGGATTGAAACAGAGCTTAGAATTTAGGTAGTCCTACCTCTTTACACTGCATGAAGAAGCTGAAGTTCAGAAGCTGAAAGCTGACTGACTTAGCAGCAGGCAAGTAGAAAATGCCATCATTAGTGACTAGACATAGTTATTACATAGCAAGCTCAGGCATCTTTTTTTTAATTGAATTATAATTGACTAACAATATTGTTTCAGTTTCAGATGCGCAGAAATGTGATTCAATTATATATATAACGCATACATATACATAAAATTCAGTGATATATGTATATATTTACATATATATTCTTTTTCAGACTCTTTTTCATTCTACATTATTACAAGACATTGAATATAGTTCCCTGTCCTATACAATAAATCTTTGTTGTTTGTCTGTTTTATATGTAGTGGTGTGTATCTGTTAATCCCACACTCAAAATTTATCCCCACCTTCCCGCTTGGGTAACCATAATTGTTTTCTATGTCTGTGAGTCTGTTTCTGTGTTGTAAATAAGTTAATTTGCATTATTTTTTAGATTCCACATATAAGTGATATCGTAAATATTTGTCTTTCTCTATCTGACTTACTTCACTTAGTATAATAATCTCTAGGCCCACCCATGTTGTTGCAAATGGCAATATTTCATTCTTTTTAGGGTTGAATGATATTCCATTGCATATACATACCACATCTTCTTTATCCATTCAAATCTTGATGGACATTTAAGTTGTTTCTATGTCTTGTCTATTGTAAATAGTGCTGCCATGAACACTGGGGTGTGTGTATCTTTTCGAATTAGAGCTTTCATCTTTTCTAGATATATGCCCAGGAGTGAGATTGCTGTATCATATGGTAACTCTATTTTTAGTTTTTTAAGGAATTTCCATACATTTTCCATAGTGGCTGCACCAATTTATATTCCCACCAACATGTAGGAGGGTTACCTTTTCTCCACACCCTCTCCAGCATTTATTATTTGTAGAATTTTTGACGATCGCCATTCTGACCAGTGTGAGGTAATACCTCATTGTAGTTTTGACTTGAATTTCTCTAATAGTTAGTGATGTTGAGCATCTTTTCATGTGCCTCTTGGCCACCTGTATGTCCTCTTATCCATCTATCTATCCATCTGATTGTCCATCCAACACATCATTCACTAACTTATATTTTCAAGCTTTCATTTATTTTTTTATTTGATCGGAATTTACTTTTTCTACAGTGTTCTAGGTATTAGAGACTGAGGGTGAGAGATACAATGATGTGTATGACCACTGTCATTCCCTTAAAAAGTTTGTAGCCTGGTTGGAAAAGAAAATGGACCAGAGCTGGAATCTTCCTAGACCACATGTTGACCACCTTGCTTGTTTCCTAAGACTTTCAATTTTTCCCATTAATAAACAAACTCATTCAAAAGTGTCTTGGATAATTCTTACATGCTACCTATGGACAATTTTCTAATTCCTCTTAACCTCAACTAAGACTGCTCCCCATGCCTTCCTGCAGGAAAAGAGAAAATATATAAAGCCCATTAATGCTTAGTAAGCAAACTTAAAAGGTTGCATACTTTATATTTTATGGCTATAGATGATACCAATGCTTACTTACAAGGAATCTTTAGCTACTACTCTCATAGATAAAACAAGTCATAACAGATGGTAAAGCTGCAGGAGCTAAAGTAATTTCTGTACATGGAATCATCAGAGTCAAAACTAGAAGGAAACCTAGAGATCATATAATGCAACCTTCTCATCTGCAGGAGTTTAGAGGAAATTGAGGACCATCTGGTGGAAGAGAAAGGTCTAGAATCTGGGTCTTCATATTCTTACCTACTTAACGTTCTCCTCCATCTCTCTTACTGCAGTTCTCTTCATCTCTCCTACCACCATAAAGTTAATTTTTTGGTCTTTTTTTCTCTCCATGAAACTTCAAGCAATTTGAGTTTAAGAGTAATTGTTTTTAGCAACAATTCAGTTATATTCTTTGAATATAAGTTAAGGACATGACTTTTTAACATTAGATATTATAACATAGATTATAGAAAAAAGTATATGTAAATCCTACCATGCTAAGAAAATCATTATTAAGGAAATTTTTAAGTATGTAGTTCCAATATTTTATATCTACATAATATCTCAATAGTATGTTTATGTCTGTGGAATTACTCGATAATTTCTGTTTTTAACCTACTGTTTCAGTTTACCAAAATACTTGAACATTTTTTAAATCAATATATGTAGATCCTCTTTATAGTATTGGTAGTTACAAAATATTAATTTAAGGGCTTCCCCACAATTCACATAATTATTTCCCTTTTATGGGCAGTTATGTGGTTACCAACAGCTTACTACTTTAAGCACCATGCAATAAATATCTTTGTGCAGTTATCTCTTTAAAATGTCCAACAATTTCCTTAAGAGAGATGTTGAATGGTTAGTCAAGGTTTATATGCATTGAAATTGGTGATATATCCTGCCAGATTATCACCTAGAAAGAGAGTTCTTATTTACAACTGCTCCATCATTATCAACCTTAGAAAAGTTGTGAAGGCAGAAGACTGAGACTATGTTGAAGGAAGGAGAGAGGTGACAAACACCAGCCTTGGGAAGTGAAGAGAGAAATTACTAGGTAGGATATATACTCACTTAGGAACCAAAAGCTAAGAAATCCCACTCTCGTCTCTTTCTCTCTCTCTTTCTCTCTGTCTCTGGTCACACTGAATTAAAAAGCCTTGACTGCAACATACACGAAAGCCTGTTTTTTACTTTATAATATGTATGTATGTACAGGTATATAGACATTTACATGTACACTCCTTTACTCACATAGAAATCAACATTGCTTGCAAGTATTAAAATAATCTTAGTCATTCACACGGGTCCAAAACTTAGTCTCATTGTTTAATATGCAGTTTCTAGATTACAATATAGACTAAGTCTATTCCCCCATAAACACTGAATATATAACAATAATTTTCTATTCATTCTTCTCATTGTAAGTAGTCAAACGACCAGCTTCTACTTTTGTACATTTTTCCACTAGATTATTTTCAACATCCTTCATCATTTGTAAAAGCTCTGTGTATGCTAAATGCATTCCCCTTTGTCATATATGTTGCCCTATAGATTTACAACCAAGATAATTTTTAACAAAACCTCAAAGAAAAATTTAATTATATTCTATCTTCTCATACCCTTTGTATTTATAACAGATATTCCTATATGATTAAAACTGCTTGGGTTTTATCATTCTGGCTCAAACACTTAAATTTGGTTGAACATACCAATACTGAGGCCAAAGCTGTGGGTGCTAGCCATCATTTTCAATAACTTCAGAGTGAACTCCTAATCTTAGGCAAATACTACACCAAGGTTCACCTTGCTTTCCTGAAAAAGATAATTATGGATTCGAACAATTAAACCCACTGGTAGAAAGACACCTCATTGCATGTCTTCTTCCTCTCTGCGGTCCTGTGGTCCTGTATTATCTTTGTGACATACTATTTGTGAAGAACAGTGAGAAAAACATTCTTAAGGCTATAAGGTTGCAAACTTCAGATCCTAAAGTAAAATTTATGAGAGGTTGTCAAAGGCATGTTATTTCCATGATTATAAAACTCTTTATGAACAGTGAAGCTAATTATGTTGAATAATTACAAAGTTTTCAACTTAATGTGACTCTGGACTTAAAATGAAGAAGCCCTTCCCTCAAAAGAAATCTGCATGTTGAATTCTGTTATTCTCCGTACTTAAGAAGTATTAAAGTTGTGAATATACATACATATTTTAAGAAACTCTGATAGCGAGGAATGGTTCTGTCATTTCCTAAAAGTTTTTGTGTAAATTTCATATACTAGCAAATCTGAATACATCTGCTATTAAAAGCACAAGTGTGCCCCCTTCTGAATAAATGAAATATTGAGTTCTACATTTGCTCTTAAAATAATAACCACCATCCTTTCTGGACCAAACTGAATAAACGAATTTGGGCAAATACCAGCAACAAGTTTTAAGAGCACGTTTTTCTAGAAACATTTATGATTGGAGGCATTTTAAACATATTCCCATGATATCTGCTTAGTCTTTTTATATTTGTTTGTTCTTTTCCACAGCTGGAATCTTCTAAAATAAAGCACCCCAAAAGAAATGATGACCTTCTTCTGGACAGAGAATGAAAAGCCAGGTTGCTATGTAACTCAGAGTGGAGTTGAAAGGGTTGGTGATTGTGTTGGCATCTCTTTCAGAAACTGAAATAGTGATAAAGATGTCAGCAGACGTGAAGTGACATTCCACTGCGACAATTCCATTATAGTTTGAAAGACAACAGCTACGTAAACTAAGTATTCATGTTGACTTCAAGTTCTACTCTGCTCTCTTAGTTTTGCAGGTGAGGAAATAAAGACTCAGAATGACTAAGTGGTTTTTGGAAAATCACTTAATGAACAAGCCATACTTTCCTACCAATCCAATGTTCTACCTACAGTAAAACATAGTGACCCAAATTAACTATTCTGGTAGTTATATATATTTGATGGATTCCATCTTTAAATCCAGTCATTTCAATCCCAATTCTCCTTTTTAATCTCTCTTCCAATAGATTCAGAGCCAAAAACAATTTCTGACACAAGTATGGCACTATGCTTGATTCATTTATATTGGGCAGTGTGCCACGTGACTATTATACAATGCTGCGGGAATAAAAAGATGGCAATGACAACAGCAACAGTTGTGATGAAATGATAAAATGAAACATATGATAGAGCTCTAACATTATTAGAAGTTTATAGTTAAATGATATTTTAAATCATAGTTAAATTAAATCTTAATTTAAATGTTACATTAAATTAAATCACTTGAATGAATGAATGAACTTAGAACTAAGTTCTCTAATTCACAGGCAGGAAATATGGTCCTTTGTTTGATTTCTGCTGTTACAGCAGCAAAAATAGCTTGTATCTTTTTAAATACAAAGGTTGGCTGATTAAGCCTACAGCTACTGTGATGTGTTTTAGTGGAACGGGTAGCTAAACCAGTTATCTTCCTTCCTAAATCCCATCACCTCTATAAATTAAAAAACAGACAGAGAGTGATTAAATTTACACAAATATATAGGATTTTCTCTCTTTAGCAAACTTTTCATTTCTTGGCTATTTGGTATAGATTGAATCTAGTTTTTCACAGAGTATGTGAAAATTTATATTCTCTATGTAAACATATTCTTTTTTTTTTTCCAATGCATTTCAGAAATAGCCAACTGCAAACACTGTTAGAACTTTGGGTGAAATAAACACAGATCCTTGAATGGAATAAATGCAGTCTATCATCAACTCAAATTCTTTTCTAACACTATCCTTCCATGATACTGCATAGATTCTTCTTTCCACCAATATATGCATTACTGAATGAAGTCTTCAGAACACTGAATTAAAAACTGACAGAGCCTTGAATCTTTAAATTGTTGTCCTCGGTGAATAAAACTGACTGACAAAAGCACATTTGTACATGTCAGCTGCCATATGGCTTACATTTTTGCTAATGATCAATCCCAAGATTAAATCAATCGTTGGATAACTATCAACATAAAACCGTGACATGTTTACACTAACTCCCTTATTTTCTCCCAAACGCCTATCACTAACTTGTGCCAGTATTTACGCTCATTTAACCCATGCTCACTCCTTCTTACTGCAAGATTCAAACGCATCAGTTTAGATTTAGAGTGGCAACCTGTCACTTGGCCAATATATTAATTTTCAAAGATCATTTATTGAATCAACATATATAAAAAATTCTTTGATTGAATTAATAGGCATTGTATATTCATTGCCAAAATTATGTTCTCAACTGAAACATACACTATGATCATCAACTCACAGTCACTGCTGATTATTCATAATTGTGCAATGAACCATCCTGTAAACAGCCTCCATAGTTCTTATTTAGAGAAACTTTAAAACATTCAGACTAGTAATTACACTGAATAATAGCTTAATTTAAATCATAAAAGACCTCTAGTGGATTATTTCTTCTCCACTATGTGATATGTTTCACACAGAAAGGGGCTATACATGCTCATGAATCAGCATGCATGGCAAATAATACTGAAAATAAAGGTACTGAAAATAATACTGAAAATAAATACAGGAAATAAGTTGTAGAAATTGAGTCCAAAACTCCCATTGCCACTTATCCCAATCTCCACTCCATATGGATACTACCTCTTTCCTTGACTTTTGAAATATACCATGTGTCTTTCACCTGAGAGTTATTGAAACATGAATACTCTTTCTAATACCTTATATTTCTGTCAGGATGTTTTGTTGATTGATTGATTGTGGCTATACGATGTAGTTATCAGTGTGGCATCTATTTTCTTTTTAGATAACTGTGGATCATTTCTCTTTGTGAATTTCGTAACTGCAAATCATTACATATCCTTGTGGTCTCTGCTTAAGTGATTAGGCCTGAGACACAGACCTGAGTAATCTACATATTCCTTCCCTTTGACTACAGAGACTGGTTCAAGGAGCGCACCAATTAAAACTGGTCCAGTCTCATTAGGGCATTGCAAATTAAAACAACAGGATACCCCTACACATTTTTTAGAATACCTAAAATCTCAGACACTGAAACAAAAACCACTGGCCAGGATGTGGAAAACAGGAATTCTCATTCACTTCTCATAGGAATACAAAATAATATAGCCACTCCAAAGACAGTCTAGCAGCTCCTTACAAAGTTAACCATAGTCTTACAATACCATCCAAAATGTATGCTCCTTAGTATTTATCCATATGATTTGAAAGCATAAGTCCACACAGAATCTCACACAAATGTTTACAGTAACCTTATTCAAAACTGCCAAAACTTGGAAGCATTCAAGATGTCCTTCAAAAGGTGAATGGATAACAAATTGTGGTATTTCCATACAATAGAATTTAGCAATAAAAATAAATGGACAAAAAGACATGGAAGAAACTCAAAAATATATTGCTGAATGAAAAGAAATCAGTCTGAAAAGACTAAATACTTTTCAATTCCAACTATAAGACATTCTGTAAAAAGCAAAGGTATGGCTTGTTGCCAGAGGTTTGGCAGGAGGGAGGGACGGACGAATTGGTGGAGCAGGGGGAGCTTTTAGGGAAGTGAAACTATTCCTCATGATACTATAATGGCGAATACATAACATTGTGCGTTTGTCAAAATCCATACAACTGTTCAACACAAAGAGTGGACTCATGTAAACTATGGACTACAGTTAATAATAATATATCAATACATGATCATCGGTTGTAATAAATGAACCACATTAACACAAAACGTTACTAGGAGAAATTGTGTGTGTAGGGAAAAAGAGTGTATGAGAACTCTGTATTTTCTATTCAATTTATCTGTAAATCTAACACTGCTCAAAAATCAAGCCTATTAATAAAAACAGCAACTGGTCCAATGAGTCACAAGTGCAAAAACTGTGTTACAAATATTGGATAAAGCACATTACAGACTACTTGGGAGCTACCACATGAAGTAAGGCTTGCCCATAAATAAAGCCAATATGGGCAAAGTGATGTGAATGACAGGAAAAGAGAAAGAGAAAGAGAGGAGAGAAAGAAAAAACCTTCTGGAGGCCAGCTGTGCTTGAACCCAGTGCTAGTCCTAAGCTTTTCAATTAGGTCAGCCAACAGAATCCCTTTAGGTCAGATTGAATTGGGTTTTCTGCCACTTGCAACCAAAAGACTCCTGAGTAATACAGTTCTATAGGTATAGATCAATATTGCAGTGCTAGTTTTAAATTATGAGTTAGAATCAGAGATTATTTTTAGAGTGAGAAAAGGAACAATTTCCAATATCATGATAACAGACCTCCAGAAACAGACTTAAAGACAATGAAATAGAGTTTCGTCTAAGCAGTGTTTCTAACACTGGGTATGGTAGAGCCTGAGATGGTCGATGGATTTCCCTCAGTGGCTACTGTGGGACAAGAGAAGGCAACAGGTGGTTGAAGACAGTGAACAAACAAAGCTCCAAACTCAGCAACAGCAACTCTTCTTTATTTACAGGGCCTCTTTGCAAGTACTTCTTTGAAGAAAGGATTGTTCAGTCAGGGCAGTTTGAAAACCATTATTTTTGGGACATGAGTAGCTCCCAGATTCAGGCCACACTCAGCTCCAGGAAAGGACTGCAAGGGGACCAGTGGGCAGCTCTGAAACACCTGAATAATAACCTTAAATTTTAATTTACTGATAATTTATTGTTACTGGGTGGATCAGAAAACCTGACAACTTTCTCTGAAGAGACAATCAGTCTCCACAGGGAGAGGGGAGCGTGGCACCTTGGAAGATCCATTCTGATGTCATAAAATAGTAGAAAAAGGGGGAAAATACATCTCCACAGAAGTGTTATAACAGCAAGGACCAAGTGATGCCGATCTCAGTGCAAACCTTGTAGACCAGAACTCTGATTTTATGAGGGATAGCTTAAGATGGTGTTTCCAAACTGTTTCTTTTCAGCATGGTATTTTATGGAATAAATGAATGGACGCATGTAGCCCTGGAGTTGTTCAAATCGGTGACCTTGCCGCTGTCACACTAACACCATAGTTCGGTCTACACTTTACCAACCATCACAGACGGTATCGCAGTCTCAGTGCCACGCTGGTAAAATGACTTCCTAGCAAAGTAATGCTCACAGTCATCTTGGATCCCCTCAGAATCCCAGAACATCATTTTCCAATCTACCTTCAAGTCATCATTTCCTACCCCAAATTTTCTCCAGGCACCTTCTGAAATGTTCATCCCTGTTCAACACAGCCCTTGCTTCCTGAAAAATATTCTCTGTGTCTGCTGAAAGACCTGCACACGGCTGTCAGAATGTAATAACAGTCTTCACCATCATCAGCGTCGTAACTCACTGCTGTGCTCCCGTGTACTTCCTAACTCTGTAATCCCTTCTCAGAGGAGCTTCTGATTTCTAAATAAAACATTGACTGATTCCTCTAAAGTGTCCTGAGGATTTCTTCCCCAAATAACTGTCTATTTAGCAGGTACAACTGGCAATTCTGCCAACTGGGATTCCTGCTGCTAAGTGGTTTCCCATATTGTTGTGTAGGAAGCGATCGTGACACCAACTTCTGAACTAACCATGGAAATAGCAGATCTCACACACACCTACTCTCCACAATTCATCATGGACAGTTTCCCTCTTTCATATTTATATATAAAAAAAAAAGGGAACAGATGATTCGTGTTACTTGAGGGGGTGGAGATAAAAATTCTCCAGCTATTTCTTGCACATCACAGCCATGGAAAAGGTTTCAA